>NC_133327.1:353114537-353770001 GCF_042186555.1 Aquarana catesbeiana | reverse complement strand
GAGCCGTCGGTAGCGGCGGAGGCGATCGCATCTGTCTCCATCCTGTGTCTGGAGACGAGTGAGGCTAAGATGGCGCCCACTCGTCTCCATAACACTGCTGGGCGGAAGCAACGTCAAAATGTCACTTCCGTTCACGCCTCTTAAAGGCACATTTTTTCAAATGTCATTTTTTTAAATGACTTTTTTTTTTAATTGCATTTTAGTGTAAATATGAGATCTGAGGTCTTTTTGACCCCAGATCTCATATTTAAGAGGTCCTGTCATGCTTTTTTCTATTACAAGGGATGTTTACATTCCTTGTAATAGGAATAAAAGTGACACTTTTTTTTTTTTTTTTTTTTAAACAGTGTAAAAATAAATAAAATATTGTAAAATAAATAATAAAAATGAAAAAAAAATTAACCCCCCCCCCCTCCTGACGAGCTCGCGCGCAGATGCGAACGCATACGCGAGTAGCGCCCGCATATGAAAACGGTGGTCAAACCACACGTGAGTTATCGCCGCAACCGGTAGAGTGAGAGCAATAATTCTAGCCCTAGACCTCCTCTGTACTGCAAAATATGCAACCTGTAGAATTTTTTAAACGTCGCCTATGGAGATTTTTGAAGGTAAAAGTTTGACGCTATTCCACGAGCGGGCGCAATTTTCAAGCGTGACATGTTGGGTATCAATTTACTTGGGGTAACATATTTCACAATATAAAAAAAAATTGGGCTAACTTTACTGTTGTCTTATTTTTTTATTCAAAAAAGTGAATTTTTTCCAAAAAAAGTGTGATTTTAAGACCGCTGCGCAAATACGGTGCAAAAAAAAGTATTGCAATGACTGCCATTTTATTCTCTAGGGTGTTAGAAGAAAAACTATATATAATGTTTGGGGGTTCTAAGTAATTTTCTAGCAAAAAACTGTTTTAAACATGTAAACACCTAAAATCGAAAACGAGGCTGGTCCTTAAGTGGTTAAAGAAGAAGATATAAGTCTGTGAGAGACAGAAATCTTGCTTGACCAAATACTTTTTTTCCACCATAATTTCCAAATAAATTCTTTCAAAAATCAGACAATGTGATTGTCTGGATTTGTTTCCACATTTTGTCTCTCATAGTTGAGGTATACCTATGATGACAATTACAGGCGCCTCTCATCTTTTTAAGTGGGAGAACTTGCACAATTGGTGGCTGACTAAATACTTTTTTGCCCCACTGTATATTTTTTTATTTAGCTGTATATTTCTTGTTACCATAACTAACCACCAACAAACAACCCAAAATAAACTCTGCTGCTCCTGACAATTGCAGCAATACCACATATGTGTATGTTATTTGTTGGTTGTACCTGTAGTACAGCCCAGAAACAATAGTGCACATTTAGTTTTATCTTTGGTCCTACTTAAAAAACACTGACACTAACTGATGCTAAATTAAGACAAAAATACATATTTCTCTCTGTGAGGAGAGAGACATGGGCGGGCTTCACAGTGACTGATCACTGTGGTAGCTAATCAGAGGCTACCACAGTAATCAGGTGACCCAGAATCAGGATTTCCGGGTCCCGATCATTAGTACAGGGCTCCTGGCTCTTAGTGAAACCCCAGTCTCTGTGCTGGGAGCGCTCTGTGAAGCGTGCTCCCAGCAGAAAGGGAGATATGCATATGTGTGGCCCCACAAAAAAAGCCCAGTGCAGGGGGCCACATATGTGTGTTACGTCGGCGGGGTTATTAGAAAAAAATAAATTATATGTCTTCCCTTAAGTTATTGTATTCATCTTTATGCCCACTAAATAGGCGTGGGCTGACATCTAAATAACTACGGTGGTGTGTAAACTAAACAGACTATTTTCAAGGCACAAAGATCTCCTTGCCTAAATTTCCGCAAAGTGAGAAATAGCATTAAGAAGACCATGGTTAGAAAAAACAATAGCAAAACTGGTAGACAGAATGTCCGCCTTTGTCATGATCTGGCAAAGGGACAAGATGTTATAGTAAATATTTCCCAAAGGAACACAAGTAATAATACAAGCATATTTTTGGTGTTCTTTCCATTGGAGGTATGGGATCTTGTGGTGTAAGCATTGTGCACCTGTGTTGGCTTGAACAAACTGCTCTTTGCATAGCAGTCCGCTGCCTGGCAATATAAGCAAGAACACTAGGGGCAAACCAGGGGCAGGATGATTTAGCAGTGTATAAAGCAGTGTTCTCAACTACCGTTCCTTCTGAGGTTGCAAGGGATTCTTTAAACATGGTAGACTGATTTCCAACTCACAGTGACTTTGAAAGCAACGGAACATTCTTCCACTAACCACCAATGTATATGGTCAGTTCTACATTGACCACTCATATTAGCGGACACCATAGCTTTTATTGTATGTATTTATTTTCTGCAGTTGTTATTTATTCCAAAAATGTTACTGAATCTAATTTTGTAAGAACACAAAGTATTCCACATTACTTGTTCTTTTATTTGAAAAACTTTCTTTCATGCTAATGTACTGTGTGCTGTAGATATAATCCATGTTAGCAGGGGTGTTCCAACAACCTGCAGGTTATTTCAAGAGCTTCTCAGAAGTAAAATGGTTGAGAAAGACATTTTATTTGAAGATAAAAGGTAAACAAGGACCTTCATATTAGTCCTGTTTCTTTTAGCTAAACTTAGCTGCTGCTGTGGCTCTCTGACCATGTACGGTATGTGTTTTAAACTCCACTTTATACATGGTTAGTTAATAATAGTTACTAACCATGTAAAAAGTATTAAGGAAGAGTGGGTCTGCCGTGCTAGGTTAATTTACATCTGATCGAGGGCCTGCAGCCAGAGAAATCTTGGAGAGGAGGTTGTCCAACACACACATTTACCAGGCCTCAAAACAGGCAGGGTAGAATTGTAGACTCTCCTAAGATCTACAGTATGTGTGTATATATATATATATATATATATTTGTTTTACACAAAGTCGTACTGAAAAGTGAAAGTAAGACTTAGAGCCCATTCACACAGGGGCAACACGACTTCCAGCGCGACTTTGGGAGGCAACTTGGACACGACTTGAGTATGAATCACAGCGCGACTTGGGGCAATTTACAACACAACTTGAAGTCGCTTCCAGGACAGAGAACTTTACAAGTGGACAATTAGAGCTTATCAGCTGTGTGTGAGAAGGAGGGGGTTGGCTGTTTATTTGAGTAGGGGTTGGCTGTTTATTTGAGTAAATTACTTTCTGTTTCTTTTCTGCTTCCTGTAAAATTGCCTCAGTATGAACAGTGATCTGACCTGGAGGCAACTTCCATTGAAATCAATAGGTACAAGTCGCCTTCTAGTCGGATTGAAGTAGTACAGGAACCTTTTCTGAAGTTGGAGCGACTGCAGTAGTGTGCATTAAGACAGATCCATTCACTTACATTGATTTTTTCATGTAGCGCGACTTGAGGCGACTTGAAGTCGGATCCAAAGTTGCCCTTGTGTGAATGGAGCCTTAGCAGTGTATTTTACTTTCATGCTTCACTTATGAAAAAAAATGCCATTTTAGAGTTTAGTTGTCTTTTAAATGTTGCATAAAAATTTGAAGAACTCATAAAAGTTGCAGTTTCACTTGTGTTTGAAAAATACATGTTATATAAATAGTTTTACTTCTTTAAACGCTTGACCAAAGAAACAAGTAAATTTTATCAACTGGTTACTGGTAATATGCATACTGTATGATTGAAGGTCCATGGAGACTGTGTAGGTTCTCAGAAATATGTGAAACTACTCAAGCTACATAATTGCTATGTGAAGCAAATTAAATATTACTTGGGCAAGCGACGTTCTATGCCTGCCATGAAAATTTGTTAGAGAAGCAGTATATTACATTTCAGTTACTATAGCAAAATTTTTCATCCTTTTGACAATTGCACAGTTTGTGACTCTTTACAAAAAAAAGACTAGTCCTAAGCACATTTTGCATTTAAAATAGCCACATTATTTTTCCCTATTATAGTTTTAGAAAAATCACAATTCATTGTGTAAAAATAGGCATACCTGGTGTTCCCATGACCTTAACAGCCATCCACACTTGCAAGGATTTAAATTCTTGCTCTATTGTGGTTACTCCTATTCAGAACATGTATTAGGTGAGTAGATCTCAACCAGCAAGGAAGCTATTCTTCTGTACATAAATATTCCCTGTTCTGTTGTTGGAAAGGTATGCTGTTAGTCAACATGGTTTATTGGAGAAGGCAAAGACAGTTTTTCTTGGTGTCAAATACTTGAATGTGTACCCTCTTATCCCATGACATGAAAGTAGAAAAAAGACTTAATTTGTAGAATTTATTATTTCAGCAGCAATTTATTTTAAAACAATATCCTGTTTCTCGTATGTTTGTGTTTTTAACAAACATTTTAACTGTTTTTAATTGCCAGCTGGAATTATGATTCAGCCAGCTACCATTACCATATCCCTGGTAGAAACTGTAAGATGTGGTAATTTTTTAAGAAAATATGATCAGACAATACACATTTTTTTTTAATGTGGATTAAATTATACCCTTCACGCCTAAGGGTAAAACAAATATGAATGCCTAAGCACAATGCAACTTTGACATGTGTTAGTAAAACCATTCATACCATCACAACTACTTTTTGCATCAAAGTGAATTATACCTTGATTTTTTTTTTTCAGGACAAATTGGGCTTTCATTTGGTGGTAAATGGTTATGGATATCTCTCTTCCTTTTTTTTTTTTATTATTATTATCAAAGGAAAACTGACCCAAAAGAGTAAAAAAAAATGTTTCTTGTTAAATAAAAAAAAAATAACCCAAAATAAATTTTCCTGCTCCTGACTATTGCAACAATACCGCATATGTGTATGTTAGTTGTTGTCTGTACCCGTAGTACAGACCAGAAACAATAGTGCACTTTTTTTCCCCTACCTAAAATACACTGACACTAATTAACCACATACCGACCGGGCCATAGCCGAAAGACGGCTACAGTGCGGCTTGTTCTGGGAATGCGTCCATTGACGTCCTCCGGAACTTGCCCTCCCCATGGGGCGCGCGCACGGAAGTGTCCATGCTCGCCAGGACCCGGCGCAACGCGGATTGTGGTAAAGGGCCAATGACAGCGGCCCTTTACCACGTAACTAATTTGCAGAGTACAACAGTGCCCAGCAGTGCCATACAGTGCTAATCTGAGCCCACCAGTACCACTACACTACCCATCAGTGCCACTACAGTACCCATCTGTGCCAGCAGTGTCACTACACTACCCATCAGTGCCACTACATTACCCATCTGTGCCACTACAGTACCCATCAGTGCCACTAAAGTGTCCACTGCCACTATAGTGCTCATCTGTGCCATCAGTGCCACTATAGTGCTTATCAGTGCCACCTCTGCCACTTCAGTGCCCATGTGTGCCACCAGTGCCACGTCAGTGCCCAGTGCCACTACAGTGCTCATCTGTGCCACGTCGGTGCCATCAGTGCCACCTGTGCCACTACAGTTCCATCAGTGCCACATCAGTGCTCCATCATTGCCACTACAGTGCCCAGTGCCACTACAGTGCTCATCAGTGCCACATTAGTGCCAGTACAGTGCTCATTTGTGCCATCAGTACCACAGCATCACTAAAGTGCTCATCTGCACCACTACAACGCTCATCTGCACCACTACAGCGCTCATCTGTGCCACTACAGTACCCAATAGTGCACATCAGTGCCCATAAGTGAGTGCTCATCTGTGCCACAATATCAGTGGATCCTCATCAGCACCCATCAGTACTACCTTATCAGTGCCCGATACTCAGTGCATCCTCAGTGTGGTGCATTAGTGTACATCAGTGCAACCTTATCAGTTCCCATCAGTGCACCCTCATCAGTTCCCATCAGTGCACCCTCATCAGTTCCCATCAGTGCACCCTCAGCAGTACCCATCAGTGCAGCCTTTTCAGCACCCAGCAGTGCAGCCTCATTAGACCAGCCTCATCAGCACCCATCAGTGCAGCCATATCTGTCCAAGTGTCCCTACCACAGCAGTTTGTCACCACAGCCCACAGTCACCAGCATGGCGAAAAAAATGTTTTCCGCTGAGGAGGCATACCAGCAGCTTAGCTTGACCAACGAGAGCAGTGGGGAGCTCTCTGAGCCTGTGTCTGATTCTTGTTCAGAATATGAACCCGTTGTAAGCAGTGGGTCTGATACAGAATTGGAGGAAGATCATGTGTGCCCATGAAACAAAGGCGTTCTGGCATGGAGCAGCAGGCTACCACAAGTAGTGCTGTGGCATCAACCAGCAGCTCAGTGCCATCTACCAGTAGCACAGTGCCATCCAGAAGAAATTAAGTACCACTGCAGCGGAGGCCAAGAACTAGCGGGGTGTCATCTCGGCCCCAAAGCGTTAGGACCCATGCCGACCTTCCCTATGCCCTTGAAAACCCTCTGTGGCTTCCCTCTAATTCAAGAGCAGCAAACATCCCCCATTTCACCGCCCAGCCAGGTGTTCAGGTGAACACAGAGAATTTTGCCCCTATTGTTTTTTTTTTTTTTTTATTTAATTTTTACCCAAGAGCCATTATCCTCCATTGTGGCCCAGTGCAACCTCTATGGACAGCAATTCATAACAAGCAACCCTGGTTCAAGTTATGCCGTCCCTATGAGTGGAGAGCATTGACAGTGGAGGAATTTAAATTATTTTTAGGCCTAACATTCAATATGGGACTCACAAAAAAAAAAAAATTATACTCCTGTTGGTCCACCAACCCCATCCACCACATGCCAATCTATTCATCCATGATGCGAAGATCAAGATACCGCATGATAATGCGTTTCCTCCATTACATTGACAACACCCAGTGCCCTCCCCGAAATGACCCATAACATGACAAATTAAAATTCGGCCACTTCTAAATTGTTTCTCTTAGAAATTCCTCCAGTTATTTATCCCCGACCAAAATATCTCTGTGGATAAGTCATTGGTCGACTTCACAGGCAGGCTTGGCTTCAAACAGTTTATCCCCAGCAAAAGGGCCCGATATGGGGTTAAGCTCTACAAGCTATGTAACCGAGCTATGGGGTACATCTACACCTTCCTGGTGTACGAAAGGAAGAACACCCAACTGCAGCCCCTTGAATGTCCAGAGTACATCGGAGCCAGCAGAAAAGTGGTTTGGGAGCTTGTATATCCACTCCTTGGAAAGGGTTACCATCTTTATGTGGATAATTACTATACAAGCTTGATCCTCTTCTGCAATCTTTACCGCAAGGACACTCCAGCATGTGGTACAGTGCGAGCCAATAGGAAGGGCTTCCTGCAAAGGCTCGTTACTGAAAGACTACGACAAGGGGAGATGGTGTCTTTGCGGAATGAAGAGATATTGGCTCTCAGGTGGAGGGACAGACGAAACGTCCACATGCTCACAACGACACCTACGTGGAAATCCCCAGAAGAAATGGCCCAATCCAGAAACCAACATGTGTCCATGACTATAATTTGTTCATGGTGGGAGTCGACTTCAATGATCAGATGATTGAACCCTACCTTCCCACAAGAAAAAGCCGCTATTGGTATAAAAATGTCTCCATGTATCTTTTCAGTTTGGCCATTTACAATAGTTTTGTTATTTACCGTAAATCTACAGAGAGCCCCATATTTATCTTCAGTGCCAAGAAGAAATTAGCTCCACCCTTTTGTACCCTGAAGGCCCACCAGAAAGTATTCGCTCGGACTCAGTGAGCAGACTCAACAAGCGCCACTTTCCAGAGAGACTCCCCACCATGAAACAGGCCGGAAATGTCAGAAGAAATGCCGGGTGTGCTGCTCCAGAGGAGGAGCTAGAAAAGACACTGTGTATTATTGTCCCGAATGTCCCTCCCAACCAGGCCTTTGTATTTGTGAATGTTTCCGCCTTTACCATACTTCTCTACATTATTAGGGAAGTATGGTAAACGTAATTGTCGTTTACCGCCACACCCCTTTATGCCACTGTACATTCCGCTGCCTTCTCTGGAACTGACTCTGGCCTGCTAAACGACCACGCTTCTGCCTAACGCTAAACTGTACCTACCTCTGCCTGCTCTGGAACTGACCCTGGCCTGTTATACGACCACGCTTCTGCCTAATGCTAAACTGTACCTACTTCTGCCTGCTCTGGAACTGACCCTGGACTGTTTGACCATGTTTTTTGCCTGCCTCTTGGACTGATCTTTTACTCTGCTACTGGAGTAGTGGGCTTCATAACACAGGGGTCTCACATATGTGAGGGACCCCAGAATTGTTTTTCTGGATGAAGACAACTATTTTTTTAGTTTTCTCATTCCCGGATTAGGGTCTGGAGACTCGGACGCTTCAAAGAGATTTGGTTGGGAGAAGCCTCTACCCCTGCCCCCATTCTTTCCTGGCCTGCTACTTGTATTATTGACCATGTTCCTGTTTAACTACCAGGACCAAAATTTTGGCACTGCTGGCAATATCTCTACCTGCACTGACCCTGGACTGTATATGGACAGTATCCCTGCCTGTACTATGGACAATATTCCTGCCTAGACAATTCCATTCACTGTCACTGACCACGTCCCTGCCTGCTGCCTGGATCAGGGCTGTCACGTGCCTGGTTGGAGACTGAAATGACAAGGTCGGCCTCTCTTGTATCTCCAGTCCAGGTCACACGGGGAGTGGAACAGTGGGAACCAAGGGCCAGGAGGAACATGAGTGCCTGCAGCTGCGGACCCGGAGACTTGAGGCAGAAGATGCAATCTTGGATGAGCAGGGAAACTGTCAGATCAGGATAGGTGGTGCTGCGCCAAGGATCAGCTGGGCTTAAGGAGGTACTCTGCAGGAACTGTGGTACTGGAACCTTAGGTGATGTAAAGTTCCTAGTATATTTGCAGCAAGAAGTCACAGTGGGTTGCAGGACAATGATTGCAGATACTTGAAGAGTAAGGAGGAAGAACGCCAAAGGCAGGAGCGGAGTCTCAAGGGTAGCCCAGTTCGGTAACAGGCGGGCAATAGGGTACAAGGCAGAAGCGAAGTCACATGGATAGCCGGGTCTGGCAACAGGCGAGCAGTGCAGTACAAGGCAGTAGGCATAAGCAGAGTCCAATGTGAAGACAGGATCAGAAACTGGTAGTCAGAGCAGAAACAGGATCCAGAAGCAGGGTCAAGGCAAGCCAGGTTCATCAACAGGTAACAAGCAGGTTAGTAGCAGGGTTCAGGTATCAGGGTACAGCTGAAGACCAGTCAGCACCGGTTTTGGGTCAGAGCACCTCTTCAAATAGGCCGGCTGGCGTTATGGGCGCGCTCCTGTGTGTGCACGCCATCCGCCATGCATGCGCATTGATGCACACAGGCATCTGCAGCCGTCCGTGTGCGCGCACACCAAACGGGAACTAATAGTTCTCTTACAAGGGCTCTCCTCCTGTGGAGAACTGCACTACTAAAACCACAGGTAATCTTTTGTTTACCCTTTGCTCAGCAGAATGTATTTTGGGGGGTAATTCTTGATATGTACAAGCCATCTGTTAGAAATATCAAGGGCCTTCATAAATGTGATAGGTTGTCAGGAAATTAGATGTGTAATTTATGTCCCTAGAACACCTGATGTTGCTCCTTGGATGTTGGGTCTCTGTATGTGGCCAAGCTGTGTAAAAGTCTCACGCATGTGGTATCGCCATACTTAGGAGAAATAGCATAATATATATTGGGGTGTCATTTTTGCTATATACAGGCTATGTGTTAAAAATATCTTATAAATGGACAACTTTGTGTAAAAAAAAATAAAAAGTGTTTTAATTTTTTACCACATTTTGCAAAAACTTGAAAAAAATGAACCGTTCAAAAGACTCATTATGCCTTATAGATTATACATTGGGGTGTTTTCTTTTCAAAATGGGGTAATTTTGTGGACATTTCCATTGTCCTGGTGCTCCAGGGCCTTCAAAAGTGTAGTAGGTGGTTGAGAAATGAGATGTGTAATTTATGCTCCTAGAATGCCTAAAGGTGCTACTTCAATTTTGGACCTCTGTATGTGGCCAGGCTGTGTAAAAGTCTCACACATGTGGTATTGCCATACTCAGGAGGAGTAGCAGAATGTATTTTGGGGTGTCATTTGTGGTATGGACATGCCATGTGAGAGAAAAAAACCTGGTAATGTGACAATTTTGTAAAAAGAAACAAAAGAAAAAAAATCTTCATTTTGGAAAGAATTGTGGGGAAAAATAACAACCTTAAAAAACTAACCGTGCCTGTTACTAAATACCTTGAAATGTCTACTTTCCAAAAAGGGGTTATTTGGGGGGTATTTGTACTTTCCTGGCTTGTTAGTGTCTTAAAGGGGTTGTAAAGGTAAAAATTTTTTCACCTTAATGCATTCTATGCATTAAGGTGAAAAAACTTTTGACAGTACCGCCGCCCCCAGCCCCCCCGTTTTACTTACCTGACGCCTCGAATCTTCGCTGCTCGTCATCTTCATTGCAGCTCAGCCTGGTCGCTGATTGGCTGCAGTGGATGGATTGAAAGCAGCGCAGCCATTGGCTCGCGCTGCTGTCAATCACATCCGATGACGCGGCGCGCCGGGGGGCGGGGCCGAGTGGTGATACAGCGAGCGGCTATAGCCGCCGGCTGTATCACGGGAGCGCGCCCGCAAGCACTCACCACCGTGCGAGGGAGCTCGCATGAAGGTGGTAAATGCTTGCGGGGAGGAGCTGAAACAGCCGCCGAGGGACCCCAGAAGACCAGGTTCGGGGCCACTCTGTGCAGAACGAGCTGCACAGTGAAGGTAAGTATAACATGTTTGTTATTTAAAAAAAATAAATAAATAACTTTACAACCCCTTTAAGAAATGAGGTAGGCCTCAGTAAATCAGGTGTGATCAATTTTCAATGATTTGTACCATAGCTTGTAGACTCTATAACTTTCACAAAGACAAAATAATTTACACTGATTTGGGTTATTTTTACCAAAGATATTTAGCAGTATAAATTTTGTCCAAAATTTATGAAGAAAAATGACCAATTTGCAAAATTTTATAACAGAAACGAAGAAAAATGCATTTTTTTACAAAATGTTCGGTCTTTTTTCCTTTATAGCGCAAAAAATAAAAAACCCAGTGGTGATCAAATACCACCAAAAGAAAGCTCTATTTGTGTGAAAAAAAGGACAAAAATTCCATGTGGGTACAGTGTTGCATGACTGAGTTATTGTCATTCAAAATGTGAGAGCGCCAAAAGCTGAAAATTGGTGTGGTTAGGAAGGGGGTTAAATGTGTCAAGCGGTTAAAAAAAAAAAAAAAATGTTTAAAAAAAAAATCCTACCAAAAATATACTGACCTTGACCCAAACACTTACCCGACCTAGATCAAACCTTCATCTAAGTTTTTTTTTTATGGTTTTTATTTTTAACATGGTTATGTTTTTTTTTCCCCCTCTCAATGTATCCCTCACCTCCATTTAGAGTGGGAGAAAATACAGTACCAAAAGTTCCCATTGGCAACATTTTAAAAGCCTTTACAGCCCCACACCACCTGCACTGTAAACCATCCAAATCACTTTAACATGACAGTTGAGAGACGCCTGTTTAATATGGTAACAAGCTCATGAGCTTGTTTTAAACACTTCGCTCTCTGGATGTACATGGTACGCTGAAATAAGTATTTAAAGCAGTTCTTCAGTCACTTGTGCAAAAATTTAAAGTCAGCTGCTACACTCAACTGTCCCAGGATCCAGCGCTGTGCTCACCTAGGTAGGATTTTCAACAGTCTTCGGGTCCCCAGTGCTGGCATATTAACTGTGGGCAGCCATCTGTGACTGCTTGCAGCTTTAAAGCCGTCTGCCTACTGCACATGTGTAAGCTACGCTGCGCTTTGTGAATGCTGATGTGTCCCAGAAGGATGCCGATAGGGAGGGGATGGGGGAAATTCCACTCACATCACTTGAGCGAAAGTGGGAGCCAGTACTTTTCAATGCCAGGTACCAGCTTCCCCCCACAAAAAGAAAAAAAAAATGTGTGCCAAAAAAGTCAGGCAGGAGGAGGAAGAGTGGGATGTCCACTTCTTGGTGAATTTCCACTTTAAGTTGATTTTGTATTAGAAAGCGCTTTTTACTGTGATAAACTTTCACAATTCTTATTTTCATTGAAATTAGTATAAGGAATCAGAAGGACACAAATTCTATGAACACATATATTTATTATGCTTTAAAATAAATAAATAAAACATGGAAGAGCTGGCCACATGTGTATATCTACATGGTCTAGGTGTTAAAATGTATTGACCAATAATTAGGAAAAAAAAAGTTCAAAGCACTTGGCTCCAGTATATTAGTAAACAAATTAAGTTTTTTTTTTACTCCGTTGTGACTGGGTCAAAATACACGTATCACTTAGCATTAGCATAGTCTATTGGGTTCAGTGCTACCTGTGTTATGCAGTATATGTCTGGCTCTACATTACAGAAGCCATTGTTTAAGGAAGAACCTGAGGTGTTACAAATGTAGTCTATATGATTTCAACAAAGAAATTCTGCTTGTTTGTAGTCTGTGCTGTATGCTATTGCTGTTAATCCCTCTCTGCGTCAAATACTTATCATTACTTCCACATTGACTGAGATTTTATATCAGACCAGAAGTTGTAATTCTTGCAGTAATAAGCAAGGCCTCTTTCACACGTGCGGATCCGTATTGATCCCGTGAACATCCGCTTGCTCAGTGGGGATGGCTTTGTTGATCCCCGCTGAGCCGGCGGATGACAGGGCGGTCCCTGCACACTGTGCAGGGATCGCCCTGTCAGATCTCCACTCTCCCCTATGGGGGATCGGATGAACACGGACCATCTGTCCGTGTTCATCCGATCCGCTCTGCAGACGGATAAAGAAATAGGATTTTCTTCCGTCTGCAGAATCGGACAATAGCGGGGCCAGATGATATCGGGTGTTAAAGGATGTTCATCCGCTGACACCCGCTATCCCATAGGGATGTATGTATGTCCGTATTTCATCCGAAAACGGATGGATGAAATACAGACATATGGTCCGCACGTGTGAAAGAGGCCTTAGGCAATTGCCATGAATACCTTATTCAGTGAGTGCCTACTGAGACTACAGACATTATTGGGTAAATTCCCAGACAGCAGGGTTAGGCTTTGTTCACACTAGCTGCGGCCGTGGCTCACAGCAGGGGTTCCAGTGCGTGTCTGTTCACCGTCTCAGGTGTGAATCAGGTCCATATTTTTTCCTAATTCACACTTGAAACAGACCAGAAAACACACTGGTCCCTTCTGCAATTCGGACCGCGGCCGCCCTGCAGGTGTGAACCGGCTCAATTGAGAGCCATTCACACTCTCCTGGCATGCAAATTGGATCCATCCAATTCGCATCAGTGTGAACCCAACCTTAAAGTAGAAGGAACGGACAGGCATATAAAAAAAAATATATACTATATGTATGTGTGTGTATGTGTATATGTGTATATATATATATATATATATATATATATATATATATATATATATATATATATATATGTGTGTGTGTATATATAGATATATGTATCTATATAGATATATATATCTATATATAGATATAGATATCATGATTTGGTTTGCTCCAGCAGCGGAGAAATAAATTCCTTCCCTGTCACCCAGAAGGCATCCAATTGTTCCAGGTGTTGTTACTCATACATTTTAATATGCAGTTATACTTTGTGTATGTTCTTTTTTTAAAACAATCTATTGAGCTGGCCAGAACTAGTTCTTGAGGAAGCCTATAACATATTTTCACTTTTCTTTTTTTTTTGTTAATTCTTTTTATTGGAAATTTCTTTAAGCAGTACAAAACTGGGCCATTGGGGCATACCCCGGCCAACCGGTGCACATATTCATGTGCATAACATACTACTAACAGATTCTCTAAAATCAACTTAACTAAACACAACACAGTCGCTGCTCAGGTAACACATGGTAGGATGTTGATATGAGATATTTTTCCTTGTGGAGTTGTCTCCCGGTTTCAGTTATTGACCTTGGACTCTATAGGGACATTTGAGAATAGATGTAGAATACATGTAGTTGTATTGATTTTTAGGCTAGCATACATGTAGTTGTATTGATTTTTAGGCTAGCATCTCCGATTATCCATCTGTGGTCTAAGTCTCAGTGCTCAGAAAAGCTGGACAGGAGTAGAGGAGATCTATCTGGGTTGATCCCTTGAGAGCTGATCATCTGTTATGGAATCTGAGTCTATCCACAAATGCCAGACCTTGCCATATTTTTTGGGGCATCCTCGAGACAGATATGTTGCTTTATAGAGGGGTATCATTGTGTTGACTAGTTGCTTCCATGAGGACAGTGTGGGGGGAGTGGTTGACTTCCACTTTAGTACTATGGCTTTTCTCACATAGAAAAGAAGTATACCTAATAGGGTGCGTGTTGCTTTGGCAAATGCCAGTGGTTCCACTAGGCCAAGGAGGCAGACACTAATTGTCAGGGGAATAGGAATAGTGGTCAAACTATGAATGAATTGAGTTACCTCCCGCCAATAGTCCTGAATTTGTGGGCAATCCCAGAATATATGCGTGAATCCTGCAGGAGTACCAGAGCATCTCCAGCAGCTGGCCGACATGGCTGGGTATATGCGGTGGAGGCACTGGGGCGTATAGTAGATCCTGTGTAGGATTTTGAATTGGATTAGTTTATCCCTAGTAGCAATCAGTGGCTGGAGTGGATAGTCCCACATGTCTTCCCAGTCCTCGCTGTCAAGTTCCTGCACCTCTGCCCGCCACAGACCATGCAAACCATCCAGTCTGACCTGGATGGACGGTAGAAGTGCTCGGTAAATTTGGGATAATGGTTTTAAGAGATCAGCATCTTCTAGAAGGGTCTCCATGTCGTCATATTCCAGCCAAAGCTGAACTGATTTGAATTGTTAGTCGAAGGCATGGCGGAGCTGCAGGAACATGAAAAAGAAAGATTTTGGAAGTTGGAATTTATTTTCCATCTGATCAAATGTAAATAACCCTGACCCATCACAGATATCCCTCAAGTACTTGATGCCCTTACTGGTCCACAAACCCGGGTCCTGCAGAGAGTGGAATTCTTTCAATCTTGGGTTACACCAAAGCGGTGTATTAGGGGACCATTTGGCCTTTACCAAATTAGGTTTAATCACTACCGTGTGCCAAGCTACAATAATTGCTTTCATCGCCAGTGTTAAAGGTACTGGAGAACCCCCCGACCCCCTATAAAGGGCGTTGAGAAGGGCCTCAAAGGATCCCAGATGGGCTGCCTCTAGGACAACTGACGCATTGGTGTCATCTGAGACCAACCAGTTGTGTGCATGAGTGAGCATTGCCGCTAAATAGTATGTGTGAAAGTCTGGACAGGCAAGTCCCCCCTGTGTCCGGGGCCTACGCAGGATTTTCCTACTGAATCTAGCCGGGCATGATTGCCATAAAAGGAGGCCACTGCAGAATCCCATTGCTGGAAAAGAGTCTTAGGTATCCAGACCAGGGAGTGTCGTAAAATATACAGCAAGACTGGGAGTAATTTCATTTTTATTGGTTAATTTTCCCTATAAGTGATCATGGGAGGTTCAACCAGGCCTTCAGTTTCAGTTTGCACCACTGCAGCACTGGGGACAAGTTAAGATTCTGGGTATTGGAAGAGATATTGATTCCTAGATATTTTATGGTACTCGCCCATTGTAGAGGTGAAGCAGGATCACTCAGCTTTTTTGCCCTGGGATCTATGGGTAGAATAAGTCATTTGCTCCAGTTGGTTCGGAGGCCAGAGAGAGTCGCAAAGCGGTCCAGAAGCTGGAGCGCCCCAGAAAGCGATTGACCAGGGTCCCGGAGGAAAAGGATTAGATCATCCACGTACAATGCTAATTTCTCGACCACCGAACCGACCTTATTTCCAGACACCTCGCTCAATCTCTGCAAGGCCTCAGTCAGAGGCTCCATCGCCAGGGCAAACAGCGCAGGGGAAAGAGGACACCCCTGTCTTGTCCCCATCCTAATTGGAAAAGATGGCGAAAGCCTGCCATTTAGTTTAATTTGGGCCTTGGGAGTCTTGTATAATAAGGCGATCCATTTCCGGAAAGCTGGGCCACAGCCCTCCAGAACCTGCATCATATAGGACCATCTAACAGTATCGAAAGCCTTTTCAATGTCAAGGGATACCAGGACCCGGGAGGCATTCTCCTCAGGTGGGAGCTGGAGATGCGTAAAGACTCGTCTAAGGTTTATGTCCGTGGACTTGCCAGGGCATGAAGCCGGTCTGATCTATGTTGACAAGGGATGGTAGGACCTTCATGAGTCTATTGGCTAGCACTTTGGTTAGTATGTTAAGGTCGTAATTCAGCAGTGAAATGGGTCGGTAGGATGAGCAGCAAGTGGGGTCCTTCCCTGGTTTGGGCAGCAGCACTATATGTGCCTGATACATACTATCTGGCAGTCTCTCGGATTCCAAACAATCTGCGAACAACTGAGTTAGTTTGGGGACCAGTATGGCAGCATGTGTCTTATACCACTCCCCAGGTAAACCATCGGGGCCCGGGGATTTGTTGTTGGGCAAGGAGTAGATTGTGTTTTCTATCTCTTGTCGTGTTAAGGGTTTATCTAGTGTATCCTTGTCCTCCTCGGATAAGAGAGGTAAGGTGAATCACCCCAAATCCTCCAACAAGGCGTCAGCTGAGTCAGAGAATGGATCATCATACAGTTTATTGTAAAAGAGATGAAATTCCCTTAGTATACCTTCGGGGTCTGTAACCTGGCAGCCAGTGGAAGTCTGTATTCTAGGGATTACTGTCTGGATTGTGGGCTCTGCCACCAGGTTGGCCAGTAGTTTGCCATTTTTGTCCCCTGATTCGAAAAGCCTGGCTGCAAGCTTCCGTGCATCACAGTGGACCAACAAAGTGTAATGGAGCTTCAAATCTCTTCTCGCTTGGGCTAGAATCGAATAATTTTTGAGTGTTGGACTCCCCGTGAAAAGTTCCAGTGCCGTCCCTTCACACTGTTCCAGTTGTGGCGGTCCGTGATGCAAAGCCGGATCTCACTGCCTTGATAGAGGAGACATACTCTCCTCGGGCATGAGCTTTACCCGCCTCCCAGACCACATCAAGGGAAGATGACCCCTCATTAAGCGTCCAGTATTCTGCAAGTTTGGGTTCTACTAATTCCTGGATTTGAGGATTGTCAATCCAGTGGGACGCTAGCCTCCTGGCTCACGGGAGGTGCCGAGAGTCAAGCCCAGCTCCAGCGGCGAGTGGTCTGAGAGACCTGCTGGGAGATAGGAGACCGTCCCAACTTGAGACAGAGCAGAGGCAGACCCAAGGGGGGCAGATCTAAGGGGGTTAGTAGTGTCCTTGGTATGATCTAGGATGGCGTTGAAGTCCCCTCCAACTATTATAATGCGGACTTGGAGGGGGGGCTATTTTTGTAAGAATGGTTTACAAGATGGTGGAGTCAAATGGAGGAGGGACGTATACATTGATTATCGTCCAGCATTGGGCATACATCTCAAGAATTAAGATTATGTACCTTCCCCCCGGATCAGTGAAGACCTGCTCTACCGAGCAAGGGAGTGACTTGCTCAGCAGAATAGTCACGCCTCTCGCATAGGAGGAGCAGGTGGCATGAAACCCCTGTTTTACCCATGCCCGCTTAAGAGTGAGGATTTTACTGCTCAGTAGGTGAGTTTCTTGGAGAAACAAAATGTGAGGTTTATGAGACTGCAGAAACTTAAACATCAACAATCTTTTCACCTTGTCATTCAGCCCTCTAATATTCCAAGATATCAACTTTAAATCTATACCATTTAGAATAGAGAAGCTTAATGACAGTAGGAGCACAAAAAAAAAAAAAAAAACAACATACCCATCAGTGTCCTGTCTATAGATCGGTTGCAGAGGCGGTCCAGATGATACAGCTGTCCAAGGATTCTGGGGAGGAAAGAGGTAAACAGGAGGAAAGAACAAAATAGAGACAACATAGTCCAGCAAGAGAGATGGTGTGGAACCCGAGCAGGTGTGGTAGTCAACTAAAAGTGTAACACGTGTAAACTGCGCTAACCCCTGTTTGTTTTACCTGAAGTGAAGAAAAATATTTCACAATATTGATGTGAGACAAAGTAAATACTGTTGCCATTAAAAAATGAACCTAAAACTAAACACAAAATTACATTTGAAACAAAATTGAAACAAAAAGACTAAAGTGCTGCAACCTTACTAAAACCAAGAATTTTCAGTTTTCACAATATAATACCAAGACTCAGGTGCGCTACTGGTGTCTATCCCACCCAATTATGATAAATTGGTGGCCAAAAAATGAATACATGTGTAGAACTAATTAAACACAAAAGGGTAATTAGCGTGACAAAGTCCCCTTGAGGAATAGATGGTAAAAAAACAATTCGAACAGTCCTAAATTTTCAGATAAGTGCTTTTCATAGGAAAACTTCCTTCTAGAAGATGCTATAATCCTAGGATGTAATAAAATGGGCGGTGGCTTACCAGATACGTAGGATCCCTATTACGGGGGTCTAACAGGCTCAGATAATCACGATCTTGCAGGCAGGGTTAGCTGGAGGGATTCCCACAAACTCAGATATCCATCTGCTTCTGATCTTCCACTGGCATGAGCGATATCTCACTGAGTGAAACAGCTGATCTGTGCTGTAACAGCTGATCTGAAGAGCGGCTGGTCTGTGTGCTCAGAACGCAGTCTGTCTCCTGCACTTGTGGAATCCAAGTAGTGAGCCGGCTTAGTTCCGCATGTGTCAGAGGGGATTAGAAGGAAAAAGCCTCCATGGTGCGGTACATTAACCACTTGACCACTGGGCACTTAAACCCCCTTCCTAACCAGACCAATTTTCAGCTTTTGGTGCTCTCACATTTTGAATGACAATTACTCAGTCATGCAACACTGTATCTATATGAAATTTTTGTCCTTTTTTTCACACAAATAGAGCTTTCTTTTGGTGGTATTTAATCACCACTGGGTTCTTTATTTTTTGTGCCGTAAAAGAAAAAAGACCGAAAAATCTGTAAAAAAATACATTTTTCTTCATTTCTGTTATATTTTGCAAATTAGTAATTTTTCTTCATATATTTTGGCCAAAATTTATACCGCTACATATCTTTGGTAAAAATAACCCAAATCGGTGGATATTATTTGGTCTTTTTGAAAGTTATAGAGTCCAAAAGCTATGGTGTGAATATCTGAAAATTGATCACACCTGAAGTACTGACGGCCTATCTAATTTCTTGAGACCCTAACATGCCAGAAAAGTATAAATACCCCCCAAATGACCCCTTTTTGGAAAGAAGACATTCCAAGGTATTTAGAAAGATGCATGGTGAGTTTTTTGAAGTTGTCATTTTTTCCCACAATTCTTTGCAAAATCAAGGTTTTTTTTTTACTTTTTTTTTTTTTTACACAAAATTGTCATATTAGCAGGGTATTTCTCACACACCGCATGTGCATACCACAAATTACACCCCAAAACACATTCTGCTATTACTCCTGAGTACGGCGATACCACATGTGTGAGACTTTTACACAGCGTGGCTACATACAGAGGCCCAACATGCAGGGAGCACCTCTAGGCGTTCTGGAGCACCCAACTCAATTCTGACATTTCTCTCCTACATGTAAAAATCATCATTTATTAGCTAGAAAATTACATAGAACCCCAAAACATTATATATGTTTTTTTATCAAAGACCCTAGAGAATACAAGAACACAAAAACTGTTTTGTGCTTTACAAAAACCAAAACAGTAAAGTTAGCCCAATGTTTTTGCATAATGTGAAAGATGAAGTTACGCCGAGTAAATAGATACCCAACATGTCACCTTTCAAAATTGCACGCGCTTGTGGAATGGCGCCAAACTTTGCTACTCAAAAATCCAATAGGCGACGCTTTAAAATTTTTTACTGGTTACATGTTTTGAGTTACAGAGGAGGTCTAGGACCAAAATTATTGCTCTCGCTCTACCGATCGCAGCGATACCTCACATGTGTGGTTTGAACACCGTTTTCATATGTGGGCGGGACTTACGTATGCGTTCGCTTCTGCATGCGAGCACACAGGGACAGGGGCGCTTTAAAAATTTTTTTTTTTTTTATTGTTCATTTTACTTTATTTATTTTAGTTTGATGCTTTTTTCCAAAAAAAAAAAAAATTTGACTACTTTTATTCCTATTACAAGGAATGTAAACATCCTTGTAATAGGAATATGGCATGACAGGTCCTCTCTACAGTGAGATATGGTGTCAATAAGACCCCACATCTCACCTCTAGGCTGGGAAGCCTGAAATTTAAAAAAAAACGATCCTGGCTTCGATTGTAGCGGTGAGTCGGTAGAAGCGCGGGAGGGTGTGACATCCCCTCTCGCCTCCCGTAAGAACGATCAAGCAGTGGAACAGCCGCTATGATCATTCTTATGGTGTAGGGAACCGCTGGCTGAAAAAGCTGAAGGCATCATTCAGATATCCCTGCACAAAGTCAAGGATGTTGTATGACGGCCGGCGGGCGGGAAGTGGTTAAAACGCATTTTTTTTTTTTTAACACAAAATTGTCCATTTATACAATATTTCTACCACATAACATGTACATACCAAAAATGACATCCCAAAATAGATTCTCCTACTCCTCCTGAGTACGGCGATACCACATGTGTGAGACTTCCACAGCCTGGCCACATACAGAGGCCGAGTACAGCCGAGCATGGCTCAGCATGGCAGGGTATGGCGGGGTATTGCAGAGTATGGCGGAGTATGGCGGGGTATTGCGGAGTATGGCGGGGTATTGCGGAGTATGGCGGGGTATGGCGAGGTAATGCGGAGTATGGTGGAGTATGGCGGGGTATGGCAGGTTAATGCGAGGCTTTGCAGAGTATTGTGGGGGTATTCCAGGGTACTGCGAGGATTTGCAGAGTATTGTGGGGGTATTCCAGGGTACTGCGAGGCTTTGCAGAGTATTGTGGGGGTATTCCAGGGTAATGTGGGGCTTTGCAGAGTATTGCACAGCATTGCAGAGTAGTGCAGGCATTACAGATTAGTGCAGGGCAATAGGGATGGCTGAGCATGGATGGATGGATGGCTGGATGTCTCTGTGCAGCGCTGTGGGCACTACACATCCAGCCAGCCATCCATCCCCCTCTCCGCTCACAGTGTACCGATCGGTACACAGGAGGGGAGGAGAGGAACCGGCGTCATCAGATGACGCCGGTCTGTTTACATGTGATCGCGCCGTCATTTGACGGCGCGATTACATGGTAAACGACCGCGATCAGCGGCCATTTACCGTGATGCGTGATCCGTGACCCGGCGGTCACGGATGTGCTCGGGTGCGCGCCCCAGGGGGCGCGCGAGAGGGGAATTCCGGGAGGACGTCATATGACGTCCTCCCAGAGTTAAGCAACCGCCCTGCAGCCATCATTCGGCTATGGGCCGGTTGTTAAGTGGTTAAAAACTTCTTTTATTTAAAACCATGGTCGGCATCAACATTTTCACAGAATATCAAACCAAACGAATACGGGAACAGTATTTCCTTTGAGGCTAGACTGCTACTGTGTGGTGACGTCAGGCAACAACAACTGGAGGGCTGCAAGTTTCCCACTTGTGGTTTAATAGCTATGTGTTTGCTCCAACATAGACCAACATGTACCTTATTCATTGCTTTAACTTTAGTTAATTTAGTTTACAAATGGGGCCTTTGTTTTGTAGTAGAACTAGATAAATATGTTTTTATTTCCTAGATGTCCCTGTCTCACATAACTGCATAAAAAACAAAATGAACAAAAAACACATATAAACATATGCAGGTGTGTGTGACCTTTGTACTATATATTTGATTCATTGTAATCAATATGTCATGTTGCTCATCTTTCCAACATTATTGTCATTACCAAGCTTTTGAAATAAACCTTCCTACATTTCAGCATTTTTGTCAATTTAAAAATGGCCAATCTACATTCTACACAGAGTTGACAGGATGTTGCTTTAAACATCTTTTGAGTTTAAAGAGTGATTTTTATGGCAATATAATGACTTGTACATAACCATTCTACCCATGTATTGTATTTCTTTGGTTGTCAATGTACTTCAAGTATAGTGTTTTTTCTGTTTTTTTTGTTGAAAAAAGGAGGGGTGTGGAGGCGCCAACTGTGGTAGCTTGTTTATGCAAAAATAAAAGTAAGTGTAACAATTACACTTACTGGTTCGCAGGGTGGAGGTGTTTCTTTGAGATTTAAAAGTGTCCTGGGATGTGCTGTGATCTTGTTTCCGGCTCGGATTTCATTCCTTCAGGCGTCTGGGTGTGGAGTCTGTACACAGGCTGAACCACTGCATCCAGTGCATGGAAAGCTCCACGCTGACCACTCTGGCCAGTAGAAGGAGCTGTGAGCCCCGAGCGCATAGCCTGTACTATCCCTGCATTATCCCCAACACCAGCCTGGACGTTTGCCGTGCATCAGTGACGTCATTTCCTCTTCTGCACTCCAGAGTGGTCAGTGTGGAGCTTTCCATGCACTGGATGCAGTGGTTCAGCCTGTGTACAGACTCCACACCCAGACGCCTGAAGGAATGAAATCCGAGCCGGAAACAAGATCACAGCACATCCCAGGACACTTTTAAATCTCAAAGAAACACCTCCACCCTGCGAACCAGTAAGTGTAATTGTTACACTAACTTTTATTTTTGCATAAACAAGCTACCACAGTTGGCGCCTCCACACCCCTCCTTTTTTCAACATCGATTATCAACAGAGGTAATGGACACCCTCTGAGGATGGCTGCCACCTCATTCTAGAATTTACCTGCCTTATTTTAATGTGCTATTATAGCTACCATTGTACTATTTACCTTAGACATCACATGTTGCGGAGCGCCGGAAAACCCCCCCCTTTTGTTTCTGTTTTTTTTTTCCTGTTGTTTTTTTTTTTTTTTTTGTAGCTCTAAGAGGATAATGATGCATAATCTTACTTATTGAGCATACGAGCTACGAATCCAAAACAGCCTAAAAAGAACTTGATGCACAAAGCTAAACCACTTTTTTTTACACCTCATTAAAACAAACTGCAGTGGAAATTAAACCATTGTTTACATCATTAAAACAAACCTCGCTTTAAACCTTTCTTTGAAAGGGTTCTTTAGGATTGTCTGAATTTTCTACTGCTTAAATTTCCAACGCATGAAAAAGTTATGCCATGTACTTGAGGTCTATATTGGACACTCATGCTGTGTTTTAATTAAATTTTCAAGCAAAGTAAAGCATTATTACCAGTGAGAATATTTTATTGCAAATGCATTGTCTGTAGGCAGTTTTGCTCTTTGTGTTCCACAACATACCTTTCAGATTTGATTCCGTTAAAGCAAACAGAGAACCCAATATAAATAATGATGAGACCACTTCTATTATACTTTGATGTTTTAGCTGTTCTCCTAAGATAGGCTTATACAGCCAGATCTTTCATCGGCAAGGACAAAAGACTTGATTATTGTTGTATCCCAACTGATCAGTGAGCTTCAAGCAGAAATGCCATTCCTTCTAGCATAGTGGATTTTTAACCAAAAGTATATGGTCAAATAGCAGTAATCTTCTGGCAGAGTGACAAATATTGGTGAATACTACTGCAGTTTTCTGTATATTTTTTTTAAGTCTTGTTTAACTTTGATTTATTAAGTTCAGGACTAAATGTAAAAAAAAAAAAAAAAAAAAAAGTTAAAAAAACATTGTGGCTACTCCACAGTTTCATCAGGCTGACTTAAGTAGTATACTGTCAATAGCATGTTAAAAAGAAACCTAAATAGTATAAGGAGCCAATATTTTTGACTCACTATAGAACACTACTGCTTTTTTTTTTTTGTACAAAGTTTAAAAAAATCCATAAAACAATACATTCTCAAAATTGGAAACGTAAAAAGGAAACGTTAAATTATAAATGACCATTTGAGAAAGTGCATAGTTGGTGTCAGATTGCTTTTACATTTCTCACCTTTGTGTATGTGCTACTTTCAGGTAAAATCACACCAAAAAGTTGTATCTACATGCAGTACCTTCTCTAGGATAGCATTGTTTACATCTGCAGTGTTCTCACCCTTCCAAGTACACTTCTGAGTTGGACTGCAGGTCATCATGCTAAAGCTCAGTGGCAACACATTCCATTTTAATAACTGCACTGTGATCTTCAGCCACTGCTGGAGCATACAGATAACCAATAAAGTGTGTACAAAAAGAGGTGAAGGGAGAAGAACAAAATAAAGGGAGAACCGTATTAAAAAAAATCCAGCCCTATTTTATTAAACAGTGCTCTGCAAAACTACTTTTATTTAGTGAAAGCTTAGTTTTAGTTATCCTTTAACTATACTTGTTAACGAAATAGTTTACTTTGCCATTGTATAGTGCAATGACTTTATTCCTAAAAAAGAAAGTTAATTTGTGTTCTTATAAGTTGTAAATGACAATACAGAATATATATATATATATATATATATATATATATATATATATACATTTTTTTTTTTTTTTTGACAAATTCATTCCATAGAGACATGATAATGTCCAAAGGTTAGTAGCATATAACTACTTTTTGGTTTTGGTTGTGTTTTCTTTTTTTTGTGTACCAATGCCAGTAAAGATGTATATAAACTATGGCTAGCAATGCACTTTGCTTGAATCACCTAGCTTGCATGATACTGTTTTATGTTTTTATATATGCTATACACATCCATATCTTTTTTTTCTTTCTTTTGAAGGTAATGGTTTTTGTTCATGCCAGAAACTCCACTGTACGGACAGCCATGGCCTTGAGGGAACTAGCAAAAAACAATGGGCACATTTTACATTTTTTGCCAAACCAAGGATCTGACTATGGCCATGCTGAAAAGCAGGTAAGAGCTGAATACACCTCCTTCAATTTGACCTTGTCCTTGAACTTGTTAGACCTGTAAAATATGTTCACAAGACAAAAACATGCATTTGTTACTGTTAACACTTTAACTCTTTCGGATTGCAAAGAAGCATTAAATAAACATTTCCACAGGCTCTTCTTCTTTTTTTTTTTAATATTTCCTGCTGGTTTGTTGAGCTAAATGTGCTTTCATTTGAGATGTTGCAATTAGCATGGGGCTTCATGCCCTACTTAGTGCCACTTGTATCTCTACTCTGATTAAAGATTGAGTGTATTTCCTTTTCGTGTCTGCCAGTTTAGCCATATAAGCATGTTAAAGTAGAATTACATGTTTAGCAGAAATCTTTTTTTTTTTTTTAACTGGTTCATTGTTCTTTCAGGCGACTGAAGACATACATTAAACATTTAATTGTAATTTAATTTGTATTTATAAAGGTTCAATCCAACAATAATTTTACAAGTACAAATCCGTAAGACCTTCCTCACTTACACAACTCCATATTTAAGCTAGCAGAAAATGATCATATATAATAAACAGTAGGGAAATGGCTGATACAATTAAACTGACAAACTCAATAAAAACTATTAAACCCCACTGGGTAGAAAAGAAATTATGAAAAAAAAGAAAAAAAAAAAACACCAAATTGGTTAAGCACATATATAAAAGTTATTTTTTTTATTCTAACTTCTGTTAAAAGGAAACAAATAAAGAGTATAAAAAATTTGGTCAAGGATAAGTCAAAGAACACCACTCACTAGTAAATAAGCCCCTTATACCCCCTCATACTGAATATAAGCCTGCCTCTGGCACAGCTGGTGCTTACCAGCAAAACCGGTCATGCATTTTGTTACCACTTGCTACACTGTTGACCCCGTTTACATTCCTACATGTGGAAGACAGAGACATCAAATGAAAGTCACTAAAGTAAGATCTCGTTAGGCAAGCAACTACATAGGATAATCAAATACAAGCCACCTGTTACTAATATTTCTGTAACCATCAAGAGCCACGGAGAGGTGGTAAACATATACTTCTAAATTCATGAAGCTGATTTGCTAAAAGTGGAGAGTGCAATATCTGGTGCAGCTCTGCATAGAAACCAGCGGCTTCCAGGTTTTTTGTCAAAGCTTAACACCTTCCCACCTGGAGTATAGCAAAATGACGGCCAGGCAGGGAGTTTCATTGATTGGACTGGAGGTCATATGACATGTTTCAGAACAAGTCGCTTGTGTGTGCCCCCTGGGGTGCGTGGCAATCGGTGGTGCAGTGTGTCGCTCGGACACACTGCATCTCCATTCACGGCATGGAGCCTATGACGCAGGCTCTTTACCATGTGATCAGCTGTGTCCAATGACAGGGGGATGGTCTGCACTAATAATTAGTGCTTTGATTATCAGTGCAGTCCAGTGCGGTTTCTTTTGTGCAAGCCAGTGTTTTTTTTTTTCCCCTGCCAAGTATGTATCTTTGCCCTCCACAAATATTCAGATATTTGCCAAATATAAGCAGACTGTTTTGCCAAATTTAATCCTAACTTGATTTTTTTTTAATTCAGTTATTGCTTCAGTGAACAAGCACACTCTTTTTTTTTTTAATTCAGTAATCTGTAAACTACTGTGTAATCAAAAATCTCAAATGCATCCACTGCAGGCTTTTTGGTGTCTCTTGTAAAATCCTGTAACAGCTTTGGGGCTTTTATTCATTTCAAAAAGATAGCAGATATTGTTGCCTTATCTTAATTGCACTCTCTCTCTGTCCCCATACCTATCAGGTCTGATTTATTTGTCCTTGTTTTCCACTTGTGAGGTGTCTTCATTGCATTATGGGATGTCAGACAAACCTTAAGTGCTTACGTTTCAAAAAGTCAGCTATTGCATACAGTATATGCCTTGGAGTTATGGGGATTCCTAGGCACCATTTGGGTACATTTGTCCACACAAAAGTTTTATGTTGGCATCTTTTGGTGCTGATAATTACATTATTTAGCTGTGCTAGCCTGATAGCAGGTTTACTTATAGTAAAAAAAAAAATAAATAAATAAATTTGTAAAGGGTATTGGAAGACAAGAATATTGTCATGATTGTTATGCCTTAGAGAATGCATTGCTGAAGCAGGTAATTGCATTCAGTGCATGAGAAGCTTCTAAGCGTCCATGTCTTTAATTTACCGTAGTTATTTCCCATGAGGAATTGCAAGTTTTCACTTAGAAAGAAAACATGATCAGTACATGAAAATATATGCATAATTCCAGGTCTGTGGTTTTCTGCATTTGGGGAAAATAATATTTTAATTTTGGCCTTTTCAGTTGGAAAATAGTTTTCATTTTTATCCATTAGCTGTGCAATTAGTGTTGAAACTAAGCTGCATACATTTCAGCTTCATATTTATTCCTGGCAAATTAAAATCTTACTTTTTTACATCATTACACATGTCGAGCAAGTTTTGTAAAACTGCCTGTCAAAACTATGGATCTCACTCTCCTATCTTTTGTCTAGTTCTAAATGTAAATTTTCACAGTAGGAAAAGATGACAATGGGGAAAAACAATTTGATTTCAGCTAAATGTGGTGGTGATCCATAGCTGGATATTAGTAAGTTGTTTGACTAGATGTTTTATGGCGTTTTTTTCTTGGAAATACGTAATTACTTTTCCAGGCTTGGGTCAAACATGATGGAATGTGGTATTTTTGGCTATGCAGGCTAAGGTTGCACAGCTGTAGTAGTAAAATTACAAGCCAAGAGGTTAGTTGGCCATATAATCAGCTATGACCAGCTTTAAAATCAGATGGAATACTCTTGTGTAGTGAATCATATTTTATTTCACATTAATAAAACTGAGAATCATGCCGTGCTAGGTGTACAGTTGTTCAGCCCAACATTTATATTTCTTTTAATAAGACATTACATGGTTTACCCCATGATAAACATATTTTCAGAAAAATCAAATACAGTACTGTTTTATATAAAGTGGGAACTGTCCTACAAAATCACACTGTGCATCTGGGGTGCTCATTTGACATAATAAGCATTTACAGTGAAACTGTATTTTGAGTATAACTATCTGGTGAGTGAAGGGTAATTTTCTTGTGTTTTGTGTAACACCCAGGTTTCTCACTTGAAATCAAAAATAATATGAGATGCTGGTGAAGACCTAAAGGCAAAATCCACTTTTTTTTTTTCTCCTAATTTCAGCTTCCCTGTGTACCAATATGGCATTAATATACCTCATTTGCAGAAAAGAAAGAAAAAACTTTGTATTTGTCCTAGACCAGGCATTACCTCAGCCACCAATTTGTTGTATAAAAAACCTCCTGCATTACTTCCTGGACAGCCCTTAGGTTGGGAAAACTGTTAAGACCCAGGAAGAAGTTCACCATTAACACACACTGTGCACCTGCCCTCCCCTTCCTGGAGATTGCTCCCAATCACCCGTTCTCACTAAATACACAACCATCATTTTTTTCTATCGCCTTCATCTTGCATAGATCATTCTTTTGGCAGAGTGTGCAGAAGCAGATAATAAGCTGCTAAAAAGGATCAGGCGCCTGCTGAAGAGCAACAGTTATAGCACAGGGAATATCAATGGATGTTCTTAGATCATAGCAGCTGGGAGGAACTCCTGGGAGAGTGTGAAACAGAACAAGCAGGAAAAAAATCCTGAAGCGCTTAGATCCAGAATTTACATGTCAGTAGTTCACAACATTGTGGATAACAGCCCAAGATAACTTGAACTCACCAATAAGTCAGAAAATTAATGTAAGAAAAAACATTATGTCAAAGAATTTGTTATTTTAACGTGTATCCTCACAGGGTGACACTGTGGATACACGGGTAGTAATATGTCAACGTCCCTGTATTGTTAGAAATTGGAGATTGGAAAATGGACTTTATAGGCACACGCATCACATGCATAGAGTAAATAAAATATATTGAAATTTTAATTGAAGTTAAAATTGTGGTTTACAAACATAAAAAATAAAAGAACATTTTAATATTATATGACCCTAAGGACTCAAATAACACCTCAAAATTATATATTCTAATACAAATCGGTGCAATTAGAAATAACCAGTAGCAGCATCTAATAGGAATAAGGTGGAGTGGTTGAGTCACAATATGAGGTCACAGTGAAAATTCGCTCTACATGTTACGTGCACGTTTGCGCTTCTTCAGGAGCTTGCAGATCTAATGTACATGTAAAAGAACACCAAATAAGTATATCTTAATATCCAATACATAAAACAGAAATATTATAAACAATGAGATAGTCATTTTAATAAAGTCTGGCGGAGGAGAAGCCCAAGTCCGGTGACCATTAGGGGGCAGGAGACATAACCCTTCCATGGGGGCACAACCATATACAAAAAAGGGGAATCTAGTATTAAAATGAGCTAAAGCGTGTACAACTAACAGATCAAGAATCAAGTACTATATTCCACAGAAATAAATTCTTACATGGTAAGAAAATTTCAAGGCAGCATATCATAGGGACTTTGTATAAATGTATGTCAGACAAGAAGTCCCCAGTATTGAAATAGTAGAATCTGTGAATGAAAAAGAGGGGGAAACAAAATATACAATGCCAGGAACTGTGTATATATATATATATATATATGCCAAACAAGGCCACAGTAACAATATGTGTAAACAGAACACAGTCAGGCATAACATAAAGTCCCTAGCCAGCCGTGAACACACAAAGAGGCCAATATATGTAGCTCATAGCGGAGGGAGAGGGCTTACCAGTGGCTAAAACAGGCCTATATCCAACACTAGCTGGTAACCGTGGTATCCAGGAAATATACTACAAAGCACACACTTTTGATAGAAGGGAGTCAATCCCAGCAATATAAGCTATCAATTGTCACTGTAAAGCCACTGGTCACTGCCACTGGTAAGCCCCCTCCCTCTTGCTATAAGCTCCATATATTGGCCTATTGGTGGACTGGATGGTACCCATCCAGCTCTTGGGGGGAGCTGAAGTCCTGCTTTTTGGTGTCAGAGCCACAACTGGAGGGGCTGGTGATACGCCAGGATGCTGTAAGATGCTGCTTGGTTCGGGCGCTAGTGATGACGCCAAACCTGCCGGGGGCAGAAGCCGGCTGGTAGAACACACTCCCCAAAGCCCTTGGAAGGCAAGCTGTAGCGATGGTCCCGTCACACTGACTTTGAAGCAGATAATAGCCTATGTGGTACAGAGCTGTGGTATTGAAAGCAGGAGAAGTGTGTCCTTGGAAGTCTGTAAGGCTAGCCATAGACAGTTTGAATCTCAGCTGGTTCAGCAGGTACTGGCCTTTTAATCTTGACTGGTTCAGCAGGAACCGGCCGAGATTATAACCATGCATGGGCAGGCTGAACATACCAAGTTGATTGATCGATCAACTTTGGTACAACCAGCCTGCTGGATTTTAAATATGATTATTTCTAGCGGCTGGTTGCAGGAAAGAAATGATCTCTGTGTATGGCCTGCAATACAACTTGATTGTACAATCTCTTTTAGATTTACCATCAACTATGTAGTTCAAGGGCCTACCTGATAGGATACAAAGATTGGATTGGATAGATGATGTGTCCACATATTATATAGTTTTGCTAAATCTAAAGGAGATCATACATGATTGTACAATCAGATTGTATAGTGTATGGCCACCTTTGTACACCTAACATTAACTAGTCACACTCTTGGCCATTAATTGTTAACAGTACCCCAAACACACAAACAAACACACATTTTGCCATGTGAAAAAACGAGTAGCCGAATAAATTGGTTAAAAAAGAGCCTCCATTTGCATCTGTGAATCAGCCTAAATGAGGCCCAGTTCACATCTGTGAGTTTTCAAACTCACGGCAAACTGCACAGAAAACGTGCTTTGCTAGGTGTTTTGAAAATGCGCTGCAAAAGTGAATCACACTTTCAGCACAATTAAATGTTAATGGCACCCCAAGCGCGGGTAGCAGGCACATGTCTGCCGTGCGACAAACAAGCGCAAAAAAAAAGGCAGTAACAAATGTGCCACACTCTGATCTATAAAAAAAAAAAATGTTCTGAAGCTTGTCATGCCTCATGTGCAATGAGCGAAAACGCTGCAAAACAGTAGTAATGTGGGTTCCTGCTATGTAAAGATGTAAATGGGGCCTGACAGCTTCGTGTTTCTGTCCACTCCCTCCTATGTACTTGTATAAATATGGCCATACACTGTGCAATCTGATTGTACAATCTCTGTACAATTTCTTTTTGATTTACCAGTACTATGGAATAGGTAGACCCACCTGTCCAACTCAATATATATTAAATCAGACAGGCCCTTTCACTACATAACTGGTGGTAGATATAAAGGAGATTGTATAGTCATAGTGTACAGTGTATTGTCGCCTTAAGGGAAGAATTAGAAAAGTGGGTGGAAATAAAATAAGAGGTGATGAGGTGGGTGAGGTCTAGACAGGTGAACATGCCCTATTTTGTATTTTGTGATGCAGCATAGCTGTGCATGATGGGAAATGACCTGCAGGAATTTATGGAAGATTTTTCTTTAATCAAAATATCATCTCAGTGTTGCTGAACCGGGTTTTAAATGCAGCTAATTTTTAGTGCTGCGTTGGAGGCCATGTCTTGCTGGATCAAAGATTGCCGGGCCAGCCTAGATAGGACCTTTGAGCACTGAGCTCTGCCAGTAGCTCTTTTTTTTTTTTTCACTGTCAAAATTTCAATTTATTGATGAAAAAAAACAAGCATGGTACAAGACAGAAAAGCAGATGGTAGTTGTTGCAATGCATAATATAGTAAAGAAGTTACATAGACTTAGTCAGGAAGTAGAATTGCAGTTTAAACTGGATTACAGAACAGGAATAACGGTCATTAGTTCAATTGAGTCAAAACGGAATTCCAGCAAAATGTACCGGAGAAGGAAAGGGGGGTAGACGGGGGGGGGGGGGGGAGAAGGGCAGCAAGGGGGAAGAAAGGGAAAGGACCATCCATGTTATTCAATTGTAACACTCAATGCACTCATGTGTAACCAGATACCATCAAACTTTTTGGGACATTTTCTGTTCAGATAGGTCATTTTATACAGCGGTAAAACACTATTAATGGTTTCCTCCCAAAGAGTCATCGTTGGGGGGATGCAGAGTTCCATTTAAGTAGAATGATTTTGTTTGGCATAGTAAAGCAGGAAAGCAATCAGGAGTTTGGTGTATCTCGACCTTTGATCGTCTTCCTGTATTCCAAGCAGTGCTAGCTCTGGAGACTGAACTAATGACATCCCGAGGTATGCATTAATGGCTTCAAATACCGCAGCCCAGAATCGAGCTACTCCAGGACAGCTCCAGAACATATGGTAATATGTCCCTATATCTTGTCGACACCTATTACAGAGGGGGTCCCTCAGGGGGTACAGTCTGTGCAGCCGCTGCGGGGTGTAGTACACCCTATGAAGAGACTTAGTTTGTATCACTTTATCCCTGGAAGAAATAACCAGCCCCAAGCTATCCTCAAAACAGTCATTCCAATCCTCCCTCTCCAGTGTGGGGATATCAGTCTTCCACGCCTCCCACAGCCTCTCCAGCCTGGGAAAGTCCAAACTGAGCAGTGATATATAGAGGGAAGAGAGAGGCTTGGAGAGCGATTCCTGAGCCAAAAGCTCCTCTATGGGGTCCATGGACAGGACAATAGGCCCCGGAAACTGTGCTCTTGCTGCATGACGCAGTTGGTAATAACGGAAATACATCCATCTGGGCAAATTACATTTGGTTGAGAGATCTTTGTACGTCATTAACGTCCCTGTCGGCATAATATCCTGAAGGGCCTTAACCCCATACGTCGCCCAGACCTGTGGGCCTGGGATTGTACGGAAGTGTGGGAGGTTAGGATTACCCCATAGTGGTTAAAAAGTTGACCATCTGGAAGCCTCCTTTACAAACCTACCACTGAACTCACTACCATGGATCTCTCCATGCCACGTCCCGCCAGAAATCCGCCTTCACCCTCTAATAGGACCCACTATACACTGTATCCACCAGACGTGTAAACCGCCGTTTCCTCCACCCCTGGCCCACTGACTCCAATAAAATTAAACCCAGACTTCCCTCCAGGAATGCACCGCCACTACCTCTCCGACAATTTGCCTCTAGACCAAATTAAGGCCCATCAATTCTTCCACCAAGGCAAACTATTGTCTGCAGCTCAGATTGCCACAAGACTAGAGAAGACACCTATCCCTACCTGGGCATACCTACTGATTGCCCACTACATTACAACCTTGGACAACAACAAACACTGCTCAAGACAACTCACCCCCTTTGAAACTCTTTGTACTAAGACAACACCTCAATACCACCTTATCTCCTGCATACCCAACCTTATCTTCAACAACCTCAAAGCCAATGAAAGCTTAGCATGTAAAAAATGGGAAGCAGAGCTCTCCATTTCACTCACTGCAGAGAACTGGGAACAAATATTTCTGAACATACACAAAGGGTCAACAAACGTGACAACCCAAGAAAATGGTTACAAAATTCAATCTAGATGGTACCACACCACAGTACTCTCACACATATTCAAACCAGAAATTCCAGAGACCTGTTGGAGGTGCCACCAAGAAAGGGGCACCCTACTGCATATTTGGTGGTCATGTTCCCCATTGCAAAACTTTTGGTCAGAGGTCAGCCACATAACCGCCCAGGTAACCTCATACAATCTAGATTTCACCCCAGCCCAATTCCTCCTTCATCATTCGCCAATACCACATACCTCTTACCACAAATCTTTAACAATGCATATGATCAAACAATGCATCCCCATACATTGGAACTCAAAGCAGATACCTACTCTCACCGAAATGGAAAAGCTCATTCACATCTCGCGAGACACCCTGACAAAATGCAGCCATAAGTGGCCTGTTGGCTACACTACCAGACATCACGTGAATACTCCAACATCCTGAACCAAACCACTTAAAAAACTCCCAAAATCGGGATAAAATCCACTCAGACTATCCTTAAACCCTATCATCACAATTACTAAATCCCATCTCATCAATTTACCCCTCAACAAGTAGCCTCTATCCAAAATGTATCCAAAGCTCAATCAGCTTCTACTCATGAGTAGGATCACAGTCGAGGGAAGCCAGAAATGTCCCACCTCCCCTCCATTGCTCCAACCACCCTCCCTCCCCACAGCCCTCCTCCTATAAGCATATCATTTCAATACCCACTTAATCGCATATCCTCCCCACATCACACTGACACAAAACATCGCACCCAGAGTTTAGGCACAGGACAAATACAAAACTACTTTACTCATCACTGGACCATACCCAACTCAGGACCTCCCCTTATATTACAAGACCTGCAAACCCACGCTACTACCGAAAACATACTTACCTTTATTCTGATTCAATGTCTCCCTCCAACCTTGGTTCCATTTGGACCTTCACGAATAATCCAGTGTTGATGTGATTGTTTCTATATGCTATGGTATCGCATAGCTTTATGACTATCTGTTATTGAACCACTGTTTCTGTTTTTCTGTATACACTGTATATTTTTCAATAAAAGAAAACATTTGGAAAAAAAAAAGTTGACCATGCGTTTGATTTATGATACCTCTTCCTAGCAACCACCCACACTTTGAGTGTCTTTCTAGTTGGAGGCAGGAGATCGGCGTATGCCTCAGAGCCCCTATACACTAGATTCCCCAGGTCACCGAGGGAACCCACCAGTAGCCCTTTCTAGACCTAGGTATTGTGTTAGCGACAGAGCACTTTCCAAATTCAGAGCCATGGCACGGCCTTTAGTGTAACCCCTGTCTGTATGGTCTATAAATGAGTATGCTGTTTTGTCCCAGCAACAGGAGCTACTGCATTGTTGGTTGCTTTGAAAGAAACCTTTATATCCCCTGTCCCGTTGGATGCCACATAAAGAGTTAACATCCTAAGAATTGTTATGCTGCATCCTTAGTTGAGTGTCCCAACCCCACTCTCTTCTTTTCCTGCCTTTTTCCTTTACTGTGCTGTAGCTTCTTCCTGCCATGGCTCCTATCTGCAGGAGACACGCAGTTTACACCCAGTTCACAGTCCTTGCTGATTCCTACGGTGACCTGGTCACCACCAACCATTAACCTCCTGTGCTTATGCAGTTGATTGTAAGTAAACCAAGGCTTTTACCTGGGATAATCTATCTATGTCACGTGACTTTATCAAGGGTATAAAGTCACGTGACATGACGCAACGCGTCGGGAGGAGCCAGTGACGTCATCCGATGTGCCTGTGTGTTTGACACAGTGAGCGGGGAGAGGAGGGAGATCGCGGTCAGCGACTGATTGTTTCAAAGCGCGGTACTCTGTATCTCAGTGAGTGTAAACACATATGTTTTTATCATCGAAAGTACCAGAGAGGCTGTGATCATTGCGCAATGATAATTTTCTTTTTGATTTCATGAATGCAATACATGATGGGAGGATTTTAAATAATAATCACCTGGATACATCAGTAGCACAGGGGAGAGATCTACGGTCCAGACAGCTATCCACTGAAATAATCAACAGTGAACTGTGGTGATTTTATCCTTATGCTCATGTATGGTCCAGATGGCTATCCACTGAAGCAATCAACAGTGAACTGTGATGGTTTTATCTCTATGCTCATTTACTTCTTTATATGCATATACCCTATAGGGATTTGATTTATACATGTTTATGTGACAATTTTATTTGATTATTTATATCCCACCCATCTAGTATTTATGTTTTATGGTATGCCTAATTGCTACAATATTCTACATTTTTCATTTTAATAGGAAGTTAATCTTAGCGCACAATTTATTGATAAGCTTTATCTAAACGTGAGTACCATCCAAAGGACAAATCTTAGCCCAGACCATTTTAGAGCAGATCCTCGGCCACTCACTTTGAAGTCAAGATCTTTGTTCATGGCATAGCGCACATCAATTTCCCTGTACAGTCTTCTTTGTTCCCTTGGGACCTTAATCTGGTTCTCGGCTCCTAAAAGCCACTTCTCAAATTTTTTCAGGATATTCTCTCTTCTGACCTTACTCCGAGGGGTCTTTCTTGTGCAATGTGATTTTCAGCCCATTCATTTTAATGAGCTGAAATTGCATTAAAAATAGTGCATGCACTACGTTTCAAAAATGCACAGCACCAAATTGTATGGTACAGCGGTACTGTGCGATCTGGTGCAGGCAAATTCACTGTTTGAGTTTCGTGTTTGGGTGTCATTACGAATATATTGAGGGGGGCACAGCAGCCTCGCTGCTACATGGCATTAGTTTGTAGAGCTCCGCTCTGCAGTCAGGGAAATCCTTCTATATTGCAGCCTCTGCTTATCAGCTGGCAGTACCGATACCTCCCTCCACCTAAGTACCAACGTCAGTATGCCTCAAAGGAGATGAGAAGTCCTGCAGCCACAAAAGCTATTGGGCCTTTTTCCCACTAGTTGGCACCCAGAGGGTTTCACGAAAATGGGGGCGGTGGCCTTTCAATGCAGAACGTTGGTGCATATTCAGCAGCGTCCTGGGGCAGACACAGCACAAGGGACCCTCAGTGAACCAGGATATCCAGAGCTCCTCATTCTCTGGGGCATCAATTCCTTCCACCAGAAATCCAAGCCTAGACTGGACTCTAATGTAGACTTTGAAGCTGAACAACTATGGAGGTGAGCTCTAATAATGACTCTCTAGGGCCCAGTACAGACCTTCCTGATCCCATTTTCCAACCAACCTGTCTCTGACTCTACTCTGAAAGATATGTTATTGTCCCTAAGAATCTTCTTACGTTTAGACATGCTGACGTGTGTACAACAGTTTAAAGGACAAGTACAAGAATTAGGGGACAGGTTGGAGCACCCTGAGTGAAAAATTGAGGAATTTGCCTCCTCTTTCAGTACCCTGGTTGATACACTTAATCTTAAAGTGAACACTTGTCCTGGCTTAAGACCAAGGTTGCCTGACTTGGAATATAGGTCCTGCCTTAATCACCTAAAATGTGTGGCATACTGGAGTCAATCCATCCTGCCCTCCTACAACAATATGAGCAAGACCTTTTTCCTTTCTGTCTTACCATCTCTTATGGCAGCTGAACTCACTATCGACTGGGGGCATTGCATCCCCAAACCACCTTTCCTGTCTGCTTACATCTCATGTGATGTATGTTTGCATGTATACTTCTGTTGTGTGAAGGAAAGAGTGTTGGAAGCTTTTTGAAAACCTGACCAGCTTTCTGCATCAATACTTAAAGCCTCAGGTCTTCTCTGGTCTCTTAAAGTATGCCCTGGAACAAATTTTTTTTTTTTCCATTACTAAGGCCTTGAAAAATCATAAAATCTTTTATCACTGGGGGGTACTCTTCAAAGCTCATTATCAAATATAATGGCACCACTTCTTCAGTCGCAACAGTGGATAAGGAACTCCAGCTTCTTTGAGAATGGAATATTCTCCCTGAAACATCATCTTCACTTTCTGCAACTATCCCTGCATCCACACTTTCCTCTAAATGGCAAGTGGTTTTCAACAAATGTCAGAACAGCTAAGAGAGTACACACCATCTTACACTCTTTCCAAGTTTTTTCCAGCAGTCCCTACTACATCTGGTTTCTACATATGACTATTTTAATACATATTTGTTTACTCTTTACACTTGGATCACTATGCATGACTTGCATTTCTACATGTTTTTGGATTTTATCTCCTTTTTCTTCTACAGTTTAAATCCTGCATTACTTATCCGACTACACCCCTGTGTGCCCGCAATGGACTCCTTCCACAACTGACCTATTCTGCCTTCCTGCTGGTCGGTTGATTGTTCACAGTGAGACATTACTTTTTTTCTGTTTTCTGATTTCACTAGAGCTTTTAAAGTTGTGTCCCTAATGCCTGTGGGTTGAATCACCCAGCCAAGCAGTCATCCATGTGGCAGATACCCGTAAACTTTAAGCCAATATCCTCTTTGTCCAGGAGACCCATTTCCAACTCAACACCTCTAAATGCAACCACGGGTACTTTCCACATATCTTCATGGCCTGTGCATCCTCCAAAAAGTGGGGTCTTGATTGCACTTAGGTACTCTCTCATTTTCTCTGTGTTTCTTTGTTGGATCCCAAGGGCAGATTTTGAATTCTTCATTGTGAGATCAACGCTAAACCCAAATACATTGGTTAATTTATATGCCCCTAATTTCCACCAGCTGTGTTTCCTTTGTAAGCTTTTCAAGAAAATATCAGCCATTAAACATAGAAGCCTTATTGTTTGTGATGACATTAATCTCATTGTAAACTCATGGATTCTCCATCTCCCCCCTGAGGGAGAGCACCCACACCACATTCCTTCTTTCATGCAGAGGATGTTTATGTTTGAAGGTGCCACCATGTTCATAAAAAAGGACTCTGCCTTGTGTTTCTCCCAGACACAACTCATATTCACAAATTGACATGTTTGTTGTTATGTGGTTACTGCAACAGGTATCCTCATTTGCCAATTTCAATATTACCTGATCAGACCTTACCACTATATCTATAAAAGTGGAGAAGGATACTTATACTCTTGCGTACTTGTGGCACTGTAACACCAAAGTTATAAAAACTTCATGCAATGCTGCTTTGCTTTCTCAGCATTTCCAGAGGTAGTTTGCTTTTATTGCCCCTTCAGTCTCAGACACATGTATTCTATAGAATGCCCATACTGCATATATTAGAGGTATAAACTTGTTGCTATGTGCATGGGCTAAAAAACAACATACCCTATGATTAACACTATTATTTCTAAAATTCATGGTTTAGAAATTGAAAATAAACTCAGCCCTGATTGTGTCATTGTGATCCTACACTTTATCCAGACTCAGATTTGAACTTAGAGGCCTTCTGTGTGAGCAATATGACAAATAGTGCAGACAACTTGGGCTCCAATATTATGCTAATAACACAGCTGGAAAATTCTTAACCCCAGGACATTGCAGATTCTTTCGCAGAGAATTATGGCTCTCTATACAATTTAAAAAAGAACACTCAGACCCCCCAACCTCCTGAAACAAATATTACCACTTTCTTAAATTGGTTGTTAAGCCACAGTCATAACTTTATATAATCCTGTTTGTTCCCTAATGCTGTGTGCCTGTCTCTGTGTTTTATAAAAAAAAATGCTGTGTATACCTGATTCCAGAGCGCCGCTCGGCACTCACATGATCGGTTTGCTCTCCCCTCCCCTGATCTGACAGCTAGAGTGGGAGGGGTCAAAAATCCCCCACTGACATCATTTGGGAGGAGAGAGGCAAAAGCTGACTGGTCACGTGAACAGCAAGCGGCACTCTGAAATCAGGTATACACAGCATTTTTTAAATAAAACACAGAGACGGCACACAGCATTAGGGAGCAAACAGGATTATATAAAGTTATGACAGTTATTTCAGCAGCAGGAGGGGGGCGCAAGTCCTGACGCAGAGCTGACAGGCGGGGGGGAGGAGCACACAGAGGGACAGAGCAGGGCTGCAGATGTCGGAGGCATGTAAACTGATCATAGTGTCAGGGCTTAGCAGCCATGATAAATCCTGGTCAGTTTACAGGGGGAGGGCAGAGCCAGGCAAGATCAGTCCACTGTGCTGTATATACATGTTTAAAGGAACAGGATCCATTTTATCTAAAATTTTTTAGGGTAACAAGCGCTTTAATTAAGCTGTACCTGTGCCCTTGGAAAACCAACTGTCCCAACTAAATGCTCACTTGAAGCCATCCAAGTTTGCCAAAACCATTGATTCATTACCAAATTGTAAATTGTCAGGCCCTGATCGCTTTTCAAATGAATACTATTTATTTAAAAGTTATTTCAAAGCCTTCTAATACCTCATTGTAAAAACCTCTTCACCACTGCAGCTGGCTTCTCCTTTAGATGCTAAAAGCATTTATTGTCACATTACCTAAACCAAGTAAAGACCCAACAATCCCTTCTAGCATTAGACCTATTTCACTGCTGAACAAAGATGTTAAGATCAATGCAAAACTCCTAGCAAAGTGTTTAACAGATATTTCATGCGTACTCTGATCCAACCGGTTCAAATGGGATTCACCACAAGGAGGTAAGCCTCCAATGCTACTAGGAGACTACTTAATGCACTACACTTTGCTGAGACAACACAAATGTCTGTTCTGCTTCTCTCTCTGATTTTACCTCTCAGCCACTGCTTCCACTACAAAGGTTGCAACTCTTTTTAACGTTCCTTGACATCTCAGCTTTTCCTGTCAAGGCACACATTACTAGATTGGTGGGTGACCCTTGGACTTTTAGGTATCAGGTAACTGTTTCTCAAATTTTCAAGGCTGCCACTTGGTCTTCTTTATGTTTTTCCAGGTGGATGTTCAGGCCTCCTATGATGCCAGCTTTGGGTGTAAGGTCCTTCAAGCTGCAGGCTGTCCTAGTTTTATTATTTTTGTTTGTGGGCCTGATGTTTTGTTTGCTGTGTTACCCACACCACAGTTGGATTGCATTTAGATGCCCCAAATAACTATTTCAGAATAACTGAATCATGTGTCCATAAACGAATAACAAGGAAATCAGTGTTTTTGTACTGTCAAGTCAGTTTCAGGTTTAGTAAAGGACAAAGTACCCACCCTTCTGCATGTGTGCTCTTCTCCTATGTACTGCATTTCTACAAAACTGATTTCCATTAACACAAACAGAGGTCAGGACATATTGGTGTCTGTTTCAGTGGAGGAAAGTGAAAGGAGTAGAACAAACTGTATTTAGATGAGAAAAAAGGCGTTTAACTTGCTCAGGACTGGTTTTTTGCTTTGTGTGTAAAAAAGAAAAAGGAAGAGTGGAACTTTGAATGAGGTGGCTGACATTGTGGAGGTGGATTGAAACAAGTGCAAGTTTTATTGATCAAGAATATAGTATAGAACATGGCAATATTAAAAACCACATAAACACTGGTATACTGAATCATATTTAATACACCCACACATACCATACAAGTGTGGCATGGATAGGAAAATTCATAGGTAAATAGTTCTAAAACAATAAATTATTACATTGCATTGGATAAATTCATATATATACATATAACATATGAGCAGCAAGAGTAAGAATACATTAGACAATTGCTTTGTTTGTGTGTGTAAAGGGATAAATCTTGAATTTTATTTGATGGGATGTTCAGTCAGAAATCGTTTAAATTGCCCTCAAACATCCCTGTGGTTTTTAAATGTTATAATAAGCTTGCGTATTTAAAAAATCATATTATAAAATTGAGTGGAATACAGATTATTTTATTTATTTTATTACAGTCTTACTTGTGTAAACAACATAGGATTTTTCTGAATAAAGTTTGTAATTCATGTAGCTGACCTTACTAAATAAAAAAAAAAAAAAAAAAAATTATAGCTCAGCATTTAAAAGTGACTGATGAATAGAGCCTGTCTGGTGCGCTGTGAAAATATAGCCTTGTGTTCCACCAGGTATTTATCATAGTAGAGTATAGAAAACAATGGAAAGATTTATTAGGCAGAGTCATCCTACTGCTTTGTGTGTTCGCTTTTGTGGCATGCATTAGTTTGGATTGATTCCAAACATCTGTTCTTAAATAAAATTCTCTATTGTTTGAGACAAATACTGTGAATGTTAATTTGTGGATATGATTTGTATATTCATAATTGAAAATAAGAAGCGTGAAGCTGAAAGTTTACAAGCAAATGCTAATGTTAGGCACTGTTGTGTTCCTGCCCTGTGCTTGTTACTGCAGTTACCCAACATCACAGCAGGGACCACTACATTCACTTTGTTCAGTACTGTTTTTTTTCCCCTTAGTTTCTTTCTAAGACTTTGTTCCTTTGACTTTGCCGTTCATCTGTTTTCCTTGTATTTTTTCTTTTTTGCTAGCTATATTTTGTGTTTTATTATTTATTACACGTGTTTATATAGTGCTGACTATTTATGTAACAGTTTACATATTGTACTTTCACATCAGTTCCTGTGCTCAAGAAACCTATCTAAGGTCCCTACCTCGCTTGCATACATATAAATATTACGGTCAATTTAGAGAGGAGCCAGTTAATCTAATATGTACAAACTCCATGCAGGTAGTGTCCTAGTTGGGATTCAAACTGTGAACCCTAGTGCACCAAGGCAAGAGTGCTAGCTAAGTGCTAAATCACTGTACTTAGTGATAGACTTCTTGAATGTTAGTTGTATTGTAGAAGAGCAAAGCTGGGCATAGACATGTTTTTCTTTCAGCTGGTTGAACAAAGAAAAATATATATAAACAGATTATTTTATTCATACAGGCAAAGTAGATGGAGGAATCTCCTCCGCCGGAACATTGGCTTTTTTTGTCATCTATGTAATTCCAAGCATGGTACAATTTGGTGGTTACCCAGGTCTCCCAACTTGTCAAAGTCCTTCCGTTTTCCTCATTACAACAGACTTTTAAACTATCTCCAACTGAAGCATATCATTGCCTACAAATTAAACACCTTTCTTTATCGTACATCACGGGACACAAAGCAGGCCATAATAATGACTATCTGGGTTATATGCCACCTATAGGTGAAAGGACACTGGCAAACCAATAAACAGGAAGTTCCCCCTATACAATCCCCTCTCACATAAGGAGTCCCTTTGTTTTTTCGCCAGTGTTTTGAAGGTGATGGTCATGGCTTTTGAAAGCTCTGAAATCTAAATGATATCCCAGTAAATAGGGGCGTTTTATTGGATCCATTCGCGGGGGGACACTAAGATGGATGGTACCCGAACCTCGGAAGGAAGGACCGAGGTTTTGCCTGTAATGCGACCCATTGGGTCCAGCCCCAGCGGGAATTTGGCTGTGCTCCTGGACGCTAATACCCGGGGGTTGTTAGAACTAGAATGGGCAGACGATGTAGAGAGATGACCTAGGGAGGGTCAAGCTGGGCTCTGAGGAGACATTTTAAGCCTCTCACTCCCAGAAATGGTTGATTCAGTCTCTGCTGGACATGGTCTGATCTGGCTTTAAGTTACCTCCATTACAGGCATCAGATTCCTTCTCTTTATTGGGCTCTTTGCATCCTCAGCAGAGTTCCCAAGCCTTCCCTTTGCACCCACTACTGGAGCAGGTAGTGTATGAAGACTGGGATTACCCTGATAGGGTATTTATGCCTCCAGAAAGGTTTTCCTTACTGTATCCCATGGAAGAAAAGTTCAAACGGAAGTGGTGTATGGCTGGTAGACGCTGCTATTTCTTCAGTGAACAAAAATTTGACCTGTCCTGTAGATAATGCCCAGGTGTTCAAGGACCCAGCATATAAAAAGCTGGAATCCCTACTAATAGCCTCTTTTGCCATTGCTGGGTTGGCAGTTCAGCTGGCAGTAGCAGCAATAGGGACTTGTCAATCTTTGAAAAACTGTTTTAAAAGATTGGTGAGAAACATGCATGTGCAAGGGGTGGCTGCCGAGGAGTTGGCAGAGCTTCCTCGTGCCTTGTGTTTTGCAGTAGACACCCTTAAGGGTTTCATTCAACAGGTGTCTCGATTTGTGCTCCTATTAGTGCACATGCACAGAGTCTTTTGACTAAAGAATTGGTCTGCAGAATTGCCATGTAAAAAGTTACTGACGGGAATCCTGTTCTATGGGGAATGTCTATTTGGTGAGGATCTGGATAAATATACCCCAAAAATGTCAGAAGGAAAGAGTGCACTGCTTCCATTTAAAGCGTTTGTTAACCCAAAAAATAAAAAAATACAGATCCTGTTCCCTTAAAGCAGTGGTTCTCAACTCCTGTCCTCAGGACCCATTAACAGGCCAGGTTTGCAAGATAACTGAAATACATCACAGGTGATATCGTTTGCTGCTCAGTGATTGCAGTATTCTCCCCAAGGTAATACTTAAAATCTGGCCTGTTGGTGGGTCCTGAGGACAGGAGTTGAGAACCACTGCCTTAAAGCATGTTATACAGCAATGCTTGTGCTGTGTCATTTGGACCTCTGTATCACCTGAAATACCTGGCCGATCCTGTGCCCTCCTCTTTGAAAACAGACCATGATAATCATGGCTGCTGAGCCCCTGACATAGTGGTCCATTTGCCTGCTTTCATCATCTGCAGCCTGCTCTTCTGTGTCTCTCTCCCCTTCCTCCCCTCTCTGCTCGTACAATGTGCCCACCCCCCTACTCCTGCTGCTCTAACTGCTCTCCTATCTTCTATTACATCATCCTATCCTCTCTGCACTATTATAAGAAGTTCCCCTGTGCCTGTGTTCTGTAAAAATACTGCACAATTCTAACTTTGTAAGCTCCACTCCCGCTACTAAGCCGATTGTCGGCGGCTCGGCACTCTGTCTCTCCTTGCTCCATCTCCTCCCCATCTGACGTCAGTAGCGGGGCTCTGCCCCACCCACTGAAACTATGAGACGGAACAGAGGAGAGGAATCAGCTGAGTGCCCAGAGCGAAGCTCATACAGGTAGAATCATGCAGTTTTTTTTTTACAAAACACAGGTAAGGGAAACTTCTTATAATGGTGCAGAGAGGATGGGGTGATTTAATAGAAGTGGGTAACAACCACTTTAAGAGAAGGAATAAATATCCATATTTTAAGCCAGATGCTCCTGTACCAAGTACTTCAACTTCCGTGCAGTTTTAATGGCCTCAGCTGTCGGGATTTAGGAGACCCCAAGGTCAGGGCCAGAAAATACACTGAGTTCATAGGACTTCCAAGCCAAGCTCCAAGTCTACTTTATGAAGGGGCACCCCCACTCACAAGGGTGGGGGGAAGGCTTCTGCAATTCTCGGAGACTTGGGCAGGGGTGATTTAGGACAGGTGGGTCATTTTCCACAGCAGCGCAGGGCTACAAAATAAAGTTTAGGGAGTTTCTTCCTCCTCGGTTTTTAGGTTCCAATGTACCCACAAGTCCAGTAAAAAGAAAGTCCCTGTTCCAAGCCATAGACCACTTGTGGGTACAGGGTGTGATTGTGGTGGTGCCGGCCAGAGAAAAGTTTGGGGGTTTCTACTCCAATCTCTTCACAGTGCCAAAACCAAACAGAGAAGTAAGACCGATGGAGTCGATTCATTCAGTGGATTCCCTAAGGAAAGGAGTTTTTTTTTAGCATCTATAAACATTAAAGATGCATACCTGCATATTCCAATTTTTGGGCCTTGTCAAAACCTTCCGGGGGGGGGGAGCGGATACCTGTCTTTGACAAGTATCCTGTATCAAATTCTGGGACTCCGGGCCATGGCAAATTACACCAGCAGCTCGGCTCTCTCCTCCTTCCCCCGCCACCGGGCCAGTAGGGGAGCGCAGCGAAGCCTCACTCATGCGTAGGAGGGACCCGGCGTGAAGCCACACTGCTACACTGCCGGGTTCCCTTACCCGCAATGGTGGCGGCAACACCCGACAGCTGATGGAAACATCAGCTGCGGTGCTGACATCGCTGGACTTCAGGACAGGTAAGAGTCCTATTATTAAAAGTCAGCATCTGCAGTATGTGTAACTGCTGGCTTTTCATTTTTACAGCGGTGAATGGACCTCCGCTTTAAGGTCTCAAGGAACTTGATTATGGGATACCTAGACAATCTGTTACTCAAAGATCGATCAGTCTCAGGTCTAACAAAGAATGTAGCTCTGGCAGTCCAGTTCTTGGAACACCTGGGTTGGGTTTAAACGTGGAAAAATCGTCTTTCAGCCCAGTGCAGGCTTTGGAGTATTTAGTCCTGATTCTGGACACAGCTCAGGCAAAAAATTTTTGGCTTCCAGAGAAGGAAAGATCTTTGGATCAAGGGGCTTGCCCGGTTCGTAAGAAGGAAAAGATTTGTGCATGAGGTTGCTGGGCAAGATGGTTTCCTCTTTTGACGCAGTCCCCTATGCGCAGTTCCATTCCAAGCCACTCCAGAGCAATATTCTGTCTGCTTGGAAAAGAAGGTACAGGCTTTGGATTATCCTATGTTGCTGTCCTCACAGGTAAGACAGAATCTCACTTGGTGGCTGAAGCCTAACGATTTGGGGAGAGGGAAGTATTTTCTTCTTTTTTTTTTTTAATTGACAACATTCTCTGGATAGTATACAATCCTCCAAAAAAAAAAACGGAGAGGAGACATGGCCTGTTAACATTACACACGAGGGAAGTTTTTTCTACTGGTAGCCTGGAAGGTAGTGACCATAGACACTAGCCTTTTGGGCTTGGGAGGTGGTGCTGGAAAAAGCTTTGGTCTAGGGGAAGTGGTCTCGTGAGGAAGAGGACTTACCCATCAATATTTTGGAGATCCGAGCAACTCGGTTGGCTCTAGTCTTCTGGACTGCCAGATTGCAGGACTGTCCCATCAGGTTCCAGTCCGACAATGCCACAGTGGTGGCTTATATCAACCACCAAGGGGGCACCAGAAGCCAGGCAGCCCAGAAGGTTTTAGTAAACTATATTCTGGCATGGGTGGAAAAACATGTGCCGTGTCTGTCAGCGGTGTTTATTCTGGGAGTGGACTGGCAGGTGGATTTTCTAAATCGCCAACAGTTGTACCCAGTGGAATGGTCCCTACATCATGAGATTTTGTCTGATTTGCCATCGATGGGGTACTCTGGACATAGATCTATTGGCATCCAGGTTCAATAACAAACTGGGCAGGTTTGTATCCAGAACCAAGGACCCAATTGCGATCGGGACAGATGTGTTAGTGATCCCTTGGGAACAGTTTTCACTGATTTATGATTTTCTCCAGTCCAACTTCTGCCACGGCTGCTGTGCAGAATACAGGAGGAAGGGAAACCAGTTATCCTGGTGGCCCCAGCCTGGCCCAGGAGGCCTTGGTATGCGGAAATTGTGAAATTGGCAGTAGGGAAGCCGTGGTCGCTTCCATGCTGTCCAGATCTGCTTTCCCAAGGTCCCATACTCCATCCTGCTTTACGGTCACTGAATTTGATGGTCTTGCTATTGAGGCCAGAATCTTAAAGGATCAAGGGATCTCTGGTCCAGTGTTAACTACATTGATAAACGCGAGGAAGCCTACCTCTAGAAACATCTACTATAGAGTTTTGAAATCTTACATTTCTTGGTGCGACTCCAAGAGGTGGCTTCCTCACAAGTATGTTATTGGAAGAATTATTGCCTTTCTTTGGTTAGGAGTAGATTTGAAGCTGTCATTAGGAACAATCAAGGGACAAATCGCAGCCTTATCTATTTTTTTTCAGTGACCGATTGCAATGCATTTGTTGATCTGGTGCTAGCTGTGTTACAGGAGCAACCTTTTGAGCCTATCGTGCAAATTCTGTTGATCTTTTTGACTAGGAAATTGTCTTTTTTGGTCGCCATAACCTCTGCCAGAAGGGTGTTGTAATTTGCGGCCCTTTCTTCCAAAGAATAATTTTTGGTCCTACACCAGGATAGGGTGGTCTTGCAACCCCATCCTGCTTTTCTGCCAAAAAGTGGTTTCCAGTTTTTACTTAAACCAGGATATGATTCTGCCCTGATTTTTTTCCAAATCCTCCAAATTCAGAAGAGAAGTTGTTACATTCGCTGTATGGGCGTTCAAGGTCTGTTTGAAAATGTCATCTTCAATTAGGAAGACTGATTCCCTTTTTTGTCCTGCCAGAAGGACCTAAGAAGGGGCAAGTTCAACTGTTTCTAAATGGATTTTGCCAGGTCATTGTTCAGGCGTATGAGGGTAAGGTCCCACCCTTTTAATTAAAAGCACCATCTACCAGGAGGGTAAGTGCTTCATGGGTAGTGCATCATCAAGTGTCTATGGCTCAGATTAGCAAGGCTTCTACTTTGGTCTTCAGTTCACACATTCACTAGATTCTACCAGGTGGATGTTGGAGCTCGGGAGGGGGCTGTATTTAGCCACAGCATACTACAAGCAGCAGTATAAGTCATTTTGTCTGAGGGTGGTCTTTGGATTGCTGTGTTCCCTCCCCTCATGGGCACTGCTTTAGGACACCCCAGATAATCAACATTATGGCCTGCTCTGTGTCCCATTAAGTACAATAAAAAAAATTGGATTTTTCCTACAGCTTACCTGTAAAATCCTTTTCTTTGAGTACAACACTGGACACGGATCTTCCCCTCTTTTTCTGAGATCTTCATTGCTTGCCACAAAAAATGAGGGGCTCCCTGTTTGGGAGGGGTTATATAGGAGGGACTTCCTGTTTATTGGTTTGCCAGTGTCCATTCACCTATAGGTGGCCTATACCCCGCATAGTCATTATTATGGCCTGCTCTGTGTCCCGTGGTGTACTTCAAGAAAAATATTTCACAGGTAAGCTGTAGGAAAAATCCAGCTCATTACCTGTATAGAAGACACCTGGGAGCCAGAAATCTTGCTGATTTATAGGGGATCAAATACTTATTTCATGCAGTAAAATGCAAATTAATTTATAACTTTTTTGAAATGCATTTTTCTGGATATTTTTGTTGTTATTCTGTCTGTTAGAGTTTGCAATAGACTTGAGACTGGGGCAGAGGTTCACCTTCTAGCAGACAACAACCCTAAACATACAGCCAGAGCTTTAATGGAATGATTTACATCAAAGCATATTCATGTGTTAGAATGGCCCAGTCAAAGTCCAGACCTAAATCCAATTGAGAATCTGTAGCAAGACTTGAAAATTGCTGTTCACAGACACACTCTATCCAATCTGACAGAGCTTGAGCTATTTTGCAAAGTAGAATGGACAAAAATTTAAATCTCTAGATGAGCAAAACTGATAGACACATTTCCAAAAAGACTTGCAGCTGTAATTGCAGCGAAAGGTGGTTCTACAAAGTATTGATTCGCGGCTGAATACAAATACACGCCACACTTTTCACATATTTATTTGTAAAAAAAAAAAATGAAAACCATTTATATTTTTTTTTTTCCATTTCACAATTATGTGCCACTTTGTGTTGGTCTATCACAATAAATCCCAATAAAATACATTTACATTTTTGGTTGTAACATGACAAAATGAGGACAATTTCAAGGGGTGTGAATACTTTTTCAAGGCACTGTAGGAGCCATGGAGTAGACCATTTTTTTAAATTCCGATTTTCTAGGATGCAGTGCACTGTGCTAAGTGCCCTGATTGAGATCTAAACACAGAATTAACAAGCTTCATATATCTATGTGCAGTTCACCGTTAAAATGTCTTTCCTCAGTGATCATGTTACAAAGAATAGATTGTCAGTACCAATGCTTAGAAGAAGCAAGTTATCTGTTTAATCCTTTTGCTGCTGTTTTTGTGTTTTTTGCACACGTTAAAATATAAATTTTAGTCCTGCAGATTAGTTAAAAACCCCAAACAGTATTTATTTTCTGTAACTAGCCTCAGGTTTCCTGTTTATCTACAACCCTATCTTCTCCACAGCTGTTCAAAGTGCATCATTTATACAGCTTGTCTGAGCTTTTAGAAACGGGGCAGGGAGCTGAAGTTGCACAACTTTTAAGTCTCTACTCCTTGCACAGCATCCTTTCTAATTGGCCCCAACAGCTATTCCCTTTCTCTGCATACAGCTAGCTTCCTTTACATCCCACCTATTTGACTTGAATTACAAGCCTTTCCTGACATCTCTTCCTCTCTCTCTCTTCTGAACAAGGCTGGTAGAATAGCAGCATTAAAAATGAATAGAATACATAAAGGAATCGGTCCTTCCAATTTTTTGTATTATTATATATCCTGTATCTTAGATCAAGTCTGTTATTGGTGGACCCCTTTTCCTGAATAAAATATGGTTCTATATAGAATGTACTCTTTTCAATAATGTATACCCTAGAGCCACTTTGATTGCAATTAAATTAGGAATACTGAGTGCCAAAACCCAGCTTTACAGCGATCACTGCTACCCTTAAAGAGGAGGTTTGCCCACCCCTGCAAAAATTAAAAGCCAGCAGCTACACATACTGCAGCTGCTGACTTTTATTAATGGGACACTTACCTGTCCTGGAGTCCAGCGATGTTGGCACTGCAGATGATGTTTCCATCAGCTGTCAGGTGCTGCAGGTAAGGGAACCCGGCAATGTAGCATTACAGCTTCATGCCAGGTCCCTACTGCGCATGCGCAAGGCACCGCTGTGCTCTCCTATTGGCCCGACGGCAGGAGGAGGGTGCCGAGTTGTGACGTAATTTGCCGCAGCCCGGACTCCCGGAAGTGGGGACAGGATACCTGTCAAAGACAGGTATCCGCTCCCCCCAAAAGGTGCCAAATGTGGCATCGGGGGGGGGGGGGGGGGGGTTGGGGAGACAAATGAGCGGAAGTTTAACTTTTGGGTGGAACACCACTTTAACATATGGTCAGAGATATCTCTATTTCATATCTCTCTATTGCTAAAAAAGGGCTCTGTTCTTATCGAGGTTCTCCAACAATGTATTCTTGATGAGTAGAATGGTGATGGTAATATTCAGCATCAGCCCATTTGGGCCTGGGCATTTGTTAGAACAGGCAGACCGTTTCGTACGAATACAATCAAAGAAATCACACCACTTAAATCGCCTCAAGCTCCCAACTTAACGACACCTACAGCACTTAACCTCCCCGGTTAAATGGAGTGCATAGCCCACGGAACTTCCCCCCACAAGTAATGTACAGTTTTCCTGCAATCAGGTTCCAGTTGGAAATGTCCTAATTTTTAATAACTTTCTGGTTTTCTTTATATGTTTTTTAGTTTCTGTTTTGCCTTTCCTTGCTTAATGTCGGTTATAGGTCTGACACTTATGACATATTGTGACCGCTTCATAATTTGGAACAAAGATATGTGTATGCAGATTTGGTTCACACTAGACTTCTCATCTCTTAGCTGACCACCCTAAGGTAACAAAAGCTTTACAATTTTTCTATAAAATATGGTACTCAAAATAACCTCTTTTAACGTCCGGGGACTCAACCACTGCGTCCAAGAAATGCGCTTTCAGATATCGGCCACTCCTGCTCTAAATCATAAAAAACTTTCCACATATATTTAATGCACCTGCATAGCATAAACGCAAATGAGTTCTTATTGCAGTCAAGAACACAATAGCATTCACCCTCCATGAGTCTATCCAGGACCCAGATGGAAGATATCTGATTCTTACATGTGACATAAACAATAGACCGTTTACCATAATGAACGCTTATGCTCCTAACTCGCATCAAATTTACTTCTTCCTAAAACTCTTTTGAAAAATCTCTAGGATTAAAAAGGGAACTCTTGTGGTATGCGGGGACTTCAATCTCATGGCACATCCCTCTTTGGACATGTACTCCAAACCTAAACGGCTATCTTCAGCGCTCCAAACACTATTTCATAAGGAAGATATATTTAAAACATGGAGATGTCAACATGCCGAAGAATGCAATTTCACCTTCCACTTGTCGCACCACAGTTCCTACACTATAATTGACATGATATTGGTTGATAAGATTTTGCTACAATCCATATCTTCCTCTGCTATACATAATATTTTGTGGTCAGACCACGCTCCTACCCCCATATCCATAGCGGAATAACATACGCCTAATCCCACTTATATCTGGAGGGTTAATTCCTCAGAATGTAAGTGTTATTAACAAACAACTTCAAGAATTCTTCCAATTGAACACAAAATCCATGTCTAACCCTTTCGTAGTTTGGTGTGCTCACAAGGCTTTTATAAGGGGCATTTTTATTAATATGTGCTCTTGTATTAAAAGACAGAGGATGTTGCAGCTTGACAACCTATTGGGAGATATTCGTACCCTAGAGTCCACTAACAAATCCAACCCTACCCAAATTTTATCCCAGGCTCTCTCTAAGCTACGCACTGAGCTTCAATTGTTACTGATAGAATAGTATGATATACATCTTAACTCTCAAATTATTGCACTACTCATCTGGCAACATGGCAAATTCCTTGCAAATCGCTTCAAAGCAATAAAGACCCAGAATAAAATTGCATTTTTACTAGACCCACAATCCAAAAGCAAGATTATCAACCCAAAGGAAATTGCCAACGCATTTGCCTCATACTACGACTCCCTTTATATTTTAAAAAAAGATCAGAACACTCCCCAACCTCAAGATGTACACATTGAATCTTTCCTTGCATCTCTACAACTACCTACTCTCTCGACCACCCAATTATAAGCTCTTAATGCGCTATTACTCCTCAAGAGGTGTACAAGGCTATCCAATCTCTCTGGCTGGGGAAATCACCAGGGCCTGATGGCCTATCAAACGATTACTACAAACAATTCCACTCCACCCTATGTCCAATTCTCTCCTCAGTGTTTGCGGCTGCAATGTCCTCTGCCTCCTTCCCATCTGAAATGCTTCAAGCACATATTGTAACATTACCAAAACCTACTTCCCGGGCCAATTTCAGACCAATATCCCTCTTAAACACTGATGTCAAATTATACACAAAAATTTTATCCCACAGACTAATCCCTATTTTACCAATTCTTATCAAACCAGATCAAACTGGCTTTATATCTGGAAGGCAGATGTCGGATGCCACAAGAAGAGTCATAGGAGTAATCCCACATGCTGGGGCTGGTCGGGTGTCTCCTCTGCTGCTGTGCCTGGATGCGGAGAAGACATTTGACCGCATCCATTAGCAGTATATGCATAGAACGTTGTTGAAGTTCTGCTTCTCCAGACCTATATTATCCGCCATATTAGCACTGTATTCATCACCCTCCGCCAGAGTATATAACTCTAATATGCTTTCCCACCCTTTCTCAATATCCAGTGGCACCAGACAAGGCTGCCCCCTCTCCCCATCTATTTTTAATCCACTAAAAAAAGACTGCAGTATTTGAAAGTTACATATGCCATGCTGTATCTGGCGCAGTTGCGCTTAACAGCTTTTGGTGAAATACTTTTCTTTAATACACCAAATGAAGCATTGGTGTGGCTGGAAAAAAATGAAAGGAAATTCGGACTAATTGAATAGATCTAATAAGGGGTCTAAGTGAAGTAGTGGATGAGATTTAATAACAGCAGTTTTTCTTCTATTGAGAATAGAAAGGAGGTGGGAGGGGGTAGCTTCATTTTTTATTTTGTGGGAATGACACTTCCTGTGTCTCCTTTTTTTTTTCTTCAATATTTTGCAATTTTTTTTTCCATACTTTTTTTTTTTTTTTTTCTTAAAGTTCTGAAATATTATAAGAAAATAGATGGTAATGACCAGGGAAGAGAAAGGTGAAACATCACATGGATCACAAATCAAGTCCACTTTAACTGCCCTTTATGTGGGCCCAAGGAAGGCCAGGTGTGGAAGATGAAATATTATTTTTTAGTGTGCCTTTTTTTGTTCTTTCTTTTTTTTCTTTTCTTTAAAAAAATATGTACATCCTGATCAATCAGGATTCATACCAAGCTGGGCAACTAGTATAAATATATGACAGGTTTACCTCAATCTACAAGTCCTGACAGTTAATACAGGATCAAGAGCCATATTATCATTAGATGCGACTAAGGTGTTTGATAGCCTGGAGGGGCGTTGTTTGTGGCAGGTCTTAGGGGCGTTTCGCTTTGGCCCAGGATTTAACTGGATGAAATTGTTATAAGGGGAACCTAAGGCTAAAGTTACAATAAACAATGAGTGTTGAGGAATATTTCTGTTGACTCAGGGAATGAGGCAGGGGTATCTGTTGTCGCCCCTGTTCTTCGATCTGGCGATGGAACCATTGGCTATAGCCATTGGAATGTCTGTAAATATCCAAGGGTTTAAGTGAATATTAGGAGAAGAGAAAATAGTGTTGTACACAGATGATTCAGTTTTTTTTTGTTTTTTTTGAGGGGACACACAGTCCTTTAAGTGCAGAGATGGAGGTGACAGAAAACTTTGGACAGATCTCTGGCTTAAATATAAACTGGGAAAAGTCAGTGCTTCTACCAGTGGACCCTTGCCTACAGAGGTAAATAATTAATATAATTCGGTACCTGGGGGTATATTTGTGATAATCTAGACCCATTGATAGTTTTAAAAGTAAAGGAAAGGTGTGGGGTCAGATACCTTTGTCACTAACAGGCAGCTGTAATCTGATAAGGATGATCTGGATGCCGCGACTCCTCTACATAGTACACAATTTGCTAATTTGGATACCGAAGCAGTGGTTTCAGAAAATAGATGTAATTTTTAGGCAGAATATGGAAAAGAAAACAACCTAGGCTAGGATTGCGGGTCCTGCAGCTGCCAAAGGATAAAGGGGGTTTGGCGGTGCCACCCCACACCCAAATCCTTCACCTTTGAATTGGTTAAAAAGCTATGAAAGAGGGGGCATGGCCAGCGCGCGATCCGCATGAAAGTGTGAGGACAGAACTCTGGCTCTTACAGGGGGACACAAGCGACATACAGCCACCAAGAGCAGCGGTTCTGCTACCCACCACCTGGGCAAGCTCCTTACACCCCACCAGCGATGTCCTCAAAATCGTAAGCAGGACCGGAAACCGAAGAAGCTGACTGCCTTTTTCCTTCAGCCTGCAAGAGGGAGCATCAAAGATGGCGCCGGACCCCCGGCCCCTGCTCCCTCACAGCACAGCGATGGTCACTACACTGACCTGCCTGATGATCCAGTGGTGGCTGAGGGGATTCATCTGGCTTCTCTGTCTCCTTCCACATCCCTTCCTTCCAATCCAACCTATGGAAGCCCAGCTAAAGCCCACATGAGGCTGGACAATAGCCTACCAGTGTCTGAAGTGAGTCAGGAAGAGCATTCTGTGTCACTCAATCCCTCCATGCAGTCTCCTATTGCACCCTTCTGAACATCAAATCATCTTGTCATGGACAAACTTCTCAAAGATATGCTACTATCCCTACACCACTCACTTCAAACTGAATTCCTAAAAATCTCAAAGCGGTTTAGCACTGAAATACACTCTCTGGGCACTAGGGTCCACCATATTGAAAATTCAGTGGGAGATATGACCACTACCATAAATTACCGTATTTATCTGCGTATAACACGCACTTTTTTCCCCTTAAAATCAGGGGAAAATCACGGGTGCGTGTTATAGGCCGATCCCCCGCTGACTGTGAGCGGAGGAGCAAGCACCGCCGACATGCATACATAGCCGAGTGTACTCGGCTAGGTTCGGCTAGCTCCGGTCACAGTCACGCCCAGTCCCGCCCTATGATGGACATGACACAGGGACTGGGCGTGACTGTGAGCGGAACTAGCCAAACCTAGCCGAGTACACTTGGCTATGTATATAGGCGGCGCTTGGCTCCGACCCACAGGACTACAAGAGGAGACGAGAGCCGTTGAGAGACACAGGACCGGCTCTGTGTCTCTCGGCGGCGCCATATTTAAAAACTGCAGTGACACTGACAAGTCTGCAGTGTCACTGGGCAAGGCTGCAGATGACACTACAAGGCTGCAGGTGACACTGACAAGGCTGCAGATGACACTGACAAGGCTGCAGATGGACACTGATAAGGCTGCATTGATGGGCATTTAAATGTAAGGTTTTTTCCTTAAACATTTTTTTCCTTAAAATTCCCTCCTAAATTTGGCGTGCGTGTTAAACACCGATAAATATGGTACCTTGTTGAAGCCCATGATGAGGGGGTGGACAAATGTAAGTGGATTAAAGCCAAGCTCGCCGACCTTGAAGTTCATTCATGGTGAAATAACTTAAAGCTCAGAGGGTACCTGAATCAATTCAAACAGCCTACCTCAAAAACGTTGCCACCAATTTGTTTAAGGTCTTAATACCCGAAGCACCACCGCTTGAACTGACCATAGATCGTATCCACCGTGTCCCTAAGCCATAATATCTTACCAACACTGTTCCCCGTGACATAATTATGAGGATTCAGTTCTACTACATCAAGGAGCAAATTCTGCACAAAGCACACTCCATGGGAACATTGCCGAAACCCTACAAAAGCATCCAAATCATTGGGGATCTGTCTAAATACACCCTTGACGTCAGACGACAACTGAACACCATCACAAAAACACCCTGCAACCACAAAATTGAATATAAATGGAAATAACCTTTAAAGACAGTGGTAGAACACAATGGATCCTCTCACTCAATTACCTCTATGGAAGGTCTTGCACTGCTTCGCACATGGGATATGATTCCTGAACCGCCGACCTCAAAAACGTTGCCACCAATTTGTTTAAGGTCTTAATACCCGAAGCACCACCGCTTGAACTGACCATCGATTGTATCCACCGTGTCCCTAAGCCATAATATCTTACCAACACTGTTCCCTGTGACATAATTATGAGGATTCAGTTCTACTACATCAAGGAGCAAATTCTGCACAAAGCACACTCCATGGGAACATTGCCGAAACCCTACAAAAGCATCCAAATTTTGGGGGATCTGTCTAAATACACCCTAGATGTCAGACGACAACTGAACACCATCACAAAAACCCCCTGCAACCACAAAATTGAATATAAATGGAAATAACCTTTAAAGACAGTGGTAGAACACAACGGATCCTCTCACTCAATTACCTCTATGGGAGGTCTTGCACTGCTTCGCACATGGGATATAATTCCTGAACCGCCCTCGACTTCAGACCCTCATAAAAATCTGGGAAAAGTCACATCACTCTGGCACACCTCCAGAGCTCGCTCCCGCCACTGTTCAAGAGAATTCCATCCAAATTTCTGCCTCTTTCTAAGCGAATCCCCCCATTTGGGCCACCAGCTTACTTGTATTGGCCATTTGAACGTATCCCCCCAATACATTATGCAGCATCACTATGCTTACAGCTGCTGCACTTTTATATTATTGCCTGTTTGCTTCCTTTTTTGTTTCTGTTTCTTTTTAGACTATATATCCATCCAATTCACTCACCTCCACATCATGATCCACTGCTCCTGCCAGCAAGAGAAAACCTAAAACTGCTACCCCAACATGTGAAGGCTCCGGACCTTCTGCATGTACCACAACTATTGGCAAATCTGTAAGTACCTTGTCAATCAACACATTAACTCCACATCATGGATCTCAGGATCTTAACTTTAAATGCTAACGGGTTGAATCACCCGGGCCAAACAGGCATCCATATGGCAGACAGCCAAAACCCAGATGTGTTCTATACTATGCGTTCAAGAGACACATTTTAAGGTCTCTGCATCCCCTGCCTGTACGCACACTTCCACCACGTATTCAAGCTCTCGGGTTCTAAGAAAACCAATGGAGTACTCATTGCAATACATAGGACTGTCTCATTCCAATTGCACAAAAGCATTTCAGACCCACTTGGGAGATGCCTCATCCTAATATGTACCATCAACAATGCACTCTTTACTCTAGTAATGATTTATGCCCCAAACCCATGATCCAGACATACCCCCAACATGGTTACATTTATCCATACTAATGCTCTATATGATTATTGGCGTTGCCACCACACTACATGGTTAGACCGTCTTTTCACCTGTTCATAACACGTATTCTCGCATTGACTGCTTTTTAGTAGACAAATGGTTACTGCAAAGGGTAAGCACGTCTGAAATAGAAACAATCACATGGTCTGACCATACTCCAACAAGTATCTCCATCTCCAATCCCTCATCCCCGTCACCTTACAGAGTATGGAGGGCTAACACGTTCGTTATGAAAACTTCCCCCTACGCAGATCAACTGCAGAACCAACTGGAGGAATTTTTTGATGATCACATTGGTTCTGTGTCAGACCTAGCTACCTTATGGGTAGCTTATAAAGCCTTTATTAGAGGTGTTTTAATTCAATTGAATTCTCAGGCCAAAAAGAGGAGGACGCAGCGCATTGAGCAAATTACAAAAGAAATCGCCCAGGCCGATTCCCTAAACCAAACCAGGAACTCAGAGCTTTACTTTTAGACTCATTTAAAAAACGACAATGCAACCTTAAAGCCAAATATTACACAACCTCCAACAAAGCGGGGAAATTTATGGCACTCCGTATCTTAGGCCATCACATTAAATTCAAAATTCCTTACATCATACACCCAGTGTCTAAACCCAAGTTGACCAACCCACAAAAGATAGCAGACATATTTAGTAGCTACTATAAAACCCTATATAATAATCAAGACAACACCTCCATGCTCCACCCCACACTCACGTCTATAGAAACCTTTTTAAAACAAATAAAACTTCCCTCTCTCTCCCCTGAGCAACTACAGACTCTAAACACCTCATTCACTACAGTGGAAGTGGCCGCAGTGATTAAATTGCTTCCCAGTGGTAAATCACCAGGTCCAGATGGCCTGCCAGGGGAATATTACAAACAGTTTCAAGACACCGTAAGCCCTTACCTATGCCAACTGTTCAATATTGCTGCCTCCTCCTCAGGCTTTCCGAAAGAAATGCTAAAAGCCCTAGTAATAACCCTACCTAAACCAGGGACATCTCCAGACACACCACAAAACTTTAGGCATATATCCCTATTGAATAGTGAGCCCACACTGTATGCCAAAATCATAGCAACCCGCCTGATGGATGTCTTACCCTTTCTAATCCACATTGATCAAGCGGGATTTACAAAAGGTAGGCAGTCCTCGGACGCTACCAGACGTCTGATCAACATTATTATTATTCATGATTTATATAGCACCAACAGTTTATGCAGCACTTTACAATGTAGAGGAGGGACAGCACAATTACAGTACAGTTCAGTACAGAAGGGACAGGAGAGCCCTGCTCGTAGAGCTTACATTCTAAAGGGAGGGGGTGGTGGTACAAAAGGTAATATATGCAGGGAATGATTTGATGGGGGGTGGCTCGGGGACAGTTGTTAGATGGGTGTGGGATAGACTTCCCTGAATAAGTGAGTTTTCAGGGATCTCCTAAGGGTGGACAGGTTTAGGGGCAGATCAGATATACCGGGGCAGGGAATTCCAGCGGATTGGAGAGGCTGTGGAGAAGTCCTGAAGGCGAGCATGATAGGAGGTAACAAGGGAGCTAGAGAGCAGAAGGAGAATGTCAACATCATTCTTCATGTAGAAAAGAGACAAACGCCTTCTCTACTCCTCTCTTTGGATCCAGAGAAGGCGTTTGACAGAGTTAACTGGGTCTACCTACAAGCAGTCCTGTCCAAATTTGGCTTTAAGGACAGAATCCTCTTGGCCATCAATGCCTTATACTCTAACCCGACTGCTCAGGTATATGTGGATGAAATGCTCTCCTGTCCATTTGCAATTCCTAATGGCATGAGGCAGGGATGCCCCCTATCCCCCCTAATATGTAACATGGTTTTGAAACCACTAGCAGCGCGTATCAGAGCAGACCCGTCCATCTCTGGAGTGACAGTAGGGAAATAACACCACAAAATAAGCTTATTTGCGGGAACCTTCTGGGACTTTCTTGCCCTTACCCCTGGAAGAATTCTGGACTGGACTACCTGGGGATAAAACTCACCAATAGCACAAATCATCTTTCCAATGCCAATTTCCTCCCTTTTAGGCAGCAATTATCTCAAGAACTAGAATCTCTAGCCAAATGTGAGTTTTCTTGGGCAGGACGCTTACCCTGCCAATACCCAAAACTTCTTTACCTTTACTATTACCATACTACAGTATTAGCGCAGATAAAGGAATAGTTTAAACCTACTGCATCTACTCTATGGGGAGAACTGGAATGCAGTGCCATACCACCTAATGACCTGCAACTCTGGCTTAGCAGCCAGCAGCCTAGATCGCCCATCCCCATCTTTTACTCCCCTACTATCAAAGCCTCGATGCAGGCCTAGTGGAGGCTTTTAGCTTCCACCTGGACAAAGACTCTGATAACCGTTATAAAACAACCTATCACAATCTTAAAATTTCTTATCCCTGACCTACACCTATCTAACTGGACTAAAAACAGTCCTAAAATGCTAAACACGCTCTATGAAGGCAGACACCTAAAACATTTTAAACAACTCCTCTCAGGACTTAATCTCCAGCAGTCATACTATTAACAATACTTGCAAATTGCTACTTGTATTAAACGCAACCTCCATCTTCAGACTATTATACCCCCATCGGTAAAGGCCTACTTCAGTCCATCCATGCAGGAGAAGAAGGGTATATCTTTATTTTGGGGAAAAAACTGATTCACAAAAATCCCTCCCTTCTGTAAGTGGGAAAAATAATTGCAGAACCAATTCACCCTGCTACAGTGGAAATCAGCTTTCACCTCCATATATAAAGCAACTTCCTGCACTGCCCTTTGGGAGCTTACTCAAAAAAATAACCCAGAGATGGTATTTAACCCCTTCAGTCCTAGCCACGTTCAAGGGGCACTCTGACCCACAGTGTTAAAGAACATTTGAGGAAGGCACTCTCCTGCACATACTATGGAATTGATCTTATAGACAAGGATTCTGGAGAAAAGTTTTCCAGCTATTAAGTGAAGTGACCAAGCACTCCATAACCAACTCCCTTCAGCTAGCACTGCTCAATCTAAATAGCGATCAAATATCCTCACAAATGCGAAAAATAGCAATCCATGTACTCTTAGCAGCTAGAATGTCTATTATGAAAATGTGGATGTAACCCGCACCCCCAAAACTACAAGACATGATCAATCTGACCTGATTACATCATACATATGAACTCCTAATAACAGCGGATAGTCATTCGCTGTTGAGGGAAAACAAAGCATGGTCTGAATGGTACAACTTTACTGGGTGATTTCACACGAACCCAGTGTATTATTTACACATTTGTTGATATAAAGAATATGTAACTATTGCTTTAGATCTCAATCACTGCAGATGGTTGGATGGAACAAGTTTGTAACTCATTGGATTTCCTATCCCTGTTGTTTGTTTAATGTAAAACCAATAATGGTTATTTGTAAGTCTATCACGTTGCCTATCTACTACGTATTGGTTTTGTCTTATATTTGAAAACTTTCAATAAAAATTTATTAAAAAAAAAAAAAAAAAGCTATGGAAGGTAGCCTAGCCAACGGGATGTTGGAATATCAGGGTTACACTGAGTTCTCGCCCATATGGGAAAATAAACATCTACAAGAAATTGAAAAAAAATAGAGAGAAGTAAGGAATGGTAGAGGTGTGGCTTGGTGAGATTGGTCCAATTATATAGAGGAACAACTCTTAAAATGTTTCAAGAGCTTAGAGAGGAATATGAAATCTCGAGACAGTCCTTCTTATAAATATTTACAAACTAGACATGCAATTGGATAAGTAATTTAAAGAAAAAACGTTGAAATGGAGCGGGATTGGTATTCTTCGTAAAGTCATTGACGCAGGTTTGTCTAAAGGATTGATATCAGAAATATATGGAAATATTTGTAAAGTGGCGATAAATGGGGATGAAGAACTGTCTTGTAGGTGTTGATGGGTGGAAGACCTAGGTGAGTTAACGAAGGAGCAGTGGAAATATATATTACATGCTGGACCACTAGTATTCTTATCCCTGCCACCGAGAACTTCACATTTGTTGCTACTTCACAGAACATATTTATACTACTCGTAAGTTATTCTTGTTTGGACAGAGGCTAGATGCCAAATGCCCCCCAATGTGGAGGCTTGAATGGAGGTCTTATTCATATGATGTGGAGGTGCCCAAAATGTCATAGATATTGGGGGGAGGTTATCGACCCTATGAACTCAATCTTTGGAGTCACCCTTGAGTTAAATCCCATAACATGTATTTTGGGGTATATATGGGAAGAGGGGATAGCAAACAGAAGGCAAACAACATTAATTAGGTGTCTGTTTCTAGCGCATAAATTAATAGCGACAAAATGGCTAGCTATAAGCCCACCAACACATACAGAATGGATAAAAAAAGTAGACAACATTATCAGAAAATAAAGATCTGTATATATTAAAAGGGGAAATGTTGGGGTACTTAAGAAAATATGGGAACCCTGGTTAAACAGAGAAATCAATCACTAAGACAAAGAGATAAATAAGAACAATAAAGAAAATTAGTATAATGGAGGATTAGGTGGAAGGACAAAAGATGGAACTATTGTAGATAAAGAAACTCTAGGATTTTTGTAAGTAATCGTAAAAAGAGGTTAAAAGATAATGAAGATATGCAGTGACAGATAATGATTTTTTTTTAAAGAGAAAATGCAACATAAAGGTATGGGAAGAAGTAAGAAGTAGTGCATTATGTTTGTAGAAATATATGTGTAAAATGCCTATGAGATAATGGTGGTGAATGTTTGTAAAATAAAATGTTTCTTAATAAAGATTATGTGATAAAAAAAAAAAAAAAAAAAAGACACTTCACTTGGTGAGATTCTGTAAAAGTTTAGGCATCATTGTAGCCTCATTTGGGGCCATACCCTTCGTTCAGTTCTACTCAAGGCCTCTCCAATGCAACATCTTGTTTGCCTGGGACAACAACATTCCTACTATCAACCTCCCTACTCTCAACCTCCCTATACGCCTTCCCAGCCAATCAAGGAACTCCCTAAGAGGGAGAAGGAGTCAGGCAACATTGGATGTAAATTTGATCATCTCATGGTCAGAAAAACACTGTCCTGCCCTCTCTACTGGTTACATCCTAGGAGTGGACAGTTGGTAGGCGGAATACCTCAGGCGTCACCACCTGAGCCAAGGGAAGTCTTCAATCTCCTATGTCAGAAATCCAGAACTCCAGATGTGTACATCTTGGCCTCCAGGTTCAACAACAAGTTACCCTTGTGTGTAGCCAGGACTGCATACCCTTTTGGAAATGGTATTGGATGTGCTAATAATTCTCTGGACCCCATTTCAGTTCGTATATGCCTTTCCTCCAGTGCACATTCTGCCTTGAATGTTGTGCAAAATAGAGCAAGAGATGAAACTGGTGAACTTCTTTTTACCAAACTACCTCAGAAGAACCTGGTTTTTCATATATACTCAAACATCTAGGAGATGATCTCTGGCCTCTTCCAAACAGGCCAGACCTTCTATCCCATGACTGCCTGTCCCATCCTGCTTTTCATTCACTGGCTTTAACAACATTATTGTTGAAACCCAGGTCTTAAAGGACAGGCTGATTCTGTAATTTCCCCATTACTCAAAGCCAGAAAAAAACACTTCCAGAAAATGTTCCATCATACCTGGAAATCCATTTTTTGCCTGGTGTGAACACAGACATTTCAATCACAGATAATTTACTACGCTTCACATTCTGGCCTTTCTACAATTGATACTTTACCAGAATTTTGCCTTAAGTAATCTTAAGGGGCAGGTTTCTGTCTTCTCTATTTTATTCCAAAAACTGTGGCCTCATTTTCCCTGGTTACAAAAAAACAAAAACATTTAAGGTGTTTCTTGGATTCAGTCTCCCTTACAGCACCTTGTGCTTGGTTGGAATCTTAAATTTGTTCTATGTGCCCTGCAGAAACCACCCTTTGAACCCATCAGATAACTATTTGGATGGCATTTCCAGCAATTGCCTTGTCCAAGTTCTACCAGGTAGAATTCCCAGCTTTGTGGATGCAATGTTCAGCTGCAAGGTTCTTGCAGCAGCACTCTCAGTTGGGTTTGTTGGCCTTTGTTGTTGTTGAGCATGTTGTAACAGTACTGTTTGCCTTGTTGGTGCCCACCTTTCTCATTTATTGTTTGTCCCAGGGTCTATGAATATCCAGCCTGTGTCCTGTACAGTATGAATAAGATAAGAGCAATTTTTATTTACCTGTAAATTCTACAGTATATCTTGTAGTACGGTACATGACACAGCCCCCTCCCCACATAGTGTTATAGACGTGCTCAATCACCTGAAGGTAACAGCATATAATCCAGGGTCTTTGAATATCCAGTCTGTTCCCTGTACTTTACTCCAATATATATAATTTACAGGTAAGTAAAAAATTCCTCTTGAACTGATAGCTGATGGTGAAGATTTCAGCTACAGTCATTACTGACCCTTTGCTTGTAGAGTACATAGAGCTTTTGTCTTCAGCCCTACATTATTGTATTTTCAGTCACAGAATCTTGAGTCATCCTAGTCTAAAATAGAGTACTCCATCATATCAGAAGTCGCATCAGAGTCTTCCCCAAGGTTTAACGGAGGGGTCAAGTGCCACCGCAAGCCTTGATCCTCTAAGGGTCATTTTACATGGGTGGTCCACCCGGCAGACTCCGCTTTGCTCAGCAGGGGATTGATCCACTGATCCCTGCTGAGCAGGCGGATGTCAGGTGCTCCTGCCCCCCCCTTCTGTTGAGTGCCCCCACAGCAAGCAGCTTGCTATGGGGCATCCGAGCCACAGCTTTGTATGTCCATTTAGACACGTAGCCTTGGTTCGGCCCGCCCCCTCTCTCTCATCAGTTGCTAACTGACTTTGATTGACAGCAGCCAGTGCTGTGTCAGCCAATCAGGAGGGAGAGTCCTGGACAGCCGAGGCACTCGTGCACATTGCTGGACTGAGATGGGGCTTAGGTATTAGGGGGGCTGCTGCACACAGAAGGCTTTTTATGTTAATGCAATAAAATTAAAAAAAAAAAAAAACCTTCTGCCTTTACAACCACTTTAATGTAGACAGTCTAGACCCTATAAAGGCTTTTGGGATTTCAAATTTTCAGAAAGGAATCAGCACATCCCTTTGAGTATCTGGGTCTAATTATCCATATAAAACTTCTTACTCTGCACTCCCAGACTCAGAATCTACAGTCCAAGTGCTCTTTAACATTGTGATTCTGCACTAGAGTTCTGAGCTTGATGGTACCCTATTTTGAGGTAGTTCTATTTGTTCAGCCCTAGTCCAGACGCTACAACAGAACATTATGTTTTCTTAGGACAAATAAGTGCAATGGACAAACCTTTATGTCTTACACCAAAAACCACATTTTCTCTGGCCTGGTGTCTCAGGAATCCAGTTCATCACAACACATGACAGCCTGAAAAGCTGGGAGAAGTCCTAGACACCCTATCACTGTAGGAGACTAATGCCTCGTTTCCACTGAGTGGATCGGTTTGGTTCGGTACGGTATGCTATTTTGGGTGTTTCCATTATGAAAGCGGCCCATACAACCGAACCATACCGCACCATTCAGGGTCCTGCTTCAGATGTGGGGCCATAGAAAATGGAACGGTTCGGTTAGGGCGGAGCTCCGATACATTCCACTGATTGGCTGACAGAAAACCCTCTGCTGTGCTATGCTGAGGCATTTTTTTCTAAACCCTGTATGGCCCCTTGTGGTCCCACTTGCAGTGGAAACGCACACCAGAATAGACCGGACCATTCTAGGCCATTCAAACTGTACCGACCCGAACCGATCCGCTCAGTCTAAACGAGGCGTTAGTCTCCTCTCTCCACCATAATTCTGGAGCTCCAAGCAATGTGATTGCCCTTGCAATGCTGGACACCTGGCCTGGAGGGTCATTCGATTAAGATCTAGTCACCAAGAAAAAATATATAAGCTGCCATTGCTGAATTCCTCCTGGAAATGTTAGTTTCCTGGCTGTAGATTTAACAATTTCTTTCTAACAAATATGCAACTACATGTGTTGCAGGTCATGTATTTTGAAAGTATTAAAGCCATTAGGTTATCACAACAGATAAGTACTTCCAGAAGAGATCAGCATTGGTAACCTTCATATTTCATCACTACATGCTTCCTTTAAGGGCTTGTTTACACATGTGGTAGTTTGAGAGGCCATGAGGAGGCATTATGTTGCCTCCTCATTGCCTGTTTTGACCCCTAAAAACCAGCACCACTGAACAGTTTGCACTTAAATGGGTCATGTTTGAATGCAAGAGGAGAAAGTCATTTTTGCTGTGTGATGCAGCATGTATATATCCCCTTTACAGCTGCCTTTGCAGCTTTGGGGGGGGGGGGGGGGGGGGTGAAATGGTCAGGCAGTTGAGCCATATTTTCATTAGCCTCCCTAAATGTCCAAAACCAAGCTCAAGGGGGGAAAAAAAGGCTTTCAGAAAAAAACGAGGAATGTGATTTCACAGTGGCATATTTTTACATTAACTTGTTTAAATGGCATATATTAATTCATGACTTATTAAAATCCAGAAAGTGGGACATTCTCATGGTAAATTCAGTAAGCATCTCTGCCTCTTGGTTAAAATATTGATACCTTTTTGCTTGACTAAACACTCTTTAAGTCAAGCGTGTTTAAAGTCTTAAAGGGGGTCTTTAGCTTTTTTTTTTTTTCCTTAAAAATGTATGCCGATGTGTTCAGCTTAATGTAAGTATTATTATTTTTAGCATATATGTTAACATTTCTAAAAATGTATAGTTAGTTCATAATTATATATGTACATGAGGGCAGCCATAGTTAACTTATGATATACACAATTTACGGTACCTGCTTGGAAGTGCTGAAAAAAAATTGTGCTTTGCTTTTGCTTTCTCCTGATGTCTCTGAGAACCAGGGGTGGAATCCTACAGTGACTGGTTAGATCAGCCCTTTGAATGGCAAAGTGAAATGTAAACTTTGGTGAATGAGCATTCAGTTTCTATTGTCAAGTGAAATGCAAAACATAATTAAACAATATAAAGACAACATGGAGTATAAACAAACAGGAACACAAAACAACCTAACACAATTAAAAATGTAAGACAATAAAAACAATTGTAGAAATATACACAAAACAGTATAGAAATATAGAAGAGCCAGAAAAAAAGAGTAAAAGGAGGATTACTGATTGGACCTGGAACAGGTTAGGCAGAGTATCATTTAGTTTTATCAATAGGAAAGTGAGTACCAGGTTTGGTTAGGTCAGAAACAGAGAAAATGCTATGGCACATGGTAAATGGCTGGGTAAAGTTAAGTTGCACCACCAACTTATCTTTTTATTTATATATATGCAGTGGGGCAAAAAAGTATTTAGTCAGCCACCAATTGTGCAAGTTCTCCCACTTAAAAAGATGAGAGAGGCCTGTAATTGTCATCATAGGTATACATCAACTATGAGAGACAAAATGTGGAAACAAATCCAGACAATCACATTGTCTGATTTTTGAAAGAATTTATTTGCAAATTATGGTGGAAAATAAGTATTTGGTCACCTAAAACAAGCAAGATTTCTGGCTCTCACAGACCTGTATCTTCTTCTTTAAGAGGCTCCTCTGTCCTCCACTCATTACCTGTATTAATGGCACCTGTTTGAACTTGTTATCAGTATAAAAGACACCTGTCCACAACCTCCAACAGTCACACTCCAAACTCCACTATGGTGAAGACCAAAGAGCTGTCGAAGGACACCAGAAACAAAATTGTAGACCTGCACCAGGCTGGGAAGACTGAATTTGCAATAGGTAAGCAGCTTGGTGTGAAGAAATCAACTGTGGGAACAATAATTAGAAAATGGAAGACATACAAGGCCACTGATAATCTCCCTCGAACTGGGGCTCCACGCAAGATCTCACCCCATGGGGTCGAAACGATCACAAGAACGGTGAGCAAAAATCCCAGAACCACACGGGGGGACCTAGTGAATGACCTGCAGAGAGCTGGGACCAATGTAACAAAGGCTACCATAAGTAACAAACTACGCCACCAGGGACTCAGATCCTGCACTGCCAGACGTGTCCCCCTGCTTAAGCCAGTACATGTCCGGGCCCATCTGAGGTTTGCTAGAAAGCATTTGGATGATCCAGAAGAGGATCGGGAGAATGTCATATGGTCAGATGAAACCAAAGTAGAACTGTTTGGTAGAAACACAACTTGTCGTGTTTGGAGGGGAGAGAATGCTGAGTTGCAACCAAAGAACACCATACCTACTGTGAAGCATGGGGTGGCAACATCATGCTTTGGGGCTGTTTCTCTGCAAAGGGAACCAGACGACTGATCCATGTACATGAATGAATGGGGCCATGTATCGTGAGATTTTGAGTGCAAACCTCCTCCCATCAGCAAGGGCATTGAAGATGAAATGTGGCTAGGTCTTTCAGCATTTCAATGATCCCAAACACACCGCCCAGTCAACAAAGGAGTGGCTTCGTAAGAAGCATTTCAAGGTCCTGGAGTGGCCTAGCCAGTCTCCAGATCTCAACCCCATAGAAAACCTTTATAGTTGAAAGTCTGTTTTTGCCCAGCGACAGCCCCAAAACATCACTGCTCTAGAAGAGATCTGCATGGAGGAATGGGCCAACATAAGAGCAACAGTGTGTGACAACCTTGTTAAGACTTACAGAAAACGTTTGACCTCTGTCATTGCCAACAAAGGATATATAACAAAGTATTGAGATGAACTTTTGATATTGACAAAATACTTATTTTCCACCATAATTTGCAAATAAATTCTTTCCAAATCAGACAATGTGATTGTCTGGATTTTTTCCCACATTTTGTCTCTCACAGTTGAGGTATACCTATGATGACAATTACAGGCCTCTCTCACCTTTTTAAGTGGGAGAACTTGCACAATTGGTGGCTGACTAAATACTTTTTTGCCCCACTGTGTATATGTGTGTGTGTATATATATATATATATATATATATATATATATATATATATATAAATGTTTTTTTCTTGGAGATTTAAAGAGCATGTATAACAAGATAGCTCAATGATCAACAGATTAAATAACTTTAAATCAATACAATATGTAAAAATGACAGTGTAGTCAAAAAAAAATTTGCGCTATTTTGAAAAAATCTGAAAAGCTAGAGCGGCTACATACAAATGTGACTAAGATTTATAAACGAGAGGTGAGTGAAAATGTAGCGCTAATGAAGACTGTGTAAAACAGCTAAGTGGAGAAAAAATAATAATAAATGAGAGACATGTGAATGCACATATATAAAATGTGAACAACAAAAAAACAAGTCCCGATGAGTGATTAATCACAAGTGAGTTAATCAAAAAAAGTGACGTGTAAACCACAAATGGGGGGAAGTGGTAATGAAAACAAGGAGTCCGTCAAGATGCCCCTGTAGAAGTCCTATTAGGACGAAACGCATAGTGCTTTGCTTCTTTGCTCTCCACATTGCCTTTTTTTAACTGTGATCACAATTTTATGCTATTGTATGCTGGTTTTATGAAAATAAGCACCTGATTTGCTTTTGATCTGCACCATCTGGAGCCCTCTTCTTTTTACATATTAACCATGAACTAATTTACTCCACTCATCCGGCTACCATTGGTCCAAGGGTTGACCTTCCTGTGGTGATCGTATTGGAGAAATACCGACCTCCGAAGATACCGGTGGCTGCTCCAGTTTCCTTGCTGACCATAACGGGACACGAGCTGTTTCTATCTATGCCTGTTTGATCTGGTGTTGCTGACATCCAGATCCATTGGTTCCAGTAAGAGTACCCATTTATTTCTTTTTGTGATACCTGCTACCAACATTACACCTGGCGTTCCCGACTGCCAACATGAAAATGTCCACAACTTGACGGACTCCTTGTTTTCATTACCACTTCCCCCCATTTGTGGTTTACACATCACTTTTTTTGATTGACTCACTTGTGATTTATCACTCATCGGGACTTCTTTGTTTGCTGTTCACATTTTATATATGTGCATTCACATGCCTCTCATTTATTATTATTTTTTGTCCACTTAGCTGTTTTACAAAGTCTTCGTTAGCGCTACAATATGTAAAAAGCTTGACAAAGCAAGTGTTATGTTACTTACATGGATGCTATAACTATGAACCTTAGGGGTCTATATCAATAGAGGATGATCAAAATACCAGGTGGTACCTGGTCCCAACTGGGAGTATATGCTACTTGTGGTATAAGAGGACCAAAGAAGGGATAGATTGGTTAGGTGGTAGGATAATACGTTCTCAGAGTAAGCCGCAAATGGGCTTAGTTAAGGGATATAGCTCTCCAATCTTGCAGCCAGGGGGACCATTGCTTCCAAAAGACATTCTCTTTGTAGTGAGCTTTAGCAAATAAAGATTATTGCCTAGCATTGCTGTTCAACAGAGAAATAACTGTTGTTAGGAGGAGTGGATTAGCATTTTTCCAAGATTTTCTATGGACAACCTGGCTGCAAGGAGAGTGTGAGTAATAAAAAGTTTGGAACTCAGTAGGCCATTGCTCAATGCCTTCACCTATGAGGGCCAGTTTAGGATCAGGTGTGCAAGCAATAAAGGTAACAGGATATAAGATTGAATACATCAGACCAAAATCACGTTATTCCTTTGGCTTTGAGTACAATCAGAGGTCAAATTTCGGCCCTATCAGTATTCCTACAAAGGCCTTTAGCCTCCCATTCACTGATCCGAACCTTTATGCAAGAGGCAACTCGCTTGCTTCCCCCCATTAGGTCACCTATTTATCCTTGGGACTTGAACTTGGTGCTGTCTGTGTCACAAAAACAACCATTTGAACCTATTAAGGAAATTCCATTAGACTTGCTGTCACGCAAGCTAGCCTTCCTGATGGCTATCACCTCGGCTAGAAGGGTGTCGGAGTTGGCGGCCCTTTCATGCAGGGAACCGTACTTGATCCTTCACCATGACAGAGTTGTGTTACGACCTGTTCCATCCTTTTTGCCAAAGGTGGTGTCGGCCTTTCATTTAAATCAGGACATTATGTTGCCTTCTTTTTTCTCTCAGCCTCGTTCTGCAGAAGAGAGACAACTGCATTCTTTGAACGTTGTCTGAGCAGTCAAGGTTTATCTGTCTAGATCTGCGGAGATCCGAGGATCAGACTCTTTTTTTTGTTTTACAAAAAGAACACAAGAAGGGGCAGGCAGCTTCCAAAGCTTCCATTGCCAACTGGGTCCGTCAATTGGTCATTCAGGCCTACGGTCTGAAACATAAAGCTCCTCCCTTTAGGGTGAGAGCTCATTCTAAAAGGGGTGTAGGAACTACCTGGGCTTTTCGCCATCAGGTATCTGTGGCTCAGATTTGTAAGGCTGCTACCTGGTCTTCAGTGCATACATTCACAAAATTTTATCAAGTGGATGTTCAAACAGCCGAGGATTCGGCTTTCGGCCGCAGTGTACTGTGGGCTGCCGTATAAGTTCTGATGGCTATTGTTTGGCAGGGTGTCTCCCTCCCCTCAAGGCTATTGCTCTGGGACGTCCCAGCAGGTAATGAATATTAGCCTGACTCTGTGTCCCATGATGTACGAAAAAGAAAATAGGATTTTTGTGTCATACTTACCAGTAAAATACTTTTCTTTGAGTACATCATGGGACGCAGAGATCCCTCCCCTTTTTTTTTGAGGATTTAGTGCTTGCTACAAAACTAAAGTACTTCCTGTTTGAGAGGGGGGTTATATAGGGTATCCCTTCCTGCCCTAAAGAACTTTGGTCTTCCATTCAACTAATGATGAAGTATAACCCAGCAGGTAATGAATATTAGCCTGACTCTGTGTCCCATGATGTACTCAAAGAAAAGAATTTTACAGGTAAGTATGACATAAAATTCCTATGTTTCGGTCAGTAAATGGAGCAGATAGTTCCGCAAGTTGTGCCGGAGTTACAGTCGGTAAATGCACAGACTGTAAAAATTGGAAGATAGCCTCTAGAGAAGAGGGATTCTGGTTGTCGTGGTCTTTATGATTATGTAACTTGGAGTAATATTTGCTAAATTGATCTGCAATATATAGCTTCTCACCACAGGAGTGATCGTTTAAAGGGGCTATTAAGGCCCTTAGCATTTAGGGAGACAATTATGAGAGTCATTGCCTCAATTGGAGGGAATCTGGGAGTAGGTGATTTAACGGTACCGAGGAAGATAGACTCTGGCTGTAGAAGAGGAGAGAAGGGAGGGGAGCAATAGAGTTGCAAAGATAGTACTATACACAGTGGTATATGTGGGCAGATCAGGACCTGCTGTATCTGATAGGACTTGATCTGGACACACAATGGTAAAGCAAATCAAATACTTAGGTAAGCTAATAAGGCAAGCTATATATCGATGTGGTAATAACACTTCTGATCATAGTTATTTAAACCAGGGGATGTGCTTAGCACATTAAGAACCGTGGAGTGTGGAAGGGGTAATATAGGTGCTCCCACTCCACTAACTTATTAACCTGAAAAAAAAAAAGAATGATAACCAGACTTCAGTGTGTACTGTCTTGGCAAAAGCCGTAGTGCAGGAGGGCGTCCTGTAGTTAAGTCAGAGCGTGTGAGTCCCAGGGGTTGGAGATTTTGGAGGTTGGCCTCACATTGGGGGTAGGAGGAGATGCTGGTGAGATTATACCCCAGTTGTGAAGCTATATGAGTCATAATGGCAACTTGCTGGTTGCGGTGGGTTACAAGCAATTTTGTGGGGGTGACTCCATTAGTAAATGATCTTGCGTTCACTTAGTATAGAAGTGACCGGAGCAAAGGGTTTGCGCTCTTGGGAGGTAGCAGCTGAGATGTCCTTGTAGAGAGACACTTTATTAAAGGGATCTGGAAGTGAACGCATGGATCTTGCTGTGCATGTAATCTTGTCCTTGACATGAAAAAAGTGATGTCAAAGGACAGAGGTTGGATTGTCTGTTGTAGGGTATGCTGCAAGAGACTGTGAAGCAATCCAGCCTGTTGTGGGACTACAGGTCTCAGCGCCATGCTGTTTCTTAGTGGGAGGCTGTTTGTCAGGGGATTGTGCAGGGAAATCTGCTAGCCTCTTACTTCTGTCTCCCGGAGAGGTGGATTGCTCAGTCAGCTGGTCCATGGCGTCCTCCGCATCAGGGTATGGGGAGAGAGCTGCAGTGTGATGATTTTGCAGCAGCTCTGGGTTTCCATGCTCTCAGCTGGCGCCATGTTGCTGTCCTTGCTATGCGGGCTTCATGTAGAAGTCTAGGAGTCTGTGGGGTCCCTTGGGCTTTGGTTTCTACCGGGACATAGTCCGGGGGGTGCCCTAAGTGTGGCCCTGCATTCGGGAGGGTGTCTGTCGGGTGGAAGGCGGCTGGAGATGCTCAGCTGTCTTGTGGAGGAGCGGAGCAGTGATCTCAGGCAGCCATCTTCATCAGTGGCCAGGCCACGCCCCTGTGTAGACTTTTTATATCCACTGTAGATTGACAGTATATTCTTGGTGGCTATTTGTCTACATCTACATGTGGTTCCTTCATGTTTTCCAAACCTTAAGTACTTTTACTTTTTTATCCTTCAAGTTTTGTTGCCCCGTTTATTACAATTATTTCTGTTTCATCTTTTTTCTTTTACAATTAATTACAGTTTGATTTATTTTATGTTTTTATTGTCCTATTATTGTGTTTTCTCAGTTATGCTTAAACAAGTTTACTTGCTTTCTGATCTTTAAGACCCGTACTTGACTTCTAAAGCCCCATTCACACTAACAGATTCTCTGCTGATTTTTGTCTTCAGATTTACCAAAACCATGTAGTGCAAGGGCTTGCCTGATTGCATACAAATTGAAACTCCTAAGGTTTGACCTCATATTATATGGTTTTGGTAAATCTGAAGACAAAAATCAGCAGAAAATCTGATAGTGTGTATGGGGCTTAACAGTTTAATAGACAACAGTGCTGTGCTCTGTGTGAGTGGTAAGCAATGAAGCTCATAGTTACTGCTGTAAAAATTGCTTAGCAGGAGAAACAAATGGCAATTATGCTTTGTATTAGCTGGCTGTCCTTAGAATGTCTGGTTAGCTGGTGGCAAATCGGTCTCATTTTTGCAACTGTTGACATATTTTTCGACAGAGATCTAAGCTGCAAACAGGTAATATGATAGGGTGTCGCAAGTGGGGAACAAATCATTTTATAGATTGCAGCACAGCGTTGTATTACACATTTACAAGAGAAGCTTTGGCTTATGGTTTTCAGAAATGATTCATGTCGCTGGAAGATACCTTTGAGAATCAAGGAATATTGTAGCAGTTCTAGAGTGAGAAATGGGAAAGGTTAATCCATATTTAATAGTAAAACTAAAATTTCCCTTTTTATGTATCTGATTATTGCAGCTTAGCTAAATGTGTGATGTTGACAATTTATAAATTCAGAGAATCTTGTATTGTAGAATATCTCATCACTATGTTATTTAATAATGTATTTATGTATTTGTCCTTTTTTTTTTTTCATAATGAACCATTGGATACTGGACTGCAGTGCAGAGATCGCTGTAAATGCTTCTTATATTCCATTCCTACAATTATGCTTATGCTGAGCCAAAGCAAGGTGGCCAACATAGGCTTCAGCAGGTTAATGTTAAGTATCTCGCTGTTTGCTCAGTCAGGGAAAAGAATGGGCACTGTTTTGTGCCAGAGCTGGCAGCTCCACTTAATATTTTCAAGAAACAGCTTGAGAAGATTTTACAATGTGACTGGGGGACTGGCAGGCATCCCCATTTTCAAATCATTTACACAGAATTTGTAGGACTCATTTAATGCCAAGTAATTCTCTCTTTGAGTTAATTAGGAAAATTGGGCATTTTGTAGTTTCAAGTAATGTCAATATCTACTCGTCACACTCTACAGCCTGCTTCAATTGAAATGACACTTTAAGCAGAGATGGCATTGTTAGTGTGCTAAACATTTCCCTTCAGATGGGGCACAAATATTTTGTAGAAATGCATGTAGGTATAAACTGTGTATAAAAGAAAGACAAAAATCATTAAAGTGGATGTAAACCCACCACACATGAATATAAACTGATGCCAGGATAATAAAGGATGTATCTGTGTATGACTTCTAATTATGATCCTAGCTTCCACAACTCACCCCCTTTCCTACACTGAGCCCCGCAAAACTCCGGAATCCATGGGCGGGTCTATGCTGTGGCGCTCGGTAGGTGGAGCCGTGATGTCACTAGGCTCCTGACCAACCTCTACACTCCCCTTGTGCTGGCAGTGGCGCAAGTACGAACCTTGCGCTTGTTATACTAGATGTGTGCGCACAGGGGACAAAGAGCGTGTTCTTGACAGAATCAGACCGCGCTCACGCCCCCCCCCCCCCCCCCCCCCCCGTGACTCCTGCACATGTGCCACATAGGCTGTAGTGGAGAGGAGTTTTCAGTTATAGCTAGTACAGCTCTGAGATGCTGAGAGAGGGGAGGGGAGAGGTGTGTATGGATGTGAATGAGATAAGAAAATAATGCATGTCTCTTAGGCTAGTGCACGAGATATATATATCACCTGTCACTCACAGCAAGGGGGAAGATTTGAGAAAGATTTTCTCTGTTTGTCAAGATTTATCTCACTGAACAATAAAAGAGGATTGCTCAGAGCTGGATTAACTCTTTGTGGCAAGACTGGGCTCAAATGATAGGAAATCTTATACTCTACATTATGAAATCAAAAAAAAAAAAAAAAAACATTTCGGGTTTACATCCACTTTAATATATAACACAAATACCTGACTTGAGTGCAAATGTTCCTGTACGTTTTGTGTGCATCTGTTGCCATTGCAGACTGTGTAATGTATTGTAGCACAAACATACATTTTTGCAAAGCTTTATCAATGTTGTATACTGAATTTTTTTACTTCAAATATTTTAGGACTTTGCAAAAATGCATACAGTTGCATGTAAGTTTGTAATATATAAATACTGAGCTATTCTCAGCATTTGTGAAAACCATAATAATCATCATGATGTTTTTTTTAAGTGCTACTAAACCCACAACAGTAAAATAAGTCTGTATATACAGTAAAGTATGTTTGTTATACTCACTGTGGAACATAATGGGGTTATTCATCTGCATTGTGTAAAAAGGCTGTTTGATCCTGTCTTATCTGATCCTCCCCTTCTTCCAGTGTTCCCAATCCATCTCACTCTGCACATATTCAGTTGGGTGTGTATTGCAAGAGAGTTTTTTTTTGTTTTGTTTTTTTCCTTGGGAGGGTGCATGTGATTAGCACAGGGTCAGCCAGCACTGTCCAGACAGAGGGTCTTGAGTCCTGCAGCCTCATAGGATAGTCAGAGTAGAACAAAAACTCATCCTACAATCTGTAACCAGACACTGATAGATGTCATAGGATTGCTATATACTGCTAATGAGAAAAAGGTATTTAGCAGTTTATATTTATTAAAATAATTGAATTTCTGTATGCTGTGGGAGACCAGATATAATGAATGCAGGGTCCTGGGTTAGTAACACTTTAAAGACAATTAAAAAAAAAAAGCCATGTTATACTTACCTGCTCTGTGCAGTGGGTCCCCAACCAGCGCTCCTGACCTCTCCCTCCTGTTAAGTGCCCCCAGAGCAAGCAGCTTGCTCTGGGGGCACCCAAGTAGGCAAGATGGGTGTTTTATCAACTGAATGTCTTGTTTGGTGATTTGAAACGGAAGTCTGAGTATACTGTATCTAGATACTTTGTAATAACCATTTTTTTTAATATTCATTGTAACTTTTATATCTTTTAATAGTAAAGAATTCATAATATTTTGAAAAAAAAATATTCCAAGTCACAATTTATTGTGCATATTTACCTATTGCCATTAAAGTCCCATCATGAGGGTTCTTTCCATTTATATATAGTCAAGGGATATTGGCAACTATTAGCTACTACTCATATTTCATACTTACCTGCTCTGTGCTGTAGGTCCCTGGTCAGCACTCCTGACCTCTCCCTCCTTCTAAGTGCTACCAGAGCAAGCAGCTTGATATGGGGGAACCCAAGTAGGCTTGATCCCGAGTCACTGCTCCACGTGTTCATCCTTTAACTTTCGACCAATAGAGAAAATAGCCTAACACTATATTAATATAAATAATATGAGAGAGCCTTACTCCATAAAACAAAAAAAAAAGTATACAGGGATTCCTGTGCTCACCCCCAACAGTGTAAAAAATCAGCTACTGCCAAGAGAACTGCTATACAGTATTGATGCAATACTCCAGAAGTGGAAGTCTATTGTTTGATAAGTTTACCAGACTGAAACCCTTTACACGTGAGCAGCAGATCAATTGTTTATGCAAGGTAAACAAAGTTCTGTCTTTTCATCATTGCCAATTTTGTATTGCCGCTTACTGTATTAGCAGTTCTCTGACTCTTCTGGTCAACTATTCTTAAGGCTATCCTCTCAAGGAAGGGTTAAGCCGGGTACACACGAGGCCGAATGTCGGAAGACTTTGGGCAGTTAAAAAAAAAAAAAAAAGGCCATCATTCAGCCCCTGTGTATGTTGGTCTGTTGGATGAGCATGCTGGAAAACGAATGTCTGAATCGACTCCCGATCAGCGCTCCCAGCTAATGGCAGAGTGTTCTGGGGGGGGGGGGTGATCTCCCGTCAGAACACAATAGCTCAGCAGGGGAGATCGCTGAACTAACCTCACATGGTTAGTACAGTGGCTCCGACCAGGACTGAGTTTTTTTTTTTGTTTTTTTTTTCGTTCAACCCTTGGGCTTTTGGTCATCTGAATTTTTAGTTTCTCGTGTTTTAGTCGACTAAAAATTGTGTTAAATTAGTTGATGAAAATATTTTGGTCTATGAAATTAACACTGTGCACAGAGCACTTAGATTTATTGGAATGTTACAATTACTGGATGTGTACAGAATGCAGGATGTGAACACTGCACATAGGCTATTCAGTACAATGGACAAGGTGCAGGGACAGAAGTCACTAAAGTTACTGTTAGCAAGGTCCTTTGACTTTTCACATGGTTGTACTCAACCCTAAGTAACTGTAATAAAAATGTCAACTTAATTAATAGAACTAGCTTCTATTGCAGCCTTGAACTTGTTTACATTTTTTTAAGCACAGCTGACGTTTATTATGGAAGTGGGCAGTGCAAGGCTGGTACCAGGCTCTATTCTATGCCTGTCTTGGCTCCACTGTCTGCTGCCATAGGTTGGATGGTAGGCAGGAAGATCTTTAAACACACATTTTATATTCATTGATCACCTTTCTGCTGTGAATACAAACAGAAGTGTAGCAATTTCATTTATGGCTTTAGGGAGAAGGAGCACAGGGACTCTGTCCCTAATTTTCATCTGCAGTACAGAGTAGATATCTCAGTGTCTGTTATACTCTTCATGTCTCTAAGGTGGACTATGTGCATACTGGCACATAGAGGGGTTTTTTAACCCCATTGGGACAGTAATTTAAAAAAAAAAATGGAAAAAAAATAAATAAAAATAAATACACGGTACACATTCACATACAAATGAATAAAAATTGCACGTGTCCCTTTGTAAATCTGTTGAAGAACTGGGCCATCTGAAACCACTGCATGTTATACATACACATATACACACACATGGAAAGTTCTAGCTCATGTGTACGGTACACATATGCACAATTGGGATATTCAAATACACAAGTCTCATAATACAGCAAGCACATTAGTTATCACTGCATAAATTTGTCTGCTCAATGTGGAGTTTGACTATAAAATTTGACAACAGAGCCTGCCTGATAAGCTCTACTTCATATGGTGTCATCCATTTTGTGCACCTTACTGCTGTGCCTGCTAATGATCCATTCTACTATTTCTATTTGCTTTCATTAAAAATAAAAATACAGCACAAAAATTGCTAAAAAAAAGTCTGTCTCCAATTGTGTATTTCTGCATGAGCTGTGATTCATGAAAATGTTCCTAAGCCTTTTCCTTAGAAATTGCAAATTTCATGGTTTACTTTGTGGTTTTCAGTTGTCCAACGTGCAAACTAGAAAAGAAAAAGGTACATAGAAGTCACGCAAACTGTTTTCAAAAACAGTGATTGGCATGGGCCCAGGAACCCCCATGGCTATTATGATATCTGTTTTTTGGAGTATCCTAAGCATGAGGAATGAAGGTCAAGTGAAAATAGCTTATGTGGTTCTCAGAGAAGCAGATTGTTCTAGATACCATCATCAGCCAGGAAGCTATAGTTTTAATGAGTAGCACTGTAAAACAACCACTTTTCCTTTTCTAAGGCTTCATTTCACATCAGTCAGCATATGAGCATAAAACAGAATTAAGCTCACTAAATTACTATTGCATGCCCAGAATTCTTTCTTTCAGCTGGTGACCCTTTCAACTAAACAATGGACATATATTTCATAAAAAGTTAATGAGCTTTGGGGAGGTCATACTGCAATTGACCAATATCATGAAAGCACTTTTACACACACACAGGTGAAAATAGCTTAGCTGTAATTATTCTGTCAGCTGGATTCCTGCTATATTACTTACCCTGTAAATTGTAATGAATATGCTTTAACATGTATCACTAGTGTTGAGCATCAGTAACTGTGCCCAAAGAGCCATTGTATTCTGTATTCTTTTCTTTTGTTGGCCTTGTCTGCTGTATCTCTTTTATACATTTTATGCTGTGGGTAAAATACTCAGAGGATCTAAGTGGAAGAAAAATAATAATGTAGATAACACATTTCTGCGATTTAGGAATATAAATGTGCACAGGAAAATTGCTTCTTTTTTGTTATTTCATGCTCCAATTCATACATTAAACTAAATGGAATGGTTTCTAGAGTGCCCGATTAGATCATTTCTAAACTACCCACCTAATGCGCATTGGACCTCGTGTAAAAACAGTTGCAGAATACAGTTCTCTGCTGCAGAAAGAGCTACTATATATACATATAATTTTAGGCACGTTTTTCGTTTAAGATCAAGCTTGTGATACCTACTTACTCAAGGGCTTTCAAAAATGAATTACTGTTGCTTCTTTTCTTCCTTACGATAACAGACTGACTCCAGTCACCACTTAGATTTTCTGTTCTACTTTTTGTGTGTGCGTGGTCTGTTTTTATGCCAGCTCTGGCCCCAAGTGGAACAAAGTGTTAAAGTAGAATACCTGTGAAATAGGCAAGTTTTACCTGCCAAAGAATTTGCAATTTTGTTCAGCCACCCTTGTGAATAACACACTTTTCCAACACTATATAGCTAGTGGGTAAGACCAGCATTCAGTGTCTTTAACTTTGACGTTTTAGTATTACCTACCCGTTGCAACATGCATATTGATATATCAGAGGTGAGGTCCTGCTTCTCTTGTTAGTAGTAACCTTATTCCTTCATCTTCTGACCTCAACAGTCTGAAAATTTTAAGGACAAAAAGCAATGCATAAATAGATTTTAAGTAATTAACTACAAAACATAAATTAATAAAAAAAAAAAAAAACTTGAATATATATATATATAGAGAGAGAGGGAGAGAGAGAGAGAGTATATAGTTGTGGCCAGCAACATATCACCTGTATTAGAGTGCTCCCATCCTGGATAAAAGATCACAGGAGCACCTTTGGCCAGCAGCATTATCAGCTGAACTTTAAGCTTTACTATATTACTTTCTTCCAGGTGCTCATGAATTTGCCTTCTTGCTCTTTTCCATAACATGACACAATTGACCAGGTCTGAATTGGGGGGGGGGGTTCAGCTCAGGGTACGGTAAGAGTTTTTTCAGCTCTCACCTGACATGAGTTTGGCTGTTAGTCAGAATGATGTGGTAAAAGAATTAGCTACAGATTTAGGGTTTGAGAGGGTGTCGGGAACTGAAGAGCTGTTATCTTGTGTATTGGAGACTCTGATCTGATGAAATAGAAAGAAAGTAAATGTGTTAATAGTTTAATTTCTGTGAGTTTAAGAATTTATTACAACATCATAATTTTAACAACCTAAAGTCAGCTATTAATATAATAGTCATGAGCTACTTTATTGTTTCATTGTTCCCTTAAAAATTGTTTCCTGTAGCTGTAGGAGGCACTGCACACCCTGTTTGAGTATACATTTGAAATGGAGATTCAATTATTTCAATGTAAACTCTGTCTGTGATGCCGAGAAAATTATAGACACATACAGAGGTATAGGTAATTAAGTTCAAATTATACAGAGTAATTATTTTCCCCCTATCGTTGTCTCATTAGGTATGCATGCACATTATTCTCCATGGCTTCCTTACCTGTCTTAAATGAGCTACTTTTTCTTAGTGATAGTAAAGATTACAAATATCTATGCAAATCAATAAGTAATATGCCAGCTGTATATGCAGTATATATTTATTTATTTTTTGTTATTACCCTCTCAGATATTTACATTTTCTCACTTTGTAACATAGGTATGGAAATGTAAGGTTAGAAAATGTATAAAACCTTGGTGCCTAGCCCGATGCACAAAGTGATTGTAAAGCTTCTGTTATTTTAATTTAAAAAATAAATAAACGTGTAATATTTACTAGGTTTGTGCAATGGAACATCCTCAATCCTCCTCTTCTGGGGTTCCCCGTCAGCACTCCTGGCTCCTCCTCTTCAGCAAGTGCCCACCCTAGAAATCTGCTTTCTATTTGGGCACTCGAGTGAGCTTGATCCTGAACCACCCTGTCTGCGGCTACAGATACAGACAGGGCTGCTTGGTCCTACTTTCTCTTCACATAATTTGATTGACAGCAGCTGCAGCCAACGGCTCCATCTGCTATTACTCTGTCTAGTGAGGTGGGAGAGAGCCACAGCTCTTGTGCACAACAGTGGATTGAGAATGGGCTCAGGTAAGTAATGCATAGAATGCATTAAGGTAAAACAAAAAAAAAACCTTAAGACTTTAGAACCACTTCTAGCGTAGTCAATTCAATAATCTCTTGTATTAGCTTTTAAGCAGTATTAAAGCCAAAAGTAACATTTATTGTGTTGCAGTTTACCAATTCTTAGATGTGATGGCTGGATTAGTTTTATTTTTTAGGTTCTCTTTACTTTAGTTTCTTCTGGTGAACTGGCTAGTAATCTGTTATTTCTCAATAGAGCAAGCTGTCTGGCAATCCTGTATCAGTTAAGAGTATTGAGACAAACCATTTACCATTGATAGGGGTGCTTACAATGGTCAGCTTTTGTTTAGTCAGGTAAAACCTTTATCCCAAAAGGAAAAACAAAAAAACCTTTCTGTAACTGTTTCTGTAACTGCAGTTTGAGCTGGAGTTTGGCTTCAATTTGTTAGTGTATCCAAATCTACTAGTACATCTAACACTCCTCTCCCCCCAGATCAACAATGCTGCTGCTCAAAGGTGCCTCTGTTCTCCTTCACTCAGAGTGGAGGCGCTGTAATATAGGAGTTGTGTTACTGACCAGATCACCAGCTGAAAACAGAGGAGAAAAAAGCCTAAAACAAATGCAGCAAACCACCAATCTAATGATTGGTAAGCTGCAATATGTTACATTTTTTTTTAATACCGCTAACGTGTTAAAGTAATTCTAAAAGTAATTTTTAGAAATCTTTACAGCTGTAGCTTACATTAATATAATACTTGAGCATGAAGGCACTTGTTCAGGCACTTCTTGTTTAGGGTAAGAATGCTCTGTCCCCCTTTCCCATATTTTCCTCTTGTGTCATCATCCTGTCACACATACAGACAACATAAGTTTGTACATATGCACATTATACAAGAATGGTTCACTGTTATCCCCATCAGGCAACCTGCTTTGCAAAATGCTGTGCAGCCATTGCTGGAATGCATGCATGTAGACAGAAAGTGTATACAAATTGCCCCTGACCCTTTATCAAGCCAAAGCTGTACAGTAAAGTTTGGTTTCATAAAAGGAGGGTTGCAATGGACCTGGGGAGCTGAACTGTGTAATGTGAAATAGAGTGTGGGGTCTAATATTCAGAATGACTCCAGAGACTATAACACAGTGCAGATGGAATGCTGATGTTCATTGATTAAGGGAAAAGTGAGTGTAAAGCTTTAACCCTGTCAGATTCAGATGGTATTTCTTGAGCAAAAAGGTAGCTACAAGAAGTCACCTACTGGTGCACATAGAAGGGGAACAGATCAAAGCTCACCCCTTAATTCTGTCCATGCTCCTCGATATGGGGTTGAGACTCATTTGGTCACCACTTTTTCTTACCTGTTTTCTTTTTCCCACTTTCTCTCCTCTACCTGCTTTTCTACTTTCCTCTTGAATTAGTATTTCTCCTATCCTGAGTTAGGGATTCTCTTATGGCAACACAATTGTTTTTACTGGACGACTTCAGTGCAAGTGGTACCTATATGTACTAGTCGATCCGGATCCATGGAAGATGGGTCCATGAGACCCACCCCCCACCCCCATAAAAACTTTTTGAGTTTAACCTCCAGGGAATTTATATATTTATTTGCATAATTCTATCCTCTTTTGTTTTACATATTTCATGATTAATGGAAACGGTTTAGGTCTATTGAAACTGTATTACTCTACTGAGAATGTTCTTTCTCTTATAGTCTACAGTTTCATCCAGGGAGTCCTGGGAGGTGGGCATAAGGTAGTCAGAGATATTAGAGGCACTCTTTAGTTGCACACTCTAAATATTTCAATAGTTAATGCTTCCAAACCCGGGTGCTCTACTCTCAGACCTCTTACCTGATTCCTATCTTACAGGATGGAATTCTCAATATTGAGCCCTCTTATTCCCTGAGTACTATAAGGTACCACATATCTATGTTCACAGATGCTATTATTATAGCAGTCAACTTAATATGCGTTCCCAGTTAATAGTTACATTGATTATTCTGATCAGTATATGTTTGTATGGGCTATCGACATGTTTCTACCTTGTCATATGGGCTTTATTGTTTTTTCCTGTGCCAATGCTATCAATAAATTATTATTGCATAGAAAGTATATTGACGGTTGGCCGTACTGCCCTCCACCCCATGACACAGTTTGATCACATTTGGGGTGTCTGGAAGTGTAAGTCGGTACCCCTGCTACAACACCAGAATTGATCTCCTATCCACTGATTAAAGGCTTGTGTGACTCAAGCTTTACCACTGTACTCATATCTGATCCTCTGTTATAGGTTTCAGTGTACAACAAAATGTACCAATGTTTCTTATTTATTTTTGATAAATTCAAAAAAACATTGAAAGAATTTATAATATAATATTATATATATATATATATATATATATATATATATATATATATAATATTTAACCACTTCCCGCCCAGCCTATGGCAAAATGATGGTCGGGCGGTGGTTGCGTTATCCTGAGTGGGCGTCATATGACGTCCAGCAGGATAACAGCCGCCGCAAGCCCGTTATACTGCTACACCGATCTCGGTAAAGAGCCTCCGATGGAGGCTCTTTACCACGTGATCAGCCGTGTCCAATCACAGCTGATCACGATGTAAACAGGAAGAGCAGTTGATCGGCTTTTCCTCACTCGCGTCTGACAGACGCGAGTAGAGGAGAGCCGAACAGTTGCTCTCCTGACAGGGGGGGGTCTGTGCTGATTATGTTTATCAGCGCAGCCCCCCCTCGGATCCCGCCCAGGACCACCATCATGCCGCCCAGGACCACCAGGATGGCCATCCACACTGGACCACCAGGTATGCCCCCCTAGACCACCAGGTAAATGCAAATCTGTGCCAAGGCAGCTGCCAATCAATGCCAATCAATTCACAGGCAATTGCCAATCAGTGCCCACTCACAATGCCTACCACTGCCAGTGCCACCAGGGATGCCTATCAGTGCCACATATCAATTTACAGGCAACTGCCAATCAGTGCCCACTCACAATGCCTATCAGTGCCACCAGTGCCACCTATCAGTGCCCAGTAGTGCCACCCATAAGTACCCGTCTTTGCAGCCTTTCAGTGCCACCCATGAATGCCCATCAGTGCTGCATATCAGTGCCGCCTACCAGTGCCCATCAGTGCCGCATATTAGCTGCCATCGTCGGTGCCTGTCAGTGCCTGCTCATCGGTGCCGCCTTATCAGTGCCCATCAGTGAAGGAGAAAACTTACTTATTTACAACATTTTATAACAGAAACAAAAACAAAACTTTTATTTTTTTCAAAATTTTCGGTCTTTTTTTATTTGTTTAGCAAAAAATAAAAAAATGCAGAGGTGATCGAATACCACCAAAAGAAAGCTCTATTTGTGGGAACAAAATGATAAAAATCCTATTTGGGTACAGTATAGCATGACCGCACAATTGTCATTTAAACAGCGACAGTGCAGAAAGCTGAAAATTGGCTTGGGCGGGAAGGGGGGGAGTTGCCTGGTGTTGAAGTGGTTATAGAAACCTTACCCCTGTCAGATGCAGGTGGTGTTTTTGAGCAGAAATGTAGCCACAAGAAGACTTACCCACTGGTAAACATAGAAAGGTAACACATCAAATCAGAAGTATAGTGCAACCAGCAAACCCTCTTCAGAATGGACATCCCTAACACAAATACAGACACAAAATAGTATTTTCCATAGAAAATGCTTAAGCAATTAGAAATAACAGGCTTTTGTGAAATCATAGTCCATAATGTGAGGCAGGGCTGAGCAATTCCAGCCACCGGTGCATCATTACAAATGTATAAAAACCCTGTAGAGACAGGATCAACAGGGGGTCCCAATCAGATGTTAACTGTATGGATGAACTGAGGAATATGCATATCAGTTTCCCCTTTTGCTGTGTCCAGTGTAGGGCACCATGTGGATAGGGGAACTTGTTTCAGTCAGAGTGAACCTGTCTGGATTTGGGGGTAAGGGGGAGGCAGTGTGAGGAACTTGCTTATCCTGTGTGCTTTCCCTTCCGGGAAGCGAGTGTAGGAGTAAACTGATTATGGTGTAAAATAACGTTACTGTAAGAAGCTCTGCACAGGGAATATAGAATCCCCCTCCATTGTGCTTGTGTGTTTACAGCGGGCAGCTAAGACTGAGCAATGTATAGAGGTTGGCCCTAACAAGTTTCCTGATACTGGAGTGACCTGAGATCTTACAGGTGCCATTCCTGCAAATTGGATGTGTTGTACCAGTGATAAATTTCTTTGTAGTATTGCTCTTGGGGAATTCCTCTGTGCAAGCCTATCTGTGCTAAATAAATCAAAATACAAGGAAACTAAATTATTGCTGCCCACACTGTAATGGGTATTCCCACACCTGCTAGAATGTACAAAAATAAAGGGTGTGGCAAAATTATTAAAGTGGTAGTAAACTGCAAAAAAAAATGTCCCTGCAACATAAAAGCATAATGTGCTAGTATGCATCACATACTAGCACATTATGAAAGACTTACCTTAAAATGAAGACCTCCAGCGGCACACTGTCACTGCTGACAGGGCTTCCATCTTCACCTGGTCTCCCTTCTCAATAGCGTGGAATACATTGCTTAGCAGTGTTCACCATGCACATCACCAGCGATTTGAGTTTGCGGGCTGCGGCCGCTTGATTGGCCAAACCGCAATTACTTCACTCCTGGGGTATGGCTCTCTCAATGGAGAGCAAGCCATCCATTGAGAGCGCAGTGCGCATGTGGTGGTGATGTCACTGGCCGCTACTATAGTAAATATCTCCTAAGTTGTTCACGTGTAGGTGATATTTACTGTACCTACAGGTAAGCCTTATTTTAGGCTCACCTACACTTACAAGTATACAATGGGCTTTACTACCACTTGAAGCATACATATAAAAAAAAAAAAAAAAACAATGCAAATGTCTCAATGCATGTGTTAATATGTGTAGAACACAAATAAAGTGTGTCTTATCAGATATGTAGATGTACAGAATCTAAATAAAGACTTTTCTTGATATATGCTGTGTAACTTCAAACCAACATCACATGATACAAGAGTGTAAAGCGTATAACCCTTTGAAAAAGTCATGTGACTGTGACAAAACGTGTCATTGATATTGATGTCATCACGCCTCCCAGGAAGAGTGGCTGAAAATACTTTAGTAGGTGATGTGGGAGTCTGAGGCTTAAAGCCGAGTTCCACCCAGTTCTGTGTTTATTAAAGATCAGCAGCTACAAATAGTACAGTTGCTGACTTTTAATAAACATTCACCTGTCCCACGGTCCAACAATGCGTGTCCCCGAAGCCTCACTCCTCTCCCCCACTTGTCCACGGCGCCGACATTACTACTGCGGGCACCCGACTGTGACAGCTTGCGGCTTCACAATCGAGTACCTGCTGCGCGATGTGAATGCCTATACAATCTCCTGGGACCTGTGACGTGTCCCAGAAGATTGCAGAGAGTGAGAGGCCGCCTAGGGGAAGAGGAGGAGTCGCCTAGGCAGCCCAGGGTGGAAGTAGGAGCTAAGTACCTGTCAAAACCAGGTACCTGACCCCCTCAAAAAAAATTACATGGCAAATGTGATATGTCAGGGGGTAAGAAGTACTTACAGCGGAAGTTCCATTTTTGGGGCTAACTCCGCTTCAAGAAGACATTGCACCTCTATTTGCAAACATTTTTGAAGTGGTGCACTGTTCATTCAGTGCATTTTACTTGTGAGTGCGACTTGTTTTATGCTTTTAATAAAGACCAATAGTTTTTTTTACAATATTGCACTATCAGAGCCTTTTTTTTTTTTTTTTGAGCGGAGGAGCCCTGGAAGTGTCTAGAACTGGAGGGATAGAACCCAATAACCAGCAAGGAGGAAGTTGTGAGGGGAGAGCAATGTTGCCCAGTAGTAAACCCCTTAAAGGCGGACACACATCTGACTTATTTTTATTTAAGTCGGTCCACTCATTAAAGTGAGAGCGGCATGTGAATGGTAGTGGGACCCTCTACCTTTTCTCTGTGTACATTAAGGATATATAAAGGTTATATATTAACACAGCACGCAGTTGCTTTAGTATTGGGCTGTTTATTGGTCACTTAAAGTTCATAATTTATTTTTTTGTTTTATTTTTTGCACTCTTTGTATCATGTGATGGTTTGACTTTACACAGCATATATCAAGAAAAATCTTTATTTAGATTTCATACATCCAGATCTGTGATAAGACATGTTTTATTTGTGTTCTACACATAATGCAGGAGTTTTGATGTGTTGTTTGGTTTGCAATATGTTGTTTGTTCTGTATGCTTAATATTTGTGCCCCACTCTTTATTTTTGTACATTCTATGTAGTATTAGTGAACCTGTATAGTTATCCTGTGCAAGTGGCACAGTTTAGAATTTTGTTTACACATCACAAGCTTAGTATAATACTAAATAGAACTAAAGCTAGGGAGTCAGAAGCAGTGTTTCTTATGCTATAAAAATATGTATGTACCTTGCTCTTTAAAACTATGGTTAGTGAGAAATCCCCTGAAGTAGGGTCTCTGAGCTCAGATACGTCTTTATGAGGGTACCAAACATGATATACAGTAGGTTAATATACTTTGGGTAAAGATTTCTGAGGACGTGTACACAATATTATATTTCATTGACATTGATATTGTTAGCATATGATCAAGAGCATTTCAGTGTATTGAGGTATGTTACTGAACTATAGTTTTCAAAAAAAAAAGTTCATCATGGGCTCATTGAGCAGGTGCAGGTACTCTGGGAAGTATAAATATATAGTATACCAGGGCGAGTGTAGTTGTACTTCCGTAGACAACTTACTCCAAATTAAGTTAAAGGTGACCCAGTGTGCCAAATGCTGCATTATTTCCCCAGAAAGGTGAAGGGGTGAGTGTCAGGAGTGGAGTTAGAAAGGTAATGTAGAGGTATAGTAATAGAAGGGGGGGGGGGGAAGAGATGGAGAAATGAGAAAAATGAAAGGGGGGGTGCGGTTAAGTGGGTGGGATTGCTGGGGGAGTAACAAAAGATGGAGTAGGGGACAAGAATAGGTGGGAGAAGGGAACCTATGGGCAAACAGGGCAGAGTGCTCTGAAATTATGATAGGAAGTAAGGAGTAGACGTGCACACTGAAATATTTTGTTTCGGAATTTCGTTTTCGCCCGAAAAATACATTTAGTTACTCCCGAAATTCGTTTTTATCTATTTTGTTTTTCGTTAAAAATTGCATTCATCCGAAAATCCAAATTAATGAAGGTCAAATCTGTCATTGAAGGCTTATGGTGTCTGTCGAATGTTTCGCTGTTTTGTCGAATCTTTGTCGTTCATGTTCAATGTATATAGTTTAAACAGAAAATTGACTGGTGATAGTGAACACCGATCAGACAGGTAACAAGATAGGGTATATAGAATCTATATAGAATCTCAATCTATAATATAGAATCTATAATAATAATTACCCCCCCCCCCCCACAACACGGGCAGCCTCTGAGGCTATCACAACACTAGCAACACTAGTATCACTATAAAGTTCACAACACTAACACAATAGCAGCAGATTATTATGAAAAAGTTAAGTTGAACTGTAGCTTGCTTCACTATTGTTCTGCTGCTATGCATATGCTTAATTGCTAAATAATTCAGGTTCTCTGACAAAACAGACCAGCTAAGATTGACTGTCTTCTGAAATGATTCAGTGTGTGTGTCTCTCTCTGCTAGCAAATCGTAAGTGAAAGTAAGTTGGCTGTATGTGTGTACTTAGTTCTAGCTATTTTACTGCTCCTCCTCTTTGGTTACAATCAGCCAATAACATTCCTCATTATCATTATTTTTTTTTTCTTCCCCCACCCAATTCCAGCAGCGATATTTTCTCTCTATGTTGAATCTTTGCTCTCTATGTCGAATCTTTTCTCTCTGTGTTGAATCTTTTCTCTCTATGTCGAATAATCTTGGACTAATAGAGCTAAGGTTAGGCACATTCAACCACAAGTTTGCAGATTGTTATTGTTAGCATCATGTCGAATCTCCTATCTATATTGAACTGTTGTCACAATGAAAACGAAAATAAAGCATTTGTTTATGTCGGATCTTTAGTTTTTCGGATTCTGCACTTTCGTTATCGTTTGTTAAAACGATAACGAAAATACCTGAAATTCGGATGAAAATGCATACAGAAGCATGATAATAAAGGACACTGATATATAACAGCTTTGAAATAACAAAGAAGCACATTGAGGATCCAAATGTGTATACCCTGTGGCATAAAATTCTGTATAGGAAAAATGTAGAAGAGGCAGTAAACAGGGATGGGAAACTAGAAGGGAAGTCAATCAGGCAAATGTCTTTAACAGCAAAACACAGCAGTAAGTATTGGGATATGTTGCCCATGCAAAGGCACCGGTGATCTGATCCAGGCAGTTTAAATAGCCAACAGTGCTAGCTGACGAGCAGGAAATGAAGACCAGGTGATTCACTGTGGAATGAAGAGTACTGGCAATTAACCGACAGCTGAGCACAGAGCTCTGGGAAGGAAGGGCTGAGCCCAGCCCTGACAAAATGATGTGGATAAGTCTCTCTTCTTGGCAGAGAACACCCAGTATAGGTGCAAAAAGAAGACACGTGGATAGCATCAGAGATAGTGTCTGACCTAAAAAGGCAGATGCAATTGCACAGATCCTACACCACACTGGTGTTACTCTATCACAATTCCAAAAAATATGTACCAATAGGTATGACATTAACAGCCCCTGAAGCACAACTCAGAAACTCTGGTAATACCATGAAGCTTAGAAGATGTGTAGTACCATCTAGTAAGGAGCTTAAGGGCTGTCTCTCTAACAGATAACAATTTGGTACCTTTGCGCAAAATATCTAGCATGGATTCCTAGTCTTTGAAGGAAAACTGAATAGTAATTTTCCCAATTAATCATATAAGATAGGGAGTCAGAAAAAAGAAAGCTAGTAAAAGAGCAATAAAAATCTGAAATCAACCCTTTTCCCCTGGTTGAGTCACGGCAGATTACCTTAAATTTTGCCAGTGGTGAGGTCGGTGATGGACCATATTGTGAGGCATAAACATTTTTAATATGTAAATAACAATATGATTGATGAATTGAGGAATATTTTTATGAACAAGCAGGGAATCGAAGTGGACAGCCTGCTTGGAAGTAAGAGAGATTAAAAAAAAATGTTGGAAAGCCACCAAGCAAAGGTCTCTAGGAAAGTAAATGCAGTAACAAACTAACAAAATCAGTGTCTCAAAAAAAAAGGATGTCCCAGGAGAAATAGAGGAGGCAATGCAATAATTTAAACTTGTAAAGTGACCAAAATGAATGTGATTGAGCTACTAGAGTATTAAGAGCTGTAAAACTGTGGCTAGATACTGAAGAAGCTTGGCTATGGCAGATTCGATGGAGAAGAGAGCTCCCATTTCATACAACTTGGGTGGAGGCATCTGATTTAGAATCCAGTGGCAGTAGAATCAAGGTGGAGTTCAAGTATTAATTTATGGGAGAATTCATCATTCCTATATACTCAGTTGTGGTCTTAAAATGTAGCAGGAACACATTTGAGTCCATTTAAAGCCTACATATTTATTAACATAAGTAATGGACCATTACCCAGGACCCGGCATGTGATATTTAAGGAATCTGTGGCCGTCTGCATCTTTAAACACTAAACAAATGGTTGTTAAGGCCGGCATATCCTTAACTACAGATGAGTCAGGTTTGGTATGGATTTTAAAGGGAACTCTCACAAAGGTTTTTTTTTTTTTTTTTTAAGAATCGGATGCCCCCCAAATCCATACCGGACCTTTATGCGAGCATGCAGCCTGGTATGTCAGGAGAGGGAGGGGAAGAGGGTATGGTGCAACCCAGGGTTGAACCATGCTAGGCTGCATGCCCTCAATATGGACAGAGCCCCCCTCCCCCCAAATCACCTTGTTTGCATGTTGATAAGGACAAGTGCCTCTTCCCCACAACCCTGGCTGGTGATTGTGGGGGTCTGCGGGTGGGGGGCTTATCAGAATCTGGAAGCAACCTTTAACCAGGGGGCCCCCAGATCCCGCCCTCCCTTATGTGAATGAGAAAAAAAAGAGGAAGTTGGGACCTTAAATAAGGCCTGTGGCAGATACATCAAATTGCCTCCATCCCTAATTTGTGAGAAAAAACAAGGTTGGGACTTTGAGTGAAGCATGCAGTTGGAAAGCAAATGAACACTGTGGTTCTAGTAAAAATGTTTTATTGTTACACATGCATATACATACTTTCTGAGGCACAGTGGCTCATAGTTGCTAGCAACCCACCAATTTCTTAATCCATATAAACATAGCATATAATACATGATTGATCAAGGTGTGTTAAAATGAAACAAGTGAACATCATGACATATAAAAAATCTGCGTCTCTCAGCGTACTTGCACCGGCCAGCCTGACATGTTTCATCCTATGTGGATATCATCAGAGGCGTGGCCAAACTGTGCAAATACGCCCCTATAAATACAAATAATCACATGTCATGCTGGCCCATGATAGGACAGCATGACATTGGAAACAGCTGATTTCACTTGTCTCTATCCACGAGCTACGGCAACGCATGCACCGTGCTATTCAGCAAACAGGAAGAGAAACCAACAGCATTGCTTACTACTTCCGGCGGGCGGAACGCATGAACGCCAACCGGAAGTGATGTAAGAGAAACAGGACCAACGCTCATATCCAACGCAAACATCCGGTGAAGGAAATTGACAACCAAGACCGGAAGTGACATCAGTGGAGCATGTTCCGAACATGTTTGCGTTCCAAAAGACAACAAACAAGGAAGAGACTTTCGGACAAATCGGTGAGCAGTACCTCATAAAACATGTGGACTGGACCAAAGCGTCCAAAAATGCAAGATGAATAAATATCAATAGCGTTATTTCAAATATTAACATTAAAGAGAGGATCAAAAAGGGAGGCCCTCATTATAATGGCATAATGAAATAATTCAATGAAAATAAAATAGAAATACAAGTAGCAATTAAAAAATTAAAATTACTACATTGCAAGTTATATTGTGTGAATGCATGATATAAAATAGAATAGATTTAAAAACCAACAACATGGTAAAAAATATATATACATATATATGTAACACTGCCCACTAGTGTTCATAACATATAAACCTTAAAATTAGCAATTATTAATAAAACAGTTTACATCCCAGTCAACGTTCATGCCGTATGGAGTGTAACACTTGAGATCATATATCCAGCGGGTCTCAAATTTGGATATTTCTTGTTACGTTTAATCCACTGGCGAGGGAGTATGACCAATCGATAGCTCCAAAGGTAGTTCCCTTAGGGTTTTTATTATGGCACTCTAAATAGTGTCTAGAGACACTGTGTTTCAAGACTCACTTTTTTATATTCGTAATGTGCTCATTAACTCTTACATTCATAGCGCGTATCGTGCGGCCTACATACTGTAGGCCACATGGACAAATTAATAAGTACACAACATTCTGTGAAGTACAGGTGATAAAAGTATTAATGTCAAAAACCCTACTAGTGGTATGGGATTTGAACTGGCATATTTTCTTACTTTTCTCTTTGTTGATGGTACACACGTTACAATTATGACAGGGATAATATCCTTTGGACTTTTGGAAAAACAACACTCTATTGGGAGCATCTAAAATATTGGGGGCTGTCTGAAGTTTAAGAAGGGGAACTCCTCTAAAAACAACCTGAGGTCGATCCGGAAGTACTGGACCCAAGAGTTTATCGTTTTTAAGGACCCCCCAGTGTTTGGTCATAATTCTTTTGATATCAAAATGTTGTTTAGAATAAGTAGTGACCATAGAAAATGTATAATTGGTCTCGCTGGATGGAACCTTAGTCTTGCTCTGAAGGATAGAACCTTTTTCAATTTTGCCTATTTCATTGATTATGATATTCAAATCACTAGGTGAATAGCCCTTTTCATAAATTTTTCTTTAAGGGTAATGGCTCGTGCAAAAAATTCTTCCTTAAGAGTACAGTTCCGCGTCATGCAGAGGAACTGGATCTTGGGCACCGACTTAAGCCATGAAGGGTGATGGCAGCTACCTTGTTTGATGTACCTATTTCTGTCAGTACTCCTAAAAAAAAGTGGACATATTAACCACTTCAGCCCCGGAAGGATTTACCCCCTTCCTGACCAGAGCACTTTTTACAATTCGGCACTGCGTCGCTTTAACTGCTAATTGCGCGGTCATGCAATGCTGTACCCAAACGAAATTTGCGTCCTTTTCTTCCCACAAATAGAGCTTTCTTTTGATGGTATTTGATCACCTCTGCCGTTTTTATTTTTTGCGCTATAAACGGAAAAAGACTGAAAATTTTGAAAAAAAATGATATTTTCTACTTTTTGTTATAAAAAAAATCCAATAAACTAAATTTTAGTCATACATTTAGGCCAAAATGTATTCGGCCACATGTCTTTGGTAAAAAAAATGTCAATAAGCGTATATTTAATGGTTTGCGCAAAAGTTATAGCGTCTACAAACTAGGGTACATTTTCTGGAATTTACACAGCTTTTAGTTTATGACTGCCTATGTCATTTCTTGAGGTGCTAAAATGGCAGGGCAGTACAAAACCCCCACAAATCACCCCATTTTGGAAAGTAGACACCCCAAGGAATTTGCTGAGAGGCATGTTGAGCCCATTGAATATTTATTTTTTTTGTCCCAAGTGATTGAATAATGACAAAAAAAAAAAAACAATTTACAAAAAGTTGTCACTAAATGATATATTGCTCACATAGGCCATGGGCATATGTGGAATTGCACCCCAAAATACATTCAGCTGCTTCTCCTGAGTACGGGGATACCACATGTGTGGCACTTTTTGGGAGCCTAGCCGCGTACGGAGCCCCGAAAACCCAGCACCACCTTCAGGATTTCTAAGGGCATACATTTTTGATTTCACTCCTCACTACCTATCACAGTTTTGAAGGCCATAAAATGCCCAGATGGCACAACCCCCCCCCAAATGACCCCATTTTGGAAAGTAGACACCCCAAGCTATTTGCTGAGAGGCATGGTGAGTATTTTGCAGCTCTCATTTGTTTTTGAAAATGAAGAAAGACCAGAAAAAAAAATTTTTTTTTTTTCTTTTTTCAATTTTCAAAACCTTGTGACAAAAAGTGAGGTCTGCAAAATACTCACTATACCTCTCAGCAAATAGCTTGGGGTGTCTACTTTCCAAAATGGGGTCATTTGGGGGGGTTTTGTGCCACCTGGGCTTTCCATGGCCTCCGAAACTGTGATAGGCAGTGAAGAGTGAAATCAAAAATTTACGGCCTTAGAAAGCCTGAAGGCGGTTCTTGGTTTTCGGGGTCCCGTACGCGGCTAGGCTCCCAAAAAGTCCCACACATGTGGTATCCCCGTACTCAGGAGAAGCAACAGAATTTATTTTGGGGTGTAATTTCACAAATCCCCATGGCATGTTTGAGCAATATAACATTTAGTGACAACTTTGTGCAAAAAAAAAAAAAAAATTTGTCTCTTTCCCGCAACTTGTGTCACAATATAAAATATTCCATGGACTCGACATGCCTCTCAGCAAATAGCTTGGGGTGTCTACTTTCCAAAATGGGGTCATTTGGGGGGGTTTGAACTGTCCTGGCATTTTATGCACAACATTTAGAAGCTTACGTCACACATCACCCACTCTTCTAACCACTTGAAGACAAAGCCCTTTCTGACACTTTTTGATTACATGAAAAAATTATTTTTTTTTTGCAAGAAAATTACTTTGAACCCCCAAACATTATATATTATTTTAAAGCAAATGCCCTACAGATTAAAATGGTGGGTGTTTCATTTTTTTTTTTCACACAGTAATTGCGCAGCGATTTTTCAAACGCATTTTTTGTGGAAAAAACACACTTTTTTAAATTTTAATGCACTAAAACACACTATATTGCCCAAATGTTTGATGAAATAAAAAAGATGATCTTAGGCCGAGTACATGGATACCAAACATGACATGCTTTACAATTGCGCACAAACGTGCAGTGGCAACAAAATTAATACATTTTTAAAAGCCTTTAAAAGCCTTTACAGGTTACCACTTTAGATTTACAGAGGAGGTCTACTGCTAAAATTACTGCCCTCGATCTGACCTTCGCGGTGATACCTCACATGCATGGTGCAATTGCTGTTTACATTTGACGCCAGACCGACGCTTGCGTTCGCCTTAGCGCGAGAGCAGGGGGGACAGGGGTGCTTTTTTTTTTTTTTTTTTTTTTTCTTTATTATTTTTTTGCTTTTTTATCTTATTTTTAAACTGTTCCTTTCATATTTTTTTTTAAATTATTTTTATTGTTATCTCAGGGAATGTAAATATCCCCTATGATAGCAATAGGTAGTGACAGGTACTCTTTTTTGAAAAAATTGGGGTCTATTAGACCCTAGATTTCTCCTCTGCCCTCAAAGCATCTGACCACACCAAGATCGGTGTGATAAAATGCTTTCCCAATTTCCCAATGGCGCTGTTTACATCCGGCGAAATCTAAGTCCTAAAATGCTCGTAGCTTCCGGTTTCTTAGGCCATAGAGATGTTTGGAGCCACTCTGGTCTCTGATCAGCTCTATGGTCAGCTGGCTGAATCACCGGCTGCATTCTCAGGTTCCCTGTTGAGACAGGAGAGCCAGAGAAAAACACAGAAGACGGTGGGGGGGGGGCATTCCCTCCCACTGCTTGTAAAAGCAGTCTAGAGGCTAATTAGCCGCTAGGATTGCTTTTACATGAAAGCCGACCGCTGGCTGAAAAGAATGATACCAAGATGATACCTAAACCTGCAGGCATCATTCTGGTATAACCACTCAAAGTCGTGAATGGCGTACCTGAAGACAAAAAAATGGTTAACAATAAAGCACAGTAAACGGTAAAGTATAAAAAATTGCATACCTGAAAAGCAAACATGATAAAACATAATAACAATAAAACATTGCAGAATAGAATACAGTAAAAAAGAGCAGAACACCAGAGAGAGAATAGAGAGAGAGAGAACAATAAAACGACAACTATTTTTTTTTATTTTTGTTTGTGTTTTTTTTTTTTTTTTTACACTTTTTTTTGTAACTGTAACTTTTATAACTGTAACCGGTTCCAGGTTCGGGTCTCTCAAAATGCGATGGCATCTTGGGAGACCCTGTGAAAGTGTGCCTAGTCTGTGCAATGCTGTACCCTACGCTAATACTCAACTAGTGAATGGTAGCGTTCAAAATATTCACCAATGCAAAGACCAGGATTATCAGGACAGGAGGGACAATAATAGCGGGTGTCACGCCTATATCCGCGTTTGCTGCAGACACATCTTTTTTGGGGGGGTTCGTTGGGTAGGGGTACTCGGGAGGACATATAAATGCCTCTCATGCAGCCGACTGCATTTGGTTGGGGATGTGAATGGGGGAAGTACGGGCGCTGCAGAAGTGGTGGGTTCCCAATTAGGATTGGCGAATGCAGCAGGAAGGGCACTATGGGCACGACGGGCCTGTGTTTGTCTTCTTGGTGGCAGCGGGACACTACTTGTGCTTGCCACCTCACCAGCTTGGACTGCACTTATGGGACTCGCCACGTCACCAAGTGTTACTGCAGTGCTGGTTTGACTATGACCGGGGTGTACTAGGCCGCTGGCGCTTGCCAGTTAACCAAAACGCTACAAAAAAAAGTGACAGTGATCGATCGATACTGCACTTGGGTGGGCTGGGCTGGGCCGGGCGGAGGGGCAAAACGCAGGTGCTAGCAGGTATCTGGGCTGATCCCACTAACACTGCGTTTTTGGGAACCCTAAACTGCTGGGGACGCTAGTATAGATCTGATCGGATCAGATATTGATCCGATCAGATACTATACCACTAAGGGAGGTGTACGGTGCGTGCGTGGGTGTTAGTGGTACTGGCGCTAATCTGACGCTGCTTGGGGCTGGTGCTTGCCAGTTCACCAAAATGCTACCAAAAAAACTGTTAGGGATCAGGCCTGACTCTGCGAACGCTGCAGTTATGCGTTTAGTGTTTTGTAAGTGACAGTGATCGATGGATACTGCACTTGGGTGGGCTGGGCGGAGGGGCAAAACGCAGTTGCTAGCAGGTATCTGGGCTGATCCCGCTAACACTGCGTTTTTGGGAACCCTAAACTGCTGGGGACGCTAGTATAGATCTGATCGGATCAGATATTGATGCGTTCAGATACTATACCACTAAGGGAGGTGTACGGTGCGTGTACGGTGCGTGCGTGGGTGTTTGCGGTACTGGCGCTAATCTGACGCTGCCTGGGGCGACGCATATCACCGCCGGGCGATCAGGGGGCTAAACCTTTATTCGGTAATAAACGGCGGGTGCCCTGACACTATAAAAAATAAACAAACTAACCAGCGTCACCCGTAACAGTTATACAGTGATCAGTGGTGAAAGGGTTAACTAGGGGGCAATCAAGGGGTTAAAACATTTATTAGGTAGTATATGGGGGTCCCTGTCGCTATAAAACGCTGACAGCGAACCTAAATATTTACGTTCCTAACTAGCGTCACCAGCGACACTAATACAGCGATCAGAAAAATGATCGCTTAGCGACACTGGTGACAGGGGGTGATCAAGGGGTTAAAACTTTATTAGGGGGGGTTAGGGGGGTACCCTAGACCTACAGGGGGGTAATACTAACTGTCCTACCACTGCTAACTGTCACAAACTGACACTATGCAGTAATCAGAAAAAAAACAAAACAAAACAAAAAAACCTGCTTGGTGTCAGTTTGTGACAGGGGGGGGGTGATTGGGGGGGGGGATCGGGGGGCGATCGGGGGTGTTTAGTGTGCCTGGCATGTTCTACTGTGTTGTGTGTGAGTGTTGGTGCACTTACATGTCTTCTCTCCTCGGTGCTGGAACGGAAACTGGCCAGCCGAGGAGAGATGACATCACATCCTCTGCCTCTGTGTACTATACAGAGGCAGGGGATGTTTCTCATTGGCTGGGAGCGATCGCGAGGGGGGGGCCACGATCGGATGGCCTCCCCCTCATCTCTGATCGCTCCTAGACAAATGCCGACCGCCGCTGGCACCGGGGGGGGGGTCCGATCGGACCCCCCGCCCGCGGGAAGGCAATCACGTACCAGGTACGTGATTTTGCCTGCCCGTGCCGCTCTGCTCACGTATATATGCGTGAGGCGGTCGGCAAGTGGCTAAATGTACCGTCTTTAATCTCTGTTTAAATCCAAGAAATTAATTTTATCAGTGCTACTTTCAAATTGTAATACAATACCCAGCAGGTTATCGTTGACTTGTTGCATAAATGTGGAAAGTGACGTGATGTCGCCCTCCCACAGGAGGAGGATGTCGTCTATATACCTGCCCCAAAAGACAAGCTCAGGTCTTCTGCCAGAATAGACGACATCCTCCTCCAATTTGGCCATACTGGGTGCGAATTTTAGACCCATTGCGACCCCTCTGTTTTGGAGGTAATGAGGCCCTCCAAACCAAAAATAATTATGGGTCATAGCGTAACTCAATAAATCCAATATAAATTCCACTAAAGCGCTGCATTTTGGACTTATATTTTTTTATTGTTTGGTTATCAACGAACTGTGCTGGCTGCTGTTCTTCTTTTTCTTTCATTTGAGTTAGCGCAGATATTTGTTCGCCCCGTTTTACTATTTTATATTTGATTTTTGATATCAGCTGCTTACTTATATTATTCCTTAAAATGGATGTGTTCGATTGTAGAAATTCACGTTCCTTAAATCTCAAGAATGTTTTTAATAATGTTGAGATCCAACAAAATCTGGACATTGGAAGTCTTCTTGTTCGAATAAAAAACCTTATGGTCTCAGATGTTCAGGGATATTGCCTTTTTAGAAAAATATCTAGAACATAGCATGGCACCTAGAAGCCTAAGGTTTGAGATCTGTCCACAGGAGGATGAAATAGACCTTGTAGGATGGTACAAATATGTTAACGATGTAGGTTTGGATTTGCTGCGATTTCTGATCTCTAGAAAAAGATGCAAACTAAATAAATTTGTTAATGATATATTGGAAGTCAAAGATAAATTATCATCATATAAGGATTCGGAGTATAAAAACAAATCTGATAACCTTAAAAAGGTCCTTGAAAAAGAGGACCTTGATCAGAAATATAAAAAGAAGAAAAAAATCATAAGGGATCTTGAAGATTATAAATCCAATTTTAACACTAGTGGGCAGTGTTTACATATATATATGTATATACCATATATACTTGAGTATAAGCCGAGTTTTTCAGCACATTTTTTTTGTGCTGAAAGTGCCCCCCTCGGCTTATACGCGAGTCAAGCACTTTTCTACAGCAAAAAATGTCATTTTCCGAACCAAATTTGGGGCCCCGTATCTCGGGGACACTTAGTGCTAGGAACCCCATATTTGGTGTGCAAACCCAGTGGAACTAGTACCACAACATATCCAAAGGTTCCTAGCACACCAAGTGGCCCTGAGATACGGGGCCCCAAAGTCAGTTCGGAAAATGTTATTCTCTGCTGCAGAAAAGTGCTTGACATTTTCTGAACCAAATTTGGGGCCCCGTATCTCGGAGTCACTTGGTGCTAGGAACCCCAGCTTTGGATATATTGTAGTGCTGGTTCCACTGGGTTTGCACACCAATGCTGGGGTTCCTAACACCAAGTGGTCCGAGATACGGGGCCCCAAATTCAGTTTGGAAAATGTCATTCTCTGCTGCAGAAAAGTGCTTGACATTTTCTGAACCGATTTTTGGGGCCCTGTATCTCGGGGCCACTTGGTGCTAGGAACCCCAGCTTTGTATATATTGTGGTGCTAGTTCCACTGGGTTTGCACACCACATTTGGGGTGCCTAGCACTAAGTGGCCCCAAAGTTGGTCAACTGTGTCCATCTGCAGCAATGTCATTTCGGGACCCTTTGGGTCCAGAGACCCCAAATTTTGGCTGCAGCTAGGGGGCATCTAGGAACCCTTAACTACCAAATTTGAAGTTCGGGGGACCTATGGCTGCAAATAGGCACAGTGAGGCATGCAAATGGGCATAGTGAGGCTGTAAATGGGCATTGTTGACCCTCTTTTCCACTTACAGTAGCTGCGCATTTCTCACCCTAGGCTTATACTCGAGTCAATAAGTTTTCCCAGTTTTTTGTGGTAAAATTAGGTGCCTCGGCTTATATTCGGGTCGACTTATACTCGAGTATATACGGTATATATTTTTTACCATGTTGTTGTTTTTTATATCTATTCTATTTTATATCATGCACTCACACAATATAACTTGCAGTGTAGTGATTTTATTTTTCTAATTGCTACTTGTATTACTATTTTATTTTCATTGAATTATTTATGTCATTATAATGAGGGCCTCCCTTTTTGATCCTCTCTTTAACCACTTTAAGACCAGCCTCGTTTTGGATTTTAGGTGTTTACATGTTTAAAACAGGTTTTTCTGCTAGAAAATTACTTATTTATTTTTTTGGAAAAAATTCACTTTTTTGAATAAAAAAATAAAACAACAGTAAAGTTATCCCAATTTTTTTTTATATTGTGAAATATAATGTTACTTCAAGTAAATTGATACCCAACATGTCATGCTTGAAAATTGCGCCCGCTCGTGGAATAGCGTCAAACTTTTACCCTCAAAAATCTCCATAGGCGACGTTTAAAAAATTCTACAGGTTGCATATTTTGCGCTACAGAGGAGGTCTAGGGCTAGAATTATTGCTCTCGCTCTGCCGGTCGCGGCAATACCTCACATGTGTGGTTTGACCACCGTTTTCATATGCGGGCGCTACTCGCGTATGCGTTCGCTTCTGCGCGCGAGCTCGTCGGGACAGGGGGGTTTTAAAAATTTAGTTTTTTATTTTTATTATTTATTTTACAATATTTTATTTATTTTTACACTGTTTAAAAAAAAAAAAAAAATTGTGTCACTTTTATTTCTATTACAAGAAATGTAAACATCCCTTGTAATAGAAAAAAGCATGGCAGGACCTCTTAAATATGAGATCTGGGGTCAAAAAGACCTCAGATCTCATATTTACACTAAAATGCAATAAAAAAAAAAAAAAAAAAAGTCATTTAGAAAAATGACATTTGAAAAAATATGCCTTTAAGAGGCGTGGACGGAAGTGACGTTTTGACGTCGCTTCCGCCCAGCAGTGTCATGGAGACGAGTGAGCGCCATCTTGGCCTCACTCGTCTCCAGACACACAACGGCACAGGATGCGATCGCCCCATATAACAAATATCCCCAAATAGATTACTTTCCCCTTTCACAAGACAACCTAATATATGTAAAATCTGTGACAATAGAACCATTTGTTCTCCCAGACTTTTACTTAATCACTTTAACTCTACCCTTCATTTAACAAGATTCAGCACATTACTGCTGGTGGACCCTATCCAAATTAAGTCTTCAAGAATCAGTCAGGAATAATTCACCCCCAAGGACGTGCTCAATACTACTACCATGACTCGATGCACATAAAAATGCTATACAGGACAGTCTCCTAAACACCCCAAAAACACACACAAAAAAAAAAACACACTAAAATTGTTGCAAACAAAATGACAATTTTCTCTTAGTCAAAAACTATTTTAGGCACATTGCATGTGGTATTTAGGGGCTGTCTCAAATAACGCATTTGATTCTGAAAATGTCAATTCACTACTGCTTTATGCGGTATTTAACAAAAAAAAAAGGAGAGGGAGGGGGAGTAAAAAACATCCACCCATACTTACAGGCTAACTATGGATACAAAGTGTGACAGTGGGCACCGTGGTCACCATCTTCTACCCTCTCGTGATTTCTCGTGATGTAAGTATGGGTGGGTGTTTTTTAATCCCCGTCCCCCTCTTTTTTTTTTTTTTTGTTCAGTTTGATTCATGGCTTATTTACATTTTTTACACATCTCCTTTATATCTGCTCCTAAAGTGGCAACCAATCATGAAACGCATTATGCTCCAGCAGCTACAGTCATGTTTACAATCTATTTTTATCTACTCTAAATAACTTGTTTAATTTTAACACACCTTAAAGTCCAAAATGCAGCGCTTTAGTGGTTCATAGAATCTGTGACAGTCCAAGTAAAAAACGTCAGGACTCACACAAGGTGATGGATATATTGTGCATTCGCCACCGGGATAATAACTCAGTAGAAGGAAAAAGCAACAATAGTGAAGCACGTAGAGGTAAAACACACAAACTTTATTGTAAACTATTTACAGGTAAAAAGGAACGTCATGACATATAAAAAAAAAATCCACGGCTCTCAGCGTACTTGCACCGGCCAGCCTGACATGTTTCATCCTATGTGGATATCATCAGAGGCGTGGCCAAATATGCCCATATATATACAAATAATCACATGTCATGCTGGCCCACGAGCTATGGCCGCGCATGAGCAGTCCAGCCGTGCTATTCAGCAAACAGGAAGAGAAACCAACAGCATTGCTTACTACTTCCGGCAGGCGGAACGCATGAACACCAACCGGAAGTGACGTAATAGAAACAGGAACAATGCCCATATCCAACGCAAACATCCGGTGAAGGAAATTGACAACCAAGACCAGAAGTAACGTCAGTGGAGCATGTTCCGAACATGTTTGAGTTCCAAAAGACAGCAAACAAGGAAGAGACTTTCGGACGAATCGGTGAACAGTACCGCATAAAACACGTGGACTGGACCAAAGCGTCCAAAAATGCATTTATTCCATACTACATGAAAAAGAATGCAAGATGAATAAATATAAATAGCGTTATTTCAAATATTAACATTAACCACTTCCCGACCGCCGCAAGACTATGTACGTCCTAAGTTTGAAGGGGTATATCATTGTTATGGCAGCAGCTAGCTGCCATAACCCCGGTATCCCCGTTTTCGTGCGGCGGCCGGCTTTCAGATAAAAGTGGTCCCTGCGGCGGATTCGCCGCGAGATCACTTTTATCGGTGGCGGGAGAGGGCCCCCCCCTCCCGCCGCGATCCGGTGCCCTCCACCGCTACCGACGGCTCCGGTAAGCGGCGGAGGGCACCGGATAGTCGGGAAGTGGTTAATGTTAATTTTTGAAATAACGCTATTTATATTTATTCATCTTGCATTCTTTTTCATGTAGTATGGAATAAATGCATTTTTGGACGCTTTGGTCCAGTCCACGTGTTTTATGCGGTACTGTTCACCGATTCGTCCGAAAGTCTCTTCCTTGTTTGCTGTCTTTTGGAACTCAAACATGTTCGGAACATGCTCCACTGACGTTACTTCTGGTCTTGGTTGTCAATTTCCTTCACCAGATGTTTGCGTTGGATATGGGCATTGTTCCTGTTTCTATTACGTCACTTCCGGGTTGGTGTTCATGCGTTCCGCCTGCCGGAAGTAGTAAGCAATGCTGTTGGTTTCTCTTCCTGTTTGCTGAATAGCACGGCTGGACTGCTCATGCGCGGCCATAGCTCGTGGACCAGCATGACATGTGATTGTTTGTATATATATGGGCATATTTGGCCACGCCTCTGATGATATCCACATAGGATGAAACATGTCAGGCTGGCCGGTGCAAGTACGCTGAGAGCCATGGATTTTTTTTTTATATGTCATGACGTTCCTTTTTATCTGTAAATAGTTTACAATAAAGTTTGTGTGTTTTATCTCTATGGGCTTCACTATTGTTGCTTTTTCCTTCTACTGAGTTATTATCCCGGTGGCGAATGCACAATATATCCATCACCTTGTGTGAGTCCTGACGTTTTTTACTTGGACTGTCACAGATTCTATGAACCACTAAAGCGCTGCATTTTGGACTTTAAGGTGTGTTAAAATTAAACAAGTTATTTAGATTAGATAAAAATAGATTGTAAACATGACTGTAGCTGCTGGAGCATAATGCGTTTCATGATTGGTTGCCACTTTAGGAGCAGATATAAAGGAGATGTGTAAAAAATGTAAATAAGCCATGAATCAAACTGAACAAAAAAAAAAAAAGAGGGGGACGGGTATTAAAAAACACCCACCCATACTTACATCACGAGAAATCACGAGAGGGTAGAAGATGGTGACCACGGTGCCCACTGTCACACTTTGTATCCATAGTTAGCCTGTAAGTATGGGTGGATGTTTTTTACTCCCCCTCCCTCTCCTTTTTTTTTTGTTAAATACCGCATAAAGCAGTAGTGAATTGACATTTTCAGAATCAAATGCGTTATTTGAGACAGCCCCTAAATACCACATGCAATGTGCCTAAAATAGTTTTTGACTAAGAGAAAATTGTCATTTTGTTTGCAACAATTTTAGTGTGTTTTTTTTTTTTTTTTTTTTTGTGTGTGTTTTTGGGGTGTTTAGGAGACTGTCCTGTAAAGCATTTTTATGTGCATCGAGTCATGGTAGTAGTATTGGGCACGTCCTTGGGGGTGAATTATTCCTGACTGATTCTTGAAGACTTAATTTGGATAGGGTCCACCAGCAGTAATGTGCTGAATCTTGTTAAATGAAGGGTAGAGTTAAAGTGATTAAGTAAAAGTCTGGGAGAACAAATGGTTCTATTGTCACAGATTTTACATATATTAGGTTGTCTTGTGAAAGGGGAAAGTAATCTATTTGGGGATATTTGTTATATGGGGTAGAATAGCCTTTACCAGTGGGATAAAGCAGGTGCCACATGCCATGTGGGCTGAGTGAAGAAAGCTATTTCTTAATTTGGTGTAGAGATTTATATGATATGATAGAGGCTCCCTAGGAGGTCCTTAGTAGTAGATTGATGGATATGATCAACATGTCTAATTTGAACTCACACAATTTTCTTGTACACAGTACAGATGAATGGCACTTGCTTATGATTTGTGCAATACATTTTCTATACCTACCACCTACAGTTCCCTTCAAAACACAAAATACCCTTCTTTTTCTGCCAACATGTCAATCAGAGTACAGGCAATGAAGGAGATTTATCAAAACTGGAGCCGCTGTGCATAATACCCAGTCATCTTGTATCTTCAGCATGTTCAGTTAAGCGTTGAAAATTATCAGAGAATGCATTAACGATTCATTTAGTCAGCTAAATCAGTTGTCTTAATTGATCAATGAACCACAGTGTCTCCAATACAAACATTGCGCGATTTTGCCACAATTTTTGTAATGATTTTGATGTGACTTGAAACAATGCCTGTGTATTCTTGAGGTCTGTGGACCTCAAGTTGCATCAAAGTGGGACCAAAGTAGTGCAGGGACTACTATGAAGTCACACAGATATGAACAGTACTCATTGGAACTCACGGGGTACGACTTGTGATTCGACTTTGCAGTCCCAAGTCACATGACAAGTCGCACTAGTGCAAATGTAGCCTTAATTACATATTTTGGGTTAATTTTCCCAAGCAGAATTCTTTAACCACTTCAGCCTCGGAAGATTTGGCTGCTCAATGATCAGGCCATTTTTTGCGATACAGCACTGCGTTGCTTTAACTGCCAATTGCACAGTCGTGCAATGTTGTACCCAAACAAAATTGACGTACTTTTTTCCCCCACAAATAGAGCTATCTTTTAATGGTATTTAATCATCTCTGGGTTTTTTTTTGCGCCATAAACAAAAAAAACACAATATTTTGTACTTTTTGCTCAGTTTAGGCTGATATGTATTCTTCTACATATTTTTGGAAATAAAAAATATATATATATATATATATATATATATATATATATATATATATATATATATATATATATATATATATATATATATACCTTTTTATTTACTAGTAATGGCGTTGATCAGCGATTTTTATCCGGACTGTGACATTATGGCAGACAGATCGGACACTTTTGACACATTTTTGGGACCATTGGCATTTATACAGCGATATACACTGATTACTGCGTAAATGTCACTGGCAGGGCAGGGCTAACACTAGGGGGCGATCAAGGGGTTAACTGTGTTCCCTAGAGAGTGATTCTGATCATTGTTCATACTTAGTATGAACAACAGATCGCTCTCCTCACCCTTGACAGCACAAAGATCTGTCTGTTTACATTGACGGATCTCTGTTCTGTCTCTGTGTGGAGCGATCATGGGTGCCTGGCGGTCATCGGCTCCGGCGGCACGCACGTGGCCCCCAGTGGTCAAAACGAGAACCGACGTACAGCTACGTTGTTTTGCCCAGGGGAGCCAACCTGCCGCAGTACAACTGCGGCGGCCGGTCGGGGAGGGGTTAAAGAAAGCACGAAAAGACCAGTGTGAGTATAGACTGCAGATTATCAGAAATAAATTCATATTTCTTACGATAAGTCACTTACAAACACTAATAACAGTTTAATTAATATATGGACACAGATACTACAATTTACAATGAATTGCTAAATCAATAGGAATGGTGCAGCGCCAAAAAATGTTAATGTAAAAATGTCCCAATAAGAACCAAAATAAATGTGGTCAAACAAAAGTCCTCTCCGTCAGGAAGAAATAATTCTCTAATTAGTGAAATCCATATTGAAAGGAGACACAGAAGAGAGATGAAAACACTGTCACCAACACCCAAACAAACTGACCATCAGTGTATGGGTTATACACGTGTGTAGAAAAAAGGCAGTCTTCATAGAATAAACCAACGATCTTCTAATGGAGTAGCACCAACATATTCCCCTCTGAACTAAATGGAAGGCTTTAGATCTCCTTTTGGTAGCTGGATATTAAACCAAGTATACTCCAGTATGCATATGCACCTCAAGATCGTGGTACGTAGGGAATAAAAAGAAAACGCTCATTGCGCAATCTCCATAAACAAGGATAATTTATTGAAAAGATAAAAACCACTTACATTTAGTAAGAAGGTATACAGCAGTGTGAAGCGTCCAGCACTTCTAACCACAAAGATGGCCGCTGTGTCACCGTCCCACCACGTCCTGCGTCGCCAGTCTCTATCATCGCTCAACGTTTCGTCATCAACATGTGTCTTCAGGGGCGTAGTTATGACGCAAACTGACGTGTATTTATAGGAACAACAGAACTGGACAGGCGGAAATCAGAGGACAGGAAGTGTGACCTTCCAAAGCGGAAGTAATATATCTCAAAGAGATTGATATATTAGATAGTAGTAATACTCAGTTTAGGCAAAGGACTTAAATCAAAGATAAAAATATCCTCACAGCAAATCTTATTATAAAACAATCGAAATATGGGTGATCATTAAATCAAAAATGTAGAGACGGAGCAGCGGTGGTTACCGGTGGTGGTGACATCTTGTGGCCAAAATACAAACTACCATATAAATAATGAATGCAAAGAATTTTGATACAAAAAATACCTTACCCCAGTGAATATCACTGGAGGTGGCGGCATCTTGTGGCCAAAGTACAAACTACCATATGAATAATAAATGCAAAGAATCTTGATAAGAAAATACTTTACACCAATGAATATCAGGAGGTGAAGAAAAACGACCACACCACATGATACCCAAAAAACATACCGAAAACATAATAATGCAAAAATGAAACAACATAAAATTAAAATAAAAAATAAAATAAAATAGAATAAACGCAGGAAACCTAGCTGTTGCTAATAAAGGCATTCAAATCTCATTCTACATTCATCCCATATGGAAAATAGGTCCTGACTTGGTATATCCATTTGGTCTCTAGCTGAGAGACCCCTCTAGTCATGTTGCTTCCCCTCCAATGGCCAGAGAATTTATCAATTCCCAAAAACACAGTGCCCTTTGGATTACAGTCATGTTTCAGAGCATAGTGCTTTGATAGAATATGCTTAGGGAACCCCCTTTTTATATTATCAACATGTTCTTTAAGCCTGATGTGTAATTTATGGATAGTACGCCCTATGTACTGAAGCCCACAAGGGCAAATAATAATATACACCCATGTCTAGTAGTACATGTAATGAAGGGCTTAATTGGAAAGGATTCATGGGTGGCAGTGGATTGGAAGGAATCTACTTTCCTAGATTTGTTGCTGCTAAGCTTACAAATCGGTCATCTCCTACAAGGAAAGAAACCCCTCATCTTTTGGAAGAACAAAATCTACTTAGGTGGATTGATAATATTGGGAGCTACCTGTAGCCTCAATGGGGGAGCTCCCCTATATACCATACGAGGTAGGTCGGGCAAATCAGGGCCCAAAACCCTGTCTCCCTTCAAGACTTTCCAATGCCTTTGAATAATTTTTTGAATCTCATAATATTGGTTAGAGTAGGCAGTGATAAACGAGAATTTAAAAGAGGTATCTTGAACCTCTTAATTTTCGCAGTTAGCAAGTCCTCCCTATTTTTCTCTCTTGCAAGATTAAATGCTACATCCAAGGCTTCCGCTGAATAAGCCTTTTCAAGAAACCGCTGCTTGAGAATAGAGGATTCGGACACAAAGTCCTCACTGTTTGTGCAGTTACGCCTCAACCTTAGGAATTGGCTCTTAGGTACTGATCCCAGCCAGGCCTTATGGTGACAGTAGTGCTAGCCTCAAATGTAAGGGCAATACCCCTATCGTTAACATTGAGACCAGCAATAAACTCCGACAGGGACTCAAAACTGCCATCCCATAGGAGGTGGATGTCGTCTATATATCTTTTCCAGAACACCAGCTCTACCCTGGGTTCTTGATAGACGACATCCTCCTCCCATTTGGCCATGAAAAGATTGACCATGCTTGGAGCAAATTTAGCCCCTTTGGCTACACCCCTATTTTGCAAATAATAAGAGCCATCATGCCAAAAATAGTTGTGCTGCATGGCATATTCCAGTAAACTTAGAATAAAGGTGGTTTGGTTGTTCTGGAGAGAATCCTTCTTCAAAAAGTGCTCTACTGCTTCTTTACCATGATGGTGCGATATTACAGTGTAGAGTGAAACAACATCCGCAGTTGCAAGAATATAATAATCTTTCCACTGTATACTGATAAGCTTGTTAATTACTTACGTTGAGTCCCTGTTTTCAGGGATCTAGTGAACAAGGATTTACTTGCTTTATAGGTCAAGAAGAACAGGAGGGAATATACGTTTAAAGAGGGATTAGAACAACTCAAAGAATGTGTTGATATTGTTGTACGACCAGCGGACAAAGGGGGTATCATGATCTTGGACAAAGAGGCCTATGACAAAGAGATGTCTAGGTTGCTCTCAGATCGAGATACTTACCTTTCTTTGCGAGGCAATCCAACTTCCCAATGTAAGAAGGAGTTGGTTAGGGTAGTAGATGAGGGTTTCAATAATGGAATTATTTCCAAAAAAGAAAAGGCTTTCCTCATTCCATCAGACCCTAGGATCCCAGTGATCTACTACTTACCTAAAGTTCATAGGGATCCCGTTTGCCCCCCTGGAAGGCCGATAGTCAGTGGTATTGACTCGGTTACTTCCAGGGTGGGCAAATATGTGGACCATTTTTTGCAGCCTCTTGTGGTTGGGACTCCTTCTTATCTGAGGGACTCAACGCAAGTAATGGGCTTAGCAGTATACAGTGGAAAGATTCTTATATTCTTGCAACTGCGGACGTTGCTTCATTCTACACTGTAATATCGCGCCATCATGGTAAAGAAGCAGTAGAGCACTTTTTGAAGGATTCTCTCCAGAACAACCAAACCACCTTTATTCTAAATTTACTGGAATATGCCATGCAACACAACTATTTTTGGCATGATTATTTGCAAAATAGGGGTGTAGCCATGGGGGCTAAATTTGCCCCGAGCATGGCCAATCTTTTCATGGCAAAATGGGAGGAGGATGTCGTCTATCAAGAACCCAGGGTAGAGCTGGTGTTCTGGAAAAGATATATAGATGACATCCTCCTCCTATGGGATGGTAGTTTTGAGTCCCTGTCGGAGTCAATTGCTGGTCTCAATGTTAACGATAGGGGTATTGCCCTTACATTTGAGGCTAGCACTACTGAGATACATTTTCTTCACCTTAGGATTAGAGTGAATGAAGGTGTTCTTATTACCTCCACCTATTTTAAAGCTACAGATCGCAATGGCTATATAGACACTAAAAGCTGTCACCATAAGGCCTGGCTGGGATCAGTACCTAAGAGCCAATTCCTAATGTTGAGGCGTAACTGCACGAGCAGTGAGGACTTTGTGTCCGAATCCTCTATTCTCAGGCAGCGGTTTCTTGAAAAGGCTTATTCAGCGGAAGCCTTGGATGTGGCGTTTAATCTTGCAAGAGAGAAAAATAGGGAGGACTTGCTAACTGCGAAAATTAAAGTTCAAGATACCTCTTTTAAATTCTCGTTTATCACTGCCTACTCTAACCAATATTATGAGATTCAAAAAATTATTCAAAGGCATTTTAAAGTCTTGAAGGGAGACAGGATTTTGGGCCCCAATTTGCCCGACCTACCTCATATGGTATATAGGGGAGCTCCCCCATTGAGGCTACAGGTAGCTCCCAATATTATCAATCCACCTAATGAGCTTTTGTTCTTCCAAAAGATGAGGGGTTTCTTTCCCTGTAGGAGATGACCGATTTGTAAGCTTAGCAGCAACAAATCTAGGAAAGTAGATTCCTTCCAATCCACTGCCACCCATGAATCCTTTCCAATTAAGCCCTTCATTACATGTACTACTAGACATGTGGTGTATATTATTATTTGCCCCTGTGGGCTTCAGTACATAGGGCGTACTATCCGTAAATTACACATCAGGCTTAAAGGACATGTTGATAATATAAAAAGGGAGTTCCCCAAGCATAGTCTATCGAAGCACTATGCTCTGAAACATGACTGTAATCCAAAGGGCACTGTGTTTTTGGGAATTGATAAATTCTCTGGCCATTGGAGGGGAAGCAACATGAATAGAGGGGTCTCTCAGCTAGAGACCAAATGGATATACCAAGCCAGGACCTATTTTCCATATGGGATGAATGTAGAATGGGATTTAAATGCCTTTATTAGCAACAGCTAGGTTTCCTGTGTTTATTCTATTTTATTTTATTTTTTATTTTAATTTTATGTTGTTTCATTTTTGCATTATTGATTATGTTTTCGGTATGTTTTTTGGGTATCGTGTGGTGTGGTCGTTTTTCTTCACCTCCTGATATTCATTGGTGTAAAGTATTTTCTTATCAAGATTCTTTGCATTTATTATTCATATGGTAGTTTGTACTTTGGCCACAAGATGCCGCCACCTCAGGTGATATTCATTGGGGTAAGGTATTTTTTGTATCAAAATTCTTTGCATTCATTATTTATATGGTAGTTTGTACTTTGGCCACAAGACGTCACCACCGCTGCTCCGTCTCTACATTTTTGATTTAATGATCACCCATATTTCGATTGTTTTATAATAAGATTTGTTGTGAGGATATTTTTATCTTTGATTCAAGTCCTTTGCCTAAACTGAGTTTTACTACTATCTAATATATCAATCTCTTTGAGATATATTACTTCCGGTTCAGAAGGTCACATTTCCTGTCCTCTGATTTCCGCCTGTCCAGTTCTGTTGTTCCTGACACGGCGGCCATCTTTGTGGTTAGAAGCTCTGGACGCTTCACACTGCTGTATACCTTCTTACTAAATGTGAGTGGTTTTTATCTTTTCAATAAATTATCCTTGTTTATGGAGATTGCGCAATGAGCGTTTTCTTTTTATTCCCTACGTACCACGATCTTGAGGTGCATATGCATACTGGAGTATACTTGGTTTAATATCCAGCTACCAAAAGGAGATCTAAAGCCTTCCATTTAGTTCAGAGGGGAATATGTTGGTGCTACTCCATTAGAAGATCGTTGGTTTATTCTATGAAGACTGCCTTTTTTTCTACACACCTGTATAACCCATACACTGATGGTAAGGGTCAGTTTGTTTGGGTGTTGGTGACGGTGTTTTCATCTCTCTTCTGTGTCTCCTTTCAATATGGATCTCGCTGATTAGAGTATTATTTCTTCCTGACGGAGAGAACTTTTGTTTGACCACATTTATTTTGGTTCTTATTGGGACATTTTTACATTAACATTTTTTAGCACTGCACCATTCCTGTTCATATCTCTTCAATTGTATCCAGCAATTTTTGTGTCAGCAGCTTCTACTATATGTTTTATTAAGCGCAACAGACTCTGTTTTTATTTAATGAATTGCTAAAGCCTTGTTTTATCAGTTTCATTAAACTAAATGTTTAATTTCCCCAATTGTAGATACCCTAACTTGTTTTTATAAAATTTGGCGGGTAATATTTTATGTTTGACTAATTTGACCTGTGAAACCACTGCAGTCAGATTATCGGGTGAAGGTTGCCTAAAGTTATGCCAATTAAGGTGAATTAAAATTATAACATTTTGGGGTGTTAGGAGATCTAATGGTGTAGCAAATTAACTAGCATAAAATCCTTGCACACATAAAATCAAGAATATATGGGAAACTATAGTTACCCATTAAAATGGCCAGACACTCCTAAAATGGCTGCTGACTAATGGGTGGAGTTGATCTTCCCCAAAATGGCATCTATCTGGACTGGAGCTGGGGCGCTGGCTTCAGTGAGGTTTCAGGTCTAGTTGAGGTGGTCTGATCTGGATGGTGAAGTCTGGTGATGTGTGATGATGGGTCTGATCTTGTGATGATGTGATCTCTCGATGATGAGTGTCTTTTGATAATAAGTGTGTATTTCTCTGTCACCTGACCTGCCATCCTATAGAGTGGCCAGACAATACACTCATAAAATAGTGATAAGCCTGGCCCAGAAGGTGTAACCACCTTCTGTGATTGGTAGGTCAGTCTAATTATCAACCCTTTGTTTACTTATCTACTAACTCACTTGGCCACCAGATGATACCATAGGACAAGAAATGTCTATCCTGAGTATATCTGTAAATTTCCTGGTGATTAACCCTTATAGAACTTATATTTTTCTACACAGCTACAATATGTCATTTGTATCTAAAATATATAAAAAGCCTTGGAGAGTCCTGGTGATTTTCTATCTTATGGTAGCAGCAATTGAGTGAAAACTTCTAACTATGAAAAGGTGGAATTTTATGCATAACGATTAAAATATTGGTTGCACACATAGAGGGAAAATAAGATAAAATAAACAAAATGATTTGTATACTTAAACTACTTATTGATTATTGCTACCCAATAACACACAAACACGCACGTTTTTAACAATTGTACCAAATTGTTCCTTTTTCTGGTAATGGTAGATATTGTAATGATAAAATATTTTTGTATCCGATCATCATATATACCTTGAAATATTGGTGGAAATTTACTAAAACTGGCACATTCATAATCTGGTGCAGCTGTGCATAGTATCCAATCAGCTTCTAACTTCAGCTTGTTCAATTAAGCTTTGACAATAAAGTCTGGGAGCTGATTTTGCACACTCCAGTTTTAGTAAATCTCCCACATTGTGTTACAAATTCAAGTCATAAATTTATAGATAGGTCCATGATATAGTGACTTTGGTAAAAGAGTTTATGATCCATTAGCTTGTAAGCAGGCACAGATATACACTACCAAAAGTATTGTAACACCTGCCTTTGCACGCACATTAACTTTAATGGTATCCCAGTCTAAGGCCATAGGGTTCACTATTGGGTTGGCCCACCCTTTGCAGCTATACCAGCTCTTCAACTCTTTTGGAAAGGCTGTCCACAAGATTTAGGAGTGTGTCTATGGGAGTGTTTGACCATTCTTTCAAAAGCACATTTGTGAGGTCAGGCACTGATGTTGGACGAGAAGGCCTGGCTCGCAATCTCCGCTATAATTCATTCCAAAGATGTCAACACCTTTGGGATGAATTAGAGTGGAGAATGTGAGCCAGGCATTCTCGTCCAGCATTAGTGCCTGACCTCACAAATGCGCTTCTGGAAGCTTGAAGGATGGTCAAACATTCCCATAGACACACTCCTAAACCTTGTGGACAGCCTTCCCAGAAGAGTTCAAGCTGTTATAGCTGCAAAGGGTGGGCCAAATAAATTTTGAATTCTACAGACTAAGACTGGGGTGCCATTAAAGTTCATGTGCGTGTAAAGGCAGGCGTCCCAATGCTTTTGGTAATATAGTGTGTGCGTGTGTATGTATATATAATAATATAAAACCTTGGATTGCGAGTAACGTGGTTTACAAGCGTTTCACAATACGAGCTGTTTGTTTTTTTTTTAAATCCTGACTCGGTTTGCGAGCATTGTCCAGCAGGAATCAAGCCTCTGGGGTGTGCAGTACCGCATGTGGCTAGAGATGCAGTGAGGCTCAGGGAAACTTAGAGCCACTATGAAACACTGCGTTCCCGAGTGTCTCCGAGCGTCTGAGTGTTCCCGAGTGTCCATGGTGCCCCCTCTCCACCTCCACCTCTGGCCATATGTGGTACTGCATACACTAGCAGTGACACTGGAACAAATTATCTGAGTTTCCATTGATTCCTATGGGGAAACAAGCCTTGATATATGAGTGCTTTGGATTACAAGCATGCTTCTGGAACGGATTATGCTTGTAATCCAAGATACTACTACACAATGCCATAAGGGCTTAGAAAAAGAGGATATATTTTCAATGGGACTTTTTGGAGGCACTGTAACTAAGAAAAAATCACAAATAAAATACAGAAAAAGTTTATTCTATACACATGTTAAAACCAGAAAAGGGGAGTTAAAAACAGTGTAGGTCACATGTACATAATGTTCACATCAAAGGTCATATGGATACCCATCAATACAGATCAAACAAGATCACAGATAATAGAGGTGAACCCTAACGCATTTATACTATTGCTGTTTTTTCAGGGGGTTAATGTGATGGGTGAATTCTACAAAAACAAAATAATAATCAAGGAGTACAAAACTATAATAACAAAAGCATTTTTTCATGATAGCATGACAACATAAGACAAAGCAAAATTACAGAGACTGAAACAAAAATCAAGGAGCAGGGCAAACTGTCCAGCAATGCATAGCCCCGAAGGGATTGTTATGAAGCCCTCTGCAAAGCAAGTATTGTATAAAATGTAATGATATTAAAACAAGCTATACAACATCTTCTCAATCCCTGTCAACTGCCCTCTGAAAAGTGATTCACTGCAGAGTGCTCTTCAGAGGACAAAATCTGTATAAAATGTGCTAAGTGGGGTGGCAATGACCTTATTCATATGAATGAAAGGGTCTCAAGGAAATGTATGTGGCAATGTGACAAACCATAGATGATTGCAGAAGTTACAAAGTAACAAAATAAAGTAACAAAGTTTTTACAAAGTCAAAACTGAAAGACAAAATATAAACATGATGCGGGCGCAATAGACTAAACACATTGCCACTGATTACTAGCTAGAAGGGGCAGCTTGAAGTAGCCATGGGTGATTACTGTGACACTGTGAAAAAAAAAAAACGGGTAAAAACATATGCAACCTCCATAGTGTAGTAAACAAAGTGTACAATATTTAATAATGAATACAAACATTCACAAAAGGGGGGCTTGTGCAAAGCGGTAAAAATCAAAGCTACTGCCTTTGGAGCCCGGAGCTGCTGTGGAAGTCCCCTACTTCATGAGCAGGGGGAGAAGAGCACAGGCAGGAGGGAGTCATGTGCTTCAGGGAGACAACCTGACCAGGTATGGAAGCTGGAGCCTGGATAGAGTGGATGCCTGACACCGTTGGGAGATAGGAACGTGTTTTAAAGCATGCCGCTTCTTCAGCCCTCTATTTGTGTATATATATATATACAGTATCCAACAAAAGTGAGTACACCCCTCACATTTTTGTAAATATTTTATTATATCTTTTCATGTGATTACACTTTGCTACAATGTAAAGTAGTGAGTGTACAGCTTGTATAACAGTGTACATTTGCTGTCCCCTCAAAATAACTCAACACACAGCCATTAATGTCTAAACCACTGGCAACAAAAGTGAAAATGTGCAAATTGGGTCCAAAGTGTCAATATTTTGTGTGGCCACCATTATTTTCCAGCACTGCTTTAACTCTCTTGGACATGGAGCTCACCAGAGCTTCACAGGTTGCCACCAGAGTCCTCTTCCACTCCTCCACGACGACATCATAGAGCTGGTGGATGTAGACCTTGCACTCCACCTTCCATTTGAGGATGCCCCACAGATGGTCAATAGGGTTTAGATCTGGAGACATGCTTGGCCAGTCCATCACTTTTACCCTCAGCTTATTTAGCAATTTAGCAACGCAGTGGTCGTCTTGGTGGTGTGTTTGGGGTCGTTATCATGTTGGAATACTGCCCTGCAACCCAGTCTCGGAAGGGAGGGGATCATGCTCAGTTTCAGTATGCCACAGTACATGTTGGTATTCATGGTTCCCTCAATGAACTGTAGCTCCCCAGTGACAGCAGCACTCACGCAGCCCCAGACCATGACACTCCCACCACCAAGCTTGACTTGTAGGCAAGACACAGTTGTCTTTGTACTCTCTTGCTGGTTCCTGCCACACACACTTGACACCATCTGAACCAAATATGTTTATCTTGGTCTCAACAGACCACAGGACATGGTTCCAGTAATCCATGTCCTTAGTTTGCTTGTCTTCAGCAAACTGTTTGCGGGCTTTCTTGTGCATCATCTTTAGAAGAGGTTTCCTTCTGGGATGACAGCCATGCAGAACAATTTGATGCAGTGTGCGGTTTATGGTCTGAATACTGACAGGCTGACCCCCATCCTTTCAACCACTGCAGCAAGTGCACTTAACTTCTTTGGTTGATCATGGTGAGGCCTGTTCTGAGTGGAACCTGTCCTGTTAAAGTGCTGTATGGTCTTCACCACCATGCTGCAGCTTAGTTTCAGGGTCTTGGCAACCTCCTTTAGCCTAGGCCATCTTTATGTAGAGCAACAATTCTTTTTTTCAGATCCTCTGAGAGTTCTTTGCCATGAGGTGCCATGTTAAACTTCCAGTGACCAGTATGAGAGAGTGAGAGCAGTAACACACCTGCTGCCCATGTACATCTAAAAACCTTGAAACACTAACGAGTCACATGACACCGGGGAGGGAATATGGCTAATTGGGCCCAAATTGGACATTTTCACTTAGGGATGTACTCACTTGTTGGCAGTGGTTTAGACATTAATGGCTGCGTGATGAGTTATTTTGAAAATATATAATAAAATATTTACAAAAATGTGGGGGTGTACTCACTTTTGTGAGGTACTGTGTGTGTGTGTGTATATATATATATATATATATATATATATATATATATATATATATATATATATATATATATATATTGTATTTATTGGCGTATAACACTCACTTTTTCACCATGAAAATCGGGTGCAAATAGCATGTGCGTGTTATACGCCAATACTTCAATTTTAGCTGCCTTGGAGGGGGCGGGATGAGCGCCCTCAGATTACATACAGTGAGAATCTCCTGTTTACTTGGCAGCCTCTGTAATAGAAAGTCCCATCTCCTGGGCCGCCATTGGACCACTGTTCTGTCTATCATAGGAGATTCTCACTGTACGTAATCTGTCGGCGCTCGTCCCGCCCCCTTCCCTGTCCTTTCTAGGCTGCAGATGGGCATCGATCAGGCTGCACTGATGGCAGTGGTGAGGCTGCTGCAATGATGGCAGTGGTGAAGCTGCTGCATTGATGGCAGTGGTGAGGCTGCTGCTTTGATGGCAGTGATGAGGCTGCTGCATTGATGGCAGTGGTGAGGCTGCTGCATTGATGGCAGTGGTGAGGCTGCTGCATTGATGGCAGTGGTGAGGCTGCTGCATTGATGGCAATGGCAAGGTTGCTGCATTGATGGCAATGGTGGGGCTGCATTGATGTGGACTAATGAGGCCGCATTGATGGCACTTGTGAGGCTGCAGATGGGCATTGATCAGGCTGCATTGATGGCAATGGTGTGGCTGCAGATGGGCACTGACCCTTATTTTGCTTCAAAGTTCCTTATTAAAAATTTAAGTTTTTTTCCTGAAACTTCCCTCTTAAAATGAATGTGCCTGTTATACGCCGATAAATACGGTATATATATATATATATATATATATATATATATATATATATATATATATATTTTTTTTTTTTATTATTATTATACATACATATATTAGTATCTCAGCTTAAATGTCATATCCCACCCCTACTATATATTCAAATTCATAACTTAAGTCGTGGACAGTACATTAAAGTCTCAATTCAAGATGGTATCTGGAGAGGCGGGGTAAAATATGCATACCCCAAAACACATGTGTTTCAAAGATTAACTGTGAGACCAAGATAGAAACAATATTATACTCCATCAGTAAAGCTTGCCAAACCATCCCATATAAAGGAATGTGTATAATGTTGGACACCTTTATATGTGTTTTTTTACACAGGTGTCCCTAAATTGCTTTGTTAGGAGTTTCTGTAGTCCCCCTCCCTTTATTTTTTTTGTGGGATTTCTGAGTGAATCCGATCTCTTTAGAACTCTGGTAAATATGCCAAACCATTTTCATAATTTTTGATACCCAATTCAATACTGTAGAAAACACTGGTAAGTCAGGTGATCTGGTTTGTTGTGAAGATTGATTGGTTAATAGGTTTGTTCTATTTAAATGTCTAACTTGGAGGCAAACTTTTTTGACTTGTGATCTATGGTAGCTTCCATTTTTGGAAGTGGTCTTCCTATACGCACGTGTAGTGACCACTCCTTGAATGGATCCAGATAAAGTAAGGTCAAGAAAGTTAGTCTCGGTTTGATTTTCTTCTGTAGTGAACCTTAAGTTCAGCTAGTTGTTGTTTAAGTAGTCCAGGAACTCAGTGGTTACAACTCCTGGTTGACAATGAAGATTGGATCATCAATGTTTCGAAAATATGAGACAATATGGTCTCTGTAAGGTTTGTGAGCGTTGTAAATATGTTGCACAATCAAGCTGATGTCCAAATCCATGGCTCAATGTGGAACTGTAATATACAAGATGTAAATAAGATACTACTGGTGTCTGTGACTAAATTGGTGTCTTCACTGCTATTGTCTCACACTAGAGTGACATCCTTGTTGGCAGGAATCCATAACAAGATTTTGGTAAAAGATTATGATGACGTACAGTATGTGTTGCTGCTATCATCTAAGCGTAGGGTGTGACTTAACAGATATTCTAAAGCCAAAACTTTCTTTTTAGTGTGAGTGGTTAGAACCTTTTCCCTTTTTTGTATTATTATTGGGTCCCCATTAGGGAGATACTTCCTCTGTTTGTCCTATGACCATTGTCATTAGTAAAAAAAACTAAATTTTGAGTTGTAATCAGAACAGGAATTAATGAGTGATCTTCCATCAGGGACTGTTGTGCTGGTGAAACCTGGGAGAAAATATTATTCACCTTGGCAAAATGTTCTCTCACTTTCTGTTGTGTTAACAGAACAGTGGGTAAAATGAAAATTCCACAATGGGGAGGGAGACTTTGGGCCAGGTTATCTGGAGCAGTGACATACTCAAAAATGCATGGATTGAGGCTAAGTTCACATCTAAGCCGGATGCGCCTCGCAGCAGGAGTCAGGTTCATCTATGTTCTCTGTTTCAGGAATGAATCAGGGCTGAATTTTTGCCTGAATTTGGCCCTGAAAGGGAGCTAAAGATGCACACGACCTCTGCAATCCGCTCCACAGCTGCCAAGGAGATATGTGAACCGGCTCCATAGAGAGCCAGTCACAATCTCCTGTCATGCAAATTGGATGCGGAAAATACCACATCCAATTTGCACTAGTGTGAACCCAGCCTAAAGCTTTTTTTCTTTATCATACATTATGGGACACAGAGCAGCTTTGTAATTCATTTTAGCAGGTTATGCACCACCTACAGGTAAGTGGACACTCCCAGCCCTAACCCCTCCCCTGCCAGAAAAGGCAACAGTTTTCTTTGCCAGTGTCTGAAAGTGATGCTCACTGTTGTGCACCTTTTTGCACTTTCGACAAGATTCCCAACAGTTCCAGTAGGGATCGGAAGATTTGTTTGATCCATAGAAATAGCCTGCAATGTCGCCAGTTGGCATTGGACCCTGCATTTAGGGAACTTAAACAGGTCCAGGACAGTGGACTCCAGCCCAGGGATTGAGTCCTTGAAGGCTCTCTGGGTGCAGCCTGTCATGATGGTTCTGATGTGTTGTGACTCACAGCTACAGCCTAGAGGTCCCCCTAAAGCTTTCCCCCTCCCCACTTCATGCTTTCAAATATTGTTTGGAATCCACAAAGACATTGGCCTTTTGCAGGTCCTGGATTATCTTCTTTCTCAGGGAGTGGTCGTTCCAGGATGAAAAGTTACATGGGTTCTATTCAAACCTCTTTATGGTTCCAAAACTGAACAGCAATGTTTATCTGATATTGAGCCTCAAGCATCTTAACACATTTCTCTGCATGTGGACATTTCAAATGGAATTGGTGCTGTGTACTCACTCTATAGCCATGTGATTTTTTTTCAGTGGACATAAGAGATTCGCATGTACATGTCCCAATATTTCCCCTCACCAGAGATGTCTCCAGTTTGCAGTAGAAGAACGCCACTGTCAGGAATCAACTGCAAGGATGGCCAAATCTGCATAACACCTGCAAACATAAAGATATAAGTGAGCCAACTAAATACTAAACAAAATACCTAGCTAAATGAGTTAACATTATGACAAAAATTAAACTAACTATATACAATATATACAAATGGGAAACACAGAAAAGCAAGGTATAATTGGAGGTGCAGGGAACATATACAAAGGGTGAACCAAAACTGGGATCAGAAACAAGGGGGAATAGGAACAAGGTAGCAGGATTCAGGGTAAAGGTACTAATCTGAGAGCACAATCAAACAGCAGGGACAAGATAACAACTATCAGTATCTGGCAGTAAGTAAAACACTAGAGCAGGGTGCCAGATCAGAAGACGGACTAAATACCCTGCCAGCACCCAGCACCAGGTGAAGCTGAGGGACACGAGCTGAGAGACACCCGCTGATAGACACCTACTGATCGACACTGGAACTACAAACTACCCTTGGGAAGCACTGTGCCAGCAGCAGGTAATCTGGGTTCTGACGGACACTTTCAGTGTGTAGCCCTTCCGGTCATCCTGCCTGTGTTCCTCAAGATACTGGCTTTTGTTGTGGGCCTTCTGTGGACCAAGGTACTACCTATGCTGAGGTATCTGGATAATTTATTTCTTCTGGAGCAATCTGCTCTTCTTTGGAGGTTTTGCTGGATGGTCAATCTCTAAAAGTTTGCATTGAACCCAGTCCAGGGATGATCCTGGATACTGGCCACGTAACACCACCTAAGGAAAAATACCTTACCCTGAGTTCTCAGGCAGATTCTCTCAGGACACTGAGAAATCCCTTGATTTGCCTTTGCATATGGGTCATGGGCAAATGTTTGCCTCCTTCAAGGTGGCCCCTTTTGCTCAGTCTTATTGCAGACCTTTGCAACAGAATGGCATGGAACAGAAGTCTGCAGTCCTTGAATTCTCTGAAGTCTTTACATTCCAGCACTCTTTAGTCTCTGTACTGGTGAATGTCCTTGATGCTGCTAGAGACAGGAAAATTAGTTCTCCCCTTTTCTTGAAGAGTGCTGACGATGAATGCCAGCCTGATGTGTTGGGGGGATCTAGAGCTCCCTATGCTACAAGGAACTCTCCACAGGAACGGTTGTTGCCCATCGATATACTAGAACTGAGGGTGATCTGTCTTGCTCTCCCGCATTTGTCAAGTTTGCTACGGGGTCTTCCCTTAAGTGTCCAGTCCAACAATGCAAATGCCATGGCATAAATAAATCACCACGAAAGCACAAGGAGTTGAGCAACCTAGGAAGAAGTGGATCTCATCCTCTCCTGCATGGAACGGCATGTTCCCGCCCTGTCCTTGTTTAATTTTCCAGGGCAGACTTTCTTAGTCAACAACAACTGTTGCCAGGGCAATGGGATCATCACCTAGAAATGTTTGAAGAGCTTTGTCATCAATAAAATACCCCGTGCGGTGATCATCTGATCCAGGTTCAATACAAGAATTGACAGATTTGTCTCCAGGACCAGGAATACTCAGACATTTGTGGTGGATGCTCTGGTGACTCCATAGGACCAGTTCTCCCTGATCTATGCCTTATTCAATTTGGGCTTTTTCCACGGATACTTTGCAGGATTCCAGTGATTTTGATTTCCCTGGCTTGGCCCAGGATAATGTGGTATTCAGAAATTCTAAACATTTCAGGGGACAGTTCCTAGACTTTTCCAAATCATTCCAACATCCTGCCACAAGGTCCCATCTTACATTCTTCTTTACAGCTGCTGGCTTTAGGGGAATAGCTAATGAAGCCAGAGTCTTGAGAGGTAGGTGGGTTTTGAATACAGTTATTCCTACACTTTTAAAGGCTGGGAAGGTCACATTGCGGAAGATTTATCACAGGACCTGGAAAGCTTATATAATTTGTGTTACAAAAAATGTTCATCCTCCCTCCCAGGTATGCCATGGGCCCTTTTATGGCTTGTATGCCTGATAGCCATTACTTTAGATGGGTAGAGTCCTCAGAGTTGGTGTCTCTCATCCATTTCTGGTGACCTCATCCATCTTTCTTGACTAAAGTTGTCTTGACTTTTCATTTTATTCAAAACATAGTATTGTTTTCCTTTTGTCCCTTAAATGCCAGGAGACAATGGATATACTTTGGATACTTTGGATATGGTCCAGGATGTCTGAATGTACCTGATGTTGACTGCCGCGATTAGGCATTTCCTTTCCATATTTCCTAAGTGTACTTAGAAAAGGGTACGCCTCTTCAAAATCTACTACTGTATATCATGTTCGATTTGGCATTTATTTTTTCAACCTTTCCAGTAAAAGCACATTCTACCAGGGGTGTGGGTGCCTCCTGAGCTTTTCACCACCACTATGTTTCTGTCGTTGCTGGTCTCTTGTTCACAATTTTACAAAGTTTTTAACAAGATGTTAGGGTCACTGAAGATGTTACCACTGTTTGTAGAGTTTTGCAGGCCACTCCGTACATTTCTTCTTTCCTGTTTTTTTTGTTTTAAGGGCTTATTGCTGTGTTGCCCTCCTTTCATTGAAGTGTTTTGGGACATCCCTGCTAGTAGGTAATTCTAAGCTGCTTTGGGTCCCCTGATGTAAAATAAAGAAAATTAGATTTTTGATTTACCTGTAACATCCATGTTAGGAGTACACTAATGTGCGATTTTGGAAAAGGTTTCTGTGCTACTTTGGTGCTATTTACTGTGCAATTTGGGCCCACAGAATATGCCAAATACATCCAAAATGCAACCAAAGTTGCACTACATAGTCGCACTGAAATTTGAGTCAAAATTACATCACTGTAGTGTGTTCCGAGCCATACTGGATTTCGGAGTAAAGACTGAAGGAAGAGCATGAGGTGAAGTTGAGGTATGTCCTAAAATGGACAACGTAGTAGTGTGGTTCAACACTGGACTTTCAAAGAGACATCCAAAATATGCACAAACTATAAAAATTTGCTACAATGGAATTGCACAAAATGCTACCTAATTACTGTAAAGGCTTATCACTTTTAGCTAACATTAAATAAATACATATACAAATACACTAGTTATTCAAGAATCTGTTACCCCAGTATTTCATATTCCTGATATGTGCCTGCTGTACAATTTATGCTTGTGTGAAAATGTATCCTGTTTGGTTTGTATAATGTTTCCGATATGTGAAATACCAGGTGTTCCTGACAGTTTCTCTGCTTTCCTATTAAAAACTTACCACACTAGGCAAGAGAACAAAGTGTGTTCTGTGTCGGGAACTCGGCCTGCTCTCCTCTAATGATTAGGCTTGTGCTGACACCCCCTACCCTCCATATCCTGCACACCCATTCACTGGAAAGACCATAGCTCTCTTGCCTCATAATGCAGCTGAGCATAGAGGGTATGTCAACACTGAAGAATAAAAAAAAGTTAGTTATAATGTTTTAAAAAGATATGTATACACAAATGCTTTGCCTTTTATTTGTTTTTAAAACTGAATGTTTTTTTTACAAGGTGAGGGTTCACATATAGTTTAACTACAATGGTCACAATTTCCCATCAGTATAACATACCTATGGACCAGTCATGGTCAGTTTGTGTGAACCTTTGATGCTTAGAATTTGCAAAATATAATGTTACTTGTTTTTCAAGATAACATGACAACCTAAATATGATTACATTTCCTATAGACTAAGGACATTTATTTTATAGGTTCTAGCTTGCAATTGTCAACAGCAACACCCTCATTTTTGAAAATCATACTGAACAGACATGATGAGGAAACAGAATCTGAAAAGACAGCAGCTGTTCTTTGCAGATGAAAATGCTAATGGTCCATTTCAGATTTTACTTTCATCATTACACTGAACTTTAAAGCAGATCAGTATGTGTGACTACTTGAGTAAAGGGAGACCCCTGCTGGATTTCTGAAAGTGTATATGAAAATAATTTTTTGTACAGGAGGAACTTCTGCATTCTCTTTTAAGGATCAGTTTATTGTTAAATTCTGCATCTGGAAATATGCAGCCTCCTGTTATGCACACAGTTTTGTTAGCAGGGCCATCGAGATCTTCATTGAAACAACCCAGTGTCTGCTGATAAGTATCTTTACAGCGGACCACTGACAAAAATGAAGGCAACTGGAGATTTTTTATATATATATATATATATATATATATATATATATATATATATATATATATATATATATATATATATATTTACATACAGTATGTATATGAAGTGTTTATGCAGATTGCCGCTCAGTTTCTCTTTGTAACATAAATGTGTAATGAGGTCACATTTTTTAAAAGAAATTATGCCATTCTAGTATGAGACGTATTGTTTGTTCTGCTATACACTTTCAAGAACCTTTTGATTGTTCTTATTTTACAAATACTTTAATTCTTATTGTAAGGTTCATGTTTTATTTTTTTATTTTTTTTCTAATGCATTCTGCCAATGTTCAGCTTTGCTTTTACAGTAGGTTATGTCTGAATATTGTGCTGTAAACAGCAGAGAGCCAGAGAGGACAGACAAAGTGACATGGTAAAGAGCAATTTGTGCAATGCACATGTGTGCTGATGCAGAGCCTGGTTGGCTCAAAGTCCTGTAAAACAAAAGTTATGCAAAAATATCAAAATCAGATGATTAGGTAATACATTGGTTGCTTAGCTATGTGTATTGCCTTATAAAGCTGACACATTACCAGTGTAGTAGTTGTGGCTAGACAAAATGAGAGTCATTACTGATAGTAAGAACTGCATTTGATACTCCGAGCAACCATCTGAATTTATTTCATCTGCCTTCTATGGATGTTAAATTTTCCTTTTTTTTAATCCCCTTTTCACTGTTTTTTTTTTTTAGTATGATGCTCAGAATTTCTTGCCTGTTCTTTATATATCCTAATAGTTCTTGACCCCCGTATGTCTTTTGGTGATTACAGTTGATCAGATTCATAGCTATCTTATACAATGTCCTATATATGTAATGTCTTCTTTCAGAGTAGTGCCTGTGATGTACAGTGCAGCAAAACTCTCATTTCCAGAGCCTACTGGGCAGCCTAAAGACTTCCGACCATTACATTAAGTTCTTCCATCACTCACCATAGGCAGAAAATAGTATCAGTCATTAGTTGTTGTTGTAGTGGTTCCAGCCATTTTGTGGAATTTTTGCTTTCCTTGTCATTAGACAAGACTGAAATGATTTTTAATGCTGTGATGTTATTGACTGAAGCCAGTATTGAATTTCACTAATGAAGTTCTAGTTTTATTTTCTTAACAATTGCTTCTTACATTTGTTAGGATTTTCAAATACTGTGATATGTTTGCATAGCCTAAGTATTTTTTTTTTAACATAATAAGGAAATGTTTTGATAGTTTTGCAATAAAAAATTAATTCAAAAGAATGTTAGATATACCATAATCATGTTTACGCTAAAAGAAATCATTAGATCATTATCTACCCCTAAATATCTCTTCACTTAAACTAATGGAACTTTCAGAATTCACTGAAGCTATGCTAAAATCAAGGCAGATTTATTTTTATCCCCCCCCCCTCCCCCAGGTAAGTGTTTTCCTATTAGGAAAATAATTTAGGAGTATCACTCATTTGTTTCTTTAACCACATGACCTCCGGAGGATTTACCCCCCTTCATGACCAGGCCATTTTTTTGTTATATGGCATTGCATTACTTTAACTGACAATTGTGGGGTCATGCAACACTGTACCCAAATATATTTTCTTACCACAAATAGAGCTTTCTTTTGCTGGTATTTGATCATCACTGTGTTGTGTTTTTTTTATTTTTTTTTTACTTTCTGCTGTAAAACGTATCCAATAAAAAAAATGGAAAAAAATCTCATTTATTCTTACATTTAAGCCAATATGTATTCTGCTACATATTTTTGGTAAAAAAAAAATCCCAATAAGCGTATATATTGACTGGTTTGGGCAAAAGTTATAGTTTCTACAAACTATGCTATATGGTTTATACTTTTATTATTGTCTTTTCTTATGCTAGTAATGGCGGTGATCACCAACTTATAGCGGGATTGTAATATTGCGGCGGACAGTTTGGACACTAACTGACACTTTTGACACCTTGTGGGAACACTAATACAGTGATCAGTGCTAAAAAAATATACTAATGGCACTGGCTGGGAAGGGGTTAAACATCTACGGTGATCAAAGGGTTAACTGTGTGCCTAGCCAGTGTTTTACTGTGCTATGTGTGCTGCTTTTACTCAAGGAAGTGATGGCTTTTATTCTCTGCTTTGTAGGGACACAAAATTCATCCCTTCCCCCTGTCAAAACTGAGATCTGCCTTGTTTATATAGGCAGATCTCTGTTCTGTGTGTCTGCCTGATGATTAGTGGGTGTCGGTGGACATCCAGTGCCTGGCACCCGCAGATTAGCTTCTGCTGTGAGTAATCACAGCAGAAGCAGTGCATGCCCCATAGGCGGAAGTGCAGAGTCACCCATATATACTGTACGTAATTCTGCACAGGAGGGCCACCCTGTGGCATTAAATCTGCTATAGGGTGGTCCTTAACTGGTTAAGGAAAAATCTAACCATCTGAAAATATGCTTTGGCTTATACCATTATCATACTTAATGGTGATCATTAAAGGATAAGTTCACCTGTAAAAATAAATAAATAATAATAAACATTTTTTTGCAAGTAAAAAAATTTGCATTTAATATTTTTTTTTCTTAGGAGTCTGCAGAACATTGCATCCATGAACTCCCATACAGGCAGACAGTTACAGAAGTCCAGGAAGAATAAATCAACTACAAGAGCATTCCCCAGTGCCCTCACAGTTCATTAAAAAATACAAGCTCTCTGCGGCAGTGGCAGACAGTACTTGCATTCCATTCACAGAACCCTGTGAATGATTGACAAGACTGTGTGGGGCTCTGCTGTTTTAAAATTGTGACATTTGGTGCGGGGAAAGGTCCCCCCACCCATTGTCACAATGGGCAATTGGGGTGCGGCTCTCCTGTTTTAGTAACATGCTACATCCCACACCCCACAAGTATAACATGTTGCAAAAGATTCAATTCTCCTTTAATGTGGGAATACTGCTAGTGTGACTGAAATTGAATGTTGTTCTTCTACCATGTCACTGCAAAAATAAGACTGTGGTAATTTATGCAGTACATCAGTCAATCTTACAAGCAGTCAATCTTTTATTACATTTCACACAGCTGTTGATAAACATGTTTTTCACAATAAGACCCCTTTCACACTGGAGGTGTTTTTCAGGTGCTTTAGTACTAAGAATAGTGCCTGTAAAGCGTCTGAAAAATGCCTCATCTGCAATCCCAGTGTGAAAGCCCCAGTGCTTTCACAGTGGGGTGCTGCGCTGGCAGGACGTCAAAAAAAGTCCTGCAAGCAGCATCTGTGAGGCGCTTTAGGAGCGGTGTATACACCGTTCCTAAAGCGCCACTGCCCATTGAAATCAATAGGCATCGCCGCTGAAGTGCCTGCAAAGCGCCTTAGCTGTGGCGCTTTGCGGGTGCTTTTAACCCTTTATTCGGACGCTAGCTAGGTGTTAAAAGCACCCCACTAGCGGCCGAAAAGCGTCTCTAAAACGACGGTAAAGCACCGCTAAAACTAGTGGCACTTTACCGCTGACGCCCCCGCGCTGTCAGTGTGAAAGGGCTCTTGGATGTAGGACTATTTAGGCAGGTTACAAGACAGGTGCAGGGTATAGCAGAGTGAATCTGCAAATGTGTTATTTGCTCTTTCATAGTACAAGATGCAGGCAATTGATGTGGCTAGCTACAAGGCTACAGGAAGGAATTGTGATGGCTTCTTCTTGGCTGTGCAATGTGGCAGGAGTATGATATCACAACTGTTGCTGATCAGAATTACAAATATTTTGTTTGTTAAATGAGATCAAATATATTTATTTAGTTGTTTTAATGTTCACTCTAAGAAAACCAATACTGAAAAAAAAATGCATAGACTGTCATTGCTGACAGCAAAATTCAGCATTCTAGGTCTATAGCCCCACACAAATATGTAGTCAGTGCATGATATGTTCTTCTCTGCATATTTGTCCCCAGTTAATGGCTAAGAAAGTTTCAAAACTAGAACAGCTTACAAACTGTTAAGTTAGCTTTTTTTCAGAAAAGGTCAGCAGCTGCAGTCTGCTTATTCCCCTTAACACAGCCTTTACTTTATTCTTTAAAGGAAGATGTCTTGGAAGTCTTCCAAAACCCCCAGTTTGTTCTTTAATGTCATAGATGGCACTAATGACCAAAAGGTGGGTCCAACCGGCAGGACAGATGAGACCATTCTGTGCAATTTTTCCTATTTTTTTCTTTTTTTTTTTAAACATGTGCTCAATGTGCTTGAGTCTGTAACAGGTTAACGTTAAAGTCAGTGTGAAAGCTAAGGTATAAGTTGCCATCTCCCAGAAGTGCATGCACATATCTGCAGCATTGCGTCATGGGCCCTCCTTTTCTTGTCAAGGTTTTGCCTATTCAGAACTGCATTTGGGCATGGTAGGGTGGTCTGTGTACTCTCCTAGCTGCACCCCTCCTTTTTACATGTGATATTTGTTAACTCAGGTGGATTCTGACTAAAACTGCATGCCTGAACTGATCTCTAGTAAAGGAAATGTCCTAGAAACTTTGGTGTTTGTTTAGCCAATATCTCCTATCTTATAAATGTGCAAAAAAATTATTTAATATATGTGTAAACTGAAAATTATCAACATGAAACTAAAAATGATCAAGAGTACAAGAGGTGCTGGTGAGGGACAGAATCACATAAGTGAGAAAGAGGATTCAAAGCAGTTTTAAAAAATGGTGAATAAAAGAGAGGAGTGGAGTGATTTTTCTTTTTTGATAAGAAATGGGCTTTAAATACACTGCCTAGCTTACATGACTTATATTAAATTTGCACAGAACATAAACAAGCAGCTTTTGTCAAATTATTTTTTTATTGTTTCAATGATGTCTCATTTTAATGATTCAGCCTTTAGAGAAAGTGTAACCATTCGGCAGTGCTGTACATTCCTATGAAAAAACAACAGTCCCACTAATGTAAGACTGTCACTATGAAGCCAATATTGAGCTGCAAGCATTATATACTGGGCTTCATGGCTTGCTTTTTCTAAGCAGAACCGTAAAGGTCAAAGCTATGCAATCTTAATCCTATACATCTGAACAGAAGGTCACATAATATGAATGGTAAATATATTGCTACACAAATCATTTGCAATATTGTGTTGAAGTCTTTGATTTTGAGGTAAAAATCAGATTTTTTTTTTTTTTTTTTTTAAGGAATGATAATTTGCTGCTACCAACCTTGAGTGCAACATTAAAAGTTTTTAACCAAGTAGAAATAATTAGAAAATCATATGAAAGAAAAGTGTATTTTTTCACTAACAGCAGCCTGGAGCAGTGGAAATTATTGAGGAAAGGAACAACTTATCAAAGGTATACTACAGCAATCATATAAAGATAAGACAATGAGAGCTAAAAAAAAATGTCTGCTGAACAAGGCAGGTGATTTTAGTGTTACTGTGCAATAGCAGCAACATATATAACCATTTGTCATTGCTTCAGTTCATAGATATGAATAAGGACTGGTCTCACCTAGCCCTTGCAGTGCAAATATCAGGTCCCCTTCACCCAAGGTGAAGTTCTTAAAGTCCCCCTTTTCTGAATTGAGAAAGATGGAGCTTTCACATTCTTGCTGTGAGATGCAGGAGTGGCAACAACCAATATTTGGCCCTCAGGTTTCATGGAAAATATAAATATATAAAAAGAAGGACCTGGAATCCCTAAAGAATCAAATCAGAGTAATGGACAGAAACAACATGATAGAGCAGAAGAAGAATGAGAAAAATAATCGGTACAACGAGATGGCCTTCCTCACAGGTTTCAGCCGACAACATAAACTAGTAGAAAAGGTTCTCAAGGAACACTGGCCTGTTTTACAGTCGGACAATATTCTAAGAAATATACTTCCAAACAAACCCTCTTTTATTTATAGAAGAGCCCCAACTTTAAGGAATAGGTTGGTGCACAATGCATTCGACCCCCCTAAACAAATCAAGATTTTTAAAGATCTAAAAGAATTTTTTAAATGTGGAAAGTGTTTTAACTGCAGAAAAAGCAAGAAAAGGGAACAAAAGAAAGTGGCTTTCAGATCTATTGCCACAGGAAAAGAATACAAAATTAACTAGTTAATAACGTGCACTAGCACACATGTCACATATGTTCTGGAATGCCCTTGCCACAAACAGTATGTGGGCAGAATCACCAGACCCCTATTCCTTAGAATTAGAATCACTAACTTCTAATTTCTATTTTTATTACTGCAGTCACACACTCATTTTTCTCCTTCTGTTGAAGCTTACATTACAAGGGTTCCCCTATTATTAACTACAGTTTCCACCATTGGAATCTCATATTTCATCTATAGTTTTTTTATTACATTTTATCTATATTTCATTATATTGAACTTTCAAAGCATCTTTGTATGCATGTGCTTTTTATAGCTTACATACATTATTTGCAATATTTAGCAATTTTTAGCCACTTTTTTGCAATTTGCGGCTTTTTGCAATTTGCTGTGATTTTTGCAATTTTTTGCTTTTTATCACATTTTCCCCGCAATGACACCCTCTCTTCCTTCTAGTATTTCTCATGTCCACCTACGGATGTTACTATACATCCTTTAACATCCCTTTCCCCTCTAGTCAAAGATGCCATTAGCAGAATACCATCATGTTACCACATTTTATTACATTGAATATCAAGGGTTTTTTTGCATGCATGTGTTTTATAAATGTACATACGTTTTTAGTAATTTTTAGCAATTTTTTTGCAAATTGCGACTTCATGCGACTCGCTGTGATTTTTTGCCATTTTTATCGCTTTTTCACCGTAATGACACCCTCTCTTCCTTCTAGCACTTTTCATCTCCACCTACGGATGTTACTATACATTCCTTAACATCACTGTCATCTCTAGTCAAAGATGTCACTAGCAGAACACCATCATGTAATCACTTTTTTTAACCATTGAATATCAAGACATTTTTGTATGCATACGTTTTATAAACGTACCTTACATACATGTATAACAATTTTTAGCAACTTTCTACGACTTTCTGCGATTTTTGCCATTTTTTTGCTTTTTATCACTTTTATACCCTCTCTTCCTTTTAGCACTTCTCTTGTCCACCTTTCGGATGTCATTATACATCCTTTAACATAATTTTTTACCTCTAGTCAAAGATGCCACTAGTAGAATACTATTATGTAACTATATATTTTAACTTAATTTTGTTATATTGTGTACCATAATATTTATTGTTGGATTATGCGGTGTGTTCATTATAATTAACTCGTCGTTAAGTAGTCCTTTTAAAATTGCCACTCGTCATGTTGCGGAGTAGTGCTGTTTACCCATTGGCATTCTAAATCTCTCTACTATCAATAGCATCCGCCATGCCGAAGTCCAGACTAACCAAAAATGGCCGCGGTCACATGGCCACCAGTTTGGAACACACCACATACCATATCAAAACCGGATGGTATAAGATGGCGCTGCTCCAGATGACGTCCCAGTGACTAAATGCGTAGGGTAGGACTAACAGCGTTATTGCATCACTTCGGTTTATAGCCATGGAGCGCAGACCGCTCCGGCTTCCTGATTTTAAACATTTGTTGCTCTAATGATTTTTATTAAATCTGAATAGCCATCAGTATTACTAATAAATATTTGGAAATTTGTACAGTATCACACTATGGAGTTTCTTTCCTCTCTACATGTGGGCGACATTTAAGAGGTTAATAGGAAGGAGACCACTTACATCACAGACAAGGAAGCACTTGGAGGATACAGGACAGGAAGTTTTCCTACTCCACAGGCTGCACAGTGGCTCATACTGTGAATGTGAAATACCTCCTTTTGGGGTGAATAATAGTGTTGAGTGCGTTTCTTATGGGGCACCGTTTTCTAAGAAGCACAGAACAATTTGAAGGAGCACATTGTCACTTTATCATTGGACCTTTTTTTTATACACCAGGGTTTAAGGACAGTATATGCATGTTTCTGAGCCCAGTTTCACAGCAATACTATATACCAATCATATATGTTGTATTTTTTTGGCACAGAAATGTTACTTTGAATTGCAGATTTTGCACAGGATTGTGGATTTCACACAGGAAAAGTTAGCACTTTTCAATTTGTTTTTTAATTTTTTTTATTTTTCATTTTATTTTTGTTTGAATGCACATAGCTTCTAACAGTATGCATTATAAATAAGCGATCAGGAAGTTTAAACAGTAGGATATCCTTTACATTTCTTATTTTCTGCACTTTTTTTCACTTTTTGCATTATATGCACCTGTGGTATACACACCCCTCAAGTATCTAAAGGTTGCAAATTTCCTCTTAATAAGAGCAGCGCCATATCTATCCTTCCCCTTTTTTCATGGAAAACAAACAGGATAGAGAGAGGTTTTGGGACGTGATTAACCCTTCCGTGGCCAGAGTTCATTAATGCCCAGATGCCCGGACCAAATTTAGCAGGGTTCGTATGTTTTGGTTAAAAACACTTGTCAGTATACTGTGTGTATGTATGTGTGTGTATATATATATATATATAATATAGTAACCTGGGGTAGCTCTGTAATAACCACCAGCCAGTTTATTGAAAGCAAACAGTTCATTTATTTCAATCAAAACTAAACATAATGACAACTTACTTCAGCCATAGTAAATAACAGTCCAAAATCCTGGTATTGGTAGTTTAAGCAGGCTCACCGCTAGTTTTTCTTTGGTCCCATACAGGGGTTAGGCTTCTCCCTAGCAAGGCTCAGCAGCCTGTGTCTCTGTAGGTCAAAGAGCTAACATTGGCTGCACAGCTTGTGAGACACTTGATCTCTCTCTCATTTCCTTGACACAGGTGCATATTTCCCTCTGCTGCCTTTCAAGTCCTAGTGATCAGGGTTTGAAGACTCTGCAACTGCCCCCTTAAAGGGACCACAACTCAAATATTGGGGAACTGTACCTGCCATCCAGAACACATTCCCGGTGTCCTGTACATACCCCCCCTGCCTCGATGCAGAGTTGTCCGAGGCAATGTGAGACACCCTACAGTGTACCCTAGAGAGGGCATCCACGTTCTGGTTTTGCTTTCCTGGTCTGTGTTCAACTATAAACTTGAACTCTTGCAATGCCAAAAACCACCTGGTAACTCTGGCATTTGTGTGTTTATTCTGTCTCATCCAGGTCAATGGGGCATGGTCCGACACCAGGCGAAACTTCCTACTGAGGAGAAAATAGTGTTGTGAGCCCAGAGCCCACTTAATGACCAGGCATTCCCGCTCCACCACAGCATAATTTTTCTTGGCAGCTGTCAATTTTCTATTCAGGAAAACTATGGGATGTTCCTCCCCATTGACCTCTTAGGACAGAACAGCTCCCAAGCCTTCACTGGAGGCATCTGTTTGAACAACAAATTCTCTTGAGAAGTCAGGAGCGACCGGTACTGGGTACTGGCACAAGGCTTTTTTAAGCTCCTGGAAGGCCTTTTCGGCCTTGTTATTCCATTTCACCATAACTGACTTTTTACCCTTTGTCAGGTCTGTGAGAGGTGCAGCAATAGTGGCGAAGTTGGGGACAAAACTTCGATAGTACCCCACGATGCTCAAAAAGGCTCGCACTTGTTTCTTTGTGACTGGACGGGGCCAGGTCTGGATAGCCTCCACTTTGTTCATCTGCGGAATTCACCAACCCCCTACCTACAATGTACCCCAAGTACTTGGTCTCTTCCATAGCAATGGCACACTTTTCAGGGTTCACAGTAAACCCTTCTTTCTTCAGAGAGTCTAAGACTGCCTGCACTCGGGAAAGATGGGATTCCCAGTCTGTACTAAAGATGACAATATCATCTAAATACACGGAAGTGTATTTCTGATGTGGGCATAAGGTTTTGTCCATACCTCTATGGAAAGTAGCTGGAGCGGAATGCAAGCCAAACGGCATACTTTTGTACTGGAAATGGCCATCTGGGGTAGAAAAGGCAGTCTTTTCTCAGGCTTCTTTAGTTAAGGGTATTTGCCAGTAGCCTTTGGTGAGGTCTAAGGTGGTAATGTATCGGGCTGGTCCCAACCTCTCTATCAGTTCATCTACTCTCAGCACTGGGTATGCATCAAACTTCGATACCTCATTAAATTTTCTGAAATCATTACAAAATCTCAGAGTCTCGTTGGGCTTTGGTACCAACACAATCGGGCTTGACCAGTCGCTCTGCGATTCCTCAGTGATATCAAGTTTGAGCATTTTCTGGACTTCCTCTGACACTGCTTTCCTATGTGCCTCAGGGATGCGATAGGGTTTCACTCAGACCTTCACATTGGGTTCCGTGAAAATATCATGTTCAATAACCCTAGTGAGACCCGGAAGTCCTGAGAACTTCTCTCTATTCCTCTGTAAGAACTGCTTTACATGCTGTGTTTGTGGCTTGGATAGGGAGGTGGAAACTGGGACAGAGTTCTCCCCCACTAGGGGCTTAGAACTAACCTTAGCCAGAGCAACCTCCTGTTCACGGTCCTTCCAAGGCTTTAGGAGATTTACGTGGTATGTCTGATAGGGCTTCCTCTTCCCAGGTTGGTGTATCTAATAGTTAACCCCCCCAACCTTTTCTACGACCTTAAAGGGTCCCTGCCATCTGGTCAGGAACTTACTTTCTTTGAGAATCCTGTCCTAGAGAACATATTAAACAGTTCCCTGGCAATTGCTTTTGACGTAGCCTGTCTTAGGGGAACTGCCTCTGGATATCTGGTGGCATAATCAAGTACCACGAGGATGTATTGGTGGCCCCAGCTGATTTCACCAAAGGGCCCACCAAATCCATTGCAATGCGCTCAAACGGTACCTCAGTAATGGGAAACAGCACCAATGGGTTCCTCAAGTGGGATATCGGTGCAGTCCATTGGCAGGTGGGACATGAACTGCAATAACGTCTTACCTCTGCTGTCACTCCTGGCCAGTAGAACTGGTCCGTTATTTGTGCCCCTGTCTTGTCAGCCCCCTGTTGACCCCCTAATGCGTCATTGTGGGCTGTACGTCTGAAGGGCTGGGGAACCAGTAACTGGTCGACCATGCCTCCCCTAACCTCAATAACTCGATATAGCAGCTCACCAATGACCTCAAAACGGGGAAACCTTTTTTCGGCCTCAGGTACTTGTGAAACCCCATTAATTATGGTAACCTGTTGCCAGGCATTTTCCAGTGTGGGGTCCCTCTTTTGAGCAGAACAAAATGCACCCCGTGACACCTCGAGATCAGGATGGACAAGACGAGAGGCGCTTTCTCCTTCATCCTCCTTGGTCATAACCTGCAGAGGGAAGGCTTCCTCTGTGTTCTCCCCAGCCATGGCTTGCATAAGAGTGGGTTTCTCCTAGCTGGTGGACCATCTGCCCCACATGAAACTCTATCAACGTTCTCTAAAGCGTTGGCATCCAGCCCCTGAGAGGGAACAGAGCAGTTCAGCTGTCCTGATAGTTCTTGGCTCACATAGTTCCAAAGTTCAACAAATAAAGGGCAATACCTTCCTATAATAGCATTATGGATGAGGTCGGGTACCACCCCAACCTCCTGGACAATTAGGCCACAGGCCGTAGTGAGTGTCACTGATACCAGGGGGTATTTCCTGGTGTCCCCATGTATGCACATCACCCTCAGGGCTCTTGCTACTGGACACACCTTCCCAGCTACCCCGGTACCCACAGGTGTTACCATACTTCCGGGTGCAAGACGCTGCATTGCTTCCTGTAAAGCAGCTACCTGTGCTTGAGTAGTTTCTTGCTGGACTGTGAACTGGGCGACCAGCAAACAAGTGGTTTCTTGTTGCTGGGCCATTGCCTCCTCATGGCGACGGTTGGCTTCTGCGGTGGCCTGCTGCTGGGCTGTCGTGCTCTGAGTTAGGGCTTTTATCACCTCCTCCATGTCGCCTTGTGCTGTCCTAACCCAGGACATGTATGTATGTACTGGCCTTTTAAACGCTTCTAAATGACTTTTGCGGCTATACTCTGCTCCACACTCTCCACCAAATGTAACCTGGGGTACCTCTGTAATAACCGCCAGCCAGTTTATTGAAAGCAAACAGTTAATTTATTTCAATCAAAACTAAACAAAACGACAGCTTACTTCAGCCATAGTAAATAACAGTTCAAAATCCTGGTATTGGTAGTTTAAGCAGGCTCACCGCTAGTTTTCCTTTGGTCCCATACCGGGGTTAGGCTTCTCCAGAGCAAGGGTGCCAGGTAGGTCAGCCAGAGGGGGTCAGCAGCCTGCGTCTCTGTAGGTCAAAGAGCTCTCTCTCTCTCTCCATCTCTCTCTCCCTCTCTCCCTCCCTCTCTCCCTCTTTTCCTCCCTCCCTTGACCGAGGTGCATATTTCCCTCTGCTGCCTTTCAAGCCTCCCTCCCCTGGGACTTAACCCCTTCAGTACCAAAGCCCTGATCAGGGTAGGAAGACTCTGCAACTGTCCCCCTTAAAGGGACCACAACTCAAATATTGGGGAAATGTACCTGCCATCCAGGATACACTCCCGGTGTCCTGTAATATAAATATATATATATATATATATATATATATATATATATATATATATATATATATATATATATATACACACACAATGTATATATAAAGTACAAACCTATTAGGCAGGTATGAAGAAATGTTGTAAAGTCAAAATGCTTTCAAAAATGTGTTTTTGTTTATTTTTATTAATTTACAAAATGCAACATAAGCGAATCAAAGAAAGATCAAAATCAAATCAATATTTGGTGTGACTGCTTTTTGACTTCAAACCAGCATCAGCTTCTACACTTTCACACTTTGTACACTTGCACCAAGTGAGAGATTTTGTAGGATTAGAGTCAGGTGTATGATTAAATAATTATTTCAAGCAGGTGCTAATAATCATCAGTTTCATGTGTAGGTTGAAACATAGTCATAAACTGAAACTGAAGCGGCTGTGCGGGAGGCTTAAGGGAACAGCCAAACTCTGCTACTAAGCCCTGGTTCACATTGATGCTACTTTGAAATTATGCTACTTCACTTGAAGTAGCGTGATTTCAAAGTAGCAAGGTCTGCGCGATTTCAGGTACTACTTGATAGACATCTGTGTTGCTTAATGCTCAGATGTCTATTGAAGTCACACCTGAAATCGGCAAAAGTAGTGCAGGAACTACTTTTGCAAATCGGTGTGGTGCCGCAAAATTGGTGTCACACTGATCGGAACAGTGCCATTGCCTCCAATAGGCTGCGAATTGACATGCAATTTGATTTCTCAAATTGCATGACAAATCGCTCCAATGTGAACCTAGGCTTAAGTGAGGTTGTGGAATATTGTTTCATGTCACAAATCATACACAATGCTGCTTTAGCAATTTCAAAGCAGACTGGGGTTTTCAAGATATGTTATTCAAGCTCTTTTGAAAAAGCACACAGAAACAGGCAACATTGAGGCCCATAAACACAGTGGTTGGCCAAGGAAACCTAATGCAGCAGATGAAAGACACATGCTTATTCCCTTCAGCATTGAAAAATGTCCTGCAGTGCCATCAGCACAGAACTGGTGGAAACCAGTAGGACCCAGGTGCACCCATCTATTGTCCAGAGAAGTCTGGCTCAAAGTGGTCTTCATGGGAGAATTGAGGCCAAAAAACTGTACCTCTAACACAGAAAGAAGGCTAAATGACTAAATGATGCACACAAACATTAGTAGTAGTTTATTTGCAAAGGGCTGGAAAGTGGAGAGTTCTCCAATATGTTTGTAACAACCAACCTGCCGAGTTCCTGCAAAGACTGTGTGGATGTGTACCTAGAAGAATTGATTCTGTTTTGAAGTCAAAGGGTGGTAACATCAAATATTTGATTTGGATTTCTCTCCTGTTCATTTACTTTCAATTTTGTTATCTGATAAAAATTACCTATTCACGCTTCTATTTTCAAAAGCATTCTTAATTTACAGCATTTTTTCATCTGCATAAAATGCATTTTTGTAAATATTTTAATATCTTTTCATGTGAAAAACACAGAAGAAATGACAATTTGCTACAATGTAAAGTAGTGAAACAGCTTGTAGAGTGTACAGCTTGTAGTAAATTTGCTGCCCCTCAAAATAACTCAACACATAGCCATTAATGTCTAAACCGCTGGCAACAAAGGTGAGTACACCCCTAAGTGAAAATGTCCAAATTGGGCCCAATTAGCCATTTTCCCTCCCCGGTGTCATGTGACTTGTTAGTGTTACAAGGTCTCGGGTGTGAATGGTGAGCAGGTGTGTTACATTTGGTGTTATCGCTCTCACTCTCTCATACTGGTCACTGGAAGTTTAAGATGGCACCTCATGGCAAAGAACTCTCTGAGGATCTGAAAAAAAGAATTGTTGCTCTACATAAAGATGGCCTAGACTATAAGAAGATTGCCAAGACCCTGAAACTGAGCTGCAGCATGGTGGCCAAGACCATACAGCACTTAAACAGGACAGGTTCCACTCAGAACTTGCTGCACCATGGTCAACCAAAGAAGTTGAGTGCACATGCTCAGTGTCATATCCAGAGGTTGGCTTTGGGAAATAGACGTAGTGCTGCCAGCACTGCTGGAGAGGTTGAAGGGGTGGGGTGGGGGGGTCAGCCTGTCACTGCTTGGACAATACGCCACACACTGCATCAAATTGGTCTGCATGGCTGTCGCCCCAGAAGGAAGCCTCCTCTAAAGATGATGCACAAGAAAGCCCGCAAAAAGTTTGCTGAAGACAAGCAGACTAAGGGCATGGATTACTGGAACCATGTCCTGTGGTCTGATGAGACCAAGATAAACGTATTTGTTTTAGATAATGTCAAGCGTGTGTGGTGGCAACCAGGTGAGGAGTACAAAGACGTGTGTTTTGCCTACAGTCAAGCATGGTGGTGGGAGTGTCATTGTCTGGGGCTGCATGACTGTTGCTGGCACTGGGGAGCTACAGTTCATTGAGGGAACCATGAATGCCAACATGTACTGTGACATACTGAAGAAGAGCATGATCCCCTTCCTTCGGAGACTGGGCCGCAGGGCAGTAGTGCAACATGATAACGACCCCAAACACACCTCCATGACAACCACTGTCTTGCTAAAGAATCTGAGGGTAAAGGTGATGTACTGGCCAAGCATGTCTCCAGACCTAAACCCTATTGAGCATCTGTGGGGCATTCCCAAATGGAAGGTGGAGGAGCGCAAGGTCTCTAACATCCACCAGCTTTGTGATGTCGTCATGGAGGAGTGGAAGAGGACTCCAGTGGCAACCTGTGAAGCTCTGGTGAACTCCATGCCCAAGAGGGTTAAGGTAGTGCTGGAAAATAATGGTGGTCCCACAAAATATTGACACTTTGGGCCCAATTGGGGTATTTTCACTTAGAGGTGTACTCACTTTTGTTGCCAGCAGTTTAGACATTAATGGCTGCGTGTTGCATTATTTTGAGGGGACAGCAAATTTACACTGCTATACAAGCTGTACACTCACTACTTTACATTGTAGCAAAGTTTCATTTCTTTAGTGTTGTCACATGAAAAGTTATAATAAAATATTTACAAAAATGTGAGGAGTGTACGCACTTTTGTAAGATTGTATATATTATATATATATATTATACATTTTATATTTTGTGGAGAGCTTAACCACTTGACACTTTTCATATACGTGTAAAAATCTGCATTTTTTTTTTTTGCCAGAAAATGACCAAACATTACATGATATATTTTTATTTTTTATGAGAGACCCTGGTCGGTGCCTATTTTCTATTTTGCGTGACATTTGGGCAGCCATTTTTAAAACGCAAGTTAAAACTATTTAGTGGATTTTTGTGCTCACAAACACAATATAATTTTTTTTGTAAAATATGATGTTACACCTAGTAAATAAATAACTAACATGTTATGCTTTAACTGCATACGCCCATGGAACAGAGACAAGCTAAAAAATCTCCATAGGCGATACTTTAAAATCCATTACAGTTTACAGTTAAAAAGGAGGTCTGATGCTAGAATTATTTTCAATCTGAGATCATTGTGATCAGAGGCTTTACAGGCAGATAACGACTTGTAAACAGCAAACTGAAAAACGGAAGTGACAAAAACCTTATTGTTTCAGGTTTCCTACATCACAGAGGAGAGGCAGGTACGAAAGTACAAGGACACCATGCGTTGGCAGTCCTGGGCTCCCTGATTGTGTGGAAGAGCCTGGTAAAGTCAGCAGGAGGGGGGGGCGGGGGGCTTCTGCTACCTGCGGAAGTGATTGAGCAACTCTAGAGCTGCTCGGATCGCTTCTACATTAAAGCCCACTGCTTGCTGAAAATTTTGGTATTGGGAAACTGTAGCCATCATCCTGGCGTAACCACTTCAACCTGATGTCCTATGGGGTTGAAGTGGTTAATAAATAATGAAAAAGAAAAAAAAAAAAAATATATATATATATATATATATATATATATATATATATATATATATATATATATATATTTTTTTTTTTTTTTTTTGGGGCCAGGAACCATATATAAAACAATGATTTCAGTGTTATTCATTTAGCTCTGTTGTATTTATATTTATATAAATAATAATTCTATCAGTTGTATTTATATTTATGTATATGAACCTTTACCCCCTTCATGACCAGGGCATTTTCTGCAGTTTAGCTTTGTGCTACTTTAACTGGCAAATGTGCCATGCAACACTGTATGCAAATGTAATTTTATATCATCTTTTTCACACAAATAGTATTTTATTTTGGTGATATTTGATCACCACTGTTATGTCTTTTTTTTCTTAGAAAAAAAATGTTTTTTTTTTTTTTTTTACTTTCTGTTATAAAACATATCCAATAAAACATAAGAAAATCAAATGTATTTATAAATATAGGCCAACATTTATTCTGCTACATGTCTAAAAAAAGAAAAAACAATCCCAAAAGAGTGTTTCAATTTGTTTTTGTGAAAGTTATAGTGTCTACAAACTATGGCATACATACTTGAATTTACACAGCTATAGACCCTATACTGTGGTGGCGGTAATCAGCAACTTAGTGTGACTGTGGTAACGTGACAGGCAATCTGGGGATAACAGACACTGGCTGGAAGGGTCACTAATTGACATGGACATTGCTAGTGACACTAATACAGTGATCAGTGATAATACTGTACACTGACACTGTACTAATGACATTGGCTGGAAAGAAGTTAACATTTAGGGGCAATCAAGGGGTTAACTGTGTGCCTAACAAGTGTAATGTGTGCTGCTTCTAATATGGCTGTTTTTTCCCCCTGTTTTTCAGGGAGAAGAAACCACCAGATCGCTGTTCACTGTACACAGGGTTCTTTGTGTTTGCCAATCAGTAGGTTTCAGCTGAAATCATTGACTGAAAACTGCTTCCAAACTTGTGCTGTGTCCAATCACAGCATGAGTGGAGGGGCGTGTGCATGCAAACCTGGAAACAAGCCGGGAATGTAAATATACTTTACAGTGCCTGCACCCGCCACCTGCTTCCAGTATATTTAATTAAAGTAAAACTTTAATCATTTTAAAATGGTTAGCAGGTACAAGTACTGCCCATATGCAAAACACTGACTACAGGGAGAATGTGTGACGTGTGTCCCAGGTGGGGAAAGAATAAGGGATTTGGTGGACCAAGAACCTTGGTCCTCACCTAGGTGCCTTCTTCACCTAGGTGAGGAATAAGGACGTGGGAGCAAGTACCTGCTGGAAAAAAGTACATGCCACCCAGAAAAAAAGTTACAGAATATTTAAAAAGAAGGGGAAAGAGTGTTAGGGTTATTTGATAGGTAGAATGTGAGGTAAATGAGCTTGTCAGAATAGAATTATGAAAGCTCCCACTGATTAATTTTTGAAATTGTAAGTTGCAGGGCTACCATTGATGCCCACATAGAGGTTGACTGACTTTGAAATATTTGTACATCAGGTTTCCTGACATTTTTCTAGTGGATTGCATACCTGGTGGTCAGTACCTCACAGGCCACGAAGCAAGGATCAGAACGACAACTCAAATGCCTGTACTAACAAAACAAATCAGCATCAATAGCTCCTGTTTTCTTATCCTGACAGAAATATGGGATGCTGCATTACTGTGTGACATATACACACACACTAATGGGTATATTTTGTTGAATCTGATATTCACCAAAGATTCTCTGCAGGTGAATCCTCCAGGTGCATGTGTTTAAATGAGAGTGATTGATTCACCACCAGTGAATGTTTGGTGTAAATCTCATTTGTTTTTTGGTAGCCTTCTTGCATTCCAGTGTAAACACAGGGCATGGGCTTTACCCTTACATTAGAAGACTGGAACACTGCCAATTCACTGCAACAACTGTTGAGCAATGAGCCTGTACTCGCTATACTACCTCTGGTATGAACTTTGAAGATGACTTGCTCAACAATGCCTACAGCTACAGAGGTAAATGAGGGATTGTTTTAAAGCATATTTACTGCTTCTTAAGAATGTGTAAATGCTTTGTGTAACGCCTGACCTTAAACCGGAGTTCCACTGGTTTTTTAGTTTATTAAAAGTCAGCAGCTACAAAAAGTATAGCTGCTGGCTTTTAATAAACAGCCACTCACCTGTTCCACGTTCCAGCGATGTGGCCACCCAAAGCCTCCGTTCTCTCCCCCTGCTCTTCGCGGCACCATCATTGTGAGTGAGGGCGCCTGGCTGTGACAGTTTGCAGCTTCACAGCCTGGCGCGCACTGCACATGCGTGAGCCGCACTGCACTCCGTCAATGGCCAGGCAATGTTCTGGGACCTGTTATGTGTCCCAGAACATTGTCGGGAGGGAAGGGCTGCCTAGGAATGGCCTAGGTGGTTAGAAGCCCGGAAGGAGGAAGTGGGACAGGAAGTCCCACTAAAAAACAAGTACCCAGCTCCCCCCCCAAAAAAAAATGACATGCCACTTGTGGCATGTCAGGGGGGCACAGAGTACTTAAAGAGGAAGTTCCACTTTTGGGTGGAACTCCGCTTTAAGCTTACATTAATGGTGCTATATAGTCTACCTTTTGCTCGTAGCTACCCCTGTCTTTATTGCTTAAGTCTGTATACTTTGTGATGGATTTGAATACAGCAAATATGTGCACTGTTGAGCTAAATTCTAAAATATTTATTCAGTGCATCCCTAACTAATCTCGTTGGACCGTGGAGTGTTTACTACATGTAAATGGATGCATTTGTGTAGCTATAAAATTTGATTATCCACAAAAATGGCAAAGTGTTTTATTATTCCTCCTATTCAGCCTACAGTTTGTACTCCTTCTAATCTGTCATTACACTTCTGACAGGTCCAAACCAACAGACAAGATATCTGGCCTACATGTAGAGTTATGGCCCGTATAAATTTTCAAGCACAGGCCTCAAATAAGCCAGGCAGCAAAATCTCATTCTGCTGAATTGATTTACTGGGAAAAAATGGTTGTAAGTTTATGAGTTGTGTTTGGACTAAAGTCAAACCCTCAGTGTGTGAAATTGAGAGCAAGCTACAGATGAAATGGTCCATTTTGGCATTTATTGACGTACTGATGTAGTTGTAACTTTAACAATATTAAACATGTGCATATGCCTAACAGAGGGAAGAAGTAATAATTGTGCCTTAATTGCCAAGCAAATCAATTTAACTTGTATATTATACTGTATTTTGCTTCTTGATTTATGTTTTTTTTCTCTGATGTGTTCAATTTTACCACACAGATTTTACTGTGCTGGTCTGTTTCTATGGACCTGCACTTGTAACCTACTTTTTAACTTGATTTAGCACAACAGGGCAAAGTTTGTTTCCACAATGCTACCTGGAACCTGTATTTACGTTTGCCATGTTAAAAGGGACATCTGCCATATTATAGATGTTGTCTATTAGAACTATATCTATTTACAGAGATAAATTGCAGAGGGTTGCAGAACAGCTGCCATGTAGTAGGGGAAATCCCAAACCTAAGGCTAAGCTGTGTCACATTATCTTTCAGAAAGGGTCCACTTCTTGGTCCAATTTGACCATAGTATTCAACATGCTGTGTGAAGATAAATGTGCAGATAAGCTTGCAGGAATGCTATGCAATCAGTCCAAAACAGTGTATGGTGCTAAACTTTGGCTCATGGCAATTGCTAGGCAGCCCTCTACATGAAGGTAGGAGAATGAGGAGTCTCTATTGGTGACGTGAAAAGTTTACAATCCAAATAATTGTTCTGTGCTTACACTCAATATTCCCTTATTTCCCTAATCATCATTGCTATTATGTCTTGAAATGATAAATAATAAATGTGAAATAATATATTGATACAGTTGTCCTTTAATAAATATATCAATACATCTCTTTCAATAATTTGTGTTTCACTTACAAGAAAAAAAAAATGTTTAACGGCAGTAGCACCCACACAGGGGATAGTAAACAGTAGATAGGGTCCAAGATAAACGCTAAAATATTTATTGCAGTAAGAATGAGACAATAAAAGTCAGGATTTAAAGTGACCATAGATGGATCAACATTTGGCTGGTACAGCAGGGACCAGCTGAATTTAGATCCAGGAGTGGTCACTGCCGCTCAACAGAAGTCAATCTATCTTTTGACTTTTGACTTTTGTTGAATGTACCTGTTGGGAAAAAGCTGCCTAATTAGTAGCTGCAGTCAGTGGCTGCAATGCTGATCTGTGTATTCTGACAGTGGAGGAGTCCTCTTGCTGTCAGAATACAAGGAGGATTACTCCAGCCACCAGTTCATTGTTTTGTTTTTGTTTTTTTAAATGAGCCATGTATGGTCAGTTTAAGTCTCTTAGGTAGGATGATAAAATCTCCAAGGTTTTCAGTGAGGTCTTCACAAGGGATAAGATTATAAGATAGGATAATAGTAGATACAATAAAGGTATCACATCATGATCACATGCAACACATTATGATATTTTCCACACATCTCAAACTGTATTATTGCCACATTGATTTTATAGTGCAGAAAAACTCAGTGTTGACAAATTAGGTATTCTGTTATAGTGTGAAAGCAAGCATGGAATCAGCTTATCACTCAAAGCACCCACAACAAAGTGTTTTTTTTTTTTTTTTCTTTTTTTTGTTTTACTTATCCCCAACATTTTTAATTTGAGTAGGATTTGTGTACCTATCAAGTTTTTATTGCGGTTTGGGTCTTTGCTGGGAAAATTCATGCTCTGTTTGCCCTGGTGACCCTTGTCACAAAGGCAGAAAGTGAAGGGAAAACCAAAATTTTACAGTTGTCAGCAGAGCAGGAGATGAGGTGAAACCTACCACTAGGGACACGTTCTTGTGAAAACTATAAGAGGGAATTTTCCTCACTTTTAAGAGATATATAGTTACTTTCAAAAGGACAAAGTCAAAAAAGTAAACATTTGTGGGTGTTATAACCATTCCCTTCTTTATCTTAAAAAAAAAAAAAATGGTTGTATATGAATGTTAAGGTTAAGTTCAGGCTTAGTTTTAGGATAAGAGCACAGGGCAAGCAATAGAGGAAGTTGAAAAGTTCCACATTCATGGGCCCCAGTAGACGTTAAACAGACCTCCAGGCAAAAAAATGGATAAACATAAATAGCCCATTAAAAGTTTAAAGTATAACTAAAGACAAAAAAGTTTTGCCTTTATTTCTACTTTAAAGGATAAGTTCTCCTTTGGAACATGTTGCATGTTCCGCACGTATTTAGGATGGAACATGTAACATGCTCCAGCTTCTGCCTCCTCTCTTCCTGAATGATGTTCTCATTTTGATGGCCCTCATCACTTAACACATGTCTTAGACCCACTCCAACCTGTGACCAGTCAGTGAAAGGAGGATTAGCACAGTGAAGAACTCACCCCCCTGTAATACTGCTGTCTCTTTCCATCAGTATGCCTTCTCAGCACATGAACTAACTGGCTTCTTGTTCTGCTGTGCCCTCTCACACTCAGCCCTGATATATAGAGATTGCATATGGCTGATTCCAGTCAAATATATATTTTGCCTAGAGATCAGTTTTAATTTAGCAGGGCAATTAGAGAAATACCACTCCCTTTTTGATGCTGAATCCTCACAATAAACACTACATTTCAGAGTTCACAGCACCAATACTGTACAGTACTGTACTCCTAAACCTGTATAGCAAAGAGCACACAATTTTGACTTAAGCCTTTCTAAATTATTTGTTAGACTAATTTATGAAAAACAGAGCAAAGATCAGCAAACCTGATAGCCAGAGCAGCAAACCAGACACAGTCCTAGTGTGGAATAACAAATTAAAAGTGGGGTAGTAAACCAATTTTCTCTTTACTCATGGATACAACATGTATTGCATAAACTGCTGTATATTTTTCTATGTTCTATTTTTTCTTTCCATAAATGTGGAGCAGTGGAAGAGATGGAATTTGATGTACAAGCTGACTCTGATCACTCAAGAATAACAGTGATTTATTTTAACCATGCAATATAATTCACACACATAAACCAAAATGCTTTCTAAAATCATAAAAAGTTACATAATGCTTATCAAGAACATAGGAAGAGCAAAATAACATCAAGAACATTAAATTGTACTTTGATGCAAGTGAGTATATTTTGTTCTTTTAAGATTTATTTATCTAACATGCCTAACACACACACACACACATATATATATATATATATATATATATATATATATATATATATATATATATATATATATATTCACTTGTAGAGGAGAACCGCACTCTGCTTACAGTTTAGTGCCAGCAATCAGGGCTTCCCACCGACCTTATATAATAATCCAAAATTCAGTGTATAAGATTCTAAGAATAGTGTGTTTTGTTTTTTTTACTGTTGTGTATTGACAATGCAGAGATAGATTAGCAATGCAAAGCTCACCTGATCACATCTGTTATACTAGCGAGGTGGACACATTGTGGTTGATTTACTAAAGGAAGTACGCTATTCACCCTACAAGGGAAGTTACACTTTGCGTGGGAATTTTCCACAGAGTTTAGGGAATGTGGTGCAGTTTCACTTTGCAAAGAATACCTAAACACATGCACGGAAAAAACAAATTTGCTTATAAATTATTGGGTGATGGAAGTCAGCAGAGCTTCACCTCGTTGAGCCCCGTGCATAATTTCCATGCAAAGTAAAACTTTGCCTTTAGTGAAGCAACCACCCTGGCTGTGTTTTAGTACAGGGAATGCACAGATTGTAGTAACCCACCAAGACACTGCAGTGGAATCTGGGACTCTTAGCCCTGTGGATCACCCCCCTGAATAGAGTGCCTTTATTGATTGGTGGCACATGTGCAGGTCTGATGGCATGGAAAGTAATACTACTGATGCTAGTCAGAGAAAAAATTCTGCATCATGTGTATGGGAGAGCAAGTGAAAAACAAGACTTTTTTCTGCACAGGGACATCTATAGCATTGTGCTTGACTGTGTAAAAGTTAACGATGAAGAATCTTAAATGGGTTTTGGTGATTTTAAAATGCACACTGTATGCTTGGCTTACAGTATAAATCTAGTGTTTGTTTTGTTGGTACTGTATTTGAAGCTCAGCAGTTATTAAGGATCAGCTTGAAAATGTAGGAAATTTCTGGTACTTGGGGAAATAGAGGGGGTTGGCTGCAGAATCCAAAAGAGAATCACACTGGGAACTCTAAGCATATGATCAATACCATGGAGATAAAGTATTTTGCACACTTCATTTAGATTGCATTTTCTCCTTTTGTAATCATAATATAATCACATTATTTTTACCCCTCATAGCTGTCACAAGGTGCTGTACCTATATCCCTGTCTCATGGGTAAGTTACTTTTTGTACATCCCACTGTGTACAAAAACAAATATGGGAATTTTTCTGGCCTGCCTCCTTACAACACACAATCTATCCCACTCTGTACAGAAATGTTGCACTGTGGAATACTTGAGGGATCGCCAGTGTGCTTAAATTGTTTGTAAAGCTTTGTTTTTTTGTTTTTTTTTAAAACAACAAACATTTCATACTTACCCGCTCTGCATAATGGTTTTGCATAGAGCAGCCCCAATTCTCATCTTCTGGGGTCCCCTGCCGGTGCTCCTGGCCCCTCCCTCCTGCTGAGTGCTCTCATAGGAAGCAGCTTCCTATGGGGGGCCCTCGTGTGTGCTTGAGCCCAAGCTGGGCTGTTTGCATCTAGATATGCGTTTCAGACAAACACCCCTGCTCAGCCCCCCCCCCCCCACCCCCACTCTGCTCACATGCTTTGACTGTCACAACAGCCGGGATCAGCCAAGCCTGTGAGAGCTGGGGGAAAGGAAGAACAGCTGCTGTAGACATGCACAGGGCAGGATCCAGATTGCGTTCAAGTGAGTATTTGGGGAGGTTTTTGTTTTTTTTTTTTTTTTTGTTTTTTTTTACCTTAATGCAGAGAATGCATTAAAGTAAAACATGTTTTCATGTTTTACTTTTACAACCACTTTAACGTGACTCCCCAAATTAGTAATTACATCCAGCATATTGTAGGGGTTGGGGCCCCTAGTACACACAGGTGATGTGCACTTCTCCTCTATAAGGTTAGCTTTTGGATATCTGCAAGCATCTTGTGTTGACTCCTATTTGATACATACTGTATATAACTTTATTATAGTGATATGTTTATGTTACCATTTAATTTACCTTTACCAGTGTGTGTTTTTTTTTTTTTTTCCATTTTAAGTCCAGTGGGTCTATATGAGGGGATAGCCTGCTTAGTGACATTGTTCTGCTCTGTGTGGCAGTGAACGCGATAGAGTATATAATTATTAGTCTGAAGCTCTAATAATACCTTTTTTTAGTAGACATTTCCTGTTCTGTCTGGCTTTCATTGTATCAGTGCAGATATATACAGTATAGTATAGCTATTAAACGTTTCATAACATTAATTTGTCATTCTGAGTTACTTAATGATTATGACTCATGTATTTAGAAAGGCTGACCAACAGGCAGCTTATTACCAGTAAATTTTTTATTGAACAAACACTTAATTTTGGGACTAATTACATATGCACAGACAAGCAAAAAAACATAGGTTTACAGTTTAAAGAGGGGTAATCTTATTAGGAGTGGGAAAATATGCATTTAGAAGGCAGCCAGTAAGTTTCTATCTTTCATTTTCAAAACTCAACCAAGCAAACTGAAGATAGAAGATGATTGGTTACTATGCACAGCTGCTCCAGGTTTTATAAACTCACCCCCTTTAAGTACATGTCCTCTTGTTTACATCAAAGCAGGGTAATTGCTGCTCTTAGAATCCAGTTGCCACAGATGAATCAATTTTCTTTTCTTCCATAATGGGGGTGGAAGAAAAGAAAATTGGTCAATTCCTCTATTGACACAGTCAGATGTCTGCTGGTGGAGAAAGGGGGGTCGCGGGGAGCCGCTGGCAGTAATTGCATGTAGAAAAATCTGGCAGGCTGGATGTACCAGATTGATGGATCGACTTGGGTATAAATCAACCTGCCATACATGGATTGAAATTCATCCGGTCCCTGCTGAATGGGTCAAGTTTTTTTTTTTTTAATTCAATAGTTTTTATTGATGATTTTCACATATAACAAAAGCAATCAAAAACTGTCGGTTGTTGCAAGGTGGTAGAACAATGTCATGTAATAAGTACAAATAAGGTAACAGAGTAATATCAACATTTGGTAAAATTATCGTTATATAAGCTTCCTAATACTTGTTATACAGTGGAGGTATGGGTTGACTACCGTCCTGGACACCCCTTCGGGTTCAAGACTGTGTCCAGGGCTGCAGACAACCCTATTTGCCTTCGGGTTATTCCATTCAATCATACAGTTTGTTATACATTGAAGAGAACTATGTTATATGAACATTAGTAAACAAGATCATTTTTAAGCTTGGAAATTAGATACAAAACCTTGGCAATCATTCCTAGGTAAACTTAGCAATAGATATAGTCAGAATAGTCACCCTTCCTGGGGAAGTCTTGTTGAGTGCGTACATTAATTTTTTCTGAGGCTTGGTTAGATAGGAAAGTAGGCCTAATAATAAGGATTCAAAAATCTGTCTTTGTTCCCAAAGTGTGGAGCAACAAGTGGCTTTATATGTGGAATTGGAGACTTTCGACCATTGTTCTACAGTGTATGTGCATCCTAGGTCAGATTCCCATTTGAGTAGCAGAGTTGTTTTAGTAAAGATGCTTTTTTGTTGAAGGAGGTTGTAGAAGAGTGAAATTACTTTTTGACGTGATATGGGGGTGTTAGGAGGGATCCAAGCAGTTGGGGAATTTTACAGGACCACAGTGGAGCTGTAGTTAGATAGTGTTTTGTGTGTATATAAAGATAAAGGTCTGAGTTGGGTAGTTGGTATTCTTTTTGTAAGGTGGGAAATGATTTGAGCAAGTCATTATTAACCACTAGCCGCCCGCCCACTGTCATATGATGGCGGGACGAGGCAGCTATTGTTCTGGGCCGCCGTCATATGACGTGATCGCCTTCCCGGGCCACTAGGGGGCGTGCGCCGTCGCTGGGAACCCGATGCATGTGCCCGGCGGCCGCGATGTCCGCCGGGCACCCGCGATTGCCCAGTAACTAAGCAGGACCATGGATCTGTGTGTGTAAACATACAGATCCACGTCCTGTCAGAGGAGAGGAGACCGATGGTGTGTCCCTTGTACATAGGGACACCGATCAGTCACCTCCCCCAGTCAGTCCCCTCCCCCCACAGTTAGAATCACTCCCAGGACACATATTTAACTCCTCGATCACCCCCTAGTGTTAGCCCCTACCCTGCCAGTCACATTTATACAGTAATCAATGCTTTTTCATAGCACGGATCGCTGTATAAATGTGAATGGTCCCAAAATGTGTCAAAAGTGTTCGATATGTCCGCCGCAATATCGCAGTCACGATAAAAATTGCAGATCGCTGCCATTACTAGTAAAAAAATAATAAAAATGCTATAAAACTATCCCCTATTTTGTAGACGCTATAACTTTTATGCAAACCAATCAATATACACTTATTGAGATTTTTTTTTTTTCAAAAATATGCAGAAGAATACATATCGGCCTAAACTGAGGAAAAAATTTGTTTAAAAAAAAAAAATTTAGAAATTTATTATAGCAAAAAGTAAAAAATATTGTGTTTTTTCAAACTTGTCCCTCTTCTTTTGTTTATAGCGCAGGAAATAAAATCCGCAGAGGTGATCAAATACCACCAAAAGAAAGCTCTATTTGTGGGGAAAAAATTATAAAAATTTTGTTTGGGTACAGCGTTGCATGACCGCGCAATTGTCATTCAAAATGCGACAGCGCTGAAAGCTGAAAAATGGCTTGGACAGGAAGGGGGTGAAAGTGCCTGGTATTGAGATGGTTAAAGAGATCATTGATGTGCATAATACCTTTCGCTTGCCACTTTGCGAAAGACATTAAGTCAATTTTGTTTTGCAGGGCTGATGTGGGGATTTTCGGGGTGGACTTGATAGGGTAATTTGAGCTGAGTCTTAGAAATTTATTCCAAACTTTACCTGTTGCAGACATTGTAGGAGGGGTATAGGAGGGGATTTTAGTTTTATGTGACATAGAGAATAAGCAGGTAGATAGTTTACCTCCTGGAATAGTGGAGGCTTCCATTTGGCCCCAAATTGTGGATGGGGAGGGTAGAAACCACTCTTTTAGTTGTGTAAGCACTGAAGCCATGTAGTAATCCTGAAAGTCCACATAGCCAGTACCACCAGCTGTGCGATGTTTAATCAGTTTGGTATGTACGCATCTGGCTTTTTTACTTTGCCATGTAAAACTAGAAAGCATAGTTTGTAGTAATTTAAAGTCAATAGTTGGAATGTTAATTGAGAGGGTCCTGAAGAGGTAAAGGATTTGGGGGAGATGGAGCATTTTAAAAGCTGCTAGGCATCTCATCCATGAGAGTTCAAAAGACGCCAGTCTGTTAAGGTCCTCCTGAAGTTTGGTGCAAAATGGTAAATAGTTGTGGTGGAATAGCGTTTTAGTGGTTTTGGTTAGCTGGACGCCAAGGTAAGTTATACTTTGTTCTGCCCAGGTATAGGGGATCCCGCTGTTGAAGAAGGATTGAATGGTCTTTTCAGCGTCTAGAGACAGGGGCACAGAAGGGATACCGGAATTTTTCACATGATGGATAATATCTATATTCTATTATATCAGCAGGTGGCCCTGTTGGAGGTTTTTTGCTGTGTTTAGAGTTCTTTTGAAAAAGGACATTTGACGTTGATTCTGAGCATAGAGGGAGACCAAAGTGTTATTTATTATGCAAAACAAGATAACATAGCGACCTTTAGGATCAATAATGCACTTTTGGAGTTGGAAGCAAACAGTGTTTTGTATGGCAATTAACACTCCCCTTTGTTTCCGTGAATAGCATAACTTGAATATATGGGGAAAATGTTTATGTTGGCACTGAGGGGACAAATCTTGAGCAAAATGAGTTTCTTGTACGCAAAACACATCGCTATTTAGCGATAAAGCTGTTTTCCACATGGGGGGACGTTTAGCCAGGTGGTTCAGGCCTTTTGCTTTCAGGAAAAGTATAGTGAGGGACATATTTGTGGCTTGTCTGGTGAAGAAGTGTCTTACGGTTGGAAGGAGTTGTTCAAAGGTTCCTCAGGAAGGTGCTGACTGCCGCGGGCGGAATTCTTCTCTTGGATGCTCCGAGTGTGACAGAGACGGTGTTAGGTTGTCAAGGCATCTTTTAAACGATGAATGGCACGTGAAGTATTGAATTATAGTTGTGTGGCTTCTTAGTTCTGAGGCTTATTGGAATCTGAGTATCAAGAAAGTTCAACAGATAAAAAGGAGAAAAGTAAAATAAAACAGACAAATAAGTCAGCAAAATGTAACTTTAGCGAGGTGCTGACTAAACTTGGGGGGAAAGTTCAAAATCTGTACTTGGTTGAGCGAAAACCCGGACCGGACTTTGTGTTATAGCATATCGTGTAAAGGGCAAGGACGTTCACTTGATTTTGATTTGTGGTTCCCACGGTTATACCCCTGTTGAGAGGAGTTGGGTTTTCTTGTGGTGTCAGGCGCATTAAGTGGGAGACCTGGAATTATGCCCCATGATTGGAGGAGCTTCATTCCTTCTTCAATTGTAGCTATAGTGTGAGGTACTCCATTGTAAGCGACCAGGATAGTTATGATTGGTAAGGGCTTTCACTGTTTTCAATTGCCTTCTCATTTGTAAGGTAAATTGTGAGAGATCAGCAAATAGCTGGATATCTGCATACGGCTCTGGCAGTGTGGTTATTGCTCTTGCTCTGGATAGGATTTGTTCCTTGGCCTGGTGGAAGTGGATCCACAGGAGTACATCTCTGGAGAGTTTCTAGGTGGCGTGGTTTTGGAATCCTGTGTATACGGCAGGAGCGTGCGGTGAGGTCAGTGGCTGGTGAGGCACTGGCTAGTATCAGAGCCAGATACGCACATGTTACATATGCCATGATCGTTAGAGCGAGAGCAGTAATTCTAGCACTAGACCTCCTTTGTAAGTCTAAACATGTAACCTGTAAAAAAATTTCAAGCGTCTCCTATGGAGATTTATAAGTACTGAAGTTTGACACCATTCCACAAGTGTGCACAATTTTAAAGTGTGACATGTTAGGTATCTATTTACTCAGCTTAACATCATCTTTCACATTATACAAAAAAATTGAGCTAATGTTAGTGGTGTTGTTTTTTTAATCCATGAAACAGTTTTTTAAAAAAAACAAAAAAAAAACGTGTTTAAAAAAAATTGCAACAATCACCATTTGATTCCCTAGGGTGTCTGCTAAAACAATATATATATATATAATATGTTTGGGGGTTCTGAATAATTTTCTAGCAAAAAAAATGATTTTTTACATGTAGGCGAGAAGCGTTAGAATTGTCCTGGATGGCAAGGGGTTAATTACCATACGTAATATACAAATACTTTTTATATATTGTTTTTAAGGTAATTTACCATATTTTCAAAATCTGTACTCAAGCAGGTGGCTTAACGGACAAAGTACGGAAGTTTGAAGTTATAACTTCCAACCAGTAATTTCATAGTAATTAGATAATACATTATGTTATAACTTATAGCATATAAATATATGATTTAGCTTAAATATAACAGTACCTTTTCAGCAGGCAGCAGATTCTTATTCTCCCTCTTAACTGTGTGAGAAAAACATGGGATTGTGGGTAAATTGTATACCCATAAACACATGTATTTCCTTGTAGTTAAGAAGGCTGTGCTGGAAGGGAGCATTTGTATTTTAGACACACGCCTCATTCTATGACACTGCAGTGAGAGGTGTGCCTCCACTGCAGCATTTTTATTGGACAACTGGGACCAATGGTACTTTACCATTGGTCCAAGACTCCAAGCTGTTTATTGAGCTCAGTGCATCTGACAAGAGAGCTTATCCTCTCAGTCTGTTTCAGAGTGCGTCACCTTGTATTTAAAGTGGCCGCTGTGTATTTAGTTTCTGACAGGCTGCGCATGGAGCCCCATATCTCTGAAACCAGGTCGTAGGAGCCCCAATTTTTATCAGTGGTTGAGTACGACTTAGGCTACATAAAGCTCTGTGTAAACTGTTGGCGCTATATAAATGGGCATATTAAAACATAGTTTTGTTGAACTCCAGACCTGCCAGTGTTATTTATTTTAACAATCTAGTCACAGAATTCTAGCTAAAACTTTTAGATAATGGTTCATTAGAAATATGACTAGCTGACAGAATTGAGCTTTTACTATAACTGTAGAACACATCACCTTTGGACAGAAAATTCACTACGACCCTCAAGCTCGATTTTTTTTTTTTTTATATGTTCATGGCCCTGCCTCCTCTGACTGCAAGCCACTGGTAAATGGTCAATAGTGAACTCAATAAGGGACAGCTCAGGTAGCAGCGTGGAGAACATACTGTTAGCATATATGTGTAGCTCTGCGGGGGTGTGTGGATTCAGGTATGCCGCATATTTTAATGTTATTGCAGTGAGAGGGATCCTCGAGATCTGCCGACTTTGCCTTGATCCACATAGTATCATCTTTTTGTACCATATATGCATCCACCAGGTCATTCACTGTGTCAGTGCATTCTTCTATTTTATTTTCCATTTACTGCACTCTATCTCCCATATGCCTCATATCTGTAGAGAATTTGTGAATCAGGGAGGATAGATTAGTCATGAGAGAGGATTGTAATGACATGAGCATGTGCTTCATTGTGGTATCAAGTACAGGCTGCCCTGAGGTAGGAAAGGCAGCTATGGAGGACTGCAGGGAGGATATTGCATGTTCATTATGCAGATCATTACTCACTGTGGTCTCGGCCTGATGTGAAGGATCCATCCGCATCCACGCTTTTGCTGGGCTCTGGGAGACCAAGGAAAGCGGAGGAGAGTTGTTGGGGGAAGATGACGCTAATCCCCTATTTCTCCTGGATCGTCATCTGGAAGGTCGGTGTAGGCTGATGGTGGTCGCGCTGCGGCTCCGGTGGCGCCATCTTGTCTTCTTCCCTGCTGCCTAGCGGGCTGGAAGAGGATGGCCGTGAACTTCTGCGGGCACCTCTCGTCCTTTCTTTTGTGGGGTCTGCGGGAGTGTGGGAGGTGCTGTGGAGTCTCGATGGGGCTGAATTCTTGCCCTAGGCTTAGGCTGCAATCTTGTGCGAGCAAGCCACGCCCCCCGAACAGGCCAAGTTTTGATCTTTGCATAGCCAGCTTTGGAAAGGAGAATACTGTCCATGAAATACCTGAGTATACCATTAAATTTTACATCTTCACTGTAGACCTTTGATTTAAAGCTCATCCTTAAGTAAATATTAATCCCCCTACCACACCATTCTTCCAACCAAAAAGATATATTCCTTTAAAGCTGTCCTTGACAGTCCTCCCATGCTGACTTTGCTCTTGCAGACTCCTCTCCTGGATCCTGAGATAACCCCACCACTGAACAGCCTGTAGGAAATCTCCACTTCATGCATGCAGTGCAAAAAAGGACTCCACCTCATGTAAACAGAAAAAGAGAGAAGTCTTGGAACTGGATTGCCTTGTGACCATTTGAAGAAAAAACTACTGCTACTGCAGTTACTATGAAGATGTTCCCATGTATATAATATGCCCAACATGATTTGGACAATATGTTTAGTCCAAAACTGTGAATCCAGTAGCCAATAGTCTTATTGAATAGCACTTATCCTTCAACCACAATGGACATATTAAAACATAGTTTTGTGGAACTCCAGACCTGCCAGTGTTATTTATTTTAACAATCTAGTCACATAATTCTAAAACTTTTAGATAATGGTTCATTAGAAATATGACTAGCTGACAGTATTGAGCTTTTACTATAACTGTAGAACACGTCACCTTTGGACAGAAAATTAGCATAGTTGTAGCATATCTATACCAACTACCATATACAATGTCCCCATGCACAAAATATATAGTACCCTATGTTAAAAATGTATTTTAATCTTCTAATATGAACACCCCCTGCCTCCATTGTTCTGAAATGTCTTTTAGTTCATTAGAGACCATTAACATTACCAAAAACAATAAATAGATTTAGCATTAAAGCTCAAATCAATACAAGTCAAATATTTTAGAGAGCTGTTGTTGCTAGCCACGAATCATTGCTACCACTCTAAATTCAAGAGAGCTTGTTGTAATCCACTGTGGATGGTTTTAACACAGCTGCTTGCCAAGGCTGCAGACTAAGGTCATGATTCTGTGCTATGCAGCTTCCCTATGTACAATGTATCATTCTATCTGATAAACTGTAAGTACCAGTTCACACAGACCACTTTGAAGCCGCCCCGCACAGCGCAACCTCAGTGCGGCTTGCAAACTACTTTTATTTTTTTTTTTTTTTTTCATTTTTATTGAAAATTTTCACTTGTACAAAAATGAACATACAACATAGTCAAAGGTGTAGTTGGATAAAAGGAGGATAAACGAGTGTAAGCTAAGAATTTATAACATCCTGATGTAATAACTGACTATCATCGCCCTCTCCAGCCACCCCACATAGGAACAGACTGTGCCAGGGGTAGCTGAAGAGTTCGGCCCATTACAGATAATTCAGAGTGTTGTTGTGAAAATGGGCAGTCCTTATAGCGAAACACCTGTGATTTTATAACCTTGGGTTATATATGACTAAAACAGATGAAACCTTTGAAAGGTGAGAATGAAAGATTCATTCCTCAGCACATCAAAGCTACGTTATAGGTACAACATAATGCCCAATATCTAAAAATATGAGAATCTTGTCTGTATAGGCTAATGGGCGTACTTAGTACAGGAAGAGATAGGGGGTGGAAGGAAAGAAGAGAAAATAAAAACTATAAATCGGGAGGGAAAGTGGACATATAGTAGAGATAAAGGGGGAAGGGGGCACATTTCACAGAGAGCTAGAAGTAGGGTCTGGATGTGACGCAGGCTAGGCCCCTGATGGGATGCCACTCCCCAAAGCTAAAGGGATGCTCCGATATATTGGGCCCAGGGATCTTAGATGCTTTTGAATTTCTCCAAAGTGTGTAGGTTAGTGTTAGAGATGTTTTATTGGGCCATTATCAAGGAGATTTTATGTTTAGTTAGACGTTATGAGACTGATGGGGATTTCCAAGCATGTGTGAGTGTTAGTTTGGTCCCTAGAAGTATGAAGTGAATAAGAGTCTGGGCTAATTTAGAAATTTTGGGAATCCGCCGGTTGAGGAGTGCGATAGTAGGGTCTTGGTTAACCGCACTCCCAGTGGTCTTGCGGATTAGATTGAATATTTTGTTCCAGTAGCCCCTGATTCTAGGACATTCCCACATGGTGTGAAGGAGTGTGCCTAAATGACAGCAGCCTCTGAGGCAGAGGAGGGAGGACTGAGGGTAATATTTGGCTAGGCGAGTGGGAACCAGGTACCCTTACCTTGAGGTTGGCTTCAATCAAGGAATTGTTAAGAATCCCTTTAAATGATTGAGTCCAAGTCCCAATCTATCTCAAGGTCATGTTCCCAGCTCAACATATGGGTCGCTTTCTCTGATGGCTCAACCAGGGCTGAGTATATCAGAGAGATACCCCCTCTCGTATCCATGGCTGTGGAGCACCATTGCTCATAGGGGGTAACTGATAGATGGCTTGCATTTCAGTTCAATATGGAGTTCAGGAAGTGGGATATTTGGTAAAAGCGAATTTTTTCCGAGGGGGCATTTCTAGTTTGGAGATACCGTAGCTTAGCTTGAGGGGGCCATTTTAGTTGAAATAGTGCCCTATTTGATACAAACATTTGTCTAACCACCACTGGAAGGCTTTGATATTCATCCCTGGGGAGAATTGGGGATTATGAAAAATATGAGCTAATGGGTGCCAATTTGATGTTATGGAGTTTAATTTGTAAAGTGTGTCACATAGAGCTATCGAGTGGGACAGTGTTGGGGAGAGAATTGGGGGGCTCCAGAACAAGTAATCTAAGGTGTAATTTGGAATCGCTTCTTGTTCCATCCCTACCCAGTCCGGTTTTGGGCCCCTAGAAAATATGATAGGTATTTGGCTTAGTTGTGCCGCCTGGTAGTACCACCAGATGTTAGATAGACCTAAGCCCCCTTTCGTTCTCAGTCTAAAGGGGACTTTTTTAGAGAGGTGGTACCCAGTTTTGCCCCAGATAAAGCGAATGATTGCTGATTGAAGCTTGTTGATATGTACTTTGGTGGTGACAGGGATAGGGAGGGAGTGGAAAAGGTATAGAATTCTCGGTAATAGGGTCATCTTAATCACATTCACCCTACCTAATCAAGACATCTTGTACAGTGACCATTGGGCCAGGTCTTCCGCTAATTTTTTAAACATGGGTGGGTAATTATGTTTGTATAGTTGTTTGATGTTGGTCGTACCTAAATATGGAATGGATGTATTGTTCCAGGAAAAGGGAAATTGGCATTTTAATCTGTATACCAGGGATGGGACGACGGGAGGGGTGGGGGGGGACACGTTTAGGGCTATTGATTTAGTCATATTGACTTGCAGACCCGAGACTCAACCAAAATTGTTTAATAGTTGGAGGATATTAGGGGTCGAAATAAGGGGGGATGTTGCAAAAAGGAGAACATTGTCTGCAAATGGAGCACACTTATAGGTTGACCACATTGGATACTGTGAATGTTGGGATAGCGTCTGATCGCTATTGCTAGAGTTTTGTAACAGGGAATTGGTCAGAATAGTGTCCGTGTAGTCTGACTTGTGCCTTGTGGTGCGAGTAGAGGGTCTCCAGGATTTTAAGGAAGTTAGGGCCCAATCCCCATCTCTCCAGTGTAGTGAAAAGGTATGGCCAGGTGACAGTGTTAAATGCCTTTTGAAGGTCAGTGGAAGGAAGATAACCCTCCTGAGTGGGTCCCATCCCAACTTCATGAGGGATATAATATCTACTGCTCTCCTTATCTGATCTGGGCCCTGTCTTCCTGGGATAAAACCCACCTGGTCCTTATGGACATATGACCCTATGAAGGATGCTAGTCTGTTTAATAATATTTTTGGCATTATTTTTAAGTCATTATTAATCAAAGATATTGGTCTGTAATTGCTTACTTCGCTTGCGTCTTTGCCCGGTTTGGGGATTACAGAAATGTAGGCTAAATTAGTAGCAGAGTCTAAGGAGGAACCTTTGCTGAGGGAATTAAAGAATTGGACCAGATAAGGAGAGAGGACATCTACAAACGTCTTGTAGTAGTGTGTTAAAAAACATCAGGGCCTGGGACCGAGCCTTTTTTGGGGTCTTTAATGACTTCACGTACTTCGTTTTCCCGGATAGGGGAGTCTAGTAATGAGCGATGCGGATCCGAGAGTTTGGGAAGGGAAATGTCTTCTAAGAAGGTATTAAGCTTATGTGGTGTATTTGGGCTTTTCTCTGTATAAAGGTTAGAAGAGAATGATTGGAAAGTTTCTAGAATCCATTTAGGATTCTGAGTCAGGGAGCCGTCCAAAGATTTGACTTTGGGGAAGGAATAAGTTCTATGTTCAGGGGAAAGTTTAGCCGCCAGATGCGGACCAATTTTGTCTGCTTGGAGGTAGAACCGGCCGCTCACCCATCTTAAATGTTTTTCTGCACTGGAGGTGAGGGCCATATTTAAGGCTATTCTAGCAGAATCCAGTTTAGCCACAGTGTCTGGCGTGGGTTTGTGTTTGTGCGTCTTACTAAGAGATTTGAATTCCTTCTCTAAGTTTGCTACATCCGTCTGCCTTTCACGCATCAAACATGAGGCTAGCTGGATACGTTTTCCTCTTATTACCACTTTATGTGCCCCCCATAGGGAACCCGGGGATATGTCAGCTGTATCATTGATGAGGAAAAATTCCCAGAGCTATTTTTCTAGCATGATACAGTGTACTGGGTTGGTCAAGATGGTTTCCTTCAAATTACTTAATAGAAGTCAATGTGAGACTCCGAAGTCGCCCCAAAGTAGTACAGGAACCTTTTTCTAAGTTGGAGCGACTTGAGTCGCTCCTATTAGAACGGTTCCATTGTACTGAATGGAGCACGACTTGTCGCCTGACAGGTCGCCCCTGTGTGAACCGGCACTTAGGGAACTACAATGGCAAGACTACAATACCTGATGTGTATTATTATGGCACAGTACACTACAGCTGTGTTTATTGGAAGCCCTGAGATGTGTAAACTGTATGTATTCCCTATTTTCAGTTTGACTAGAGTGTGGAGTGTACTAATAATGTGTAATAATGGATCTTTAGTGATACAATTCATTATTTGGGTCCTGTATCATATCCGAATATAATTTCAGTTTTAAAGCCTCCTAAATCACTACTGTATCAGTCAGCACTTTAGTCTTAGCACATCCATCCAGGTACTGATCTTTACATTAAAGTCACAGATAATGAGGCTAGAGTTAGACTTCAAGGGCTCTACTCTGACCCGATCAAGATAGCCAGGGGCACACGCCAGGGATGCCCGCTGTCTCCCCTGATATTCGCCATAATGATAGAATCTCTGGCAGTCGCTATCCGTAAACACCCAGATATTGGGGGGTACAGTGTGGCCACACTACACATAAATGTGCCTTATTTGCAGATGACCTTTTGCTCTTTGTAACCTCCCAAGCCTCCTCTTTCCCAACAACATGCACACTATTAAACAAATTTGCAGCAATTTCGGGCATCCAGGTCAATATGTCTAAGTCCCAGGCTCTGAATGTATCTCTCTCAGGCTCTGGTCTCCCACCTACAGAAAACCTATAAATTTGAATGGAGTGATACCTCCGTTAAATACTTGGGGCTTAATATTACGTCTAAGATTGAACGCCTTCATCAGGCAAACTACCCACCAATGTACCGTAAACTAGAAGCTGATCTCAGAAGCTGAGGATCTCCTAATGTAGCTTGGATGGGTAGAATTAACTTGGTTAAAATGACCCTCCTACCCAGACTATTGTATTTGTTCTGTGCCCTCCCTATACCAATTAGACGGGATCATCTTAAAGCATTTCAGAGTAAAATCACTACATTCATATGGCATAAGAATGGTCCTCACCTTTCAAGCCGCAACCTATTTAATCTTCCTACACAAGGGGGGCTGGGGCTTCCGAATCTCCTATGGTATTACCAGGCCGCACGGTTAGCGCAATTGCCCACCATATACCTCAAAACTGAGAAACCAGACTGGATAACCATAGAGAGACAAGCAGTACCTACGTTCACCCTAGATTATTTGTTATGGTGCCCACCCAAAAGTAGACAGTTATTTTGACAAGGGCTAAAATAACTATAGCTAAAGCATGGAAGCTACCCACAGTATCTCTTTTATTCATGAAAAGAAAGATTTCCTGGATAATGGCACAAGAAAAACTGGTCAGTTCTATCTTGGATACAACTCCCCAGTTTGAAGCAATATGGGAACCCTGGTCTCAATACATGGGAATATCCCTAATCCCAGGTATTGCCGGCAATTCAGGTCGCTGATCACTAGGACCTGCATCTGGTAGAAAGGCGCCTCCTCTTCTCCTCCTCTTTTCTCCCCATCTATTTTTCTCTCTTAACTCCTTTTTCCTTATCTTTGATATTTTCTACCTTCTTTATGGTTTTAGCATGAGTCCACACGATGGGCACTGGTTTATGGCTTTCTGTTTAGGTCCATATGCTATATCCTAAACCAACAAAGATTAGGTCCTATGTCTTTAGAGACTGGGATACTCCTCATACATGTTGTTATAGGATGATGAAGATACTTTATCGCATCCCCAAGAGATCCTGCTAAGGCCTCCACTAGACATGAGAGACGGGGCCTCGGCACCTCACTGGACACAGTATGATCCCTTTTGGGGTGTCCGGAGGGAGCAGGGCCTCAACACTCCTCAATGCGGCAATACATACCATGTACCGACGAATGGTTAGAGTATTCTAAATATGAACATTTCTAACTTTATCCTCTCTGTACAGGTTACCGATGCGCCTACCAATGTTACACTTTTACATTATGTGACTTTTCTGCTATGCTACTGTTATTGATCTGTTGTTTTTTTCTGTGAAACAATAAAAATTTTTATGACAAAAAAAAAGTCACAGATAAGAGCCCATCAAACTGTTGTGATGCCTTAATATGTACTTTTTATTTTCGTGCTTTGCAACCCATACATTTTGAATTGGCTGTAAATGCAACTTTTTGCATGAAGAAATGAGCCTGCCGTATCTTTTGTTACACAGCATGGCACAAAACAGATTGTATTCACATCCACATTATGGTGTACTGTGCTGGAGAGTTTTTAGTCACTGTATGTGTGCATTAAGGTATTGTTCAGAATGAATGTCACTGGACTGCAACAAATACTGTATATACCTGAGCAATGTGTTGTGGTATTGCATGGTTGAAAAGAATGCATTTACTGCCTGTTATTTTTATTGAGTATATTCTTTTCATATTTTGTGTGGGCTTTCACACTTAATAACAGACAGTCAGTGTTTTTCTTGAAGCATTTCAGGATATGTTAACATACAACATTGATAACTGAGAGTTCCTTCCTTCCCATTTACCACACAAATAAGCATATTTTGTAAGTGTTTGCATTGTACAGCAGAACATGGAAATTCACTCGCTAAAATCTCTTGTAAGCTTTAACAGGTTACTACTTTCAAAAATGTTCAATGATTTTAAATCTGCAGCTTTAATTAAAATACCTGGTGATCCTGCCATGAAGGTCTTTGTTCAGGCACTTCCTGTTATAGGGTGATAACATTCTGTCCCTTTTTCCTAGTTGGGCTTCTGTATTATCACCCTGTCGGGTGGGCATCCAATTGAGATAACAAATGGACATTTCAACAAACATTATGCAGGTATTGTCAGGAAAACCACCCCAAGAAATGCCATGCAGCCATCTCAGGGGCACTTGCATGTAAGTAGTATATGGCTATAGCAAAGGCTTCAGAAGATCAGCTGCAATAAACGTCAAAGAAAAAAGCAAAAACAAGTATCAAAAAGTCAGTTTATGATAAGCAGTGCTTATTGTCATTAGGTATACCTTACCCTGATTATCTGTGCAGTTCAGTATCCTCCATCTTCCCTCAAGGAATGCAGCACTTTAACCACATGCCGAGCGGGCCATAACCGAAAGACGGCTACAGCGTGGTCGGCTTATTCTGGGTGGGCGTCCATGGACATCCTCACAGAGTCGCGCCCACTGGGGCACGCACCCGGGAACATCTGTGACCACTGGGTCTGGGGGGACCTGGCGCATCATGGATCACGGTAAATGGCCGCTGATGGCGGCCGTTTACCACATGATCGCTCCGTCAAATGGCGGAGCATCACTTGTAAACAAACCGGCGTCATGACATGACGACGGTTCCTCCCTCCCCTCTCTGTACCGATCGGTACAGTGTGAGAGGAAAGAGGAAGAGATTGTTTGCAGTGCTGTGGGCACTACAGATCCAGCCCACAGCGCTGCTCAGTGCCCATACTCTGCAATATTCTGCCAGTACTCACCAATACTCTGCAATAAATTTTAACAGAAACAAAGAATTTTTTTTTTTTTTTACCGAATTTTCAGTCTTTTTCTATGTATAGCGCAAAAAATAAAAAACCCAGCGTTGATTAAATACCACCAAAAGAAAGCTCTATTTGTGTGAAAAAAGGACAAAGATTTCAAATGGGTACAGTGTTGCATGACTGAGTAATTGTCATTCAAAGTGTGAGAGCACCGAAAGCTGAAAATTGGTCTGGTTAGGAAGGGGGTTTAAGTGCCCAGTGGTTAAGTAAGGAATTCTGGACAGTTGCACTGAAGCATAAAGCAGAGCTAGCAGACCTTTGCTGCGTCCAGCAAATATTAATCTGTCCATTTTTGATGTAAACTCTCACACCATCCTCTGGAAACTATTATTGTGAACATTTGTCTGCCTGCTAATTCAAGATACTAGTATAAAGAAAATGTTCACTATTGCATACTCTGGTTCTAATTATTTTTTTCCTTTCCTTTAACTAGTTTTTTAATTAGTTTTCTAGGTAAATTTAGAATGTACAGTATAAATAAAAAATGTTTGGACAGTTTGAAATTACATTCAGGGGTGTCTGTCCACACAGCCCTGTGTAATTTACTTTTAGAGTTATGTAGATTATATAGTTTTATACAGCGTGATTTCATACAGTACAATATGTTGGAATGGGAATGTATACATAAGGCATAATGCTGATCTGCCTCTCTTGCTAAGTCTGAAGTCTCTCTTACTAAACCCTGTGATTGTATGTGCTAGGCATGTATTGAGTACTGTACATGTTTTAGTACTTGCAATTTCATCTGTTCTAATTAATGCTGGGTTCGAGAAGAGCACTTTTTACATATGTTCCTTTTGAACATGTGTTCTGTTTGTGTAGCAGTACTCAAACAGCTTAAAAATGCTTGCAGTTAATTATTGGAAATCTATATTGGTGTGATTGCAGTTGAGAAGGGTTTTAACCTTTGTGTAGCAAGATGGTATTATGTTATTACTTGAATGTTTTAATGTCTGGCAAATTATTTTTTATAGTCGTACATAATGCATACTGGAAAAGCTGTAGTATTTAATAATATTACTGGAGCAATAAAAAGGGTCTGAATTATACTTTTCTGTGACAAAGCATGCATTTTAAAGAGTATTTTTATATAAAACAAGTACACCAACATTACATTTGGATGTTTCTCAAAATTCAACACCCACCTTTTTTTTTTTTTTGCTTTTGGTGTCTCACACAGTAAGTGAAGTATATCCCCAGTGGATACTGCAGTAAAACCTATCAGAGATTCTAACCCTTCTCCACGCTATCCATAAATATTTTTTTCCTGGAGGTCCATGTTTAGTGATTACAGATTTTACCGAATTCATCAGTTGGCTGAACGATTTTTCCTTGTAGGATGGAAGCTGTTCTTTTGATAGGATATGCACAGTTTGAGAAGATCTGAATTGAAGAGCTTTGCATCAAATGTGTAGGTGGTTTTAAAAGTAGTAAGGTAGAACATATGAATTTTGGTATAGGGGGTCATAAATAAGTGGTTCATTTTCTTAGAGGTAGATGTTTAAAATTGCTTAATAATCTGCACCATATATATAGTTACATAGTCAGGTTGAAAAAAGCCACAAGTCCATCAAGCTCAACCAAAAAAAAAAAAAAAAAAATTACAATCCCATATATACAAACCTACACAGTTGACCCAGAGGAAGGCAAAAAACCCCAGCAAAGCATGCTCTTATTTGCTACAGCAGGGAAAAAGATTCCTTCCTGATCCACTGAGAGGCAATCGGATTTTCCCTGGATCAACTTTACCTATTAATGTTAGTACCCAGTTATATTCTGTACATTTAGGAAAGAATCCTGGCATTTTTTAAAGCAATTGACTGAGCTTTTCAGAACCACCTTTGGAGGGAGTCTATTCCACATTTTCACAGCTCTTACTGTGAAGAAACCTTTCCATATTTGGAGATTAAATAGTTTTTCCTCTAGACGTAACCCTAGTCTTCTGTGATGACCTTAAAGTTAATAACTCAACACCAAGTTCACAATATGGACCACTTATGTATTTGTACATGTTGATCATATCCCCCTTAATCTCCTCTTCTCAAGAGGGAATAGATTCAGTCCCTCTAATCGTTCCTCCTAGCTGAGTTCCTCCATGCCTCTTATCAGTTTGGTTGCCCTTCTCTGCACTTTCTCCAGTTCCCCAATATCTTTTTTGAGAACTGGTGCCCAAAACTGAACTGCATATTCCAGATGAGGTCTTACTAATGATTTGTACAGGGGCAAAATTATATCTCTCTCTCTGGAGTCCATACCTCTCTTAATACATGAAAGGACTTTGCTCGCTTTTGAAACCGCAGCTTGGCATTGCATGCTATTATTGAGCTTATGATCTACCAAAACCCCCATATCCTTCTCCACCATTGATTTCCCCAGTTGTACTCCCCCTAGTATGTATGATGCATGCATATTCTTAGCCCCCAAGTGCATAACTTTACATTTATCAACATTAAACCTCATTTGCCACTTAGTTGCCCAATTAGGTCGTCTTGTAAATGGGAGACATCCTGTAAGGATGTTTTTCCACTGCATAGCTTAGTGTCATCTGCAAAGACAGAAATGTTACTTTTAATCCCAGACCTTATATAATTTATAAAGATATTAGAAAGTAAGGGTCCCAGCACTGAACCTTGGGGTACACCACTGATAACCTTAGACCATTCCGAGTACGAGTCATTAACCACTACTCTCTGAATTCTGTCTTTTAGCCAGTTTTCTATCCATTTACAAATCGATATTTCCAAGCCTGTATACTTTACCTTACACATGAGCCGTGTGTGGGGAACTGTGTCAAACACTTTTGCAAAGTCCAGGTATACCACGTCCACAGCCACCCCTCTGTCCAAGGTTTACTTACCTCCTCATAAAAAGAAATCAGATTTGTTTAACAACTTCTGTCTTTCATAAATCCATGCTGTCTGTTGCTTTTTTTTTTTTTTTTCCAAAAGGAACTTGTCTATGTGGTCTTTTATTAACCACTTCAGCCCCGCATAATTTCACCTTCTTCCTGACTTTTTACAATTTGGTACTGCGTCACTTTAACTGACAATTGCGTGGTTGTTCAACGCTGTACCCAAGCAAAATTTGCATCCTTTTTTTCCCACAAATAGAGCTTACTTTTGGTGGTATTTGATCACCTCTGCGGTTTTAATTTTCTGCGCTATAAACAAAAAAAGAGTGTCAATTTTGAAAAAAAAAAAACAATATATTTTTTTAAATTTTTGCTATAATAAATATCCCCAATTTAAAAAAACAACAAAAAAAAATGAATGTATTCATCAGTTTAGGCCAATATATATTCTTCTGCATATGTCTACATTTTACATTTTGGTAAAAAAAAAAATTGCAATAAGCGTATATTGATAGTTTTATGGCATTTTTTTTTTTTTTACTAGTAATGGCGGTGATCTGTGATTTTTAGTGGTACTGTAACATTGTGATGGACAGATCGGAGACTTTTGACACTTTTTTGGGACCATTGGCATTTATACAGCGATCAGTGCTATAAAAATGCACTGATTAGTATGTAAATGTCACTGGCAGGGAAGGGGTTAATACTAGGGGGCGATCAAGGGGTTAATTGTGTTTTCCCTCAGTGTGTTCTAACTGTATGGGCATAGGATTAACTAGGAGAGGAGACATATTGTTTTTCCTATTTAGTAGGAACAAACAATATGGCTCCTCTCCTCTGACAGCACAGGGATTTGTGTGTTTACACACACAAATCCCTGTGCTGGCGCTCGTGCTCGTGCCCACCGGGCTCGAGCATCGGGTCCTCTGCCGTGCAGCGGGCGGGCACCTCTGGTGGCGCGTGCACCCCTCTGGTGGCTGACAAAAGGGTAGGATGTACCCTACGGGATTTTGCCCAGGCGAGCCATTGCGCCGCAGTATATCTGCGTGACATGGTTTGGAACCGGTTAAACTCTCCAGTATCTTCCCGACTATAGAAGTTAAACTAACAGGTCTATAGTTACTTGGTAAAGACTTTGATCCCTTTTTAAATATGGGCACCATATTGGTCCTGCGCCAATTCAGTGGTACCCTTCTATTTATTAACAAGTCCCTAAAAATTAGAAGCAATGGCCTTGAAATAACAGCTCAATTCTTTTTAGGATCCATGGGTAGATGCCATCTGGTCCAGGTGCTTTATCTTTTATTCTGTCTAAATATTTTTGGACTATATCCCTTTTGAGCCATTGTGGATCATTTGGGACTGTGTCAATACCACCCTCATTATGGACATGAGCTCCCCCATGCTCCTTTGTATACACAGAGCTGAATAAAGTATTTAATAAATTTACCTTCTCTTTGTCCCTGTCACACACTCTAGATTTTTTTGTAAAGGGCCTACATGCTCGGACCTGACCTTTTTACTATTAATATATTTGAAGGACTTTGGGTCTTTGTCCTACTATCTTTTGCAATCTCATTCGTTTTGAATTTTTGCATCCTTGATTTCCTTTTTACATATTCTGTTATATTCTTTGCAACATTTAAACGATGATAGCGTCCCTTCATTTTTATATTTTCTAAAAGCTCATTTTTTTATTATTTATAGCCATTTTAACTTTGGCCGCGAGCCACATAGGTTTTATTTTTAGCCTTTTAAAATGTGAGTGTTAGGGAAGCACCGAAATTTCGGCCACCGAAACATATCGGCCGAAAATGGCTTTTTTGCCAAAAAGCCGAAAGAGAATTCTTGCCGATACTGGCGCTAAAAATGGGGCGGGGCTCCGACCCCATCCCTGGTGCCGCCTATCAGGGGGGCTTCCTATATCATAGAAGAGAGGGGAGCCACCACCGCCTGTTTGATTACAGCGCTGGGAACATCACAGCTTTCATTTCAATAGCTGTGTGTTCCCCGCTGCGCTCCGTCAGATACAGCTCCTCCCCCTTGTCCGGGCACTTTGATAGACAGATCACCCGTACAATCCTGGATCGGGTGATCTGTCTATCAAAGTGCCTGGACAAGGGGGAGGGGCTGTATGTGATGGTGCGCAGCGGGGAACACACAGCTATTGAAATGAAAGCTGTGATGTTCCCGGCGCTGTAATCAAACAGGCGGCGGCGGCTCTCCTCTCCCTTCACTGGCTGCAATGGGGACACAGGCTGCACTACTGGGGACACAGGCTGCACTACTGGGGACACTGGCTGCGCTACTAGGGACACTGACTGCGCTACTGGGGACACTGACTGCGCTACTGGAGACACTGGCTGCGCTACTGGAGACACTGGCTGCGCTACTGGGGACACTGGCTGCGCTACTGGGGACACTGGCTGCGCTACTGGGGACACTGGCTGCGCTACTGGAGACACTGGCTGCGCTACTGGGGACACTGGCTGCGCTACTGGGGACACTGGCTGCGCTACTGGGGACACTGGCTGCGCTACTGGGGACACTGGCTGCGCTACTGGGGACACTGGCTGCACTACTGGGGACACTGGACACTGTAATCAACCAGGCGGCGGCTCTCCTCTCCCTTCACTGGCTGCAATGGGGACGCAGGCTGCACTACTGGGGACACAGGCTGCGCTACTGGGGACACAGGCTGCACTACTGGTGACACTGGCTGCACTACTGGGGACACTGGCTGCCCTAATGGGGACACTGGCTGCAATGGGGGCACTGGCTGGCTGCATCTGATGGGCACTGGTGAGGCTGTATTGATCTCTTGTATCCTGTCCGCAGTCTCTGACTCTCTGACCATGTCCCCAGTCTCTGACCATCTCCTGTACCATGTCCGCAGTCTCTGACCATGTCCTCAGTCTCTGACCATCTCCTGTACCATGTCCTCAGTCACTGACCATCTCCTGTACCATTTCCCCAGTCTCTGACCATCTCCTGTACCATGTCTGCAGTCTCTGACCATCTCCTGTATCATGTTCTCAGTCTCTGACCATCTCCTGTACCATCTCTGCAGTCTCTGATCATCTCCTGTACCATGTCTGCAGTCTCTGACCATCTCCTGTACCATCTCTGCTGTCTCTGGCCATCTCCTCTACCATCTCTGCAGTCTCTGATCATCTCCTGTACCATCTCTGCAGTCTCTGATCATCTCCTGTACCATCTCTGCAGTCTCTGACCATCTCCTGTACCATGTCCCCAGTCGCTGACCATCTCCTGTATACAAATATTTTTAAAAACAGTCACTTTCGGTATCGGTGTTGTATCGGTTTCGGTTTTCGGGATCAAGGAAGATTTATTTTCAGTATCGGTACCAAAAAACCCATTCAGTGTATCCCTAGTGAGTGTAGATCATTAAATGGTGCATTTTTACTCATTACAAAAATAGGTCTAACTTTAATATTTGGTCCCTAGACACAGCTTCAGAGACAGTCCTTCCAACTGATACCATGCTTATTATTAAGAAGGAACTTCAGTCAAATGGAAAAAAAATAAAATTAAAAACATGCAGCAGCCACAGATATTGTTGATGAGATTTAGGGGGTTTATTTTTAAGAAGAGGCTGTGTTTGTTATGGAATGATTTATTAATAATTTATGATTTATTAGTGTGCAGTATGGACAGATGAAGCCAGCACCTGTTTGTTCTGGAATATGGATGACCCACACACATCTTGCCAGTAAATGCGTCGTTCTAATCCTCCTAACTGTGCCCTTTGAATGATAATCACTGGATGAAAGTCCTGGCTTGCTCTTCCTCCCATGTGCAAGCACTTCTGGACATGCCCCCTGCCCTCTTCCTCTGCCTTCTCAACCACAGATCCCCAGTCTTCGGACACACTTATCCACCCTCTTCCTCCACACTCTCAAGGATTGATCCTGAACCTCTGGACATGCCTCTCATCATTCTCCTCTGAAATCCCTATCCCTACAATTAACATGATGCCTGTCAGAGCTATTCACATTGCCACAGCCACAATGTTTCCTACATATTAGGAAACAAAACCGCCCACCAATCGTGTGGCCCTTGAGAAATCTGCATGGAACAGATTTTAGGGAAATTAAAATAGGGTAAATAGGGAACTTTATAGTGCAGTCATTTTTTCAACTTTCCATCTATTAAACTTTCCATTTATTAAATCTTCTGCCCTTTTTGTTTTACTTTGGATAGTAAAACATTTTTTTTCTGCCAGTAATTACTTTACACAGCCCACTTCCTGTTTCTTGTCTGGTAAAAAGCCTAGGCTTATGACATCATGCACGGCTCTCTCACTCTCGTGAGAGTTTGCCAGGAAAGGAGGGGGGATGAGTTACGAGAGCTGCACAGCTGGAGGTATGCCTCTGTGTGTCTGTGTAAATCCGGGAAGTGAACAGACAGCAGCTTCAGCTGCCCACAGTTAAAATGGCTGCAGCCAGACTTACTGGAGGGAGATTTATGCCAGCATATTTGGCAAGTACAGAATCACAGTATATATAAAATATTGTGCAAAGTTATTGGAGGGAAGCTTCAGAATGGCAAATATCTTTTTATTACAAATTTTGTGAGCAGACTGCAGTTGCTCTTTAAGAAATAAGCACAACTGCTGTTTGCTGAGCTGGACAGTCTTTAAAGTGTTACTAAACCCAGAACCTGCATTCACTATAAATGGTCTCCCACAGTACACAGAACATGGAAATGCAATAGTTTTAGTAAACTAGGGGGGTAAGGGGGTTAGCAAGGATGCAGTAGGGTGCCAGGTATGATGAAGAGGATGACAGGGGGTAGGTTGTTAGCAAGGTTGCAGTGGGGTGACAGGTGTGTTGAACATAAGGATAAGGCTGTCAGGGGATAGGGTGTTAGCATGTTGCAGTGGGGTGCCAGGTATGAAGATGAGGATGATGGGGTAGTGTTTTTTGAAGGTTGCAGTGTGGTACTGGGTGGTAGGAGGATGAGAATTATGGGGTAGTGTGTTAGCAAGGTTGCAGTGGGGTGTCAGGTGTGATGAACATGAGGATGACAGGGTAGGGTGTTGCCAAGGTTGCAGTGGGTTGCCAGTTGTGATCAGGATGAGGCTGACGGGGTGGAGTGTTAGCAAGGTTGCAGTGGGGTGTCGGTTGTGATGAAGATGAGAATGACAGGGGGTTGTGTGTTTGCTAGGTTGCAGTGGGATGCCAGGTGTGATGAAGATGAGAATGACAAGGGGTGGGGTGTTAGCAAGCTTGCAGTGGGGTGCCAGTTGTGATGAACATGAGGATGACAGGGGGTGGGGTGTTAGCAAGGTTGCAGTGAGGTGCCAGGTGGGATGAGGATGACAGGGGGTAGTGTGTTAGCAAGGTGGCAGTAGTGTGGCAAGTGGGATGAGGATAATAGGGGAGAGAGAGAGGAAAGGCACAGAAAGAGAGAAAGAAGGATCACAAATATGAAAAAAGAAAACATAGCACATTTTTGGCACAATCTGTATTATTTATGAATTTAGAATTTGGGGATCAAAATGTATTTTTTAAAAGTTTAGAAATATTTATTACCTCAATTTGCATGTCCGCAGGCTGTAACTGATGCTGTTGAGAGATAAAAAAAAAGATAGTAGTAGTAGTAGTAGTAGGTAGAGTCGGGCCGGATAGGTGAGATGCGAGGAAGCTTTTTTTGGGGGGATAAGGGCTGTGGAGAGAGATATGAGCAGCCTGTGAAGGAGAACTGAACCCCGCACACTGTGCATAGCACACCCCATACCCTGCCCTCTGTATGAAGCGCACTCCTCAACCCTGCACTCAGCGCACTCCTGAACTTTGCACTCTATACATAACACTCCCCTAAACTCTGCACTCTGTGCATGTATGTAGCACACCCCTGAACTCTGCACTCTGTGCATAGGGTACCCCTGAACTTTGCACATAATACACTCCTGCTATTTATTGTCCCTTTAAGATCCCCCCACTGTTGGGCAAACCCACCGTTCGATGCATTTTCGCGAGAGAGGCATGGTTGAGGTCCTGCACCTATTTTCAGAGAAAAAAGCAATGGATACATTTATATAGTCCTACGGATACAACCGGTCCTTTGAGGGCAACCATTATGCTGATGTGGCCCACAATGAAATTGAGTTTGACACCCCTGGATAGAGATTGCACTTATTTATTCATGACTTGCTCAAATATGATATGCTGAAGAGGAAGAATAGCTATACATAAGAACAGTAAATACTCACATTTTTACAAATTGAAAGAGCAAATTGGTTCAGGGTTTTGGGTGCGCTTAAGATACAAATAGCACTTGGCAGAGCTCTATAATCCAAAAGTAAAAGTATTTGGTGAACAGGTTGTATCCGTGAAGATCATAATCTGCAATAGAAAGATCATTGCCACTCTTAGAGGAAGTAGGGTTTTTACTTTTCTTATTTCAACCCAAAAACAACCAGCTACAATGACCTGGATTACTGTTATGTTAGTTAGTTAAAATGACTTTTTTAGAGAATTTTTATCTATTAAATATGCAACATTGAAAGTAATGCGTGAATATGCACCACTCATACATATGGCAGTTTATACAGCCATCTGCTGTTCCATCTTTACCTGTTTTTAAATGATAACATTTCCATACTTTGTGGAGAAGAGTTTAGCAATAAAGATATGACCTTAGTTGAACGGCTGCTTGTCTGATTAATTTTAGTAGCTCAATATACGGTAACAGGGCTACAGTCACCTGTGGTGATTCACAAAGTTTACCAAGATTAATAGACAATCAAGAGGAACGATAGAAATTGTCTATGGCAATGCTCAATATGTCTCTCTTAATCAGATCTCCCATACAAAGTTAGTAATCAATACTCCCCATAATGAGAAATGTGCCAGGTAGTCTGCATTATAATGAATGGAAATTGTCTGGTACAGCAAATAAAAGAAGACACCACAAAATATCCCATTCACTATTTATTATATCTCCTTAAGCAATGGTTATCTATTTGGGCAAACAGTTCAGATTGATCTATGTTAATAGCAGTTTACAGATGTCGGTTCTTTGAGGTTTCTTGAAGTTCAAGAAGAATTAATCAGAAATTGAGATGCTCTTTCAGCAATTAGGGTCCCTGCCTTTTTGGTGGTTGTAAAATGAAATAGCTGAACATTGCAGGTAGATTATAGGTGATAATGAGAATATATTTATCTCAGTTCCCTAGTAGATGTGTGTAAATTGTTTTTCTTTATTCAAGGTAGAATGCAGACTTTAGCTCACTGAACAAAAATAAAAGCACTCTGAGCATTAATGGATGAATATCCAAATGTTTTTTCTTACAGTACATCCATCAAGCAGATGGTAATATCTCACATGAGATAATATCACTTTGTGGGCAATATTATCCCACAGCTTTGATTCATCATTGTCGGAAATAATGCAGTGTTTGATAAATTGACCCAATAAAGTAACAATGTGAAGTGGTCTTATCGCGCTAGTGATAATATCACCTGTTTAAAAAATATGTCCAATTGCAGATGTTGTTAGCAGTTGGTAACCAGAATTTAGCATATGTTAACTTGTCCTTTCATACTGATAATGCATGAAATTTTTAAAGAGTCTGAATTTCAAAATGGCAGTATAAAGCTATTCAATTAAATACATATATTTTGAATCCACCACGCCTTGAGGCTCTGTGCTAATATTTGCTACCAAAGTGCATTAACTTTCTTTACAACAAAAGCCATTTCAGACAAGTGGGAAATACTGACTGCATTGTGCTTCAGTGTGATTGCTTGTCAAAACGTGAGTTTGTGCACAACAATATGTTTCTTCTTAATAACAATTCTGCAGTATCTTTAGGTTTAGGACTTTTTTTTTCAGGTCCACATGTCATTTCTGGTTCATTTTATTTATTTTTGGTTTATTGGTTTCTGAATAAGCTTCACGACTTAAGGCAGTTATTATTCATGTATGTTAAAGTTGACCTTCCGGCAAATATAATAAAACATGCATTTTTAATAGTTATGTATCCATCCAAAATTAATTAGGATTTTTTTTAATACAGTTAGTTAAATATTTGACTCTGTATTTATTTACTATAATCTTCTGTCTAACATCACACAATGATGTATAGAGAGCAGATTTCCATTTGACATATGGAGAGACAAAATCCTCTGGGGTAGCCATAAGGGCCTTGTATACACAGTAAAAACCAAAGTGTACCAAACTGGAGTTGCAGACATTTTTTAAAGTAAGTGAAAGGTTGTTTAAGACATTGGGGGGGGGGGGGTCATGTTGCAAACAAGAAGTGACACAGCTGGAGTGATGGTGGGTTTACCATTCTCTGGATGGCATCCTGAGCTAGCCAACCTGTAGATGTAAGGAAATCCCACGCTATGAACTTCCTTGACATTTGGGGATAGTTTAAACTTGAGGAGGCACTACTAGGGACAAAATCCTGATCTCCAAATATTGGTGTCTAAGGGGAGGGGAGAGGAGAAAGAGTGGAGCAATATAATACTTTCCTGACCATGGAAATAGGAGGGTTATTGTGAGCCAGGGGAGGTCTCTGATTTCCCAAGAAAAGTTTTCATGTTCCATTTTACTAAACCCACATCATATAAAAACTATCAGTAAATGCTGTATTACATGCTGTTCATGCTCACTCAGACACTATGAGATTTGTTTTCTGTATTCTGCAAAATTTTTGGTTAATCCTGCTGTTCTCTATCTCCCCCTTCTGTCCAAGTCCCCACTGCAGCTATGGATTTTGCAGAGCAGTGTTGGCAGCTCTGCATACGCTCAGTTTTCAGAGAGTTTCTATGCTGAGCATTTCCTCCCTATCACATCCGAGCAGCCTATGTAGCCATGAAGTCACATATGTGGGCGTATACACAGTGGCAAATGACAGCCAACTCCCTCCCTCCTCCTCCATGCCCACTAACAAGCTAAACACAATGGGGACGGGATATTACATGTAGATCCATACAGGCTGGATGGGAGTAGCACAGCCTGTGACTGGCAGAAATTCGCCCACACTATGTTATTGCCAAAAAATTGTAAAGATTTATTTTAAAATATATATTTGTATGACAATGTATAGGTTTCTTGATATTAATTATTTATTTTTACTCTGTATTCCAAAGGCTGTTTTGTTTTATTTTGAACATGTAACCAACAGCAGAGGGCTAGAAGCTCCTCCTGCTTATGTTTCCCTGCAGACAGGCTGGGAGGGAGCGGGGTCATGTGACAGCTGTATATCGATTAGGAAAAAGGTACTTTTTTTTTGTACTGTTTTTTAAACTAAAATAATTGCAGTGTCATCATCCACATATCACTCTAGCACACTATTTATTATCCAATTCATGACAATTGCACTCTGCCTACCCCACCACTCATCCAAAAAAATATTCCCTAACATGTGTGGGATATTATATAATTTTGGCCTTGGCCAGAGTGAGGCAGTTAGTAAAAACAAATGTCTTTTTTCCCTTTTATTTATGTGCATGAGGAAGGGGTATGAGGCAGGAAAGGGGAACTTAAAAATGCGTAAAGTTCCACTTTAATAGCTGTGAGGATATTTGTTAGGGAAGTAAAAGGACTGATAACCAAAAAAGGTCAATTCATTTTTGTTTTGTTTTATGAATGCCCACAATATCTGGGTTGGATCTACTTTAATGGAAAAAAGGAATGGGAGGCCAGCCCTTTTGGGTATCATTAGAAATTAGGTATTCTGCTCTTGTTTCATTGGCTCTGACCACTGCCATTGGATGGGAGTATAAGACCATTATCCACAGTATGTTTGCTTAACCCTGTGTGTCTGTGTGAGTTAAAAAAAAAAAAAATCTCCACTACCCTTTGTTTCTTAGTAAGACGAAACCTACCTGGTCTGGGTGGATAGGTTTAGAGACCAGGGCAGTCTGTGGTTAGCTAGAATTTCGTGAAGAAGTTGGAGATCAACATTCAAGAGGGCAATCGGTCTAAAGATTCAGCATTGAAAAGGGTCTTTTTTTTTTCTTTTGCGATTACCAAAATATGGGTTCTCAATGTGTCTGTATGTCATTGGTGGCCTTTTAGTATAGAAATGAGGTGTCAGGATGTTGTGGAATGTGCTGTAGTATGGAATGAAAAAGCTGTCTGGGCCTGGCATCCAGGTTTTGAATGTTTTCAGTGTTCAGTCTACAAAACTATGGGTTGTGGGTGATTGTTGATGTTTGGTAAGACTATATAATTTGTTATAAAAGTTACAGAATTCTGAGGCAAGTTGGAATATTTCTTTTTTTTTTTTTCAAATCTTTTATTTATTCAGAGGGAGAGGTCTATGGACCCTTGACAAAAAACAAACATTGTTTCAATATGTACAGAACTTACAAGAAGCAATACATCAGGGAAAAGAAAGAAAATAGGTGATAAGACATCCACTTGTCCAATTCTTAACATAAATAGCATCGTTCAGTACAAAACTCCCATATGACTGTCTCCTCTCATTGTATTTAATAATAAGCCAGGGCAACTGTGAGGTCACAGAGCACGAAAGAAGGAAAAGAAGAAGAATAAGGAACTAGAACGGAAAGAATTAGAGTAGATAGAATGGAAGCAACAGTTAAAATAAGGGGGGGGGGAACCCACAACAACCCCTGTGGGGAAGGGTGGGGGAGACAGATCTCAAAAACTTTATGGTTGGACTACTACTTTTTAGTCTGCGATCAAGCTTCCAAACAAATTGCGACCCTCCTCAGAATAGACAAACAGGTTCCAAAGTGGCCACGTCTTGGAATATCGTTCTGGTTGGTGCCGTGCTGTTAGGATCAGGTCTTCAAATTTATTGATTTGTTCTACTTTCCTGAGCCACATCCCGATGGTCGGAGGTTGTGGTGTTTTCCATTTTAGTGGAATGCATGATTTGCCTGGGCCAAGGAGGTGATGAATAATTGATTTTTTGTAGGATCTCGCCGACCTCTGACCAAAATTGTGCTACGATAGGGCATGTCCAAAATACGTGTAGTAGCGTACCCTGTTCCTCCTGACATCTCCAGCATCTATCTGAAGTCGCTGGGAATATTTTGTTGAATCTCGCAGGTGTTCTATACCATCTGGTCAGAATTTTAAAATTGGTTTCCTGCGTTTTTGTACAGATTGATGATTTGTATGTGAAATGGTGGATGCGTTGTTTTTGTTGTGGACTAAATGTACGTTTCATGTCACGTTCCCAATCAGATAAGCAACTTAGTACATGGGAGTCTGGGGGGGTGATCAGAAGGTTATATATATTCGAGAGCGTATGTGGAAATGCTCCTTCTGTTGAGCATATTTCCTCTAAAGTGGTGAGAGGTTGTTCGAAATTGTTTGGGGGGAAGAGACCTAAGGAATTGGGAGAGTTGGAAGGCATTCCAAAACTTCAGGTGAAATTATCCTAAAGGGTCCATTAGGTCATGCAACGAGGGCCATCTGCTCTGTGTCAAAAAGTGTGATGCCTGTGTAAAGCCTGAAGCTATTAGGTGTTTAAAGGATTCATCCTGATATCCCAGTGAAAAACATGGGTTGCCCAATATCGGGCACATTGGCGAAGTTGCAGATGAGAGGGATCCTTTTTTGAACAGAAGGGAGCACACCCTCACAGTCTGGCCTATCAGTGGGTGTGACTTTACCGCGTTGGGTAGGGAGTCATAGCACCATGGAGCTCTATTTAGAGGAACAGGGCTCTGATCTTGTTCAAGCTGGGTCCACAGCTTTAAGGACCTGTGTCTGCACCAATCTACCAGTCTGCTGAGGTGGACCGCCCTATAATATTTGTGTATGTCAGGTACTGCCAAACCTCCATACTGCTTTGGCATTGTGAGTTGGGATCTCTTCAGTCGGGGGTGTTTGTGGGCCCAGATAAATTCAGAGAATACTTTTCGTACCTGCTGAAAATAATTAGATGGGATGTGGATGGGTAATGCCTGTAGGAGGTATAATAATTTAGGAAGTATACTCATTTTAAGAATGTTGCAGCGGCCAAACCACGAGTGTAGGCCAGAATTCCATTTGTTGAGAAGCGTTCAAACCATTGTTAGTAACGGGGGGAAATTTAGTTCAAAAACCTTTGATGTGTGGACTGGGATAATTGTGCCCAAATAAGTCAGTGTCTTATCGTTCCATTTCAATCTAAAGTTCGACTGAAGTTGTAACTTCAGAGACTGAGATAGATTAATGCCCATTGCTTCTGATTTTATGAAATTTATTTTGAGGTTGGAGAGGGCACCGTATTTATCAAATTCTTTAAAAAGATTTGGAATGGATATCACAGGGTTCGTGATGGAAAATAACATGTCATCACCGTATGCCGATACTTTATGTTGAATGTTGCCCACTGTTATGCCATTGATGTCTGGGTTCTTACGAACTGAGCAAAGAAAGGGTTCCAGTGACAGGGCGAAACGGAGGGGCGTTAATGGGCACCCCTGCCGTGTCCCATTAAAGATTTGTAAGGAATCCGATAAGACTCTGTTAGCTCTTACCTGAGCTGTGGGTCTTGAGTATATTGATGAGATCCACCGGGACATATTCGCACCAACTCCAACGTATTGAAGGACTGTATACATGAAGGACCAGTTCACCCTGTCAAAGGCCTTCTCTGCGTCCGTACCCAGGAAAACACATGGGAAGCGGGCTTTGTTTGCTGTGTGTATTAGGTTTAGTACCTTAATGGTGTTGTCCCTTGCTTCTCTCTTGGGAACAAACCCTACTTGATCTAAGTGAATTAGGTCAGGGAGATATTGTTGAATTCTATTCGCTAGTATCTTGGTAAACAATTTAATATCCATATTAAGCAGGGATATCGGTCTATAGTTTCCACAGGAGGTTGGGTCTTTACCCTCCTTTGGTATAAACGCAATGTGGGCCTGTAAAGATTCTACTGCAAAAGGGGATTCAGGGCCTACTCCATTAAATAGTTTAACCATGTATGTACTCAACGTTGACATAAAGGTCTTATAATAACAGAAGGTAAAACCATAAGGGCCAGGGGCTTTCCCAGGTTTATTTGCCGCTATCGCAGCTTTTACTTCCTCAATAGTAATGGGATCATATAAGGCTTCCTGAGCTACCTCGGGCAATTTTGGCATTTGAGAGGTAGACAAGTAGGACTGCAGGTTTTTTGTGAAGGGGGATCCCTATCAATATTGTACAAAGATGTATAGAATTTTTGGAATTCTTGGGCTATGTCTAATGGTTTGGAGACTTTGGATCCTTTTGGCGGGCATATGTGGGTTATATATGTTGCCAGCCTTTGATCCCTAATCGACCGCGCTAACATTTTGCCGCATTTGTCCCCCGACTCGTAAGAGATCTTCCTACAGATCTGCATTGACTCCTTAGCTTTGAATTGTAACAGGTCATTAATTTGAGAACGTTTGACAAGGAGGTCGGTCTCTAGGGATGGGGAAGGAGACTGTTTATGTCTTATTTCCAGCTATCATAAGTCATCTAACAGTGAGGTCAGCTGTTGAGTACGTTGTTTTTTAAGTCTCGAGCCATGCTTAATAAGCACTCTTCTGATGACCGCCTTGTGAGCCTTCCATACAATCCCGGGGTCACAACCCTCCGTATCATTTGTATTGAAGTAGAACTGAATCTCCCGAGAGACCTCTGAGATTACATCTTTGTCTTGTAGAAGACTTTCATTCAGCCTCCAAAATGTAGTTTTTGAGGTGAGGGAATCCGTAAGAGCGTATGATAGGGAGATAGGCGCATGGTCAGACCACATGATGGACCCTATATTGGAGGCTTTGACTGCATGCAATTGGGAGTGCGGCACTAGAAAGTAGTCTATACGAGAGTATACTTTGTGCGGTGAAGAGTAAAATGTATAGTCCTTTTCTGCAGGATGGAGGATACACCATACATCCACCAATTGAGCTTTATGTAATGCTTGGTCAATACGTTTACGGGAGCCAGGAGGAACGGTAGAACGTCTCAAGGACGTATCTTCTGAAGGGATCAAAGGGACTTTTAAGTCACCCCCCACAATCAGCTGCCCTTCAGAAAAGCTCAACAGCTTTTCAATAGTCCTCTCCATGAAAACATCCTGATAAGTGTTGGGGCATATAGATTTGCTAATGTCACCTTGACACCTCCAAACATGCCTTTCAAGAATAAGTACCAACCCATTGGGTCCAGCACGGAGTCGACGGCACCTTACTGGATATCAATATGGACACCCCTCTAGACTTTGCTGCTATGTTAGTCGAACGGAAAGCTATAGGAAAAGCTTGATTCTTCAGAATGGGTAGTTTGTCGCTTCTGAAGTGGGTCTCCTGTACGAAGGCGGTGAAGATCATGTAGGAGTATTTGTCTCTTTTCTGGGATGTTAAGACCCTTCGCATTAATTGAAATCACATTGATTATATCCATGTTTTAAAAAAAAAAAATGGAGAGGGGAAGGGAGAGGGGTGAGGAAGGAGAAGGGAGGTTAACAAAGATCAGGGATAGGGATGAGGAAAGAAAGAAAGAAACAGGGGAAAAAAAGATAGAAGAGAAGAGAATCTAAAGAGGCAGCAAATGTGCTAAAACGCTCGCCAGAAAAAATTCCCGGCGGTGAGCGTTGGCCTAAATGAGGGTAAGGATAGACACAGCCAAAGAGGAGGCTCTGGCCATCCCCACCCACCTCGACAATATTGCATACTAAATTTAAGTATCCAACCACTTGGATACTTCCTTACTGGACATAATTATATAACTAAATAAACATAACATAAAAAAATAACATCTGATAGGAATATACCCTTACAGCAGCCTTCATATAGACTATTAGTGCATGTGGCTTGACAACAACTCAGAGTACCCCCAAAACAAAAAAGAAAACTATAACTTGACATATTAGGAGTACACTCTGAGGGGAGTGAAATGGTTAAATCGGTCCAGTGACTGTTGAAGGGTGAGCATCCCAAATCCCTTGTGGGGGAGGGGAGGGTTAGAGACTGGGGGGAGGAAAGGAAGGGAGGCGGGAGAGGAAGGAAAGGAGGGAGGGAGGGGGAAGGTGGGTGGCAGGAGAGGAGGGAAGAAGGGGTATGGAATACTGGGAGAGAGGTACAGTGGGGCAAAAAAGTATTTAGTCAGCCACCAATTGTGCAAGTTCTCCCACTTAAAAAGATGAGAGAGGCCTGTAATTGTCATCATAGGTATACCTCAACTATGAGAGGCAAAATGTGGAAACAAATCCAGACAATCACATTGTCTGATTTTTGAAAGAATTTATTTGCAAATTATTGTGGAAAATAAGTATTTGGTCACCTACAAACAAGCAAGATTTCTGCCTCTCACAGACCTGTATCTTCTTCTTTAAGAGGCTCCTCTGTCCTCCACTCATTACCTGTATTAATGGCACCTGTTTGAACTTGTTATCAGTATAAAAGACACCTGTTCACAACCTCAAACATTCACAATCCAAACTCCACTATGGTGAAGACCAAAGAGCTGTCGAAGGACACCAGAAACAAAATTGTAGACCTGCACCAGGCAGGGAAGACTGAATCTGCAATAGGCAAGCAGCTTTGTGTGAAGAAATCAACTGTGGGAGCAATAATTATCTCACCCCGTGGGGTCAAAATGATTACAAGAATGGTGAGCAAAAATCCCAGAACCACACGGGGGGGACCTAGTGAATGACCTGCAGAGAGCTGGGACCAACGTAACAAAGGCTACCATCAGTAAAACACTACGCCACCAGGGACTCAGATCCTGCAGTGCCAGACTTGTCCCCCTGCTTAAGCCAGTACATGTCCAGGTCCGTCTGAGGTTTGCTAGAGAGCATTTGGATGATCCAGAAGAGGATTGGGAGAATGTCATATGGTCAGATGAAACCAAAGTAGAACTGTTTGGTAGAAACACAACTCCTCGTGTTTGGAGGAGAGAAAATGCTGAGTTGCAACCAAAGAACACCATACCTACTGTGAAGCATGGGGGTGGCAACATCATGCTGTGGGGCTGTTTCTCTGCAAAGGGAACAAGACGACTGACCTGTGTACATGAAAGAATGAATGGGGCCATGTATCATGAGATTTTGAGTGCAAACCTTCTCCCATCACCAAGGGCATTGAAGATGAAACGTGGCTGGGTCTTTCAGCATGACAATGATCCCAAACACACCGCCTGGGCAAGGAAAGAGTGGCTTCGTAAAGAAGCATTTCAAGGTCCTGGAGTGGCCTAGCCAGTCTCCAGATCTCAACCCCATAGAAAACCTTTGGAGGGAGTTGAAATTCCGTGTTGCCCAGCGACAGCCCCAAAACATCACTGCTCTAGAGGAGATCTGCATGGAGGAATGGGCCAACATACCAGCAACAGTGTGTGACAACCTTGTGAAGACTTACAGAAAACGTTTGACCTCTGTCATTGCCAACAAAGGATATATAACAAAGTATTGAGAGAACTTTTGATATTGACCAAATATTTATTTTATACCATAATTTGCAAATAAATTCTTTCAAAAATCAGACAATGTGTTTGTCTGGATTTGTTTCCACATTTTGTCTCTCATAGTTGAGGTATACCTATGATGACAATTACAGGCCTCTCTCATCTTTTTAAGTGGGAGAACTTGCACAATTGGTGGCTGACTAAATACTTTTTGCCCCACTGTATAATCGAAGGAGCCATCCATCATCCCACAAGTTGGTCACCTGGTTAGGATTTGGTATAGCTGGGTAGGGACCGGCCAGGGAACGTCTCACAGATTCAAAAAAGGCAGACAGGATGAAATGGCCACCCCTAGTGGTTTGAGTTAGGCTACTCTATAGAACGGGGACATGAAACTAGTTTTAGATGAGGGAGCTACCCTTCCGGCTTAGTAATGAGGTACAAGTAAGATAGTGTAACCTGCAAGGAAGGAGTTAACACAGTGAAGCACATATCTATACAAACATTAAGGCACAAAGACCTAGCCTGAGAGGAAGAAGCATCGGGTAAGGATCTGCTCCAAAAATCTTTGGAGCTGTAAAACATTGGACCCTAAAAACCCCCTCCCCCTCTCCCCAAGACATCTCATTAATATTGACAGGGAAACAATGGGTTGGTGCTGTCTGCACTAGAAAATGTAGGAGAGAATCTCTGGAATTCATCTTATTTCTCCCATAGGGGAATGCAAGGAAGAAGTGTTAGTCTTGCGGTATGTTACCCTTAACAAGGGCTGCTCAGAACGTCCCCTGATCCTTAGGTGTCCATGAATCCATCTTGGAGATTCAGAAGGGATCCTCAATACCTTACTAGACTCAAAACTCCGATCCCCTTTAAATTGCAAAAAAGTTTGCCAATAGGTCTCCCCCCTGACTCCATCGACCTCAGCAGGTGACACATAGGGAAGGCAGGACGGAGGAGGAAGAATCTGCTGTGTAAAACATCTAACGGGGACAACTCAGAACGTCCGCATGAAGCTTTACCAGTCATTGGAGAACAGATCAAAAAAAAATATAGGGAGAAACAGACAAAAACTGTGGAAGGTAAACTGGAAGACTAATGTCCACCGCACTCACGATTCCCGGGATCTCTCTCCTGACGGGGCCCATGGTCTCCTTCATTGCTTCTGGGAACGCGAAAAGGAACTCCCGGGAACCGCAGGGCCAGGGCGGCCAGGGACACTTGGCAGGAGTTGCAGCCAATTGGGAACCTGGATGGGATCTGTCCCCAGAAATGTGAACAGGGCTGGCAGGTCAGATGGTGTGCGGAGGGTGAAGAAAGCAGACTCCTTTCTGAAAGTCACAGAAAGTGCGTACCCCCTTCTATAAGTGAAACCTTGATTTCTAGCCACATCTAATAATGCTTGTAAGCGGGCCCAACGTTGCAGGGTATCCCTTGAGAGGTCCGGAAGGATCTTGATAGGTGCACCATCAAAGTCAATTTCTCCACACTCCCATGCTTTACGGATAATCTGTTCCTTCAGGGTGTATTTGTGAACGCGACACACCACATCCCTGGGTCTGAGCGGATCTAACGATCGTGGCCCCAAGGCTCTATGAACCCTGTCTAGCTCAATGGTGGACTGAGGTAAAGCCAGGACCCGCTGGAAAATGACAGTCACTGTATCCGGGAGATTATCAGATCCCTTCGCCTCCGGGAGCCCCGGAGTCTCAGGTTGTTCCTGCAGCTCCTATCTTCTAAATGAAGTTGCAGCGCAATCGCCGACTCTGTCTTTGCTATAGCAGACTGTTCCAGGACGTCCATTCTGGTCTCCGGAGAGGAGATAGACGATTCTCCAGCAGCCACCCGTCAGACAGAGAGCCAAGCTCCGTTCTCACCGCCTGAATGTCTCTGCGGTGGGCTTCCTACACACGCTGTATTAGAGTCTCTATGTCCTGCTTCGTCGGCAGAGCCTGGAGGAGCGCTCTGATTTCTCTGTCCATGTGAGCTGGATCTCGTCTGCTGGGGGCCCCCCCTTCCGACATCACCAAACGGAGGAGTACGGGGGTTTCTGAGAGGTAGGCTGAGTCAGGGGACAATGCAGTCGGGGATGGAGGATCCAGCAAGCCGGGACCACAAGGTGCTGTAGCAATGGCGCCCAGGGAGGGCTGGGCCGCGCTCCCAAAATATCTGTTTATCTCACCCTGCGAGGTGCATGGACGGAGTCTCTGTGCCGATGATCGTGTCCGGTATCCTTTTGTCTTTAGCATGTCGTTAATTGAGGCAGTCTATGGTGGGTTTCGTCGAGACTGGTAGGGAGAAGCTGGGAGCTCACACAAAAAGCGTCCTCATTTAGCCATGTCCAGGCCACGCCCCCAAGTTGGAATATTTCATATATTTCCTAACAGAAGGGGAAAAGATGCAAGATATACAGTATAGCTCTTATTATTGGAGAAGGGCTATGATAAGTCTATGGAAAGGGGTGGTTTGGTACTTTGGAGATATTATTCTACTCAAAGTGGTTGTAATGGCTTAATTCTCATAAATAAGGTACAAAACTATCTATGTTCAGTAAGGTCACATGTGTAGACCTTGAACTGTATTCTCTGTTTTTTCTTGCATGAGATTGAGCTAATGCCTACTTCCTTAAACTTCTATGTTTTGAGGTGCCAGTGTCGGAGTCCTATCTAAGGTACAGTATTGATAGTCCTTGAGATTACACAGATTGTGGTTACATAGACATGCTTATCTTTTGGTGTTAGTATTTCCATTTCCCCCTACCCTGGTTAGTTTTTAGTCTAATGTTCTTTATTTTCCTGCTTGTGTCATTTTATGTAATGTGTATTACAACTTACAGCTGAGTCTTTTATGTATGGTATATTTGCTTAGAGAATAATATGACATGTATGATTTGACATCTGTTATCTCTCCACTGCTGTAATAACATTTATGTTTGTACTTGTAATATATATTGAACATTGGAGGCTAGCTCCAGAATGGGATGGGCTGTGCTAAAAGTCATGCAATGTCCATAGTATAGCAGTGGGGGCTTACAGAGAAGTACTGCTTTGGTGTATTTTTGGAGCACATTCATCGGTGTGTGTATGTGTACATACACTGTGTGTGTATGTATGTCAAAAGTGAGTACACCCCTCACATTTTTGTAAATATTTTATTATATCTTTTCATGTGACAACACTGAATATATTACACTTTTCTACAATGTAAAGTAGTGGGTATACAGCTTGTATAACAGTGTAAATTTGCTGCCCCCTCAAAATAACTCAACACACAGTCATTAATGTCTAAACTGCTGGCAAGAAAAGTGAGTACACTCCTAAGTGAAAATGTCCAAATTGGGCCAAATTAGCCATTTTCCCTCCCCGGTGGTATGTGACTCATTAGTGTTACAAGGTCTCAGGTGTGTTAAATTTGGTGTTATCGCTCTCACTCTCTCATACTGGTCACTGGAAGTTCAAAATGACATCTCATGGCAAAGAACTCTATGAGGATCTAAAAAAAATAATTGTAAAATAATAATAAAGATGCCCTAGGCTATAAGAAGATTGCCAAGACCCTGAAACTGAGCTGCAACATGGTGGCCAAGACCATACAGCTGTTTAACAGGACAGGTTCCACTTAGAACAGGCCTCGCCATGGTCGAAGTTGAGTGCATGTGCTCAGCGTCATACCCACAGGTTGTCTTTGGGAAATAGACGTATGAGTGCTGCCAGCATTGCTGCAGTGGTTGAAGGGGTGGGGGGTCAGCCTGTCAGTGCTCAGACCATACGCCACACACTGCATCAAATTGGTCTGCATGGCTGTCGTCCCAGAAGGAAGCCTCTTCTAAAGATGATGCACAAGAAAGCCCTCAAACAGTTTGCTGAAGACAAGCAGACTAATGGCCTGTACAAATGATCCGAATGTCGTACGAAAACTGTAGTCTGAGGAAGAATCGTACGATTTTCAGATTGTGTGTACACTACTTTTGAGAGCTGATCACGACAGTTCATACGATATTATTCGACCGGACAAGCACAAAAATTTTTCTCATATGATACCAGATTGTACGATTTTCCTTTAGTCAGTACAGTTGTCATCCGAAAATACAATACAAATACATTACAACACATGACATCACTTCCGATTTTTTTTTTCTGTCCGAGAATTTTCGTGACTTTATTTACCTATTCAATTTCTACTTGTGACTATTAAGCGAAAAAGGTTGTACGATCTGTCGTACGATATTCACATCGTGTGTACAGGCCATTAGGACATGGTTTACTGAAACCATGTCCTGTGGTCTGATGAGACCAAGATAAAATTATTTGGTTCAGATGATGTCAAGCGTGTGTGGCGGCTACCGGGCGAGGAGTACAAAGAAAAGTGTGTCTTGCCTACAGTCAAGCATGGTGGCGGGAGTGTCATGGCCTGGGGCTGCATGAGTGCTGGCGGCACTGGGGAGCTACAGTTCATGCCAACATGTACTGTGACATACTGAAGCAGAGCATGATCCCCTCCCTTCTGAGACTGGGCCGCTGGGCAGCATTCCAACATAACAACCCCAAACACACCTCCAAGATGACCACTGCCTTGCTAAAGAAGCTGAGGGTAAAAGTGATAAACTGGCCAAGCATGTCTCCAGACCTAAACCTTATTGAGCATCTGTGGGGCATCCTCAAATGGAAGGTGGAGGAATGCAAGGTCTATAAAATCCACCAGCTCTGTGATGTCGTCATGGAGGAGTGTAAGAGAACTCCAGTGGCAACCTGTGAAGCTCTGGTGAACTCCATGCCCATGAGGGTTAAGGCAGTGCTGGAAAATAATTGACAAATATTGACAATTTGGGCCCAATTTGGACATTTTCACTTAGGGTGTACTCACTTTTGTTGCCAGCGGTTTAGACATTAATGGCTGTGTGTTGCGTTATTTTGAGGGGATAGCAAATTTACACTGTTATACAAGCTGTACACTAACTACTTGACATTATAGCAAAGTATAATTTCTTCAGTGTTGTCAAAGATATAATAAAATATTTACAAAAATGTGAGGGGTGTACTCACTTTTGTGAGCTACTGTGTGTATATATATATATATATATATATATATATATATATATACACAGATGATACTCGAAAAATTTGAATATTGTGCAAAAGTTAACTTATTTCACTAATGCAACTTAAAAGGTGAAACTAATATATGAGATAGACTCATTACATGGAAAGTAAGATAGTTCAAGCCGTGATTTGTCATAATTGTGATGATTATGGCTTACAGCTCATGAAAACCCCAAATCCACAATCTCAGAAAATTAGAATGTTGTGAAAAGGTGCAATATTCGAGGCTGAAAGTATCCCACTCTAATCAGCCAATTAAGCCATAACACTAGTAAAGGGTTCCTGAGCCTTTAAATGGTCTCTCAGTCTGATTCAGTAGGAATCACAATCATGGGAAATACTGCTGACCTGACAGTTGTGCAGAACACCATCATTGACACCCTTCATAAGGAGGGAAAGCCTCAAAAGGTAATTGCAAAATAAGTTGGATGTTCCCAAAGTGCTGTATCAAAGCACATTAATAGAAAGTTATGTGGAAGGGAAAAGTGTGGAAGAAAAAGGTGCACAAGCAGCAGGGATGCCCGCAGCCTGGAGAGGATTGTCAGGAAAAGGCCATTTAAAAGTGTTGGGGACTTTCACAAGAAGTGGGCTGAGGCTGGAGTCAGTGCATCAAGAGCCACCACACAGACGGATCCTGGACATGGGCTTCAAATGTTGTATTCCTCTTGTCAAGCCACTCCTGAACAACAAACAATGTCAGAAGCGTCTTACCTGGGCTAAAGAAAAACAGACCTGGTCTGTTGCTTAGTGGTCCAAAGGCCTCTTTTCTGATAAGAGCAAATTGTGCATCTCATTTGGAAACCAAAGACCCAGAGTATGGAGGAAGAATGGAGAGGCACACACTGCAAGATGCTTGAAGTCCAGTGTGAAGTTTCCACAGTCTGTGTTGATTTGGGGAGCCATGTCATCTGCTGGGTCCACTGTGCTTCATTAAGTCCAGGGTCAACGCAGCCGTCTACCAGGAGATTTTGGAGCACTTCATGCTTCCTTCCGCAGACGAGCTCTATGGGGATGCTGACTTCATTTTCCAGCAGGACTTGGCACCTGCCCACACTGCCAAAAGCACCAAAACCTGGTTCATTGACCGTGGGATTACTGTGCTTCATTGGCCAGCAAACTCGCCTGACCATGAACCCCGTAGACAATCTATGGGGCATTGCCAAGAGAAAGATGAGACATGAGACCGAACAATGCAGAAGAGCTGAAGGCCGCTATTGAAGCATCCTGGTCTTCCATAACACCTCAGCAGTGCCACAGGCTGATAGCTTCCATGATGTAATGTGATCCCTCGCGCTAAATTGAGTATATAAGTTATGTGAATGTTCCTATACAGAGCTTAGCTTATATATGTGTAAAATAATGCCAATGAACGGTGATGATGTCTCTATGACTAGCAGCAAAATTAACAGTGTTCACTTACACTCAGCATAAATATAATAAAAATTGATTTTGCGCTATAAAAATCTATCACCTCAGAGTAAAGTGCATACAGTAATACAAAATCACTAACCATGCAGTGTCTAAAAGTGCTCCATAGTGCAACAATATATCAAGGTGCTATGTGCATCAAGGTGAAAAATCAATGACAATGTAAATAAAAAACGTTAAAATAATCAAAAGTTCATAATGTGCATCAAAGTCTATATTGTGCTGTTCCACTAGGATCATTCAGTGAAGGTAAAAAGTGATATTAATCTTGGGTTTTCTAATCCGGTGGCACCGGGCTCTCTAGACTCACACCTTGAGTATAAATATTAGGGGCATTGAAACCAAATTCTTTGTTCTTTGTGATATGGTGATGTAGAAGTGAAGCTTCTCTGATGTTGCAGCGATCTCTCTGCTTAACAGTACCTGCGATTTGTGAGAACAAAGAGGGTTGCCCACCTGGGCTCCACCGGTCCGGTGGTATAAACGGGAAGGGGAGAGAGAAAAGATGCCTCCGATGGTGTAGTAAGTTTAAAACAACTGACTATTTATTAAAAATTCAAGTGGTCTCTTACATGTAAACAAGTTAAAAACAGCATAAAAGGTAAAAGAGTTGAGGAGCGGCGTTGGAGACGCCTCCTTACTAGCTTCCGGTTTCGTCTATGCTCGGCCACGCCCTACGCGTTACGTCACCGCCCGTGACTTCAACTGGGGAACCGGATTGGTCCGAGAAGGATGTCTTTTATGTGACGGTACCGGAAGTCGTGTGTCGGCCATCTTTGTTGTGGTACAAAAACCTTGTATCCTTATTGGTGTTGACCGCGGCCATATTAGTGTCATTAAATGCGCCTGTGCTACCGCGGCCATTTTACAGGTGGCACTGTATATCAAATTGCGGCCATATTTAGAAGAGTCAAGTGTGATCTAGAACGCTATATTGGTGCAAGTTATGTCTTTTTTGTATGGATTTATTTATGTGAATTTGGTGAATACTGGTCGATATAGGGAATCAATGTTATACTGTTATTGTTATACTGATAGCTTCCATGCCACACCGCGTTAAAGCAGTAATTGCTGCAAAAGGGGCCCAAACCAAGTACTGAGTACATATGCATGCTTATACTTTTCAGAGGTCCAATATTGTACAATCCTTGTTTTATTGATTGCATGTAATAATCTAATTTTCTGAGATTGTGGATTTGGGGTTTTCATGAGCTGTAAGCCATAATCATCACAATTATGACAAATCACGGCTTGAACTATCTTTCTTTGCATGTAATGAGTCTATCTCGTATATTAGTTTCACCTTTTAAATTGCATTAGTGAAATAAATGAACTTTTGCACAATCTAATTTTTCGAGTATCACCTGTATATATATTACAGTAGTATTAAACCCACTTAGGACTGAAAACTTTAATTTCTCTGTTAAAATGAAAAATATACGGTATTGACGATCTGTCATTTGTACTCTTGTTTTTGAACTGTGCTGCATGCTGTGCCTTTGACTGTTATATTTATCAGCATCGGCTGATAAAATCAATGCATCCCTTTGAGTGGTCTGCATTTTGACAGAAATTGCATACAAATATCTGTGAGAAGAGCTACATTGATTTACTGATGGCAGGTTTACTTTGATTTGGTGCGGACAGGACCATCAGACCTGTTTTCAAAGCATAATGTTACAATTGTGGATTTCTGTTTTATGTGCTGCAGCCCATAGGGGCTGTGCTCTTGTCTCAGTGAATAGCATTGGACAATGTAAAATGTTACCTTGCATGTCATCTTCCAAAAATATGCTCAGTGTACCAGGAAGCCCCCCATAACTTCATAGAATCCTACTAGTATTTAACAATACTGAATCATGGTACTGCAATATTAATTGAACTCACACTGACATGACTGTAGTCTTATGGCAAAATGTATCATATACTAATGCATATATTTGTGTTGCATATTTTTATTTTTTATTTTTTTAACTGAAGGTTACCAGCCTCTTCCAGACTGCCGCACACCGATATACGTCCTTATTTGAAGGGGGATATTGTTTTTATGGCAGCGGCTAGCTGCCTTAACCCCGGTATCCTCTTCTTTGGCCGGCGGTCTGCTTTCCAATAAGAGTGGTCTCTGCGGCGGATTCGCCGCGAGATCACTTTTATCGGCGGCGGGAGAGGGCCCGCCGCGCTCCGGTGCACTCACTGGAGACGAGTGAGGGGAAGATGGCCCCCACCCACCTCCATAACAGGGCAGGGCGGAAGCAACGTCAAAACGTCACTTCTGCCCATAGCTCTTTTTTTTTTTTTTTAAATGACATTTTTTTAAATGACATTTTTTTTTCATTGCTTTTAAGTGTAAATATGAGATCTGAGGTCTTTTTGACCTCAGATCTCATATTTAAGAGGTCCTGTCATGCTTTTTTTCTAATACAAGGGATGTTACATTACAAAAAACAGTGTAAAAATAAAAGGTAAAATAAATAAGAAAAAAAAAAATTAAACGTGCCCCGTCCCGCCGATCTCAAGTGCAGAATCGACGCATACGTGAGTAGAGCCAGCAAATGATAATGGCGTTCAAACCACACATGTGAGGTATCACCACGATCAGTAGAGCGAGAGCAATAATTCTAGCCCTAGACCTCCTCTGTAACTTAAAACATGCAACCTGTAGAATTTTTTAAATGTTGCCTATGGAGATTTTTAAGGGAAAAAGTTTGTCGCCATTCCACGAGCGGGCGCATATTTGAAGCGTGACATGTTGGGTATCAATTTACTCGGCGTAACATTATATTTCACGATATAAAAAAAAAATTGGGTTAACTTTACTGTTGTCTTATTATGTTAATTCAAAAAAGTGTATTTTTTTCCAAAAAAAAGTGTGCTTGTAAGATCGCTGTGCAAATACGGTGTGACAGAAAGTATTGCAACGACCGCCATTTTATTTTTTAGGGTGTTAGAAAAAGAAGTATAATGTTTAGGGGTTCTATGTAATTTTCTAGCAAAAAAAAAAAAAAAAAACTGTTTTTAACTTGTAAACAAAAAGAGGCTTGGTCCTTAAATGGTTAAAAATGTTTTGTCAATACAGCACCATATACACTAGGTATGTGTAATAGTGTGTAGGTGGCTATTTTTGCTCAAAATTTTCCATGCTGTGTGCCCCTCACAGCTATCAGATGCCGTCATGAGTGGCTGTCTTGTGGCGCTGTGAAGCATGGAGTTCTGTGAATAAAGGAGGAGTTGAATGATAATATCTCCTCTCCCCATTCAGTTTTCTCATGGAAGTGCAGTAGGACAAGTTCTATGAATGACAGAGGAGGCAGGAAGGAGTGAGTAAGTGGCACAAACTTCCTTTTTTAGATTTACTGCTGCTAACCTTTACAGCACTGGAAGACAACCAATCAGGGCTGTGAAGGGGACAAAGCATGGAGGATTTTGAGCAGAAGCAGCTGCCTGCAGGCAATGTGATCGAAAGTTGCTTCAATTCTGAACAGTAATACCTTTCTTTTTCATTTAGTTGTTTAAGCCCTATGGCAATATTGTTAACAATTCTAACACCCTTTTTAAGATCCTGAGAGTATTTTTACCTATTTTCTGTTGCCAATTTCTTTTTTTTTTAATCGTTTTAATTGTTTTGTTTTAAAGGGTTGTTATAGGTTACTTGATCACCCATTTGCCTTGTGGGTCTCTCAGTTTGTTCTTGTTTAATATGTGTTTTTTTTTTTTAGTTTAGAACAGGGTCCCCTTTTAGGAATGCTTCTTTCCCGGGTAACTGGTCTAATCAACCATGCTTTATGAACTATTTGTTTATTTTAAGGGCTTTTTTCTTGTCTTGCACAGTTTAGAGCATGGTCCCCTTTTTAGTAATGTTTGTCTCATAGGCAACCAACCTAACTATTTAGCAAGCCCTTCTGGAACAAAGCCAATTACCGGCTTCTGTCAGAGGGACATTGGTCCCGCACACGGACAACCACTGCTGTTAAGCAGTGCCCACCAGTGCTGCCCTCCAGTGCATATTAGTGCTGCCTATCAGTGTCCACCAGTGCCACCTATCAGTGCCTATCAGTGCTGCCAATCATTGCCTCATCATCATTGCCACCTGTCAGTGCTGCCTATCAATGTCACCTGTCAGTGCTCATCAGTGCCACCTATTAATGCCCTTCAGTGCCACCTCTCAGTGTCACCTATCAGTGCCACCAATCAGTGCCCATCAGTTGAGCCTCATCAGCGCACATCAATGATGGAGAAAAATTACCAGTTTGCAAAATATTATAACAAATCATGAAACAGTTTTTTTTTTTTTTTTGTTTTTTTTTCAAAATTTTCAGTCTTTTTTCGTTTTTTTAGCAAAAAATTAAAAACCCAGTGGTGATTAACCGGTTCAATACCGGGCATTTTCACCCCCTTCCTTCCCAGACCAATTTTTAGTTTTCAGCGCTGTCGCACTTTAAACGACAGTTTTTAAAAAAAAAAAAAAAAAAACGAATTTTTTTCCTCAGTTTAGGCTGATACGTATTCTAAATATTTTTGGTAAAAAAAATCGCAATAAGCATATATTGATTGGTTTGCGCAAAAGTTATAGCGTCTATAAAATATGGGATAGATTTATGGCATTTTTTTTTTAATTTATTTATTTATTTTTTTTACTAGTAATAGTGGCGATCAGCGATTTTTTTCATGACTGCAACATTATGGCGGACACATCGGACACTTTTGACACATTTTTGGGACCATTCACATTTATACAGCGATCAATGCTATAAAATTGCATTGATTACTGTGTAAATGTGACAGGCAGTGAAGGGGTTAACCACTAGGGGGCGGGGAGGGGTTAAATGTGTTTCCTAGGGAATGCTTCTAACTGTAGGGAGAGGGGACGCACAAGGGGAGGAGACCGATCAGTGTTCCGCTGTTCTGGGAGCACAGATCGCTCTCCTCTGAACTGACAGGACATGGATCTGTGTGTTTACACACACAGATCCACGGTCCGTCCCGAGCAACGCGGCGCGCGCCCCCTAGGCGGCCAGGAACCCGAGGCCGTCATATGACGTCCACCCAGGATGGGAGATCCCATCTGTGGACGTCATATGACTATAGGCGGGTAGGGAAGTGGTTAAATACCTGTCAGGGCTGGGCTCAGCCCTTCCTTCTGAAAGCTGACCGCTCAGCTGTCAGCTAATTGCCAGCTCCTTTCTCTCCACAGTGACTCACCTGTTGATGATATCCTGCTCGTCAGTCCTGCCAACTTAAGCCGTCCAATCCAGATGATCTCTCCCTTCGCCTTAGTCACGTCTCTAGAGACGCTCTCCTGTATTCCTGTCAAAGACTTGTTTGGCTGACATTCCTTCTGGTTCCAGATCCTGCTTGCTGCTCTTCTACGCTCATCTCTGGCTCCCTGACGTTTTGGCTTGTCTTACTATCTGTTCCGGTTCCTGACCTCTAGCTATGTTTTGACTACGTTTACTCTGTTTAACTTTTTATTATTATTATTAAACAAGTGTGATTTAACTGTACTTCTGTCTCAGTCTGATTCATGGTTTCTGACAGTAGGCAAAGGCCATGAATTCAGAAGATGCAGTCAATCCACTTGTTGGTAATATTTTTTCCCACTTGGATGAACAGGATCACTGCATGGATCAGATTGCCATGGTGATACAAACGCTCCTGAGTCACGCGGCTCACCTGGAATCTCCCACTGTGGCTGCACTGGTACAACCTGTGTTGCAGGTCGTCCCTGCTGGTGTTCCATTCCATAGAGACAGTCCTGACCCTTTCCTCCCGCCCCCTGCTGGTGACATCATTTTCTCTTCTGGTTCAAGCTGGACAGCATGGAGCTGACTACTTCCTGGTTTTCCTGAATGTACAGCTATTCAGCACAACATTACACCAGAACCTTTCCCAGCTACCCTGATCATGCAAGGAGCCTGTGGGGCGCAGTAGAACTGCCAGGACTACTTACTTATGATGAGCATGACTCCCACTTATATCTTGTAAGTGTTTTTAAGCTTGCGCAATAACTGATACCGTTTAAATACTACACTTAGAGAGGCACCCCCCCTTGTTTCTTTTAGAAGGAGGGAGAGATTGTGCCTTTATTGTGGCCAGGCAGGTCACTTTTTGAAGTCTTATCCTACCCGTCCAGGGAACGCCCAAACCTTGAGGTCCTGTCACGGACAGACCTTAGGTGGTGTTGTTTTGTCCCCTGTTATCCAGAAGGATAAGCCCCTGGTTTTGGTTACCCTTTCTTGGGCTGAGTCGTCCATTGAGATGCAGGCTCTAATCGACTCTGGGGCTGCAGGCCTGTTCATTGACCTTTGTATAGAAGCACTCGATTCCACTGCAGCTGCATGACACTCCACTTTCCATTAAGGCTCTTGATGGGAGACCTCTACAGCCTGCCCATGTGACTCATGAGACTGTTCTGTTGTCCGTGGCCATAGGGGCTTTTCACCATAAGATAGTCCAATTCCAAGTTATTTCCTCACCTAAGTTTCCGCTGGTTATTGGTTATCCTTGGTTACAGAGGCACAACCCCTCTTTTGATTGGCTCCGTGCTGAGGTTCTCTCCTGGTCGCTGTAATGCAGCAAGTCACTCTTCCAGAAGGTAGCCAAGGTCACGTGCACCTCTTCACTCCTCACTGCCTGAGGAGTACCGCAATTTTAGCGATGTCTTTGACAAAGACGCACTTTCTCGAGGTTTCACTTGCAAATCCTCGTCTCCTGATGGTGCTGTTTTTTTCTTTGTGAAGAAGAGTGGTGAACTGAGACCTTTTCAGTTTCACGATTAAGAATGCCATCCGATGCCATTGATTACTGAGTTATTTGACCGCCTCAAGGGAGCAACGGTTTTCACGAAGGTTGATTTGACAGGGGCATACAATCTCGTTAGGATTAAGGAGGGTGACTAGTGGAGAACTGCGTTTAATACCAGAACAGGCCATTATGATTACCTCGTAATGCGTTTTGGCCTTTGTAACGCCCCAGCAGTTTTCCAGGAATTTATTAACGATGTTCTCTGAGATTTGTTGCAGTTATGTGTGGTGGTTTATCTCGACGATATCCTCATATTTTCCAAGTCCCTGGAGAGCCACCACACAGATGTTTGTTGTGTGCTTCAGAAACTAAGAGAGAACAATCTCTATTGTAAATTGGAGAAGTGTGAATTCCATCGTGAACAGGTTAAATTCCTGGGCTATGTCATTTCCACTGCTGGTTTTTCGATGGACCCAGAGAAACTTTCAGCAGTTCTACAGTGACCCCGACGAGTGGGTTTACGTCCTCTGCAGCATTTTCTTGGCTTTGCCAACTATTATCGGAAGTTTATTTGTAACTTCTCGTCCCCGGTCAAGCCCCTGACTGATATGACCAGAAAGGACGGTAACCCACAGAGTTGGTCTCCGGAGTCCATTAAGGTCTTTGAGAGTCTCAAGGCTGCATTTGTTTCTGTTCCTGTGTTGGCACATCCTGATCCTACATTATCTTTTATCCTTGAGGTTGATGCTTCTGATACTGGAGTTGGTGCTTTCTGTCTCAATGTCCTTCCTCTGAGAGCGCTCTGCATCCTTGTGGCTACTTTTCCAAGAAACTGTCGCCTGCGGAGTGCAATTAGGAGATTGGTGACAGAGAGCTGTTAGCGATCATTTTAGCCCTCAAAGAATGGAGACATCTCCTTGAAGTTAGCACTGTATCGGTTCTCATTCTTACTGACTATAAGAATCTCACATTCTTGTCTGAGGCTAAACTCCTCTCTCCCAGAAGGGCGTGATGGGCTCTTTTCTTGTCTAGTTTCATTTACATTGTCTCGTTCTTACCCGGTACTAAAAATGGAAGGGCTGATGCTTTGTCACGAAAATTTTTCTCCACTTCCAAGATGGAGTCAGTTCCGGTTCCTGTGATTCCTCCTGATCGTATTCTGGCTACAGTTCGCACCAGTCTCACTTCTCCATTGGGTGACAAAATTCTTGCTGCTCAGGTCCATGCTCCTCCTGAGAAACCTTGTGACCGCTGCTTTGTCCCAGAGAGTCTCCATACTGCCGTGCTCCAAACTTACCATTCTCTCAAGGCTGCTGGCCACCCTGGGAAGAATCAACTCTTTTGTGCCATTTCCCAACAATTCTGGTGGCCTAGTCTACGTGCTGATGTAACCGCCTTCGTAGCTGCCTGTTCCATTTGTGCTTAAAGTAAGACTTCACAACACCTTCTAGTGGGCCTTCTACAACCCATACCCAATAGAGAGAGGCCCTGGACCCACCTGTCTATGGATTTCATTGTGGAGTTACCCAACCCCCAGGGCAACACAGTTATGCTTATGGTGGTTGACCGGTTCTCGAAAATGTCCCATTGTATTCCACTTAAGAAGTTGCCCACTTCTAAGGAACTGGCTTCCATTTTTGCTCGGGAGATCTTTAGCTTACATGGGCTACCCAGGGTGATTGTCTCGGACAGGGGTAGTGAGTTTGTGTCTCAGTTCTGATGAACCTTTTGTGCACAGTTGGGAATTCAGCTTGCTTTCTCCTCTGCGTATCACCTGCAGTCTAATGGGGCCACAGAATGAGCCAGTCGGTCCTTGGAGCAATTCCTCCGTTGCTATATTTCTGACCATCATAACAACTGGTCAAACCTCTTGCCATGGGCAGAGTTTGCTCATAATAATGCCTTGAATTCTGCTTCCCAATTGTCCCCGTTTATGGCGAACTATGGTTTCCAACCTTCCATGTTGCCTGACTTGTTTGTTCCGCAGAGTATTCCTGCATTAGAGCATCTCTGTGATCTTCGTTCTACTTGGGCACAAGTCCAGGAGGCTTTGCGACATGTTAATGATAGGTACAGACTCCATGCTGACTGCAGAAGCCTGCCTGCGCCTTCCTACCAGGTTGGGGACAGGGTCTGGCTGTCATCTTGCAACCTCCGACTTCGTGTTTCCTCTCTGAAGTTCGCACCTTGGTTTATTGGGCCTTTCCGTATTCTTTGCAGGATTAACCCAGTGGTTTACGCATTAGACCTACCTTCTAATATGCATATTTCAAATGTATTTCATGTCTCCTTATTAAAACCTTCTGCAACCGCTTTACTGCCTCTGTGCCTCATCCTTACCCTATACAGGTTGAGAACCATGAGGAGTATGAAGTACAGTCCATTGTTGACTCCCGTAGATTCTGGGGGCGCATACAGTACCAGCCGCATTGAAAAGGGTACGGTCTGGAGGAACACTCTTGGGTCTCATGCTCGGACGTACATACCCCTGTCCTCCGTGATTTCCATAGATGTTTTCCCCTCAAGCCTGGTGTTCCTACAAGGGAAGTGGTCATTGAGGAGGTGGTACTGTCAGGGCTTGGCTTAGCCCTTCCTTCTCAAAGCTGGCCGCTCAGCTGTCAGCTAATTGCCAGCTCCTTTCTCTCCACAGTGACTCGCCTGTTGATGATATCCTGCTCGTCAGTCCTGCCTACTAAGCGGCCCAGCCCAGATGATCTCTCCCTTCGCCTTGGTCACATCCCTAGAGACGCTCTCCTGTGTTCCTGTTAAAGACTTGCTTGGCTGACATTCCTTCTGGCTCCAGATCCTACTTGCTATTCCACTATGCTCATCTCTGGCTCCCTTACGTTTTGGCTTGTCTGACTATCCGTTTCGGCTTGTCTGACTATCTATTTCAGTTCCTGAACTCTAGCTATGTTTTGACTATGTTTACTCTGTTTAACTTTTTATTATTATTATTTTTAAACAAGTGTGATTTAACTGTACTTCTGTCTCAGTCTGATTCATGGTTTCTGACAATACCACCAAAAGAAAGCTCTATTTGTGTAAAAAAATTATAAAAATGTAATTTGGGTACAGTGTTGTATGACGTCGCAATTGTCATTCAAAGAGTGACAGTGCTGAAAGCTGAAAATTAGCCTGGGCAGGAATTGGGTTTAGGTGCCCAGTAAGCAAGTGGTTAAAACATGAACAGTGTCGGTAGGGTAATGGACTGTGTCAGTAGAGCAGTGGACAATGTCAATGTTTTTTTTTTTTCTTCTATTATTTTTTTTCTACAATTTTAATATTTAATTTTTTTTTACAATATTATTTTTTATCATTATTTTACTATTTTTTAGGAGCCCCTTTGGGGGGCTTTGGTGAAATGTCAGGGGTCTAAACCGACTCCTGATGTTTTACTTTTGAGAAAGGGACCGAGGACAGAGATTCCCCAGTCCCTTTCTCTGCAGCTTCAGCTGCACTGGACAGTGAATGAATGGGAAGTGCTCTCTGCTGAGCTGCTTCATGTTCATTCACAAAATGAAGCATACTAAACATGGTTTAGTATGCTTCAGTTAAGAATCAACACAGTGAATGATTGGTACCTATCATCCACTATGTTCATTCAGAACAGGGAGGGGCTGGTAAATGACATATTTACCAACCCCTTCCCCCTGCTTTCCATCCTGAAACATCCTCCTGTGTGTCCACGGCAGCAGCCGGCATGAAAGGAGGGAAGGCAGCAGCGCTGCTGGGGGGCTGCATGAAGTTATTAGTGTGTGCAGTGCGTGCCTACGGGTGCCATGCTCACACCCTCCCCCCCGGCCAGCTAGGCTGCATGCTTAGGTAAGGGTCCGGTATGGAATTTGGAGGAGACCTCATGCCATTTTTTGTTTCATTTTTTCTGTGACTTTCCCCTAATGGTGACCATGGCTGAGTAGTGTGTGTTTAAACTGCAGTCAGAAACCTATTTAATTAGTTGAATACATAGGAGCATAGTTAGGAGACAGGAGAAAGCTTTGCATCAACAAGGATCTTCATGGTCAAGTCAACAGGTAGTATTTAATTGAAAGCTATAGTTTTAAAATAATAACTGTGCCAAATGCTAATATACCTAAATATAGCTATGATAGATGCCACTGTGTGGCTTTTATTACTGTAAAGGAAATTCACATCACTGTTCTCTTGAATGAAGCATGACGTACTTTCAGTGTGCATCACTTGCAGCATTTACTAAATGTTAGCATCTGATTGTACTGTCATATATGTAGCCTGTGCTTTTATCTGAATTTGTGTTTGATCTTCCAGACCAAGAGCTTGTCATACATAGAAAGACCTAACACCGTAATTTGTGAGGCCTTTCCTGTGCATCATGGAAAATTGCAGTTCTATTGATTCATGAAAATCTGCAAAACAAAACAGAGCCAGATGCCTTCAAACCCCAAAATGTTGTTTACTTTAATAAATGGTATTGTAAATGAACAATATTGATTTCTACACTGTACTGTGGTAGGCTTGAGCTGTACTGATTGATTTTCTTGTACAGCCCTTTAGTGCGTATGTAGATTACCTTTGCCCTCGGGAGTTTGATCCTGAACTTCTGTGGAAATACAGAAGACAGACATCATAAAACACATACAGTATTTGTTCCTATATAAACAGTGTATGAAGAAAAAAAAAAAAATGAAAGTGAGTAAAGCATTTGTTTGGTGGCAGTTCATTCTGAAATGGTTTATAAAGCTATATATGTGGTTTTAGAGAGCAGTTTTATATACAAGCATCCCCTTGTTTAAATAATTACATTGTATTAAATGTAATATCCAAACATTTAAATGCTGGCTTTATCATACCTGTTTGCATATTTTAATCAAAACTTGTACCTAAATGCTACATTTACCTTATGACGGCGGTGGTCCAAAAGTGGTTAGGCACAGCAGTGTGAATAGACCCTTAATAAATCATGTAGTCATTTGTCAAATTCCATCCTCAAAACAGAGAAGGTCATAGCAGTAGAATAAATACATTACAATGCAGTTACATGGTTCTACTAACCACAGGTATTCATTTACAGTAATCAAAAAGAGCAAAACAATTCATAGTGCCAACTCACTTTTCTCCCAAAAGTCAACTTTGCTGGCAAGCAATCCTGATAAAGCACTTATGCATAAATTCATATAAACTAAGGACAGAGTATGTAAAACAGCTCTTAACAACCAGTTTGGTGCTTGCCAGATACTGTAAGTATTAATATGTTCTTTATTAGGCCTTCTGCAAATGCTGGTGCTGTGTAGTGCCAGAAGGACGAGATGGTACTGTTCACTTGATGTTTTCCTATTGAATGTTTTTAGCTGGCCATAGACGCTTCAAATCTCATCCGAATCAATCAACTTGGGTACAACCAGCTTGCCAGATTTTACACACGATTATCGCTAGCCGCTGTTATAGCCAATAGCAATAATCACTATGTTCTCCTGCGGGGGCATCTTCCTCCACCCTGCCAGGAGAACACACTGGCTCGGTGGGAGTGATTCTCCTGTCAACACTGTTTCTGTTGTAAGAAAGAAATTCACTATGGCTATGGCTAGACTTATGTGAACTACTAGTAGCTTTTAGTCACAAAAGCAACTAGCCCTTATAAACCTTTATAAAGGTGTCTAGTAAAAGTAACAGGATTGGAACACACCCCTATATAGTGAAAATTATAATGGCATGTATCATATGATTAGCAGAATATGGTGCCGCATATACGCGAGTATAAGTCGTTCCGAGTATAAGTCGAGGCCCTAATTTACCACAAAAAAATGGGAAAAACGTATTGACCCGAGCACAAGACGAGGGTGAGAAATGCAGCAGCTACTGCAAGTGGAAAAAGAGGGTCAACAATGCCCATCTGCAGCTGTATACCTCCCTGTGTCCTGTGCATGTATCATGTGTCCTGTGCATATGTGTCATGTGTCCTGTGTATAGGTGCATGTGTCATGTGTATATGTACCTGTGTCATGTACCTGTGTATATGTGCATATGTATATGTACCTGTGTATGTGTATATGTACCTGTGTGCATGTGTCTGTGTATGTGTGTGCATCCTACCTGTGTCCTGTGCATCCTCCGTGCGCTGCTCTGCACCGATCAGCATGTAGTATTCAGCCATTCACTGTTCAAAAGCCGCGCCTCCTCCTCGTCCAAAAACTCCATTTCCCAGCAGTCAGCGGTCAGCCTATCATGGACATTCTCTCATCCTCATACCACGGACGAGGATGAGAGAATGTCTGTGATAGGCTGTACACTGACTGCCTATCACAGACGAGGAGGCTTTTGAACATTGAGAGTCGCTGCCGAGTCTATGCAGCACACTCTGGCCGCCGTCTGCCTGCATGACACGCTGATCATGCAGACGGCGGTGACTCGTGTATAAGTCGAAGGCACTTTCAGCCCCAAAAAAAGGGGCTGAAAAATTCGACTTATACACGAGTATATACGGTATTTTTCAAAATTAAAAAGTGAATAAAAACACAAAGCGCTGTGATACTTATTGAAAAAACAAATCAAGAATCAAAAAATAAATTATGAATCAAAAAATAAATTATGTGAGGCTGCTATCAACCAAAAGTGTTCAGAATCACTCAAATGTATAAATAAATAAATTAAGAAATTGATGTGCTTCACTATGTTATCAATGATAATTGCATGAATCCATAAGACCCCCATACACAAATCATTCAGCAATTATAAATATTGTGCAGAAAAGATACTGTACGAAAAAATATAAGTGCAAAATATGTAACTAAAATAGTTGTGCAGGAAGAAGATTGTAACTAAAATGCTGATCACACGTGTAAAAAATATATAACTGGTGTCTCAGTGTGTAAAATAAATCAGTTAAAGATAATTATTAGAATGATAATAAAATAAATGGCCACACTACTGATACACTTATTAAATAAATAAATATTGAGACAGCCAAGTCCAGAAGGAATATACAAAAGAGCAGTCACAATAGTGCCAGTATTTAAAAGTTCTAAAATCGCTTTAAAATTGCTTAATTGGAGTGCTTGTTATTCAATCTTGAATGACAATGTTATTCAGCTCCAACCTCATCAGATGTTATATTCTCCACCCGCAATCATATATAAAGCAAGAAAAGAAAAAAATATTTCATTGCGCAATGCTCCATACAAACGGTACACCAGCAAAAACTTGCTATGAGAACCACTCACGTGCGCCCCATGTTAGAAGGGCATATGCAGATAAGATAAGCAGTCAGCATTCAGCAATCAGCATTTTAGTTACAATCTTCTTCCTGCACAACTATTTTAGTTACATATTTTGCACTTATATTTTTTCGCACAATATCTTTTCTGCACAATATTTATAATTGCTGAATGATTTGTGTATGGGGAGTCTTATGGATTCATGCAATTATCATTGATAACATAGTGAAGCGCATCAATTTCTTAATTTATTTATTTTTCAAAATTGCAGTTCTTTATGCTTTAAAAAAAAAAGTGGAGGAACAAATTGAGTATAGTTCCCAGAGTCAATGAGATGTGTCATTTTATTTTCTAATATCTGTAGGAAAATGAAAGTTTGTCAGTCTGGCTATGGGCAATAGAGAGTCATAGGTTTTCTCTAAGCTATGCATATGAGGCTTGATTTCTATTATAAAACATACTATAGAACTTGAGAAGGCCTTTTCTATAGTCATTTGGCATACATTATCTGCCCAACATGCTTTATCCCTTTCTAACATACTTACCATATTTCAAAAAGCAGGAAAATGAGAGAATGGAAGATTTATTTTTAGTGCATGATTTCTAATGCACAGTTCCTAAAGGACCACAGGTTTTCATGGTTACTTTTCAGCTGTTACTATAATACCCATATATTAGTGTATGGTAATGCTTAACAGTGTATTTCTGTGCTCTTTAGTAATTCCATGCATTATAAATATGGATATAAGAGGACACTACTATTAGTTACAAACATGTTGCTAAGCCATTTGACTTCAAATGAAATGCATTACTATGAAAGCTGAAAAGGCATTTATTATATTTGCATGCAGGAAGATAGATTAAAGTGGACAGCTTTGGTCCATAATATAAACTGGAAATGCGTCACATACTGTAAAATTAGATCTCATGAAGTGCATCTTATTTCCTTCCTTAGTTGCCTGGCACATTAGTTTAACTTTCTTGCCAACTATTATTTTAGTTATACACACACACAAATGAGGGTATGTGTGTGTGTGTATATATATATATATATATATATATATATATATGTGTGTATATATATATATAATTTTTTTTTTTTTTTTTTTTTACACACACACAGTATGAGTGCCATTTAATCATGTTTAGGAGATTCTAAGATTCATTCCAAGATGGCCTTAGGAGGGTGAGGTCCTACAAGAAAAATATTATCTGTGTTGATTTTTTTGCCAACCATTGCTGCAGTACATTCATTTAAACAGGAAGTGGCTGCAATAGATCAGCAGCACTGCACCACAACAACAAAAAAAGGGAAAACTTTTTTTTTTTTTTTTTATTATTTAAAATGCCATTTGTACACCTTTGCTTTAGGAAACTAAATGTTATTTAGTTATGGCGTTAACATCTACTTTAAAGGAAAACTTTAGACAAAACTTTTTTTAATTTTGGCTAGAGCAAGGGAGGGTTATAATTTACGTTAGATTTTCTTTTTCATCATATATCACCTATTTTGGAGATTTGCCTTCACTTTCTGCCCCATAGCCAAACAGGAAGTGTGAGGAATCCCTGTAAACTAAAGGAATCCCTTGGGGACCCCCAGGTCGCCAGTACTACTTTTCTCATTGGAAGATTTCCCTTCTATTACTTTTCTTGGGACAACCAAAAATTTGTGATTTTCTTTACTTGCACTTTCAATGATAATGGTAAACCGGGGAAATAGAGAAGGTTACTCTCCTTAACGGGGGCACAGACAGCAATAAAAACTAAAAGGTGTTCTAATCCCTCTCCACTCTATCCAAAACAAAAAAAAAGTTTTGCTTTTAGTTATATTGTTTACAGTATATATATCATACTGTAGCTTCAAGCAGTTAAAGTGACTCCAAAGCTAAAACATGTTTTTACCTTAAAATATTCCCTGTATTAAAGTGGATGTAACCCCTCACAAATACCCAGTGAAGTGAACAGCCTCAGATGATACACAGAGATCAAACAAATCTCCCTACATAAGTTTTACTTGTATATCTGCTGTCTTCAGCTTGCTATATTCTTTAGAAAGTGCACATTGTGTTAGAGATTTTTTTATTCCTGTTAAGCACTGGGAGTGAAGTCTTGGCATACATTGTGTGACCGCTGATTGGAGGAAAGCCACATGCCCCCACTCCACATAGGCAGAGGAAGGAAGTAATGTTCAGAGCTGTGCTGTGAATAGACCAGCTCTCTGCTAATCTATTTATAGTACCCACCTCAACACAAATTTCAGGTTGGTTTTATCTCGGTTGTCAGAGAACTCATCAGAAGTTATCATGCTGATAACAGAAGAACTGGGCAGCAGCAGCAGAAAGACATGGGACTCAGGGATTTGGAGAGACATAAGTAAACACTGCAGATAGATGTGCTTAGGTCAAATTTCATGAATCAGGTTTACATCCACTTTAAGGGAAACATTTTTCAAGTAATGGCATCACCCCCCTCCCCTTGCTTACTTTACTACCAAAGTTTGCATTGCTAAATTGTTGTCCTTTATTGCAGGCCAAAACTTAGGGGTATATTTTTAAATCGAGGAATGTGAATTTTCCTGTTATATGTATCTTAAATTTGTGTGATTGATTCACCTGTAGTGAAAGTTTGTTATCTCACATTCACTGCTCTAAAACAAAATGTGTTCCTTTTAGTTGAATGGTTTGACTGAACCTTCATCCTAGCTGAAACTAAAATTTTGTGTTTGTGTTTTCTCTTCCATTCCATACACTATAGACATTCCACTTATACATTATTTTTCTGCGAGAATCGAATACTAGCTTCAGAATATTTAATTTAGTTAAATAAAATAGTAAAAAATAGCAATAATAATACTAAATAAATACATACTTTTATGTGCAGAAAAATATATAGTATAGTGTTGACCTGACACCTTTGAAATGTATTGCACTATAATACCAGCAAAATTGTATCTAATGCTTTCTCACATGTAAATGAAATGTACAATACATGGTGGGTATGATATTGCATTGAAATAGGATGGACTTCCTATAACATGTAATCCATTATACTGTTGTTTATTTTTTATTTTTTATGGTAATGTGGGTTGTTATCAATGACTAGAAATAAGACATTTTGCTGTTGTGATCACATGGTTTAGGCAGCCCTTGTGAATAGAGGCTAAATAAATCCAAAGTCATTCATAGAATATGCCTCAAATCTGTTACTTTGCAAAGCTTATTTCTCTTCTGTGGTATTGGAATGCATGTATAATTACAGTTTTAGACAGACATTCATCAGTGCATCAACTCTGAATTTTAACAGCTATGATAGTACCACAGGCACATGATAAACATTCAGGAATATTTATCTCCAACTTCCCTATCTACCAATGTTAAGTAAATAAAAATAAGATGTAAACATTTTTAATAGGCTGTACTTGGCATTTAAGTGATTAATTACATGTCTCTTGATGCTGATGGTTATCTTTTAATGCTTGTCACAAATCCCACGTGAACCCCATCTTGAATCTTACTGTATGGCATTCTGTGCCTCTTTAACATAATGCAGATGTAACTGTTTATATAACTATGTTTAAATTCTCCTGCATGCAGAATGAATAATGTGCCCATCAGGGCTGCATTTTTAGTAAGTAATCTAATGCAATCAACATAAAAGTCTGAGTTTTTCCAAGAGCTTAACTGTAATAAATTCTCCTAACATCTTCAAGTGGGCTGGAGTAGGTATCACTGTTTGCAGATCTTGCAAGTGTACATGTCAGAAAAAGGTCAGCCGTTTGGCATATAAGAAACCTCTGGGATATGGGGAAAAAAATCAATTTTAATTAGGACACTAGTAGCAGACCTCATATACCTCAGTACACCTTCAGGCACTCAAGGACATTTTAGATAAATTGCCACAGAAATATTTTCAGATGATAAAAAAAGGCTTGACCATTTTTTCTTGTAATATCGGGAAATAAATATTTGTAATTTCAAAATAAATCATCAGCACCTTTACAAGTTGGTATATAATTACAAAAAAATGTAGGTTTGTCCTTTTTGTTTTTGTTTTTTGTTTTTTTTTAATCTGAAAAATCACAATGTTTATGATTGGTCTCTTTATTTGTGAATGTGGTTTGAAGCACTAAAATGCATTTTTGCTTGTACAGTTTTAATACATTTCAGAGTTACTTTTACTGTTGTGTTGTTTCTGTTAAAAGAGAAAGCCTACATAGGCTAGGGATTCTTTGAGCAAAAAGAAATGTCAGATTGATCTTCTTACTGGCCACCAATGTAAAGGGGTCGCTACACTTCTTGCTGTCTGTGTTTCTTTTCTGGCCAACAATGTTATTATTTTGTTCATTATTATTGATGATTTTGTCATAAAGAGTGGGAGTTATAAAGTGGTTCTAAAGGCTCAAGGTGTTTTGCCTTCATGTTTTCTCTGCATAAAAATACCTAACTGAGCCCCATCAAGATCCAGCGATATGCACAAAAGCCTTGGCTCTCCAGGGACACTCCCTCCTAATTGGCTGAAACAGCAGCGAGAGCCATTCACTCCCACTGCTGTTCACTAGGGGCCGAGCTGCGGCTCTTTGTGTGAATGGAGACGTGAGGGACCTGAGAAGAGAATTGGGTGCTCTGCGCGAAACTACTGCACAGAGCAGGTAAGTATAACATGTTATTTAACCGCTTGCCAACCAGCCGCTCTCATTATACTGTGGCAGGTTTGCACGGCTGCACAAATCGCCATAGCTGTACGTCGTCCGTTTTAAAAGTAATAGTAGGCGTGCGTGCTGGAGGCGCACAGCCGGAGACGATGCACATGGCCGCGATCCCAGTCAGTCCACTCCCCCCACAATTAGAAACACCTCCCTAAGGAACACTTAACCCCTTGATCGCCCCCTAGTGTTAACCCCTTCCCTGTCAGTGTAATTTATACAGTAATCAGTGGCTATTTTTAGCACTGATCGCTGTATAAATGTCACTGGTCCCAAAAAAGTGTCAAAAGTGTCCAATCTGTCTGCCGCAATGTGCCAGTCCTGCTAAAAATTGCTGATCACTGCCATTACTAGTAAAAAAAAGAATTAATAACAAAAAATCCATAAATATATCCCCTATTTTGTAACTTTTGCATAAACAATCAATATATGCTTATTGTGATTTTTTTTTTTTTTTTACCAAAAATATGTAGAAGAATACATATTGGCCTAAACTGATGAAGAAGTGTGTTTTTTTTTCTTGTTTGTTTTTTTTTTGGGGGGGGGGGGAATATTTATTATAGCAAAAAGTAAAAAATATTGTTATTTTTTCAAAATTGTTGGTCTTTTTTTGTTTATAGTGCAAAAAATAAAAACAGCAAAGGTGATCAAATACCACCAAAAGAAAGCTCTATTTGTGGGGAAAAAAGGACATAAATATTGTTTGTGTCGCATGACCGCACAAATGTCAGTTAAAGTGAAGCAGTGTCGTATCGCAAAAAAATTGCCTGGTCATTAAGGGGGCAAATCCTTCCAGGGCTGAAGTGGTTTAAAAAAAGAAGCATTTAATATCACTATAACTACATCTCATTCTTTATTCCATTAATGAATACTTACAACCTACTGATCATGATAATGTACAGAGAGATGTACTGCAGGAATGACTTTTTTCTGGGGAGTCCCTGAGATCTGAAAGTTATTACACAGGTTTCTCTATAGTAGAAAGCTTGATAAAGGTTGTGCTAATGGGCTAGAGTTCATCGGTGCTATGATTTTAAAAATATCTAGTCTGACCCATTGGGGGTCAAGATTAAGGCTCATTGGAATCAGTTGATTAGATACATTGAAATCTAAAGATTCAGGCATTTTTCTTATGTGTTTATAGTAGTAATTGTATAGCAGCTGCTTATTTCAGAAATTATCATACACCTGATCACAGATGTGGAAATACGGGGCAATTTTGGAAACAGTGATCACAGGTTAATTAGTTTCAGTATAAATCACAAAAATGGGAAACATAAGGGGAATACAAAGACACTGAATTTCAAAAGAGCTTCCCTAAACTACGATCCTTGCTAGAAGAAACTAAATGAGATAAAATCTTAGGAACAAAGAACACGGAGGAAAAATGGGTAAGAGCATATTGAGCATATTAAATAAGGGTATTAGCCAGTGCATCTCAATGGGAAATACATTTAAAAGAGCTAATAAAATTCCTGGGTGGCTTAACTCAAAAATGCATATAAAAGCAAAGGAGAAGGCCTTCAAAAAATACATGGGGTCATCATCAGCATTCTAACTTGACAAAGTATGCAATAAGAAATGTAAGGGTGAAATCAGGACGGCTTAGATAGAACACGAAAGGCACATAGCGGAGGAGAGTAAAAAAAAATCCCAAGAAATTCTTTAAGTATATAAATAGTAAAAAAAGGAGGTCGGATCATATTGTACCCATAAAGAATGATGAGGGGAATCTGGTTACAAAGGATGGAGAGATGGCGAAGGTATTGAATTTATTTTTCTCCTCAGTCTTCACGAGGGAAACGGGGGCTTCAGTAACCAATATTGCAAGGTTTATCCTTATGACATGTCACGGGAAGCACCCTCATGGCTAACAGAGGATAGAATTAGGAATAGACTTGAAAAACGTAACATTAATAAGTCTCCGGGACCAGATGGCTTGCACCCCAGGGTCCTTAAGGAACTCAATCAGGTAATTGCCAGACCATTGTTCCTAATGTTTACGAACAGTCTACTGACTGGAATGGTACCAGCTGATTGGAGAAAAGCCAATGTAGTACCAATATTTCAAAAAAGACCAAGATATATCCCTGGGAACTATAGAACAGTTAGCTTAACGTCAATAGTTTGTAAGCTCTGGGAGGGGATGATAAGGGATTATATACAAGATAAGGGATTATATATAAGATTTTAGTAATGAAAACCGTATTAGTAGTAATCAGCATGGATTCATGAAGAACTGTTCTTGCCAATCTATTAACCTTCTATGAGGAGGTGAGCTGCCATCTAACTAAAGGAAGGCCTGTAGATGTGGTGTATCTGGATTTTGCAAAGGCATTTGATACAGTTCCCCATAAACGTTTACTGTACAAACTAAAGTCTGTCAGCATGGACCATAGGGTGAGTACATGGATTGAAAACTGGCTACAGGGACATGTTCAGAGGGTAGTGATAAATGGGAAGTACTTGGAATGGTCCGGTGTGGAAAGTGGAGTCCCCTAGGGTTCTGTCCTGGAACCAATACTATTTAATTTATTCATAAACGACCTGGAGGATGGAATAAACAGCTCAATCTTGGTATTTGCGGACAATACTAAGCTAGACAGGGCAATAATTTCTCCACAGGATGTGGAAACTATGCAAGAAGATCTGAACAAATTAATTGGGTGGGCAACTACATGGCAAATGAGGTTTAATGTAGAAAAATGTAAAATTATTCAATTGAGTGTCAAAAACATGAATGCAATCTACTCACTAGGGGGAGAACCTCTGGGGGAAGCTAAGATGGAAAAGGACCTGGGGTCTTAGTAGATGACAGGCTCAGCAATGGCATGCAATGCCAGGCTGCTGCAAACAAAGCCAACAGAATATTGGCATGCTTTAAAAAGGTAATTAACTCCAGAGATAAAGCGATAATTCTCCCACTCTGCAAGACTCTGGTCCGGCCACACCTGGAGTATGCCGTCCAGTTCTGGGCACCAGTCCTCAAGAAGGATGTGCTGGAACTGGAGAGAGTCCAGAGAAGGGCAACAAAGCTAATAAAGGGACCTTAGTTATGAGGAAAGATTACAAGCACTAAACTTATTCTCTCTGGAGAGGAGATGCTTGAGCGGGGATATGATTTCAATGTACAAATACTGTACTAGTGACCCCACAATAGGGATAAAACTTTCCATGAAAGGGAAATTAAAAAGATGTGCAGCCATTCACTAAAATTAGAAGAGAAGTGGTTTAACCTTAAACTGCATAGAGGGTTCTTTACTGTAAGAGCTGTAAGAATGTGGAATTCTCTTCCACAAGCAGTGGTTTCAGCAGGGATCGATAATTTCAAAAAACTATTAGATAGGCACCTAAACGACATGGTTATACAATGTTATACTGACATAAAAGCATACACACACAGGTTGGACTTGTGTCTTTTTTCAACCTCACAAGCTGTGTAACTATGTAACATCCTGGCAGCGTATTATCTCATCATTGTTAAGTCATGCACAACTTTTGGCACAAAAATGCACAAGAAATTTGAGAAGGTTGTTCTTTTTTATCGGATTATCTTGCTTACAACTGCGTGAGGTTATGAGTTTGACTAATATGAGAAGTTTTCAATTAAGATAGAACTCAAGCCAAAACAAGTATTTTATTTTTGGACAGGGGAACAGCTAGAAACCACTGCTGGCTTTTATTGCTATCTGTATCCTTCTTGGGAAGAATCCTCCTCCTAATGTACACAGACACCAACAAAATGTGAAAGACATTTTAAGCTTTTCCTGCTCTCGCTAAAAAGGTTTAATAAAAGATATGCCTGGAGTTCTGCTTTATATGTTGTCTGTTATTTTTTTTTCAGCATTGCATAAATCTATGTTTGTGGTGTATGTTTGATATATAAATATATATATATATATATATATATATATATATATATATATATATATATATATATATATATATATATATATTTTTTTTTTTTTTTTTTTTTAACCTTTGATTTAAGTATTAGCGGAAAGAATTTAATGCAGCGTCATTTTTTTTTTATTATGGCTTGCAATTACCTTTTTCCAATTTAAACTTAGTAAAAATCATCTTATTAATCTGGAGTGCTAATAATAATTTGTACTTCAATAAGGAGATTAGTTTACATTTAAATTTGAAAGACTTTTAAATGGCAGACTTATTAAGTTGAGGGTGACCTACCTCTTTGAATGATAAGAGAGTGCCTAGCTTACAAGATTCTTTAAACATGAGTGAGGCGTTCTGTGTTATCAAATAAATGACAGATCGCTGTGACCCACTTAAATGATACAGAAAGGGCAAATGAAGCACAAATGAGCTTGTGAACTTTTATATTCAGTAACCACACGGGTACCTGTCAATGATCACATTTTTCTTTGTTTTGTTTTTTATATGAGTGAACCTAATATCAGGATAACAAAATAGAAAGTAAATGCTTGAGTCGATGTCAATATTTTATTATACTTTATAATTTTGTTATTAAACATATTATTTTAGGCTGGGTTCACACTAGTGCAATTTGGATGCGAGTTTATCTGCATCCATTTCGCATGACAAGAGAGTGTGCCTGGCCCTCAATGGAGCCAGTTTAAGATCTCTGTGGCAGCTGCTGAGCGACTTGCACAGAGGTCCTGTGCATCTTTGGCTCAGTTTCAGGTCCGAATTCAGGCAAATATTTAGACCTGATCGTCCCTGAAATGGAGAACAGGGACGCACCGGACCCCTGCTATCAGCCACATGCAAAATAAGTGTGAGCCCAGCTTTAGACACTATGGATGGATTGTATGCTTGTATTACAGATCATGGAATTCCAAGTGGAAGTTTATTATCCCTGCAACCAGGGCATCCCCCCCCAGCCACTTGTATACATGCCCCTTGTTTGTTTTCCCTGGCTACAGATTATTGGCCAGTACATGTGACAGCTTTCTGGCAGGCTTGCACATGGGTTCAGAGCCTACTCCAAACACATATGAGCGCATTACTACTAAGAATACTACATTTCTAAATATTGCACCGCCTGCTTGATTGACTACCACACCCTTGCTGCACAACAATCTATTTAGTGCCCATTTTCAAAATGTAAACATCCTCAGCCTAGGTTCACATTGGTGCAAATTTGGCTTGCGATTTCACATGTCAAATCGGCAGATATTGCTGGCAATAGCGGCGCCGCACCCGATTCCCAGTAGTTCTTGCACTACTTTTGGTGACTTCGGGTGTGATTTCAATAGACATTTGTGCAGGAACCCACACAGATGTCTGTCAAATTGCCCCCCGAAGTCGGACTGCATTGCTGGGTTGAAGATGTGAGAGTTAAGCTGAACTTGCACGGTTTCTAACCCGCAGCACTGTGAACCTAGGCTAAAGGAAAAGAATGTTTGGTTTTGAACACTAGGAGGTGGGAATCTGCCGTAAAGTTTGAATAATTTATTTTAAATCTCTTTTCAAATATCTGAACCAATTCTCATTGCCTAAGCTGAAGTGTCACATACTTTTTTTACATTGTATCTTTTACATCCAGATATATGTTGGCTTCACAGATATGTTTGAATTCCATCATAGGCACTTTCACAGTAAAAAAATAAAACCTTGCTCTGCATGTGTGCAGATGTGTCTACAATATGTAGTAAGCCATGTTAGTATCTGCCCATTTAAAGTGAGACTGCCACCACCAGAACAATAATGAAAAAAATTTCCCTGTAAAGGAAGACTTCTAATACTTACCTGTCTCCCTTCAATGACTGGTGCCCAGTCCCCTGTGGCACACTGCAGTTTCATCTGTTGGTCCCTATATCACTACAGAACATAGAAGTGATGCAGGGGCCTGGTGGATGGAACAGCAGCGGCGACCAGGCATCTCACAAATCTATACATTTTCAAGAGAGTCCTCCTCTCCTCTTCCTTTCTCTACTGGGGTCCTCCAAGGTTCTGTTCTTGGACCTTTCCTATTCTCAATCTACACATCCTCCCTGGGTCAGCTGATAGCTTCCCATGGCTTTCAATACCATCTCTATGCTGACGACACCCAAATCTATCTCTCCACCCTTCAGCTCATTCCATCAGTCTCCTCATGCATCACTAATTTACTAACAGACCTATCAGCCTTGATAGTTACATAGTTACATAGTAGGTGAGGTTAAAAAAAGACACAAGTCCATCAAGTCCAACCTATGTGTGTGATTATGTGTCAGTATTTCATTACATATTCCTGTATGTTGCGGTCATTCAGATGATTCACACCACTTCCTCAAACTCAATCTATCCAAAAAAAAAGCTCATATTTCCTCCCCCACGTACCCTTTCCCCTGACTTCTCTGTAAAGAGCAATGGCACAACCATCAACCCACCCCTGCAAACCAGGGTGCTGGGTGTAATCCTGAACACTCCTTTCAGCCCCACATCCAATCACTCTACAAAGCTTGCCACCTCAATATCCGCAACATCTCCAAAATACATCCCTTCCTAACCAATGAAACCACAAACCTCCTAATTCATTTGCCTTGATTACTGCAACTCCCTCCTCATTGGCTTACCTTTAACCTCTTCCAGGCCACCCCACACATATATACTGTGGCAGGGCTGCCCTCCTGGGCGAAATCATGTACCTGTACGTAATTTCGAGTTACGGGTCTGGGGCGCGAACGCACACCACCGGTAACCCGCTCCTGCTGTGATTTTTTTTTTTTTATAAATTCTTTATTTTTATTTTTTCATATATCAAAACATTATACAATCATATCAAATAAGGATTCATAGTGCACAAAACCACAGTTATATATATATATGTTTTTTCTTCTTATCTTAATCCTAATTGATATTATCATGTTACATGCTCAATTTCTTAACAAAATAAGCACCATTTCTTTTTCCTTTCCAAGAACAAGTCCTGGTTTTGCCTCTATAGGCAGAGAGATAAACAAGGACAGAGGGAAAAAAAAAAAATTGAATCCTCCTCCCCCTCACCTCTCACCCCCTAACCCCCCCCCCTCCCCCCATAAGGCCCATCTCAGCCATATTCACTGCCCAGTCTCTAACTATTATTTTACAAATAACTATCTCAGTCAGGATTGACCAACATTACTCAGATAAGTCTGTTAGGAATCTGTTCCCTATATTGAAAGTAGGGATTCCAGATCCTCCAATATTTTTCCTCTTGTTCTTTCAGTGTCATAGTCATCTTCCATTTGTTTAATTTCCGAAACCCTTGCCATCCACTGTAATCTCGTTGGGGATGCATTACTTTTCCACAATACTGGAATACAAGACTTTGCTGCAGTGAGCAAATGTTTTAACAGTGCGTTTTCATATTTTTCATTTGACAATGGGGTGTCATGCAAGAGGAAGGCTGCCGGATTCTCTCCAAGAGATCCATCCATAATCGTTTCAACGGTTTCCTCAACCATCTTCTAGAATTCCCTCAACATTGGACATTCCCAAAAAATATGTATCATGGTGCCTTCCGATTCCTGACATCTCCAGCATGCATCCTATACTTGAGGAAATATCTGATGCAATGCTGCCGGTGTTCTATACCGCTTCGTAAGGATTTTATAGCCTCCTCCTTGATATCTACTCGCCAGTGAGGATTTGTGAGCGAAAAATAAAATCCTATCCTTTTGTTCCTGTGAGAAAGATACCCCCAGATCTTTTTCCCAACATTGCAGAAAAGGCAATTCATGTGGGGCCTCTATTTCAATTAGCAGGGCATATAGATATGACAGTGAGTGTTTCAATGATTCCCCCTTTAAACATATCTGTTCATAAGTCGAGGGGTCACGTATTAAAGTAGGGATTCTTAACTGAGATCGAATATACATACTCAACTGTAACCGGCGAAGGAAATCTAGGTCTGCTGAGAAATTGCCTTCAATCTCTCTATTTGTCATCACTCGCCCTTCTATTGAAAAATGAAAAAGCCTACTAATGCCCTGTCGTAACAGGGCCTTAAAACGGGGATCTGTCATTCCTGGCTGAAAAGTCAATGTGCCCAGAACTGGAACCATGAGAGTCGGATCTGGCGAGATAGTGGTGGTTTTAAAGATCTTCTTAGTTGGTGTATGTGAATGCGCTACTCCCTTAATATCTCAAATACACAAGTGAAAGCTACCATCACCTGTAATGCTTATCAGCTACCCATCACAAATATTTCATGTGTATAAGTTTAAAATTTTAGATCAATAAATCATACATATACATATAACAAAAAGTCCTTCAGATATTTTGCAAAATCTTGTAACCATTAAAGTGACTGACGTGCTCCTATATTGCTTCAGTGTTCATATGTGACTGAGTGGGACCCTCCACCATTCAGATTGGCCACTCACCAGATACTCCACTAGGGGTACGCCTTTGGTTCATTCAGGGATAACCACTCCACCCAGGTACCACTTCTCACCGGTTAAAAACTTGTGTTCTAATGCTCCTCATAGGAAAGCATAGGGACAAAATGCGATCATAGCGCAATATGTTTGAACCATTTATTTAAAAAATTCCAAAGGTTAAAATCACTCACATTTAAAAGTGCCCTCGAGCCGGCACGAAGCTTATCCAGCAGTTACGGACGAGTGGCTATTAGCATGGTTCGCCTGGTGTTAATGTGCGGCCTCCACGCTCGGCTTGCGCTCCAAGCCTCGTTTCCGTTTTCGCCCGGTCACGTGATGCATAAAATTCTCCCAGCAGCCTCTACGCGTTTCGCATCATCAAATGCGTCATCAGGAAGCTGCCGTTTGATTGGTGCCCGCTCTATTTATACTGTGTGGCCGGAAGTGTGTATTCCGCCATTTTAACTAAGGTAATGTTCCCATCTATGACTTCCTTTCCATTTCCGCCATTTTGACTAAGGTTTTTTCCCTTTTTGCATAATCCATACTTATATAGCTATTTCCTCTTTACATTTTCTTAGTTTGTATCTAAATTTTAGGAGTACTGACCCGTCTATATCTGCTGGAGAGGCTTTTACAATGTCTCAAACATATTACACATTTCCAAACTTTATTATACTTTCTACCCGTTCCGCCCTAGCCGTTCGTCCATATAAATATGGGACAGCAAAGAAATCCATTCTTTACAAAGATATACAGGGCAATTCCAAAAAAAATTCAAAAAAATTCCAAGAAAAATATACAATAACCCCTATTCTATTATGTTACGTTCTGTACATAAAAAATTTTATTGAAAGAATAAAAAATAATAAAAAAATAAATAAATATGTATAATGATACTAAAATATGGAAAAAAATTAATATAATGAAATAAAGAAAATGTGAAAAAAATATAATTTAAAGAAAATGTGAAAAATGAAAAAAATGAAAAAAATGAAAAAAAATGAAAAAAATGAAAAAAATGAAAAAAAATGAAAAAAATATAAAAATAATAAAATAAAAAATAAAAAATTGAAAAAAATGAAAAAAATAAAGAAAATGAAAAAAATTTGAAAAAAATATGAAAATTAAAATAAAAATAGAAATAAATATAAAACTAAAATAAAAATAAAAATAAAATAAAGATAAAATAAAATAAAAAATGAAAAAATGAAAAAAATAACTGAAATAAAAATAAAATTAAAATAAAAATAAAATTAAAATAAAATAAAAATAAAAGTAAAGAATACAAAATCTAAAAAATATTGAAATAAAATTATTACTGTACTAGTTAATAATTTTCCAGGTAGCAGTTGATGTCGAGTTCCACGTTCAACCCTTTTGGTCTCATAGTGTCCATTTTAAATATCCAATGGGTTTCATTTCTTGATACCTCCCTTCTCATGTTAGTGTTTCTCCAATCTTTTTCTATCCTATCTATTCCATAGAATTTTAAATGTTGGGGGTTCCTACCATGTACATCACTGAAGTGTTTGGATACACTATGGTGTTTAAATCCTTTTTTGATATTTCTAACGTGTTCTCCTACTCTCACCGATAGGGCTCTAGTTGTTCTGCCCACGTATTGCAGCCCACAGCTGCACTCCAATACGTAGGTGACATGTGTACTAGCACATGTTATGAGTTTGTCAATTTTAAAAGTTTGCTTATTGCTGCTTGATTCGAAGTTAATTGTTTTTCTATCCCTTTTGTTGGTAGACTTGCACGCCTTGCATTTCCCACACCTAAAGAAACCCTCATGTTCAAAAAATGTTGACATCTTTTTAGGGGGATCTGGTACATTTTTTACTATTTTGTCCCTGATCCTCCTTGCTCTCCTATATACGAACTCTGGTTTTTTTGGAAGGACCTTGCTCAACTGTGGATCATTGCTGATTATGGGCCAATGTTTTGTTATAATTTTTTCTAGTGTTTTGTATTGTTTATTGAATACTGTTATAAATGGTACTTTATCTTTGTGATTATGATTTCTAATTTTACTGGTTAATGTTAGCTCTCTATCCATATTGGCTATTTTTAGACGTGTTCCCTCCAGTGTGTCTCTTTTGTACCCCTTGTCTACGAATCTCTTAATTAGTATATCAGTTTGCTGAAAATAATCCTCTATTTGGTCACAATTTCGTCTTATCCTAATAAACTGGCTTTTTGGGATTGCTTTTTTCCAATGGGGGTGATGACAGCTCCCCATCGGTATATAACCGTTCCGATCCGTTAGAAAGTATAATAAAGTTTGGAAATGTGTAATATGTTTGAGACATTGTAAAAGCCTCTCCAGCAGATATAGATGGGTCAGTACTCCTAAAATTTAGATACAAACTAAGAAAATGTAAAGAGGAAATAGCTATATAAGTATGGATTATGCAAAAAGGGAAAAAACCTTAGTCAAAATGGCGGAAATGGAAAGGAAGTCATAGATGGGAACATTACCTTAGTTAAAATGGCGGAATACACACTTCCGGCCACACACAGTATAAATAGAGCGGGCACCAATCAAACGGCAGCTTCCTGATGACGCATTTGATGATGCGAAACGCGTAGAGGCTGCTGGGAGAATTTTATGCATCACGTGACCGGACGAAAACGGAAACGAGGCTTGGAGCGCAAGCCGAGCGTGGAGGCCGCACATTAACACCAGGCGAACCATGCTAATAGCCACTCGTCCGTAACTGCTGGATAAGCTTCGTGCCGGCTCGAGGGCACTTTTAAATGTGAGTGATTTTAACCTTTGGAATTTTTTAAATAAATGGTTCAAACATATTGCGCTATGATCGCCTTTTGTCCCTATGCTTTCCTATGAGGAGCATTAGAACACAAGTTTTTAACCGGTGAGAAGTGGTACCTGGGTGGAGTGGTTATCCCTGAATGAACCAAAGGCGTACCCCTAGTGGAGTATCTGGTGAGTGGCCAATCTGAATGGTGGAGGGTCCCACTCAGTCACATATGAACACTGAAGCAATATAGGAGCACGTCAGTCACTTTAATGGTTACAAGATTTTGCAACATATCTGAAGGACTTTTTGTTATATGTATATGTATGATTTATTGATCTAAAATTTTAAACTTATACACATGAAATATTTGTGATGGGTAGCTGATAAGCATTACAGGTGATGGTAGCTTTCACTTGTGTATTTGAGATATTAAGGGAGTAGCGCATTCACATACACCAACTAGTATTTCTTACCCATCTAAGTGAAGGGTCTTTTTTTGAATGCAGCATCCCCAACATTTAGTATGTAATATTGTTTGAGGAACTAAGGTTTGTTTTTGCGCCGGTGACACGCACACAGTTAAAGATCTTCTTAACTGTTCGTAGGGTCACACCCACCATTGGGTGTCTCTTTGCAGATTGCGGAATATCCCTGTCTGGAATCCAGACAAGCCCCTCCAAAGGTAAATCAATAGTTGCATTTGACACAGCGGGAGGCAATCAGCAGGTCCAGCAGAAACCATATGTTCACTGGCACCCCCAGATCGTTTCTGAGAGAGGCAGAACCGGCAGTCTGCCTATGTAAACAAGGCAGATCGCCATTCTGTGAGAGGGGGAAGATGGAGATCTTGTGTTTCTGCTAATCAGGAACACAGATCTCTGTCTTCCCACAGTTAGAAAGCACTGCCAATGAACACATTTAACCTTTTGTTCGCCCCTGATGTTAACCCCTTCCCTGCCAGTGTCAGTACAATGACAGTGCAGATTTGTCCACCACAATGTCGCAGTCCCCCTAAAAATCGCTGATCTCCGCCATAACTAGTAAAAAAAAAGAAAATTCCATCAATCTATCCCATAGTTTGTGGACGCTATAACTTTTGCACAAACCAACAATATACTTATTGGGATTTTGTTTACGAAAAATATGTAGCAGAATACATTTTGGCCTAAATTGTTGAAGAAATTAGATTTTTTTACATTTTCCTATTGGATATATTTTATAACATAAAGTAAAAAATAGGTTTTTTGTTTTTTTTTTTTTTTTTTTTTTTTTTTTTTTTTTTTTTTATGAGGTGATCAAATCCCACCAAAAGAAAGCTCTATTTGTGGGAATAAAATGGAAATCAATTTTATTTGGGTACAGTGTCGCACCACCACGCAATTGTTAAAGTAACGCAGTGCCGTATCACAAAAGATGGCCTGGTCATGAAGGGGTGGAAACCTTCCTGGGCTGTAGAGGTTAAATAGGTTATCCCCTACTCAGTCCATCATGAATGCTGCTGTCAGACTCTTCCACCTTACAAACTCCTCAGCATCTGCTACCCCTCTCTGCCGATCCCTCCATGGGCTGCCACTCACCCAACAAATTAAATTCAAAATACTAATATTAACTTGCAAAGCCATCCATAACTCAGCCCCCAGCTACAATACTAACCTAGTCTCAAAATACCAACCAAATTGTCCTCTTTGTTCCAACCCAAAACCTCCTGCTCTCTAGTTCCCTCGTCACCTCCTCCCGCGCTCGCCTCCAGGACTTCTCCCGAGCCTCTCCCATCCTTTGGAATTACCCACCCAAATCTGTCCGACTATCTCCAATTCTATCCACTTTTAGGCAATCCCTGAAAATGTTTCTCTTCAGAGAAGCCTATTCAGCCTCCACCTAACAACTGTACTTTCATTTTCTTCATCAGCTCATCCCCACAGTTATTCCCTTTTTTATCACTTGACCTTTCCTTCTAGATTGTAAGCTAATGAGCAGGGCCCTCTGATTCCTCCTGTATTGAATTGTATTGTAACTGTTCTGTCTGCCCTAACATAAAGTGATGTGCAAACTGTTGGTGCTATATAAAGCCTGTATAATAAAAAAAAGAACAAAGATGGGTTGCGCGGGATAAAGGACAGGTAAGTATACAGAGTATAGTTTTACAAGAAGCACGTTTTACTGTTATATTTTCCAGGTGCCAACAGAATCACTTTAAAGAGACCTTTTCAATTAAAAACAAAAAATTTTGCTGCCCCGTCCCCACGTTTCTATTGACCTATCAGAGTGTTGAGCAACCTTAGTGTTAATCTGCATGGGATTGGAGGGAAAAGACTAGTTTCACTATCATCATGTGCTTAAGAAAGCCCTGGTATTCGGCCATGACAGATACCAAAAAGAAAGATACCTTAAGGGGCAATTTATGAAATGTTATGAACTACATATGTGTTTGTGTATGTTTTTCTATTAGACATGACATATTCTTTCATTTTCAAGATCTAGTTTACAGTGCTTTGAGATGAGAGATCTCCCAGTACACTTGGTTGGCAAATCTTATAGAAAAAATATGCCACTTTCAGACCCTGCATTTGTCCTAATTTATCAATGTGTAATAAGAACTGATTTTAAAGGGGTTGTAAACCCTCATGTTTTTTTTACCTTAATGCATCCTATGCATTAAGGTGAAAAAACTTCTGTCACTCAGCAGCCCCCCAGCCCCCTACCCTGTTTTAATCTACTGAGCCCGTTCGTCCCCCCCGCCGGAGATGCGTTCTACCTCTCTGGCCAGGGTTCTCGGCTCTTAATTGGATAGATTGATAGCAGCACAGCTATTGGCTCCTGCTGCTGTCGATCAAATCCAATGACGCGGGGGCGGAGCCAAGACAGGCATTCTGAGTCTATGGACGCAAATGCTGGACTCGGGAGCGTGCCCGCACGGTAACCCCCTGGGAGAGCATTTCTCCTAGGGGGCTTGCAGATGCCAGGAGGAGCCGCGAGCGCCGCCGGGGGACCCGGAAGACAAGGTTCGGGGCCACTCTGTGCAAAATGAACTGCACAGTGGAGGTAAGTATGATATGTTTGTTATTTTAAAAAAATAAAATAAATGAGGCTTGCTATTAGGCAGTTAAGACAACTTGACATGGTAACAAATTAAGAACTCTGTTCTTAAAACAGCTTAAAACAGTCAACACACTCCACAGATTAAAAAAAAAAAAAAACCCACACCTGTTATGAAGATATCTTTTTGAAATTCATATAGATTATTTTTGCAATGTGTTCCTTATAAAGCAGAAGCTTTTTATTGGTAGACTCATTACACAATTGTGCTTCAGTAATAAAGAAGGCTGGGCTTTTGTTCTGTGCATATTATCATTGAAGGAAACTTGTAATGAGGGAAACATGGAGACTGCCATTGTTGACCTTCCTTCTAAAAATTCCAACTGCCTGGCTCTCTTTTAATTCAGGGGCATATGACTTTACTATGATCCTGCTGATCTGCATATTTTTCCTGGGTCAGTGACTTAAAAAATATTAAAAACAATAAGTCAGACTGTGAGCATTTTCATAAGGGGGGCAGTGATGGCAGCCCCAAAATAATCTCACAACAGGTTTACTTTCAAGAGATATATCATTAAAAAAAATGTTGTAGATATAAAGGACAAGCATCCATAGGTGCCAGCACATACCTGCAGCAACCTACCAACACCACCTTCCTTGGGGAAGGGTGGGTTAGGAAAGGTGAGGGGAAAGGGACAAAAAGGATAAGTGCGCTTTTCTCAGCAGGCCTACTTAATCCAGCCTATTTCAACCAGGGTATTCCTTGGTTAAAAGAGGTACCCCTGAAAAAGCCTTCAGGTTTTTTCAGGGGTACCTTGGCAAAATGCCTAAAAATTGCCCCAAAACTGTATACAAGTTAGCAGGTGGGACAAGCCTACCTTTTAGTTACTTAATACCACAGGTTTTCATTGTTCACCATTACAACCTTCTAGCGTCCTAACAACCAGTGATGTCATTGGTTGATGAGGAGGACGTCAGGTGCCTGCAGAGGACCAACATTTGATTGATGTGAGTGTGAATATGCCATTTAGATGTCTGGAATATATATGGGTAAATGTTTAGAACCTTTAGGCTTCATGCACACTGGACAGTATATTAACATTATAAAAACGCCAGTGGCTTTGCAGTGAGTTTTGCAACGTTTTTGCAAAAGCGTTTTTTAGCATTTTTCATCGTAAGCGTTTTTTTAGCGTTTTTTTTTTTTTTTTTACTGGATCAAAAACATAAAAACAACACTGGTGAGCTGCGTTTTTGAGCATTTATCAGTGTTTTTAGGTGTTTTTTGCCATTAAAAAATGCTTAGAGCTGAAAAATGCCTCTCAGAGCCCACCAATTTTGTTTTTTTTTCCAGCCAAAAAACGCCCCAGGCAAAAACAGTTGATAACAGCCTATGTGTGCACGGGCACATAGGATAACATGCTGGAGAGTTTATTGACTGTAGAGAAAAAACTTCTGAAGCCAAAACCAGCAGCGGTAAAAATGTAGGCATGAGGCCTAATAAACAGAAAAGGAAAATCAAAAATAAGAAACCTGTTTTACGTAATCTCGTAATGCTAGCAACAAACATTGGTAACACTTCTTTATCTCAAGCTTGCCCTGTGTGTTTACTGCAAGTTGGTATTCAGGACAAGTACAAATTCAGTGTTTTATTTATCAACATATATGCAGTATATAAATGCAGATATACAAAGGAAGGTCCACCGGCCTAATGTGTTAATCAACACACCATTTATTAAAAAGCTAAAAATAGCTAATTATACTCACAAACCGAGATTAACAAATGCTCATTGCAAGCCAAAAGGAAAAACAACCAGAACCACTGTGTATATACCAATACATAAATGTGCACATCTCAGTCAGTTGATGGTCTAGAAAATGCATGGAAGATTTTCAGAACTTCTACAGATATTTTGTGATACGTTTTCAATCTGTCAAGCTTATTCTCACCTGCAGTTCAGACTTCCACACTTCTGTTTTGTTTTTTTTTGGATCATTGTACCTATCACTTTTTGCCACATTTTTTATGTTCCTTATGAAATTTGTAAGATATATAGTCGAAAAGTGTTAAACTTGTGTCCACTTTTCCATACACGCTTTGCTTTTCTCCCATCTGCAGATTCTTTTTTTTTGAAGACAGTTATAATGGAGCTCTGCCTTTTACATTAATGATAAATTGCTGCTGAAACTGTAGATTATTGCTGTATAGAATGTAACAAAATGAATGAACATGACAAGACTGAAATAGCATTAAAGGTGTAAGGGAAATTGTCTTTGATAGTGTGTTGGTGAGGTACTGTGATACTTGAAGTATGTCTCGAGACTAATTAAAACTTAAACTGCAAGTTATGTTGCTACATGTTTTTGAGTGAAACTGGGTTACCAGATGGGTTTATAATTACATGCACTTAACCCTGTTTCTTTGTCCTCATAGTCTGCAGACTAGATATTCTGCCTCATTCATGAAACTAATGCAAGGAAAATTGGAGGTATTGGTCATAATATGTTAAATTCAATTGTTTAAAGCAGTAGTAAACCACGGCAGCTTAAAAAAAAAAAAACCTGCAAGGCAATTGCATAATGTGCTAGTATGCATCGCGCGCTGTCACCGCTGAGAGGGATTCCATCTTCCCCTGGTCTTTCTTCTGGGTTCACAGCCTCCGGCTTTATGAGTGGCTGGAGCCACGATGATGTCACTCCTGGGCATGCACGCAGAAGCCCTTGACTCCAGCACGGAGCTCTGAAGGTCCAGCACCGGCTGCGTCCAGGGTGAGTATCTCCTAAACGGCATACCTGTAGGTAAAAATCACAAAGTTGGCTTTACTACCACTTTGTTTCCAGTAGTACCTATAACATATCCATGCAATTTTCATTTGCTCCTCTCTTTGTTTTGAAGTTATTTTGCAAATTGTACCAGCAACTACTAATTATTTTTCTAGCTGGGCTCTTGGGCCTCATTCACATGAGTGTACTACAGCGTACACCCATGTGAGGGCCGTGTCTCCCCACACAGGGTTGTACAAGTGTTCTGCGCATTCCCCGTTCAAGCAGTCTCATTCATGTCAGTTGGGACACAGCAGCTTTACAAACCAAGCCACTGCTTCCAATTTGACATCCATGCAGATGCACAGCCCTGAATGTATACAGTGTGCCACAAGGCCATACTTGTCAATAGTTTTTTTGTTGCCCAGATCTCAGTTGCATGCCCCCACAGTTGACCAGTCTTACTACACATGTTTATGGACATACAGTACTTTCCCCCTTGTTTCGCTTACAGGACCGGAAAAAAAGTCCTGCAAGCAGCATCTTTGGGGCATTTAGGAGCATTGAATACACCGCTCCTAAAATGTCCCTGCCATTGAAATCAATTGCCAGCACCGCCGAAGCGCCTGCAAAGCGTTTTGGCAGCGACACTTTGTGGGCACTTTTAACCCTTTTTTGGCTGCTAGCAGGGGTTAAAAGCGCCCCGCTAGCGGCCGAAAAGTGCCGCTAAATCTACAGTAAAGCACCGCTAAAACTAGCGGCACTTTACCGCTAACACCCCCCCCCCCCCCGCCCCAGTGTGAAAGTAGCCTTAGAGTCCATTCACACATGCGCATTTTGTAAATGCTTGCAAAATTATGTGTTTTTGTGTGCATTTACAATACCCGCAGAAAACATGTCATGTTTCTGGTGGCATTTATTGTTATTGGCAAACCAAACATGGCAAACAGATGCACATTTTGCCACTTGCAAAGATGCACAAAACATTTGGTAAAACACTCAAACCTTAACACGCCAAAAATCTCCATGAGCTACTGTAGTTTGCTGCACATAGGGCATCCCATTAAACTTAATTGGAGGAGAGCAGTTCTTGATGGGGAATAATTGATAGTGCTTCCAGAGTTCTGAAGGAAGTTCTCTTTCACCTGCATCTCTACGTTCCGCCTCACATTTTTTCACTTTGTTCAACATGCCACTGATGTTCCAGCAGCATCAGAGCCTGGAAGAAGATTGAGAGAAAGTCCTTCTTTACCATAGTGACATCAGCTAAACTTCTAGCCAGTCCCATACAGGGTCATAAACATTAGGTATAAAGTAATAATTGAAATTACACAAGAGGCATATAGTGGGGTTTGCTTGTCCCCCAATAATACCATGAGAAACAAGGCACAATATATGGAGCATGACAGAAAACAAAATAAAATACTGTCAGTATGAAAACAAGTAAATAAAGATAATGAAAGATAGTACATAGTCATTAATAGATACATCTAGATGTCAGTAGCGTGAGACTATAGGACTGTATCAAGTAGACATACCTTTCAGAAGATTGTAATCTTAAAAGGCAAGGTATTATTGATTTCACACATCCAGGTGTAAAACCCAGGAGGTGAAGTCCTCATCCATTGTTTGAAACAAAATGTTACCCCAGCTCCACTGCCAGTATAAGAGTCCACGAACTGTGATCCAGTGTTCTAGCCAGGACGTTCAGGCCCCACAGGTGCAATTCTTGAATCAGGAAGGCTGGCAACTCGGATGTTCTTGAATAAAAGTACTTTATTTGTTACATGGATACACGGGTACAGGCTATATGCTGACTTTTTGGCTATGAAGCTTTCATCAAAGGCTTGATGAAGGCTTCATAACCGAAACACGTCAGCATATAGCCTGTACCCGTGTATCCATGTAACAAATAAAGTACTTTTATTCAAGAGCATCCGAGTTGCCAGTCTCCCTGATTCAAGACTTATCCATTGTTTGACTTTTCTGGCTGCCTAATGAAGTCAGAAGCTCTACTGAGTTCGCGTAAGTTCCCCCCTGAACTCCAAAACATGGAAACACATGCAGGGTTTGGTGGAGATGTTGGTTACATCAGAGCAGTAAGGGTGAGGAATTTATTGCAATGGTTTCTTCTTTGGGCACTCAGCATTATCTGGGGGAACAGTACCTGTGAGCCTTGTGAAAGAGCACACAATGACTGGGGGAAGGTATGAAACGGGGTCAAAATAAAATTAGCTCACTATATCTGTGGACAGCTCCGCCCACCATGTGCCCTTCTTTTCCATGTTTTAAAGGTGGGAGATATAATAATGGGGCAACATTTTGTAAGTTGTAGCTGGAATCTGGTGGCAATAAATATTTCCCCTTTACTTAGCACTTTTTTTTTCCTTTCATGCCCATAAGTTGTAATACATTTTTAATGTCTTGCAAATATGGCTATAATAGGTGTTTAATATGTTAGCGTTGTTAATAATTTTGAATGAACATTGCCTTAACTAAAAGTCTTCCTTAGCACCTTGTGTATATATGCTTGTTATGTATATATTTATAGCCTTATGCCTAAGATTGAAAATTCATGCTACAATGAATATCCGCTGAGCAGCTGACAAGAAATGTTAATGCTCTGTTTTTCAATTACTTGTGGACAATGTAGAATATTGAAATACTGCTTTGAGACAGGCTTTTGTGATTGTTTACAAATCAGAGTGTCCATTATTTTTTTTTTAACTTGAAAGATGTGTCAGGTGATATTAGAACATTAAATCTCATTAGTTATACAATATGGTAAGTGACTAGAATTCACAATTTGTCCTCTATGCAGGACCCCTAGGCCCACATTATGTGATAGTGAAAATTAACTCTTAACAATTTAACTTTATGATATGCTGTATGTTTTTTATTTCAGAGGAGACCTTTACAAAATGAATATTTGAATTGTTGTGTATACCTAATGTTTTTTATATGCATAACTAAATATTTAAATCTGACTTTGGGGCAAGCAGCTAAATACATATTTGAAATCCAGATACACAGATTATCTTTCCTACCAAAGGGTTTTAATTCTGCTCTGCTTTGCTCAATATTGTGGGACGACATATGCAAATATTGAACCCCATTTTGTAGTTATGCAATACAGGTTTTGTCCAAAACATGCCTATAACCTACTAAAGGAACAGTAACAGTCCAAAATCTTTAACTCTGCTATGACATGTGAAATTGACATGATGTGGGTAAATATCTGCTCACTTCTTGTTTTGTTAAGACAGAAAGGTAAGAAAAAAAAAAACTTCTCCCAAACTAGTAAACAGTAAAAGAAAATTACAGAGATTCAAACGCTCTACACTCTTTTCTGATTTTTTTTTATTTGTATTGTTATTATGTAGGATTAACACCAACAGTTTGTGCAGAGCTTTAGAAAATAATGGAGGTCTGTACAGTTACACAACATTTTAATACAAGATGATTAGAAGGGCCCTGCTTATGAGAGCTTATATTCTAAAGTGTAAGGGCAAGTGATATAACATAAATTAACTAGAAGAGTGGTTTAATAGAGAGAGTATAGTTTTTGGGTGGAGCTGGGATAATCTTCTTTGAAGAAAGCAGGTTTCAGGGATTGCCTAAAGGTGGACAGAATAGGATATAGCTAGACAGATTGGGATAGGGAGTTCCAGAGGGAGGCAAGCACAGGAAGAGTTGACAAGGGACTTAGAGAGCAAGAGGTCTTGGAGAGAATGGATGGGACAGTTTGGGTGATAATTTGAGACCAGGTTGGTTATGTAGCTTGGGCAGAATTGTGGCATCAGCATATAGTGTTCTGTTCACACAGCACTATATGTGGAGCTTATCCAAACAAACACACAGCTAAAAATGGTCAGAGACAGTTTTTGAGCAGGAGGTCCTAGGTTGGTCCTGCATCTCTACTTTTTCCAGGGGTCTTCTGGAGCAGTCATGTACACTGCCAAGCACCTGCTCAGTACAATCTTATGTGACCTGTGAAAAAGTTCTCGAAATTATTAAAACAGTTACTAATTTTGGGTATGCCATGGCACCTGCATTTAGTGTCATTTGTCTTACACACACACACACACACTGACCCGGAAATGTGAGATTCTTACTTTTAGTAGTATTACATACACAGAGAATTTGTATGTGAAATTAAAAAGACATTAAAATGTAATTGGAATTTTCAAAAGATGGTTATGTATTCAGTAAAGACATGGCTGCATTTTACCATACTTTGTTTAGCTTGAATTCTAACAATAGCAGTATTTAGAATATCAAAAGAAAAGGACTAAGTTAGTGTCGTGATTGCATATTTCTGTTTTACACATGAATGTCTTTTCATTATGAGCTAATCAGTCATTTACTAAACGCTTTTGTCTTCTACAGGTGCAAAGGTCTAGGAATAAGCAGCTAAGAGAGTTGTTTCCAGATGGATTTAGTATTCATCATGCAGGCATGCTGCGGCAAGATAGGAGTTTGGTGGAGAACCTTTTTTCTCAGGGACATATCAAAGTCCTGGTTTGTACAGCCACATTAGCCTGGGGTGTCAATCTCCCCGCTCATGCTGTTATCATTAAGGTAAGAGATTATTCCGCAGAACAGAATAACATTGTCTGCTGCTTATTCTGCAGTGAAAACTTGAACAATTGAAGCACTGATACTTTTTCGTTAATATGCAGAGGGTTATTTCAACAATTATTATCCAGTTGTAATTTATAGCAGCCAGTCATTTAAATCCTGTGACAGCACCCTGTATTTTTCTATGAATGGCTAAGACAGCTCATAAAATGCTGCTAATAATTCCTTTTCCCCAGCTGCAGCGGGAGAAATCACCTGAAGCCAGTCCTTACATTTTAGCTTTGTACAAGCACAGTCTGGGGAACTGCAGTTTGCCGTGGGATGTGCACAATGCAAATGACCTGTTGGGTTAAACCTCTTGTGTGCCATTTAATTGAATAGCGACCTACAACTTGTCTGCATGTAAAAGGACAAAAAATGCCTAAGGAATTCTTGATTAGAGCATCAAAGGTTTATAAGTGGCTCTTGAGTGTTAAATAAAAGCATACTTTTTTTGTTCAATTGTTGTTTTTTTTTTTTCTTATGCTTAGCCAACTCTGACGTGAATGTCAATGTTGCTGTGAAGTTTCAATTCAGTTTGCAGAAAAAAAGGGATTACTGTAAAAATATCCATTATTTGTCAATTACTAATAGCGCATATTTTTTTTTTACTGCATTGCCCAATAAAAATATGTGCCATTTAACCTACTTTTGCATGTAAATCTATTCAAAATCATTATTTGATTTTTTTGGGTAGGTTTAATGCCAGCTTTTTAGACAACTTCATGGAACTAAATACTTAGGTGTGATAATATATGGGTGTACCTCTGTGACATGTAGGTCATTTCCTACTATGGGGTTGATTTACTAAAACTGGAGAGTGCAAAATCTGGTGCAGCTGTGCATGCTAGCCAATCGGCTTCTAACTTCAGCTTGTTCAATTAAGCTTTGACAAAAAAATAAATGCAATCCAAGACCATTATCCATGGTGTCTATACAAAAAAAGAAGAAAAAAAAAGATTGGACTATATTGGCCAGACAAGGAGTTCACAGCCTTAAAAAACAAGGTTTTTTATTGTACAATTAATTTAAAATATCATACAGGAATGCATATATTTTAAAAACAAATTTGCTTATTGGCCGAGCTTACTACACATGATAGTAAGTGACTAGTATTACATACAATATTGATGTAAAGGATATCAAATGTGGATCTTCATGTGTCAATGTGTTTCGATGGAATTAGCTTCATCAGGACACATTAAAATAACACAGTAGCTGTTTCAGCACTATAGCTAAACCAGTACAAAAAAGATCATCTGGGCAGGCACAGGAGTATACAGAGAGGCCAAAAATATGGACACCTAAACACCTGGGAATATTCCCAAAATGATTCTGTGGATGTATTGATTATAGCTGGCAGTAGCAAAAATCTCCCATAAGATCCAACAGAATCAGAAATCCCCAAGGCTAAGCTCTAGTAAAACCAATATCCTATCAGTGCATGTCTGTCCAGTGGCAACTCCAGAAACAATATAGACTAGCAGCAGTAGAAGGGAACATATGCCATCAAAGTCCGACAGATCTATCCGGTGCCCACATTGCCCAAGGTGTCCTGCAGCCAAGAAAAAAAACTGCAAGCTGATTGCCTTCTTTGCAGAGTTGCACTAGATTTTACACTCTCCAGGTTTAGTAACCCCTAAGTGTCTGTTGAAATGCACTGCAGCCTAATTCACATAAAGGGTTACTATAAACATGAATATAACCTATCATACCTAGCATCAGAGAAATGAAGGGCAAAATGCAGAATAAAATAAAGGATAAAATTGTGATAACGCTGCCCAATAGTGAACAATCAATCAACTGAAAAAACAAAAAATAGTGACTTCCATAAATATTTGGTAACAATAAACTCCTGTGCTAAAAAATTGCAATAATCATTGATACATTGAAGAATACATAAACACATATTAAAGTCCCAACAGTCCACACATAAAGTGCTCTAGTGCATATTCATATTTCAATATGGTGGACCTTCTGAAGAAGCCACATGGGAGGGTGGTGTAACTCATAAAGCGGGAGCCAGGCGACATGTATCATTACTTGATCTGGATTCTGTGAGACCCCGTTACTCTGTTATATCATATTGCTTGTTTTTAACTGAATAAATGTGAGTGCATTTCCTTAACCACTTACGGACCGCCCGCCGTCATTTTACATTGCTAATTTGAAGAGGAATATCGTTGTTATGGCAGTAGCTAGCTGCCATAACCCCAGTATCTTCTTCAGCGGGTTGTCCGCTTTCAGATAAATGTGGTCTCTGTGGCGGATTTGCCGCAAGATCACTTTTATCGGCGGCGGGAGAGGGCCCCCTCCCACCGTGCTCCGGTGCCCTCCGCCGATTGCCGGAGCTGTCGGTAGCAGCAGAGGCAATCGGATTGTTCTTCCTGCTAGGTGTTGAGACGAGTGAGGGGATGATGGCCCCACCCATCTCCATACCACTGCAGGGCGGAAGCGGCGTCAAAACGTCACTTCCGCCCATAGCTCTTAAAGGGACATTTTTATTTTATTTTTTTCAAATGACATTTATTTTTATTGTTTTTTATTGCATTTTAGTGTAAATATGAGATCTGAGGTCTTTTTGACCCCAGATCTCATATTTAAGAGGTCCTCTCATGCTTTTTTTTATTATAGGGGATGTTTACATTCCTTGTAATAGGAATAAAAGTGACACATTTTTTTTAAAAGAACAGTGTAAAAATAAAAGGTAAAATAAATAAGAAAAAAAAAAAATTACGCGCCCCATCCCGCCGAGCTCGCGCGCAGAAGCGAACGCATACGTGAGTTGCGGCTGCATATGAAAACGGTGTTCAAACCACACATGTGAGGTACTACTGTGATCATTATGCCCCGTACACACGGTCGGACTTTGTTCGGACATTCCGACAACAAAATCCTAGGATTTTTTCCGACGGATGTTGGCTCAAACTTGTCTTGCATACACACGGTCACACAAAGTTGTTGGAAAATCCGATCGTTCTAAACGCGGTGACGTAAAACACATACGTCGGGACTGTAAACGGGGCAGTGGCCAATAGCTTTCATCTCTTTATTTATTCTGAGCATGCATGGCACTTTGTCCGTCGGATTTGTGTACACACGATCGGAATTTCCGACAACAGATTTTGTTGTCGGAAAATTTTATATCCTGCTCTCAAACTTTGTGTGTCGGAAAATACAATGGAAAATGTGTGATGGAACCTACACACGGTCGGAATTTCCGACAACAAGGTCCTATCACACATTTTCCGTCGGAAAATCCGACCGTGTATACGGGGCATTAGAGTGAGAATTTCTAGCCCTAGACCTCGTCTGTAACTCAAAATGTGCAACCTGTAGAATTTTTTAAACATCGCCTATGGAGATTTTTAAGGGTAAAAGTCGCCATTCCATGAGTGGGCGCAATTTTGAAGCGTGACATGTTGGGTATCAAGTTACTCAGCAACATCCGCCATTATGTTCTCTAGGGTGTTAGAAAATTATATATATATATATATATACACTACCGTTCAAAAGTTTGGGGTCACATTGAAATGTCCTTATTTTTGAAGGAAAAGCACTGTACTTTTAAATGAAGCTAACTTTAAACTAGTCCTAACTTTAAACAAATATACTCTATACATTGCTAATGTGGTAAATGACTATTCTAACTGCAAATGTCTAGTTTTTGGTGCAATATCTACATAGGTGTATAGAGGCCCATTTCCAGCAACTATCACTCCAGTGTTCTAATGGTACAATGTGTTTGCTCATTGGCTCAGAAGGCTAATTGATGATTAGCAAACCCTTGTGCAATCATGTTCACACATCTAAAAACAGTCTAGCTCCTTCCAGAAGCTACAAAACTGACCTTCCTGTGAGCAGATTGAGTTTCTGGAGCATCACATTTGTGGGGTCAATTAAACGCTCAAAATGGCCAGAAAAAGAAAACTTTCATCTGAAACTCGACAGTCTATTCTTGTTCTTAGAAATGAAGGCTATTCCATGCGAGAAATTGCAAAGAAATTGAAGATTTCCTACAACGGTGTGTACTTCTCCCTTCAGAGGACAGCACAAACAGGCTCTAACCAGAGTAGAAAAAGAAGTGGGAGGCCGCGTTGCACAACTAAGCAAGAAGATAAGCACATTAGAGTCTCTAGTTTGAGAAACAGACGCCTCACAGGTCCCCAACTGGCATCTTCATTAAATAGTACCCGCAAAACACCAGTGTCAACATCTACAGTGAAGAGGCAGCTGCGGGATTTTGGGCTTCAGGGCAGAGTGGCAAAGAAAAAGCCATATCTGAGACTGGCCAATAAAAGAAAAAGATTAAGATGGGCAAAAAAACACAGACATTGGACAGAGGAAGACTGGAAAAAAGTGTTGTGGACGGATGCCAAAGGTGTGCAATGCTGTAATTGCTGCAAAAGGAGGATTCTTTGATGAAAGCAAAGTTTGATGTAAAAACAATGTTATTTCAAATACAAATCATTATTTCTAACCTTGTCAATGTCTTGACTCTATTTTCTATTCATTTCACAACGTATGGTGGTGAATAAGTGTGACTTTTCATGGAAAACACTAAATTGTTTGGGTGACCCCAAACTTTTGAACGGTATTGTATATATATATATATATATATATATATATATATATATAAATATATATCTCAGAAAGAGACTCTGTCCTTGAGTGGTTAAGCTTAGCTAGTATTCTTTTATGCATTTTAACCACAATACTGCACTATTGGAGATTGTTTCCTTTATTCTGAGAGTTCTGTGGAGTTATCCCAGCTGCGGAAGTGAGCAGGGGACCCACTATCTGGTGTACAGGATTGATTACCATTATGCTGTGTTGGCCCTTTTGAGGGTCTTGTCCTGAGGTGAGCGAGAATTTCACCTGGTGACAGAGCACTCTTGTTATATGGTGGAGCACATATTGAAATATGAAGGTGCACTAGAGCACTTTGTGTGGACTGTTGGGACTTTATTTACCTAATATGTGTTTATGTATTCTTTAAGTCAGCAAAGTTCGTAGCAATTTTATATCACAGGAGTTTATTGTTACCCAATATTAATATTAATTTCCAGATTTTGTTTGGTAAGGTTTTATCAATGCTTGACAAGCATGCGTGGAGTAGACCCTGATTGGACTTTCTACCTTTATGTTAAATGCTTTTAATAATAAAGCTGGCCCACTGTATTCCAGTGGGATGGAGGAGAGCCAATAGCAGCTATTTTTTTATCATGACAAAAAACTATGGGATCTGATCAAGTGCAAAAACAGATATAGCCAAATACAAAGAAAATCACCACAGCAAGCATAAAACTTTCAAAATCCACAACAGAAATCATTCCTCATTTATTAAATCTTTTATCCCTGAAAAATACATTTCAGCTGATCAAGTTTTAACTCAACACTTCCCAAGTCTCTAAGTAGGATTTGCAAATTTTCATATCTTTCTTCAAAAAATTGCAAATCCTACTTAGAGACTTGGGAAGAGTTGAGTTAACACATTAATGTAGCACCTACATTAATGTGCCATAGAATATTGCCAAACACATGCTAACATTTGGAAAGTACTGGTAGACATTTCATCAACTTCCTTGTTAAGGCGTTAATGTGTAAGGAACAATAATTGTCACCTCCTGTGTATTTATCTTGCAGTAAAACTGCAGGAAAATACATTACAAGTAGAAATCTCACTCCTTTCTATGTGCCTAGTTCGCACCTATGTGCTACAGCTTTTTTTGTTAAAATGAACCTGTGCCCAAAACTTTGCACATTTAATCATTTACACATTCTGAACAATGAGTAACAGCACCTGTTTGCCCCCTAAATAAAACAGCAGGTGTTTCCAGGCTGTTCAAAACTGGCAGAAACCTGACTTTGGTGTTTCTGTCTTTGAGAAATAATTACTTCATAGTACAGGCAGCTATGCATAGTCTGTGAAAGTTTGTTTCAAAGCTGTTGCATTTTTTTACACCTTCTTACCTGTAAAAGAAAGCAGTAAATACTCGAACTGCATGGTGTCTGCTCCACTGAACCTGCTCTGATCACCAGAACTCATTCCCTGAGGACTGCTGGGAAGCCAAAACATCTGGTAGTATTGATATCTGTAGTCCTCACTGTTTCCCTCCCCTGGTCTCTGGTCGTTGCAGGAGAGAGTGGTGATTTGAGGTCAGAGAGAGGAACCCTTGAGAGAGAGAGATCGATGTTCCCAGAAGTGTCTGTCTGCCAGTGGACCTGGGGGGACCAGTTTTAGTGATCAGAGCAGAGTTTGGTGGCAAAAGAACCAGAAATGGTAAGCGTTTACTGCCTTTTTGCTATAGGTATTTAAAAAAAAAAATGGTGTTTTTGAAAATCTCCTTGACTGCTTGTTATGAATATTTAAAAACATGTTTTCATAGTCAGTTCTAGGCTCTTTCAATAGTTTGTAAAAATACCAAAATGCACAGTTTTTTAATGGATCTTTGTGATGGAAATTCCCAGTTCTGGAGGGTTTTCAATCACTTTGCCTAATGGAGTAAAACACCTGTAAATCTCACGAATATGTGCTTAAATGTAGGCAGTATTGCATATATCAAATGCATAAAAGTAAAATGCCCTTAGTCTGAATTTTGTATTTTGTTTGAGATTAGCATAATACTGCATGAAAAACACATAATATTTGTAATACTGTTTGTTCCTAATCAGACTAATCAATTATTTCCTTGGACTGTAGACAAGTACAATTTGACATTATACACTATTGGCTACTGTACCGATCTCTAGTGAGAAAATGTTATACAAGAGTATCCGCAAATAATATATTCTTATAATCAGTCTGGCTTCTATTAATATAGAACTGCTTCTTTTTGAAGCTTTCAAGAACATGCAACACTAAGAATACTTAAGAGCTTGAAACAAGGAAATGGAGAGCTTCAACCTTGAGTGTAAATGGACTTTAGTGATACTGTATATTTCAGACAAGAATTTTTTATATATATTTATCCAGACTGACAATTTCATAGCACTTATAGAGGGGGTTTAAAAGTTATCTCCATAGTTATTTTTATACTTTTATAGTTGCAAATATCAGCCTTGATGTTTATAGTGGTCATGTAGTAATGCCCTTTAAAAAAAAAAAAACTTGAAAAAGTATCCCATACATTTTCCTAACGCAAAATAGCAAAGGCTGCATTGCATCTGCATGTTTTTGAGCTATACAAATCAACACTTTTTTTGCTCTGTCTATGGTTAGTGTATATATATATATATATATATATATATATATATATCGTGTTTATCAGTGTATAACACACACAGGCGTATAACACGCACCCCGATTTTAGGAGGGAGGTTTAAGGAAAAAAGCTTACATTTTAAGTAAAGGACTTTGAAGCAAAATTAGAGTCACAGCTCATCAATGCACCCTGCTCAGTGCCCATCTGCAGCCTCTAAATTGCCCATCAATGCACTCTACTCAGTGCCCATCTGCAGCCTATAAATTGACCAACAATGCAGCCTGTTCAGTGCCCATCTGCAGCCTCACCTTTCCCATCATTGCAGCCTCGCCAGTGTGGGATTCTCCCATTAGGGAAGAGGAGGAGCGAGCGCCTCTGAATTACACAGAGCCAAGATCTCCTGTGTACCCAGCGCTCCGTCACTCACAGCCATGCCCCCCGGCCCTGCTCATATGATAGACAGAACAGTGGCCCAATGCGGGGCCAGGAGGCGTGGCTGTGAGTAACGGAGCACGGGATACACAGGAGATCGCTGGCTCTATGTAATTCAGCGGTGCACACTCCTTCACTCAGAGACGACGGCAGGGATCGGTGTATAACATGCACCCACGATTCCCCCCTGATTTTAAGGGTAAAAAAGTGTGTGTTATACGCCAATAAATACGGAATATATATATATATATATATATATATATATATACACACACACACACAGTGGATATAAAAAGTCTACATGCACCTAATAAAATACAAAGATAAATCATTGCGCAACGAAGACATTCTGCGCTACCCCCAACCAATTGTCTTCTCAATAAAATGATATCAAAAACAATGTGAACAAATCTAAAATGGTGATGACTTAAAAGTGCTGCAACCTAAAAAAAAAACTGAATATCCAGTTTTAACACATAGTATAAATAGAATCAGGTGCGCTACTTGTGTCAAACACACTGATAAGAAAATCAACATATAAAGATAGACATTCAAACGTGACTGAACACTAAGGCCACGTACACACGGGCGGACTTTAGGACCGGACTGGTCCGACAGACTTTCCAGCGGACTTTTGACGGACTTCCGACTGACTTTTTATAGAACAGACTTGCCTACACACCATCACACCAAAGTCCGACGGATTCGTACGTGATGACGTACACCGGACTAAAATAAGGAAGTTGATAGCCAGTAGCCAATAGCTGCCCTAGCGTCGGTTTTTGTCCATCAGACTAGCATTCAGATGAGCGGATTTCTGGGTCCGGCGGAGTTACGACGTAAAGATTTGAAGCATGTTCCAAATCTAAAGTCTGTCAGATTTGCGACTGGAAAAATCTGCTGAAGGTCCGGTGAAGCCCATACACGATCGGATTGTCCTCCGGATTTGGTCCGTCGGACAAGTCCTGTCAAAAAGTCCGACCGCGTGTACGCTGCACAAGCATGAATAAGATAATTAGTATAATGTGCAAAGTCCATCAAGAAACAAATTAACATCCTTTAAAAAGTGATCCCCAGCGGTATGCGCTTTCACTAAAACAGACCTTGGTAACAGGGGTCCTACCTATCTGGTAAGCGGCTTTTTCTACCATTACATTACTTGGCTTGTGAAAACATGTAATGAAGATCAAATTACGTATTTGAAGGAAGGGTTTTGTTTTAGTGAAAGCGCATACCGCTGGGGATCACTTTTTAACCAATTCGCTACCAGGCCAATTCTGACATTTCTCTCCTACATGTAAAAATCATCATTTTTTTTGCTAGAAAATTACATAGAACCCCCAAACATATATGTTTTTTTTAGCAAAGACCCTAGAGAATACAATGGCGGTTGTTGCAACTTTTTATCTCACACGGTATTTGCACAGGAATTTTTCTAACGGGTTTTTTCTGGGAAAAAAACAGTTTTGTGTTTTAAAAAAAACAAAACAGTAAAGTTAGCCCAATGTTTTTGCATATTGTGAAAGATGAAGTTACGCCGAGTAAATAGATACCTAACATGTCACGCTTCAAAATTGCACACGCTCGTGGAATGGCGCCAATGTTCGGTACTTAAAAATCCCCATAGGTGACGCTTGAAATTTTTTTACTGGTTACATGTTTTGAGTTACAGAGGAGGTCTAGTGACAAAATTATTGCTCTCACTCCAACGTTCGTGGCGATACCTCACATGTATGTGGGCGGGACTTACGTATGCGTTTGCTTCTGCGTGCGAGCACACGGGGACAGCGGCGCTTTAATTTTTTTTTTTTTATTGTTAATTATATTTTCTTTTTTTTATTTTGACACTTTTTTGAAAAAAAAAACATTTTTGATCACTTTTATTCCTATTACAAGGAATGTAAACATCCCTTGTAATAGGAATATGACATGACAGGTCCTCTTAATAGTGAGATATGGGGTCAATAAGAGCCCATATCTCACCACTAGGCTGGGAAGCCTGAAATAAAAAAAAAAAATAAAACGATCACCGCTTCCCAGCGGAAGCGGCGCCGTTTTTTTTTAATGGAGAGGCCGGGCGTGATGTCATAACATCGCGCCCGGCCTCCGATGATCATAGAGACTCCGGCGACCATCTTGTCCGCCGGAAATCTCTATGATCTACATCCAGCGCCGGCGGATCCGCTCTCCGCCTCACCGATCATAACGGTGAGTCGGAGCAAGCACCGGAGGGCGGCGGGAGGGGGGACGTCCCCTCTCACCCCCCATAGGAACGATCAAGCGGCGGAACGGCCGCTATGATCTTTCCTATGGTGTAGAGATTCGCCGGCTGAAACCGGCAATATCTGAATGATGTCTGTAACTACAGGCATCATTCAGATATACCCGCCCAAAGCCCAGGACGTCATATGACGGTGGGCGGGCGGGAAGTGGTTAAAGACGTTGATTTGTTTCTTGATGGACCTTGCACATTATACTAATTATCTTATTCACTCTTAGTGTTCAGTCACGTTTGAATGTCTATTTTATATGTTGATTTTCTTATCAGTGTGTTTGACACAAGTAGCGCACCTGATTCTATTTATACAAAGATAAATCATTTCAGAACTTTTTCCCCTTTTAATGTGACCTCTAAAGTTGTACAACTCAGTTGAACAACAAACTGAAATCCTTTAGGTGGAGGGAAATAAAAATAAAATAATATGATTGCATAGGTGTGCACACCCTTAAACTAATACTTTGTTGATGTACCTTTTGATTTTATCACAGCACTTAGTCTTTTTTCAGCATGGCACATCTTGACTTGGCAATATATGCCCACTCTTCTTTGCAAAAAAACTCCAAATCTGTCAGATTGTGAGGGCATCTCATTTGCACAGCCCTCTTCCGATCAGACAAATTAGAGGAAATAAAATAGAACAGTATTTACAGAAGATAAATCTTCCAGCCCTATTAAACGAACACGTAACTAAATTAGAAAAAGATAATTCCAAGGAAGAAATTGAGCAGGCAATTAGGAAAAGCAAGGCTGGTAAAAGTCCGGGTCCGTAAGGCTACACATCCTTATATTTTAAAAAGTTTTCAGGTACCCTGATTCCTTTTTTTCATCTATATATGAACTATATTGGGGAAGGCCTGAAAATCCATGAAGAAGCCCTGGGGGCTTAAATATCACTCCTGGATAAAGAAGGGAAGGACCCAACTCTATGCTCCAGCTTTGGGCCGATATCCTTGATCAGTGAGGATGTTATAATATATGCAAGGGTTTTGGCCGAAAGATTGAGACCATTTATGCCAGACTGTATTGAGAAAGATCAAGCAAGCTTTGTACCCGGGAGGGAGGCAAGAGATAATATATTAAGAACAACTTTACTGATGCATACTGCAAAAAAAGAAAGGAAAACTGTTCTTTTTCTGTCAATAGATTAGATGCCTAAAAGGCTTTTGATAGGTTAGATTGGGATTTTATGTTGCAGACATTATATAAATTTGGTATGGGCCCACGAATGTAGAGGTGGATAGAGGCTCTATACTCTAACCCTACGGCTAAAATGGAACCTTCCGGCTATATAATGGTACACGCCAGGGATGTCCCCTATCCCCTCTACTCTTTGTATTTTCCTTGGAACCCTTTTTGGCTTCTATAAGAGCCAATTATAAAGTTAAAGGTATAGAGGTTGCGGGACAAGAACATAAGACATCCGCATTTGCGGATGATGTTATGTTATATATAACAAACCCTACACAAACACTTCCAGAGATCTTGTTAGAATTGAGTGACTACGGGGCTGTTTTCGAACCTCAAGATTAATATGGAGAAAACTGAGATATTAGATATCTCAGTCTCCTCAGATGAAGGAAGGAATCTCAGGATTCTATACCCCTTTAAGTGGAGGAAGAGGGGATTGAAATATCTAGGTGTGTTTTTGTCAACGTCAACAATGGACCTATATCAGGATAATTATTTGCCCCTATTGAATATAATTAAACAAGACCTGAGAGGATACCCTGCACATAGACTATCATGGTTTGGCAGAATAAGTGTCATCAAAATGAAGACTCTCCCGAAAGCCTTGTATATTTTTCAGTGTCTCCCGATAAATTATGTTGTGGCTTATTTTAAAACTCTTAGATTGATACTGCAAAAGTTTATATGGAATAACAGGGGCAATCGCATTGCCTATAAAATTTTGAGCAGACCAAAGGAAAGGGGAGGATTATTCCTTCCTGATTTTGAAAGATACCATGTGGCGGCAGTATTGCGGAGAGCCATGGACTGGGTCCATGGCTCTCCGTATAAAAAATGGGTGTCATTAGAGGCAGAGTTGAGTAAATCAGCCTTGAGCGAGATTATTTGGATCCCACGGCAGTATAGAGGCTCCTCTAGAGAAATTGCCCCAATTACCATAGAAACACTAAGAGCATGGGATAAGCTTTTTAAAAATACATTTTGGCAATATAATAGTCCTTTGATGCCGTTAACAGGTAATAATTATTTCCCTCCAGGTAAGGATAATAAAATGTATTTAAAATGGACTTCCTTGGAATTATTTGAGGTTAAAAGATGTCCTGAAGGGAAATGTCCTTTGTTCACTATTGGAACTGCGAGGAAAATATGGGGTAACATCATGGGATACATGGAGGTATAGACAGCTTCAACATTTTGTAGAATCTCTTCCGAAACCTCTACGCTCAGTCGGTGATCTAAATCTATGGGAAAGATTAGTTGACAGAGGGGGAATAAATAGACAGGAAATTTCTAACATATACATGATGTTGATGATGCCCCAAGAGGAGGAATCCCTGTGTCCCTTGGAGGGGTGGGAATTGGAACTGAATCAGTCATTGCCTGAAACAATGAGATGTAAAGTTTTTGATTATGTTCACTCGTCTTCAATGGACACAAGGATGAAGGAAATTAACTACAAATTATTAAGTGGTATTACGTCCCAATAAAATTATATAAAATCAGTCCGGACCTGTCCCCTTTATGTTGGAGGGAATGCGGGGAGGTTGGAACGCATGCACACATGGTGGCAGTGCTCCTTAATTAAACCTTATTGGAGGGAAGTATTGGATTGGATAAAGAAAATCAACTGGAAAGAAATTGGATATGATCCATGGCAATGCCTGTTCCATGTAACAGGGATGCCAAGGAGGAAATATAGAGCAGCAATTATTCCATTTTTGCTGAATGCAGGCATTAATCCCGAAACATTGGAAGTCAAAGGATACCCGACAATAAAGGATTGGTTTAGGGAGGTAGATAAAATCAGAGTAATGGAAGAAGTAATGCATATGCAAAATAACTTGGAAATAAAATTTGTAAGCACTTGGGAGAAATGACTGGAATTTAGACAAACACAGGTTTATGTGAACTATATGGGAAGTGATTAGGTGTTCCAATGTTCCCCGCCTCTGCCACTCCCCCCTTTTTTTTTTTTTTTCTTGGTACACAGTAACTACCGTAGTTACACTTTAGTGGAGAAATTCTCGATAGCAGTGAAAAGTCAAGAATTTCTCCTCCTTATAAATTATTAGAATGACCATATCTGTGGGCCATTCTTGATAAATTTGGGCTTGGCTCTGTTTTTTGTAAGTGGGTCCGGTTGTTATACACTGTTCCGGGGGCATCTGTTAGGATGAATGGCTTTCAATCTCCTATTTTCAGACTTTTCCGGGGCACTAGGCAGGGGTGTCTGTTGTCTCCCCTGCTTTTTGCCCTGGCCATAGAGCCTTTGGCATGTCTTATACGGGCCTCTCCTGTTGTTACTGGTCTGATTAGGGGAGACATGGAGGAAAAGAAATCACTATATGCGGATGATCTTTTCTTTTTCATGTCTAATGTCTGTTCATTACTGCCGGTAGTAATGGAACACGTTAAGGATTTTGTAAGGTTTTCCGGTCTAGGTATAACACAACAGAGAAAACACACATGAGTTGGAGTCAGCCGCACACCCCAATGACTTGTAGAATGAAGATTGGAAAATTCCCCCAGAGGGTTTTTTTAGTGGCATAATAATGTATGGATCATATGGTGAAGGTATATTAAAATCATTTATTGATACAAACGTCAACATACAGATTATTCATCAATCATACAAAAGAATGTGTACTCTGGTTACAGGCATGTCTCAAAGAATATTATATCAATGTATGCAAATACAGTACATCTAAGATATTGAATGTTAAAAATTATTAATTGATATCCACATGAATACCCCGACGCGTAGAAGAAGACTGCATCATTGGTCGAAACGCGTCGGGGTATTCATGTGGATATCAATTAATAATTTTAACATTTACTATCTTAGATGTATTGTATTTCCATACATTGATATAATATTCTTTGAGACATGCCTGTAACCAGAGTACACATTCTTTTGTATAATTGATGAATAATCTGTATGTTGCCGTTTGTATCGATAAATGATTTTAATCTACCTTCACCATATGATCCATACATTATTATGTAGCTAAAAACCCTCTGGGGGAATTTTCCAATCTTCTTTCTTCCGGTCTAGGTATAAACTGGGAGAAATCCATGTTGATGCCCTTAGACCCCCTTCCGGATCCACTACCACCTATACTTTCTCATTTTAAGGTTGTATCATCTATAAAATACTTGGGTATAACTATGTCGGACTCCCCACAGTCATATATTGTAGATAATATATTTCCATTACTTATTAGATTTCAAAATCAGAGTAAAACCTGGACTAAGCCCCCTTTATCGTTAATAGGTCGTATCAATTTAATAAAAACTATATGGATGCCTCAGGTTCTCTATTTTTTACAGAATGCCCCGATTTGGTTACCTATCCGGATCTTTATTAAGATAAACACTATATTTAGGCGATTAATATGGCGGAACAAAACCCCTCGTATCAAACTGGAGACTTTACAGCATCCCACAAATGCTGGTGGCCTGGCAGTTCCTAATCCAAGGCTATATTCTCTTTCCTCCCAATTACAGCATTTTGCCGGATGGGAGTCTGAACAGATATCCTTTCCTGCTCGACGATTATTTTCTTTTGCATTTAAGGGTCGGTCTCCACTCTTTGTCCTCGATGGTGCAAGAAGGGGTGTCTCACTTGCTGATATGCCTACTTGTATATTCATCTGTAAAGTATGGGATACAGTTAAAAAAATGTTGGGTGTTTCATATCCTACTAGATACACTCCCATATGGGAAAATGATAGACTTTCTCAAATGTCAGCTCTTAGAGGCTTTCAGAGATGGGCAAAACTAGGAATAACTACTTTAGCTCAGCTATATCAGAATGGTATACTTAAATCCTTTGAAGATCTGAGGGGAGAGTTCTCTGTAGAATCCAACTGGTTTTACCAATTCCTTTAATTAAGACATGCTCTACATGCCCAATTTTCTTCTGCTAAAATATTTTCCCCTCTATCCCTGTCTTAGATAAAATAGTACAGGCAGGGTCAACAAAGGGTCTTACCTTGGTTACTTGTAGGGTACTGTCAGATGGGTTTCTATTGAACTTCCTCATCCGTTCTCAGGCTGGCTGGGAGAAAGATATCGGTCCCATCTCTGAGGAGATTTGGGACGATGTCCTCTGGGCCCCGTCCAGGGTGTTTCTTTCTCTTTCTCTTTCTAGATGCGGTAACACAGGTACATTAAAACATCTTTTGTGGCGATGTCCAAAACTTCAAAGATACTGGGTGGAGGTGATTGGTACCTTAAATAGGGTATTGAATATTAATATTCCGGTTGAACCGCTTATATTTATATTGGGTTACTGTGACACCTCTAAATATACCTCCCCTATTGGTTCTACTATAAGGCGTGCACTTTTTGTTGCCCGTAGACAGATTGCTCTTAAGTGGACCTCTTCCATCCACTGACTGTGTCCAATTGGATTGTAGATCTCAATAGGATCATTCTTTTTGAAAAGCATAAATATTCCCTGAATAAGTTTGATGTTATCTGGTCTTGATGGCTTCAATCTATGACTTAGGTATCATGTCAATCATGTGTACTGTGTACTTTGTAATGCTGGATATTGTTATTCCTTTTTTTTTTTTTGTGTGTCATATATACTCCAAGTGAGGGGGTGGGGGGAGGGGGTCGGTGGGGCTTGTTGAAGGGAAGTGGTTTGGGGTTTATTTTAATTTTTTTTTTCTTTCTGGGGGGTTTTGGTTTGATGTGATTTCTATTTTTGTGGTTTTGTCTGTATTGTGTCAATGTTGTTTTCATCTAAAATAATAAAAATGATTTGATTCAGATAAATTAATAAAAAGGATTTAAAAAGTCACTTTTTTTTCACGAGATTGACACTATTGTGGAGGAAATTCCCAATAGATAGTAAAAAGAATTTTTCCTCCCCATAAATTAGTAAAAAGGGATGGGATAAGTCACGTTTTACTTATATAAGAAGGAAAGTCACTAAGAGAATTCTATGCTATCGCTAGGGGAGTAGGGAATGGCACTTGGTATATAGTAATTAGGTACGCTTTTATTGGAGAAATTCTCAATGGTAACAAAAATCGAGAATTTCTCCTCATAAATTAATTTAAAACTCACAGTTTTTTCGGTAAGAAGGAAGTGGCAATGTTCTTTTTTTTTTCACAGAAGGTAGTTATTGTGAGAATTAAACATTATAGGCAATGGTTGAGGGTAAATAATATTAGGGGAAGTGGTTGAGGATGTATTTTGTGTTTTTTTTTTTTTTTTTTTCCTTGTATGGGGCGGGGGCAAGATAGCGGGGGACGATGAAATACCTTTAACATAACAGAATATTTCTGACTTGGTGGAGTATATTATGAGATCGGTCCATGTTGTGCTTACTTGTTTTATGTTTTTTTATGAATGTTTTGTATATGTGTATATGTATTTATATGGTATTGAATTGGATTGACATGGAATGTCTTTATATGTAAAAATTGAATAAAAATAATTGAAACACAGATTTTCAATCGGATTCCAGTCTGGGCCATTCCAAAACTTTAATTTTTTGGTGAAGCCATTCCTTTGTTGATTTGGATGTATGCTTTGGGTTGTTGTCATGCTGTAAGATGAAGTCCTCTTCATGTTCAACTTTCTAGCAGAAGCCTGAAGGTTTTGTGCCAATATTGACTGGTATTTGGAACTGTTCATTATTCCCTCTTCCTTGACTAATGCTCCTGTTCCAGCTAAAGAAAAACCACTCCAAAGCATGATGCTGCCACCACCATGCATCACTGTGGGTATGGTGTTCGTTTGGTGATGTGCAGTGTTCTTTTTGCACCAAACATATCTTTTGGAATTATGGCCAAAAAGTTCAACCTTGGTTTGATCAGACCATAACACATTTCCCCACATGCTTTTGGGAGACTTCAGATGTGTTTTTACAAAATTTAGCCGGGCTTGGATGTTTTTCTTTGTAAGAAAAGGCTTCCGTCTTGCCACTCCACCCCATAGCCCAGACATGAAGAATACAGAAGATTGTTGTCACATGTACCACACAGCCAGTACTTGCCAGATATTCCTGCAGCTCCTTTTAATGTTGCTGTAGGCCTCTTGGCAGCCTCCCTGACCAGTTTTCTTCTCGTCTTTTCATAACTTTTGGAGGGATGTCCAGTTCTAATGTCACTGTTGTGCCAATATTTTTTCCACTTGATAATGACTGTCTTCACTGTGTTCCATGGTATATTTTTTGTTTGTTTTTTGTTCTCCTGACTGATACCTTTTAACAATCAGGTCCCTCTGATGCTTTGGAAGCTCCCTGTGGACCATGGCTTTTGCTGTCGGATGCTACTAAGAAAATGTCAGGAAAGACCTACTATAACAGCTGAACTTTATTTGTGGTTAATCAGAGCCACTCTAAGGCTGCTTTCACATTGGGGTGGCTGGTCCATAAGCGATAAAGCGCTGCTAGTTTTAGTGGCACTTTTCGGCCACTAGCAGAGCACGTTTAACCCCCAAGAAGATTTCAGTTTGTTTATTGTAACGAGCCCCTTGCTCGCTCGGTTCCACTCTCCCAACACTCTTCTGCAGCTATTGAATCAGATTGCAATGTCTGATGGTTCGGTCATCCAATGCTCCGGGATTAGAACTTCAGCTTTGTGCCTTTCTAACCCAGTTGTGTAGCTCAGAACAAACACCAGGCAGGCTGTATGTAAGTTCAACCAGGATCTTTCTTTATTGACAAAATACAGGCTTTTATACACTCAAAGTGAAGGTGCAGACCTCCTGCTCATATTACTCTAACAATACAGCTGTAACCTAATTAACCTAATTAACATGAGCTAATTAACTAATCCCTTTAGACAGCCTAGATGACTCAGACATGACCGTTAGGCCAGACTGGCCGTCTTGTAGTTCAGAAAGTCCAATCAACATTATCACGAGTTAATTAACACAAATAACAATGGGGATCTAATGACTCTTAGATCCCATAGTAGACTTATTTACAATACACATTTTAGCAGACAATAGACAGACAGGTGTTGGAATTTACATCAGCATCTCCTAACAGTATCTGTCCCAGCATTATGAATCAGCCACTATTCCAATATGGCAAATCCAGGGTCTGTATGTCCTGGGGGACCAGGACCCGAATCCACAGTAATACCACCTCAAGAGTCCCCAGGCATACAGCTCACAAAGAGCATTGTTCCCCCAAATGCAAGGGCCCCCGATCGATCGGCAACAGGCTAGCATACAGTCCCCTCCAAAAGTCTCTCTCCCGGCTAGGTCTGTCACATTTATCAATTGAATTTTACAGTTTATAGGTCACATTAACAGTGGAAAAAGTTCTGAAATTATTTATATTTGTCTCTTGCCTTTTTTTACATCACATAAACATGACATTTTAACAGGGGTGTGTAGAGTTTATATATCCATTATATGTATATTGAACAAGTAAAAAGGCGCAATGTGCAGATACCTCAAAACGTAGTGCCCAGTAGTCCAAGGGCAAAGGTAGAAAGATGTATATATGTACACATATATACACTTGTATATGTTTATGTCAATGGCTCAGTCAGGGCAGCCACCAAAAGCGGGTTCCGATAAGCTAGAATATAAACAAGGAAAAGGGCGCCTCTGAGTATGTATCATAAAACAATTTATGTAAACAACAATATCCACTCACATTAAATAAAGAGGAGTAGCATTCAGGTCCATAAGCTGGGCTGAGAAGATGGTATGGGACTGCAGGTCACAGCAGGTCCTGTATCGCTGGCACCACATCAAATCCAGGCAGGAAAGGGTGAAAATGGCTGAGCACAGCGCAGTCTCCTTCAGTGTTCCCATCTAGATGCCTATCGCAGTCCGGTGGAGTAATAAAAAATCCATCAGTTGAAGATAGGGGTTCCAGTGAGGGGAGGATGGATGTCAGTGCGGATGGCTGAGCTGGCCGTGTCTCTCTCCACACCACAGAGGCGGAACGAACGCTATGGAGACGCAGCACGGCTCAGCCATCCGAACTGACGTCCATGCTCCCGTGCAAAAGTTATAGTGTCTACAAACTATGGGAAAGATTTATTGCATTTTGTATGGCTTTTTTTTTTTTTTTTTGTTTTACTAGTAATGGCGGTAATCTGCGATTTTTAGCGGTATTGCAACAGACAGATCGGACACTTTTGACACATTTTTGGGACCATTGACATTTATACAGCGATCAGTACTATAAAAATGCACTGATTACTGTGTAAATGTCACTGGTAGTGAAGGCGTTAACACTAGGGGGGCGATCAAGGGGTTAAATGTGTGTTCCCTTCATGTGTTCTAATTGTATGGGGATAGGACTGAGTAGGAGAGGAGATATATTGCTGTTCCTACTTAGTAGGAACAAATGACATGTCTCCTCTCCTCTGACAGCACAGGGATTTGTGTGTTTTTGCGTGCACGCAATTGCGTGTGGCTGAAAAGGGGAAGGACGTACCCGTATGGGATTTCGCCTAGGAGAGCCATTGTGCCGCAGTATATCTGCGTGAGCTGGTCAGGAACCGGTTAATGAGTAGCACATTTCCTATTTCCCCAGAGCTTCCCCTAGTGCAATTCACAGGTCCATGCATGTGGCTTTGTGCCTGTCCAGTGAGTATGAGTGGATAAAGCTGTAACAGGGGGCATAGATACAACCCAGGAGAAGCAGAGACAACATGCAGGTAGAATTCTGCAGCAGTCACTTTTGACTGGCAAATTATTGCAGCAAGCTTAATGCCCTGTACATACAAGAGGACTTTTCGACCAGACTGATCTGACGGACTGAATCTGGTGGATAATCCAACCATGTGTGGGCTTTATCGGACCTTCAGCAGACTGTTTCTGTCGAAAATCTCACGGACTTTAGATTTGTAACATTTTTCAAATCTTTACGTCGGAACTCCGCCGGACCCAGTTCCTATCGACAAATCCGCTCGTCTGTATGCTAATCGACGCTAGGGCAACTATTGGCTACTGGCTATAAACGTCCTTATTTTAGTTTGGTCGTACGTCATCACGTACAAACCCGTCGGACTTTGGTGTCATCGTGTGTAGGCAAGTCTGTTCGTTCGAAAGTCCGTCGGAAAGACTGTCAGACCTTTGTTGCCGAAAAGTCGACCCGTGTGTACAGGGCATTAGAGTTTTTGCACCTCAGGAGATGTGGGGATGCATTTTAAAGTTTGTTAATAGCTGGTCTACTTGAGCATCTTAAATTATACATTAGGGTATCCCTAGTGGGCCCAATGCTGGCAAGCAAGTGGAAAAATGTAAGCCATGTAACGGATTTAAAATCTCTGTTAGCCAGTTAATGCAGGGATCGGTATGTTGTATTCTTGCTATGGGGAGAGCACTGCCCCTATATTGTAAGCAAGTTATGTGTACACAATTGGCTGAATGCATTTTCATAAAATTCTAAAGTCCCTAATTTTTCAGCTCTCCTATTTATGTAAAAACACCATTAGGTAATTTCTGCCAAAGATATTTACACAGATTAACACATTATTTTACCTATGGTCAGCATAACTTTAGGAGCTAAAGGAACTCATAGATATTGTTTAAGTAACTGCTACTTTACATTACACAATCCTTTATTATTTTTGTATTAAAATAGGAAGTTTTCCTGTAAAATTAGGGGGCTTAGAACTGCAAACTTAGTTTGCTTAAATAGTGTTCATTGATATCAAGGACTCTGTGATATGATACACATGTACTGTATTCCCCAACTTGCAAGTATGCATTCTTGATCAAGTTAACCAGCAACAGGTGATAGGAATGTGGTTCTGCAAGGAAAAAAAAAGTTATGCCATTTAAAAAGGTAGCTATAGGCATTGCATTCTGCCATTCATCATACAGAATTGTTCCAACTTATTTTATTATCATTGTGTGGAATATCCACTGATCACCAGTTGTGGTTGTGTAACTGATAAGTTAAATCTGTGTACTATATTCTCCATCAACGAAAAGTGATCTATGAAGATAGGACAGGCAGATGCATGAAAGGTCCACCTCCTCCATTCATAGATCACTTTTCACGAATAGAAGTTATAGTACAACTTTTTTAAACTAAGGAGAGGGGCGGAAATGGTGGTCATATACGGCACATTTGATGAGTGCCTGTGACATGTCCAGTGTTCATAATTACACCCAAAGCACTGGAAGATTATGGCTTGGGGGAAAGGCAGAGGCCTTTGGACTTCAACTAGCATAGCCCGCACCAGCACAAGTGGCACCTCTCTTTAAATGTAGGTACAGTCCCTTTTGCTGATTTACAAAAATACCTAAACATAGGTTTTAAAGTTTAAATGCTTAAAAAAGAAGTTTGGAATTACAAAAAATAAATAAACAATCATATTCACCTAGATGGCTGCATCTGTTCCTTGCCAGCTCTACACTGGAGTGATCAAAAACTGGTGAGCTGGTTCTTTGCCCCTCCAGTGCTTACTGAATGCCGAATTGCATGGGGTGGGAGTGGCTGGCTCTGTCTCCCAGTGACTCACGGAGAGGCTGAGCCAGCTCCTGATCCAGTGGGGATCTTTCTAGAGCCGGGACTGGCTGAGTGACAGAGTGACATGCACTCCTGTGATCCATAGAAGAAGTAGGACCAAAAGAGCTTTAGGCATACTTCTCCCTTAATGCCTAAGTTTACTTAAATTAAAAAAAAAAAAATCAGCACAAGGACCAGTAAATACCTTCAGTGGGATGTGTCCCTTGTGCTGTTGTGTCCTTTTGTAAAAATCTTCCTCCAATGTCCCACCCCTGCCACGGTTTTCTTAGGGTGTGGCAGTGGTTAATAAATCTTCAAGAGTGACCGACTATGCCTGCCCTTTCTGCCTAGCTCCTCCATTCATAGAAGCCAGTACTACAGCTTTCTTGAATGATACAATATCTATGAATAGATTACAGGTGGATGATTGAAAGGTCCGGCCCCTTCATTCATAAATTTTTCATTCATGGAAGCTGTAGTAACGACTTCTATGAATGGTGAAGCTGGGAGGAAGGGGCGGGCATAGTTGGGCACTCTTTGATGAGTGCCTGTCACAGCCCTTAAGTTCTAATAACTCCCACTGCACCGAAAAAATTTGATGACAGGGGTGGGGGGAGCATTGGAGGAGGAAGATTTCAGTGATCGGGCGACACAGGAGCACAAGGGACACATTTCACTGAAGGCAAGTAATGTCCCTTCTGCTGGTTTAATATTATTTTTGTTTTGTTTTAGGTAAACTTAGGTTTTAAAGCTATTTAGATAACAAATACATTTTGTATATTAACATTTGGTATATATTTCTAATTTTGTTGCATTTCTTCATCCAGGGAACACAAATTTATGATGCAAAAAGAGGATCATTTGTTGACCTGGGAATTCTAGATGTAATGCAAATCTTTGGACGAGCTGGACGGCCACAATTCGATAAGTTTGGAGAAGGTACAATTATTACAACTCACGACAAGCTCAGCCATTACCTTACTCTTCTCACCCAGCAAAATCCAATTGAGAGCCAGTTTCTTGAAAGTTTTTCTGATAATTTGAATGCTGAGGTAAATATGTTTGCATATATTGTTTTGTTTGTCAACAAGCTGTTTTATTGTATAGTGTATCATAGATGCTATAGATTCTCAGGCAGTGGTATGTGTGGCCCAAGGTTACTTGGTACAAACTAGTTTTGGTATTGTGTAGTCTCTATATGAAACATACCAAGCTACAGACCAAATAGTAGCCATATAAAGACACAAGGATTTATTGGGAAACAAACTTATATACAGTTAAGAGGTACTGCATAGTTGACAATATATTTCAAAAAAGTTTCCAGGGACGCTTCTTCTTGCTGTGTGCCCAGCAAACCATTATAGACAGAGAGTGTACTTTAACTAGGGATGGGGCATTTATCTAAAATGGGTGTGGTTCTACAAGAAGCATATTTTTAACCTATTTATTTATTACAGGCATATACTGTATATAGTGCCAAAAATGTATGCAGTGCTTTACATACTGTATATAACAATTTTATAAAATACTGTATATAGAGAAAGATTTGTTTTGATAAGGAAAGAAACACAGCCAAGAAGGTCTTGTTCAGGGGCACACTAGGGCACAGTACTGGGGGTTCAGGAGTGAAAAGTACAGGGGAGCAGCAGGGCATAGTACTGGGGGGTCAGGAGGGCAAAGTATAGAGGGGCACTAAGGGAACAGTACCAGGGGTCAAGAGGGCAAAGTACAGGGGACACCAGGATACAGTAATGGGGGTCAGCAGGACAAACTACAGTGGGGCAGCAGGGCACAGTACACAGGGGAGCAACAGTCTTTGATACAGAAGTGGTTTCCTCCACATGCGGACTGGCATAGGGAAGTTACTGTGACAGATCTACGTGTTCTGGTGTGCTAATTCCCCCTGGCCTTCCTCTCCAGTCTACCTCAAATGATTTCACACACAAGCACTTGGGATGGACAACAGAGGAGAGCGGGTGGAGATCAGTGCAGCACACTCCTTGTGCTGCTCTGCAGATAGGGTTAAAGTACTTTAGGCTGAGGGTTGACAAGGCAGGGAAGTGAATGCAATCTACCCTTCACCTGCCTGTGATCGATGGGTAGCTTGCAATTGTTGGGTTGCAGACCCCCACTCTATACACACATGCTAAGCTGCAGGAGAAAAATAAATCTTAAAACCCCACCAGTTTACCTCTGCACACACATTCCTCAAAACAAAAACTCAGTCTACACCCCCTTCCAGGTGGGGTTTCTGAATACTAGAAGGAGAAGGGCATGGGAATAATTAACCCTTTTTCTGCCAGGCCCTGCACCGCAGTTTTAAACTCAGGTGGCCAGACCATTTTTTTGCAATTTTTCATTGTTTTTTTTTTCACTTACAGCTTTCAGAGTTTGCTTTGGACCTCCCAAACTATACATTATAGCCCTGTGTTGTAGAGTTCTGAAAATTCTCAGTGTGTTCCATTAGATGGCAAGGGTCTAAAAGTAGATACTGCTCTATGTGATGATGTTTCAAAAATCACTGTGAAAGGACCACCTCCACAATCTCCAGGTGAAAACTCACAAAATTGTAGGATCTCACAGCATGAAAGAGGTCAAAGATCCATCAGTGTATAAAACATGGCTGGAGCACAGGTATCATTGATCTTGGATCCTTGGTCCTTCCCATTAATTTAATTAAAAGTGCCTGATCACAGTGAAGCTCAGAAAACAGGAGGCTTTCGTGGCTCATTGTCCTTTTATTAAAACATTTCATAAAATCACCATCCATAAAAGCCAGCATTAACTTACATCAAAATGCTGTCGGTACACTTGGCCAACAAAGCGTGACATTAGTATACTATGCTCCAGCCATTGCACTTCGTCCTGTGAGAGATTTATAAGGGCCCATATATTGTTCTTTTGGGAGTTGCTATAGAGACTTACGCTAGCACAGACTGTTATGTGTTTGAGAGTTCTCTCTGTTGGCCCAGCCCCTCTGCCACTACTTTAACCTCCCTAAATAACTTCATGTAGCTGCTGGGTAAGGATTAAAGGGAAATACTACAGAGTGTCATCCTGAGTCCGCTTTGTTGACATCACCTCCAAGATGGTGTTGCTGAGCAGCAGTCTCTGGGCTTTTGGCTGTCTACACAATGGAGGATTTTACAGGTACATAACATGCACAAAATATTGGTAAATGCACATAAGTTCTAAAAGAAAGATTTTTGTTGAAATGAATGGTCTGCCAAAAAGACAATTTTAAGGAAAAGAAACATTATTTCAAAGACAGCTATGGCACGTTTTGGATACAAAGGACAATTAGTTTGCAAGAGGTATGAATGTCACCATTTACATCAAACTACTAGAACAACCATCTCGGGGGGAGAATCTTGAATACCATCTGACACTGAAATGTAAAACAATCTTTATCCTGGTGAATTCACAACAGTTCACATCTTCAAACATGTAACTGATCAGAATAAAGTAGCAGTTCATACTAAAAATAACTATCTCTAAATCTACTCGCAGCCACATTCTAAGACTAACCTATCTAACCCTGTAAAGCAAAAATCGCTATACATACGGACCGGAGCAGCTTCAGAAAAGGTATGTATAGCAATTTATTTTTTATAGGGCTAGATAGGTTAGTCTTGGAATGTTGCTGCAAGTAGATTTAGAGTTATTTAGTTTGAAGCTGAACTTCTACTTTAAGTAATTAGAGCAGAGTGGCTTTACAAATGCTCACACCCCCGGTCACATTCTTGCCTTGCCACAATAAATGTTGATCGCATTATAGTGACTCATACCTTGGTGAATTTAAAAGCTGGATGTTCCTGACACCTATTAGAATGTAGGAAGACACTTGGATGAGTGGATAATATATTTAACAAGTCTATTTGAATTTGACTAATTTATTTCAGCTTACTATGATGTGAATAAATGTAAACAGTAAATAAGAACTGGCTACAATACAAATTTCAAGCTAGCAAAAGCTTAACTTATTCATAGACCAGTTACAGTCAGTACAATGGTATATCCTATACCAAAACCATATGGCCAATTTACAAATCGTATTACTAATTTTGATATTGTACTGTATTAAATAGATGCACTACAGTTGCCCCTGCAGCCTGAAGGAGTAGCAGTGTTTGTCTGAGAGCCTCTAGGCTGCATGCGATTGTTGTGTCATAAGTGACTTGACATGATTTCATAATCCGGGACCGCTCTGATTGATCAATGTGGACCTGAACTGTCAGTGACAGCTGGGGTTGGGAGCTGTGAGCAGCACAAAGTGAGGGCTGATGGCGCTAAAGGAAGAGAAGGATAAAAGGCATTTATTAACATATGGTCAGCTTGGGGCTTCATTCTGGGGAATAATCATATAAAGCATGTAAACAGGAAATGGCTGCTAAGAGGCTGGAGGGACTCAGCAAATGCAACAAATTATAAAACATTGGAATTGTTCATTATACACTGTGGTTTAGCAAACTAAATTTTATTACATCTACTTGGATGTAACCCTCTGAAAATCAGGTAAACATTTTTTACTGTATGCACAGCATGTTTTGATGTCAGAGCACGCTGTTTATATAGATGCAAGTTCCAAAACCTGCTATAACTTCGTAAGAGTGTTTATGATCTCATTTATAGGTATGTCAAACTTTCCCATGCCAAAAAGAGTAATGCCCCATACACACGGTCGGACTTTGTTCGGACATTTCGACAACAAAATTCATGGATTTTTTCCTACGGATGTTGGCTCAAACTTGTCTTGCATACACACGGTCACACAAAGTTGTCGGAAAATCCGATCGTTCTAAACGCGGTGACGTAAAACACGTACGTCGGGACTATAAACGGGGCAGTAGCCAATAGCTTTCGTCTCTTAATTTATTCTGAGCATGCATGGCACTTTGTCCGTCGGATTTGTGTACACACGATCGGAATTTCCGACAATGGATTTTGTTGTCGGAAAATTTTATATCCTGCTCTCAAACTTTGTGTGTCGGAAAATCCGATGGAAAATGTGTGATGGAGCCTACACACGGTCGGAATTTCCGACAACAAGGTTCTATCACACATTTTCCGTCGGAAAATCCGACCGTGTGTACGAGGCAAATGGAAAGTTCAAAGAAACACTTTTTTTTTTTTTTTATTTTGCAGCGAGATTCAGATCCGATTAATTATTGTAGGGTATTTGTATTTTCTTCTTGCATTTTCTCAGCTTAATTCTTTCTGGCTTCCTCCCTCCTTAGTGCATAAAAATATTAACCTGCCACATGGCAGGACTTATTTTCACAATTGTGATTTAGGTACATTCGGAAAGTACAAATGCCAGCAGCTTTCTGCTCAAGTTAGAAACTGTCAGTATGCAAAATGGATCCAGTAAATAAGCTTACAGGCAAGCTTTTTATGTTTGTCTAAAACCTTCCTTTAGTTGGTTTTCACCTAAGTTGTCTTCAGTGTTTTTGTGTGCAATCTAAAAAAGAACGTATGGATCTATAAGAGTGGATACATTTTTAATACACAGAAGTGATGTTTATTGTGTAGGGTGTTTGTTCCTTATATTTTGTTGCATTCTTTTGAAAATTGTACTTGTCAAGGAAACCACTTGATGGCACCAACACCAGACACTATCTAATATTTTGGATGACCACCAGATGGCACACTAAGACCATGTACTGTGTATATGTATATGTATTATATATGCAATGTTGAAACTACTTCTTTCAGGAGCTGTTTCACTCTTTAAAAGCTGATTTGCTGGGGATTATTTGTTTTTCTATGGTTAAAAAAAAAAATGTATGGAATTAAATATGCACATTCTATAACTGCAGGATACCATTTATTTTACTGAGGATGCGTTAGGATCAACAGACTATAGTATTTTCTGTAGTATGTAGTAATCTAGTGTTAAATGTTAATAGCTTACTTTAGCTTGTAAGGGATAAATGGGAGTTCATTTAACCCTTTCATCATGTGTCTTTTTATTATTTCTTATACAATATACATGTCTTAAGCATAATATGTTTGCAAAGTAAAAACATGAGGTTGTGTCTTAATTCTGCTTAATTAATGTATACTTGTCCGTTCATTGTTCAAGTAAGAATTGTCCATTTTGCTGAAGCTTTTGCTGTAAAGGACAGTTCTGTGTTTGTATTGAGTGTCCTGCCAGTTAGGAATAAGAACATTTCTTGAAAAATTAAACACAGTTAAATGGGGATTAAAAAGTGATTAATTTGCTATTAAGTGTTTTTTTTTTTTTTTTTTTTTTTTAGTAAAGCCCACTATTGTAGCACTGCTAATTTCTGCAGTTCTACTTATTAGGGACATAAACCCAAACCTTTTATTTTGCCAATGCACAACTATTGCATGAAATAAAGCATTGATTTGAACTTCAAAAACAGCAATGCTATGACCTTTTTTTATTTTTTATTTTTTTTTTGCTTTGGGTACATGTTGCAGGTTGCATGCATGCTATCGAAGCAAGAGCCCAACACACTCTGTAAGATCCCTATGGAAGGGGAATGTATCTCAATTAAATTTGACCATAGAAGAAGGATTGTAAACCAAGAACCCATAGAAAAAAAAAAGATGGTAGTTGGCTAGCTGCAAACTTTTAGTTGCATGATATCAAATCTATACTTCACATTTTTCATTGGAGGACACAGGTCAAACCCCACCTCACACACTGTGGAACAACTCAGTTATTAGTCTAGCGTCTAGGAGTTATAACATTAAAAATGTTCTCTTTAAAACCCTAGCTCTTTTGATTTTATTTCAAGCAGGTCCCTGGGCTGGATAATATAGATCCTGGTAGTCTCCCCAGGTGCAGCCATTGAGCTCATGCAGTCCATTGCCCATGTGCAGGCTTTGTTGTGACGGCCCAAGTTACTTTTGAGCAGCCTTTTGGGGTTTTTCCCTAGGGGGCACATATGACAGGCCACCTAAATGGTACAGTCCAGCAGCACCTTGACTTGGCCAGTGGTTTCCTGCCAGTGTCTCAGGTGGATGACTGGGATTGTGGATGCAACTTTGCCATATGTTGGTAGCTTCCCTGCCATTATCAGTCACCCCTGTGCTCCTTTCTGTCCTCTGATTTTTCTCGATGTTTCACAGCAAATCGGAACCGATGAAAGAAAATTTGTACGAACAGTCTTACGAATATTCTCGTACGACAAAGGCTTTTTTTGTTGTTTATTGTTTCTAATCATGCGCAGTCTTTCTTCTCTGATTTTTGAAAATGGTACACATTAACCACTTGCCTCCCAGCCGCCACCATTATACGGCGGCAGGTCGGCTCTTTCCCGCGAATCGCCATACCCGTACGCCGGCTCCTTTTAAGAGCCATAGCAGGCTTGCACGCTGCACGGTGGGGGACCTGATGCGTGTGGTCAGCGGCTGCGATGTCCGCCGGCCACCCGCGATCGTGGGAAAGAGAGCCAGAGCGAGGATCTGTCAATGTAAACAGACAGATACCCGTTCTGACAGGGGAGGAGAGACAGATCTGCTGTTCCTAGTGATTAGGAACAGAGATATGTCTCCTCCTTCAGTCAGCCCCATCTCCCACAGTTAGAAACATCTCCCAGGGAACATATTTAACCCCTTTATCGCCCCCTAGTGTTAACTCCTTCACTGCCAGTGACATTTACACAGTAATCAGTGCATTTTTATAGCTCTGATCGCAGTATAAATGTCAATGGTCCCAAAAATGTGTCAAAAGTGTCCGATATGTCCGCTGCAATGTAGCATTCCCACTAAAAATTGCAGGTCGCCGCCATTAATAGTTAAAAAAAATAATAATAATGCCATAAATCTATTTCTATTTTGCAGACGCTATAACTTTTGCGCAAACCCATCAATATACCCTTATTGCAATTTTTTTATTATTATTATAGCAAAATGTAAAAAATATTGCTTTTTTTTTTCAAAATTGTCGCTCTTTTTTTGTTTATAGTGCAAAAAATAAAAACCGCAGAGGTAATCAAATACCACCAAACGAAATTTGCGGATAAAAAAGGACATCAATTTTGTTTGGGTACAATGTCGCACGAGCATGCAATTTTCAGTTAAAGTGACGCAGTGCCGTATTGCAAAAATGGCCTGGTCATTAAGGGGGCAAATCTTTCCGGTCCTTAAGTGGTTAAATGAAAATTGTTCATTCTGTTCCCGTACGAGAACATTTTTTGAGTTTGTCCCTTCGGGAATTTTCATACAAAAATTCGGAATTGGCTGTCGAAAATCGTACCAAAATTCTTTGGACGAAAAGGTTTGCACAATTTTCTTATAGTGTGTACGAGCCATTAGGCTGCCAGTGTGCCTGTGAATGACAGTAAACTGAAATGTCAGTAGATGACTCAGATCAAAGACACAATAGACAGAGTTTATCTGAGCAACTATAAATCTTATTGAGAATGTTTACAGTTGCCCTAGCTTCTACATTGTAGCCAGGAGATGGCTGAAGAGATTTAAAACAAGCTCAGGGCTGTTATTACAGCTCTAAGTTTGTTTAACCCTTTCAATGCCTTGATGTGTGGCATGCAAATGAATTAAAGTGAACCTGTAGTGTTTTTGTGCATATACTTTTTCTCTTGTTTTCAGAACATAAAATATTTCTTTTAAGGTCAGATAAATATAAATTGTTACCTATGGCTATTTTAATGCCACTTGTATTGAGCAGGGTGGCGAGCCTTTGGCTACCCTTTATCAAAATGACAAACTACTATGCTGTGAATTGCCTATGTTATGAAAATCTCTGTATATCAGAATATCACAGCTGGATAGTAGGCGCTCACACACCCTTTCCGTTCTTTATTGATGCACTGTTTCAAATGCCACTTTATGCATTGACATATCTCCTTAGATCTAGTTTGTATGGGCATTATGGTCAGCTGCTGACTTGGCACCATCCGCAGATTATCTCTACACACGGAGAATCCTCATTGAATGACACAGTAACGGCCAGTTTATGAAGCGGTGATCTCACCGCTTCACTGGCGATCTGTGTCAGAATTCACACTCCCAGGTTCACCATCTCAGAGGTGGTGAATCGGGGAGTGAAGAGGAAATCTGGGGGGATCTGAGGGGGAAGGAGGAAGATTATTAACTTCCTTATGCCTCGTTCAGACCCCCCAACACTGTAAGCATGTCCCCCTGTCATATTTATGTGTATACATATTTATACATATATACATATAATGTGTATATGTATATATATATCATGTGTGTGTATATACATGTATATATAGTGTGTGTGTGTGTATACATATGTGTATAATGTAGGGGGACACATTATTTTATTAACATTAATCCACGCCGTTGAGCAGTGATAATTTATCACTGCTTGATAAACTGACATCTGGTGCTGTAATCTCGTAAAGTCTCACGAGATTCCAGTATCAGGGGCCGTTCTCCACTATTTGAAGCATTTGTAGATCACTTCACTCCTCCAAAGGTGAAGCGATCTACACCGCTTCATAAACTGGCACACAGAGGAGAAGATTCTTCACTGTGAATGCCGGAGAACGAAGCAGTGAATAGATTTCACTGCTTCATAAACGGACACCATTGTGAGGATCTAGCTAGGACTAAACTAACTAGCATTAAACAAGAGGGAGGGATAGATGTATATACCAATTCACATAAAACAATTTGCAGTGGCCTAAAACCACCACTAGATGGAGGTATATTACTGAAAAATAAAAGCCTAATGAAGTTCAATATGACACAGGAAAACATATAATTGGGACACGTAACAATCAGATACAGACCTTTATAAATCTCCCATTACACAGAGACAACCAAAAGGAGAACAGGCAGTTCTTATACGAAAAGAACTATAAAAAGTTTCACATTTTCACATGCAATTTCGTCTATTCTAGTGTGGTCCACATACCTAAGAGGTTACAGCAATAAAACAAAGAAGGGAAGCAAAAATAATGTGCTCAGGTTAATACATTTTTTTTCAGCATTCATTGCATGACACCGCCCTTTTTTCTATGTTCTTCTATGAAATTGAGATCATTTTAAAATGGTTTACAGATATTCCTACCACCGCCTGCCAGTGGAATTACCTCTGAGTGGCTAAAGAAATGTCAATGACCCATCTAAACTGTGCTGAATTTGTCAACTAAACAGCATGATGGAAAATGTATGACCAGTCAATTTTAAATGTGAGGCATTACTGAAAGACATGATGTCTTGGGTTATAAATATTTCCTTTGCTATACTGGTTGGAAGTTAATAGTTGTGTTAATGTTATACAGATATGACCAGTAAAGAGTCTTTTTAAATGCCTAACTTGTGATGCAAATAGTTTCTTTAAAGCAAAAGGTGGGACAAACAAGTCACATCTTGTACTGTCTTACAAGATCTTAAAGACTTCCTGGTACTAAGTTAGTTACAGATGAGCCTTTAACCATTTGGTTTTATTTTCCACTTTAGTGCTGCACTTTCCTTGCCCTATCTGGAGCTAATATTAGAAGAGTGGTTTACATTATTTTTATGGGGTCCATTTGTAAAATGGTAGATTTGATTACATAAATGAGATTTACTGCTAATATGTGATGTCTTCTATTTTAAAGTGGAACTTTGCCAATAATTTTCATTCCACATTGAGCAAAGTCAATTGAATTAGGTGCCTTCAAATTGTAGTTTTGTGGGCTTGCCGAAGTGCAGCAGGGAAAAAAGAGGTATATATTTTAAGAGAAACAATCCTGAATATGTGATTAGAGATGAATGAAATATCTTGCGTCTTGAGAAGGAACTCATTAAGTCTCCATTGAAAGGCAGGCTTATTTAACAGGGCAAGCTGGAAATGCATCAAAAGGGAGCTATGGCCCAACCAGGGAGTTGTATGAATACCTATCTTGGCAACCAAGAGGAGCTGTTGAAGTAGCATAAAAACATTAGGGCCGAAACACCTAATCGATTAATCAACAACTAATCGATTATGAAAATCTATTCTTAAACCGACTGATGGCATAATACATTACCAGGGTCACCTCATGGTCATAGAACCTACCTTAGAAAAGTAAGTATGTCCTAATGGGGTCCATTATTCCCAGTAAACAACAAATGGGCAGATTGCATTGGAAAGCTGTAAGAATACCTCTGACCTTGTGATGCACAGTGGTAACATAAAAACAAGGGTAATAAAGGAATATTTGATAGCAGCAGCATATTGCACAGAGGAAAATTTCTTCAAGTATTTGGTGGATTTTCAAGCTTCAGCAGAATACCATTTATTGCTAAGATTCTATTACTCCCCACTGCTACAGTATCTCCTACTTCCCTCCCTCCATCTCACGGTCCAGGTACCAGCATTTTCCCACCACTGAGAAACAACAACGCACACAGTGTAATGCATTGTATGGAGAATGAGTCCAACCCTGGTTATGTGCAGTGGCAAACCGCACAACTTTCATAAAGGGGTTAGGTGCATGTAAGGTCCCAAGGTAATTAGCTCTAGTATTACTAATGTGCACCCTCCAAAAGCTGGACAAAGAATAGTCCTGGTAATAAAAGAACCTCAGCAGACAATAACAAATAAAAAATAGTTTCCCACAGAATCAATCACGGCCCAATCATGAGAACTTGGACCCCAGTAGAGTTTCAGGCAGAGCGGTGTGGTGAGGACCCAGGAATGCTAACTGATGGCAGTCCAGAGGCAGAGACCACAGGAAGTTATTAGGTCACAAGATTTCTGTGTGCACACTATATTGTCGAAAGTATTGGGACGCCTGCCTGTACATGCATGAAGATTAATGCCATCCCAATATTAGTCTGTAGGGTTCAATATTGAGTTGGCCTATCCTTTGCAGCTATAACAGCTTCAACTCTTCTGAGAAGGCTGTCCTCCTTTGGGAATGTTTGACCATTCCTCCAGAAGTGCATTTGTGAGGTCAGGCACTAATGTGGACGAGAAGGCTTGGCTCACATTCTCTGCTCTAATTAATCCCAAAGGTGTTCTATGTGGTTGAGGTCAGGACTCTGTGCAGGTCAGTCAAGTTCCTTCACCCCAAACTCGCTCATCAATGTCTTTATGGACCTTGCTTTATGCACTGGTGCACAGTCATGTTGGAGCAGGAAGGGGCCATCCCCAAACTATTTTCACAAGGTAGTTGGGAGTATGAAATTGTCCAAAATGTCCTGGTATGCTGACTCCTTAAGGAGCCAAGCCCCACCTCTAAAAAACCCCCACACCATAATCCCCCTCCACCAAATGATTTGGACCAGTGCACAAAGCAAGGTCCATAAAGACAAGGATGAGTGGGTCTGGAGTGGAGGAACTTGACTGGCCTGCACAGAGTCCTGACCTCAATCCGATAGAACACCTTTGAGATGAATTAGAGCTGAGACTGCGAGCCAGGCCTTCTCGTCCAACATTAGCGCCTGACCTCACAAATGCGCTTCTGGAAGAAGGGTCAAGCATTTCCATAGAGACACTCCTAAACCCTGTGGACAGCCTTCCCTGAAGAGTTGAAGCTGTTATAGCTGCAAAGGGTGGGCCAACTCAACATTGAACACTACATGCTAAGACTGAGATGCAATTAAAGTTTATGTACGTGTAAAGGCAGGCGTCACAATACTTTTGACAATATAGTGTATGTATATACTGTATATAAAATATTCAACCACACAGTTTTACTTTTTTGACTACCAAACTGTGTTTAAATAAGTCCATTATATGATAATATAGATAAAGTAAAATATGTTCCATTAACAAGTTAAAGTGTATGTAAACTTTAACAGTATATTTCCTTTAGTTGCTCCCTTTTAGTCTGCTAAATATACCACTGAAGTAATTTTAATATATGTGTTCAACAAGAAAAAAGAAAAAGTGTGCGTGTCTCTTGTTTAGCACATATATTAAAATGATTTATTGGTATATTTAACAGATTAAAAGGGGGCAAATAAATAAAATCTACTGTTAAAGTTTATATACACTTTAACTTGTCAATGGAAAGTATTTTACTTTATCTGTATTAACATATAATTCAATTATTTAAACATTGCTTGGTAGTCAAAAAAAGTAAAACTTTGTGGTTGAATCCTATGTCTACATGGACAAAATAAAATTATTTATTTTGACGTTGTTAGTTTTTTTAATAGTCTTATTTTATTATGCTAATCAATTGGGGAGATCATGTGTTCTCAATGACCAATGACCAGTACATAATGAAAGCTTTCATTGCGTTTAGAGGTCCTCTAGAGTCCTGGATGCCTTTTTATGCAAGTTTGAGCCAGCCCCTTTGATCAAGAACATGGGCTATTTACCTCCCAGCCTAAATGTTGGTCATTGGGGCCACTCAGTATAGTAAATGGCCAATAGTGAAAGTTATAATAAGCCTTAGCTCTTGACCACAGAAACTAATTGAGATTTGAGTAATAGAGCATCTTATGTTTCAGAGCTAAGGAGTCCTATGCAAAATATGTAAGTATACATGCAGGCACCTCCTAAATGATAGCCTAATAATATATTTCTGTAAATAAAATGTATGTTTGTGGAATCACAATGACTGTAATAGGGCGTACACACGGTTGGACTTTGTTCGGACATTCCGACAACAAAATCCTAGGATTTTTTCCGACGGATGTTGGCTCAAACTTGTCTTGCATACACACGGTCACACAAAGTTGTCGGAAAATCCGATCGTTCTGAACGCGGTGACGTAAAACACGTACGTCGGGACTATAAACGGGGCAGTGGCCAATAGCTTTCATCTCTTTATTTATTCTGAGCATGCGTGGCACTTTGTCCGTCGGATTTGTGTATACACGATCGGAATTTCCAACAACGGATTTTGTTGTCGGAAAATTTTATCTCCTGCTCTCCAACTTTGTGTGTCGGAAAATTCGATGCAAAATGTCCGATGGAGCCCACACACGGTCGGAATTTCCGACAACACGCTCCGATCGGACATTTTCCATCGGAAAATCCGACCGTGTGTACGGGGCATAACTGTCATATAAAAGCGGCAGAAAATTCCCTAGGTCCCAATGTGATTCCTTTGCCTCAGCATCTCATAGCTGTCAAGGGTAGAGAAAGTTTAGAGCAAAAGAAGTTCCCCTAGCGGACTTTAAAGGCACATTTTTTTTTTTTTTTTTTTTTTTTTTTTTTTTTTTTTAGCAAATATTTTAAAAAAAGGTATGTAAAGTAGATAACAGTTTATTAGTTACAAAAAATAATCAAGTGAATCACATAGTTATAAAGTTAAAAACAAGGAATGCATTTCCATAAATATAGAAGTTGATACCAGTACATGTGCACCCGACGCGTTTCGGAGTTACTTATGCCTCCTTCTTCAGGGGTGATTGTAGGGTTTGCAACAAGAATTTTATTGGTATCTACGGATATAGGTTGTGCATTCCAGGACGAATTAAAAGAAACATAGATATGTTGACGTACTGCCCATCGGACACGCTCCCTGGTCGTGGTGTGTAGAACTTTAGTGAAGTATAACAGGAGTATTCACATAGCCACTGTCAAGGTGGAAGTAGAGACGTATAAATATATAGGGTGGTTTTATTCTTCCTTCCGGTAGGAAGAAAGGCCCAAGGTTAGCGGGCATATGACAGTTTAGATCTGAGGTCACACTGGGGCCAAATGTGTCATCTGCTGCAGACAGGACGCTCTTGGTGCGAGGTGCTGTGACACTTGCTTTCTGAACTACATCTGATCCATATTTACCACCAGTTACTGCCCCCCATTATTGTAGGCGGACCAGGATACACATTTGGCCCCAGTGTGACCTCAGATCTAAACTGTCATATGCCCGCTAACCTTGGGCCTTTCTTCCTACCGGAAGGAAGAATAAAACCACCCTATATATTTATACGTCTCTACTTCCACCTTGACAGTGGCTATGTGAATACTCCTGTTATACTTCACTAAAGTTCTACACACCACGACCAGGGAGCGTGTCCGATGGGCAGTACGTCAACATATCTATGTTTCTTTTAATTCGTCCTGGAATGCACAACCTATATCCGTAGATACCAATAAAATTCTTGTTGCAAACCCTACAATCACCCCTGAAGAAGGAGGCATAAGTAACTCCGAAACGCGTCGGGTGCACATGTACTGGTATCAACTTCTATATTTATGGAAATGCATTCCTTGTTTTTAACTTTATAACTATGTGATTCACTTGATTATTTTTTGTAACTAATAAACTGTTATCTACTTTACATACCTTTTTTTAAAATATTTGCTTAAAAAAAAAAAAAAAAAAAAAAATGTGCCTTTAAAGTCCGCTAGGGGAACTTCTTTTGCTCTAAACTCGAATTTAGGATGTGGCACAACAAGTAGATAATTGATCGATCAAATATTTTGTTTCAAGGGTAGAGAAAGAAACACCTTCTAGAGCCTCTTAGTAATCCTAAAGTAAGTAGAACATGCAAATCCAAGAAATTATTCTGATCACCTGATTAAAGGATCCTGTCAGGATTTAGTATATAAATATGTTGTGATCAGAGGTCATCTGAATATGGTGATGCTGTCCTGTTGACTATGTAAGCTCACTTTCTGTCTCCCATTTTGAGTGTGTAGTGTGTGGCAGGCGATTGGAAGACAGCAACTGTCTGTCATATAATGACCTCTGACCCCTGAGATTCCTGCTGTTAATCGCAGGACCCAGAAAAAAAAAAATAACAAAGCTAAGTAAGAGGGAGCTGCAAACCTTCCATGAGTAAACCTATGTAGTTATAATAATAATTAAACTAAAGACTCAAAATAGAGATTGCTACATAGTATTAATTGTGATTACACATTAACAGCCAGCTCTCATTTTGAAGCTGAGAATTTTTCAATAGGTTGGACACTCAGCATCTCTGTAAGTAAAATTTGCGTCACAGTTTAGACTGGAGTTCTTTTTTAATTTGGATGTTTTCATATGAATTGCGTTTTATGATTTTCATAATATAGATATCTAAAATATATATCATGAATAAGCCATATTGCGTGTCTGTGGTTCTTTTTACAGATTGCTCTTGGGACAGTTACCAACGTTGAAGAAGCAGTAAAGTGGCTGAGCTACACTTATCTTTTTGTACGGATGAGAGCAAATCCATTAGTATATGGCATCAGTCACAAGGTGTTTCAGGTAGGAAATCCATTTCTTATGAATATCTAACCCCTATTCTCTAGTCAGTAATTCCAGGATAAATATTTGATTTTGTTTTCTGACATGATAACAGCACAGCTTTTAGCTCATTTAGTTTTAGTTCAGTTTGTTTAGGCCTTGGTGATTGAAATGGCCTTAGCCAAAGACAAGCAACAAACCTTGTAAATGTTAACACTGTGTCCCCTGCTGCTTTCAGGAGTTATTACCTGTGTTGTTAGCTTGCCATAAAAAAGTGTGCATATACTGTGTGTGTGTGTATATATATATATATATATATATATATATATATATATATATATATATATATATATATATATATATATATATATATATATATACCCACTAATACAAATATATCGATATATGCACACTTTTATTTTTGTTTTTATTCTAGTCTTTAGGTCTAGTGGCATGCATGCCTTGATGTGTAAGGGATATAGGGATGTTTTGGCAGCAAAAGGCAAGCCTACTCAACATTGGGTAAGTTATGGCTGGTGTGCGTGTATGTATATACAGTATCTCACAAAAGTGAGTACACCCCTCACTTTTTAAAAAATATTTTATTATATCTTTTCATGTGACAACACTGAAGAAATGACACTTTGCTACAATGTAAAGTAGTGAGTGTACAGCCTGTATAACAGTGTAAATTTGCTGTCCCCTCAAAATAACTCAACACAGCCATTAATGTCTAAACCACTGACAAAAAAAGTGAGTACACCCCTAAGTAAAAATGTCCAAATTGGGCCCAATTAGCCATTTTCCCTCCCCGGTGTCATGTGACTCGTCAGTGTGAATGGGGAGCAGGTGTGTTAAATTTGGTGTTATCGCTCTCACTCTCTCATACTGGTCACTGGAAGTTCAACATGGCACCTCATGGCAAGAACTCTCTGAGGATCTGAAAAAAAGAATTGTTGCTGTACATAAAGATGGCCTAGGCTAAAAGAAGATTGCCAAACCCTGAAACTTAGTGGCCAAGACTATACAGCTGTTTAACAGGACCAGTTCCACTCAGAACAGGCCTCGTCATGGTCGACCAAAGAGGTTGAGTGCATGTGCTCAACATCATATCCGGAGGTTGTCTTTGGGAAATAGACATATGAGTGCTGCCAGCATTGCTGCAGAGATAGTGGCGGTGGCAGTGCTGGAAAATAATGAATGGTGGTCACACAAAATATTGACACTTTGGGCCCAATTTGAACATTTTCACTTAGGGGTGTACTCACTTTTGTTGCGAGCGGTTTAGATATTAATGGCTGTGTGTTGAATTATTTTGAGGGGACAGCAAATTTACACTGTTATACAAGCTGTACACTCACTACTTTACATTGTAGCAAAGTGTCATTTCTTCAGTGTTGTTACATGAAAAGGTATAATAAAATATTTCCAAAAATGTGAGGGGTGTACTCACTTTTGTGAGATACTGTATGTGTGTGTGTGTATATAGATAGATAGATAGATAGATAGATAGATATAGATAGATCTATATCTATATATATCTATATATATCTATATATATAGATATATTTATATATATATACAGTGAGGCAAAAAAGTATTTAGTCAGCCACCAATTGTGCAAGTGCTCCCACTTAAAAAGATGAGAGAGGCCTGTAAATTGTCATCATAGGTATACCTCAACTATGAGAGACAAAATGTGAAACAAATCCAGACAATCACATTGTCTGATTTTTGAAAGAATTTATTTGCAAATTATGGTGGAAAATAAGTATTTGGTCAATATCAAAAGTTCATCTCAATACTTTGTTATATATCCTTTGTTGGCAATGACAGAGGTCAAACATTTTCTGTAAGTGTTCACAAGGTTGTCACGCATTGTTGCTGGTATGTTGGCCCATTCCTCCATGCTGATCTCCTCTAGAACAGTGATGTTTTGGGGCTGTCGCTGGGCAACACAGACTTTCAACTCCCTCCAAAGGTTTTCTATGGGGTTGAGATCTGGAGACTGGCTAGGCCACTCCAGGACCTTGAAATGCTTCTTACAAAGCCACTCCTTTGTTGCCAGGGCGGTGTGTTTGGGATCATTGTCATGCTGAAAGACCCACCCATATTTCATCTTCAATGCTCTTGGTGATGGGAGGAGGTTTGCACTCAAAATCTCACAATACATGGCCCCATTCATTCTTTGATGTACACGGATTAGTCGTCCTGTTCCCTTTGCAGAGAAACAGCCCCAAAGCATGGTGTTGCCACCCATGCTTCATAGTAGGTATGGTGTTCTTTGGTTGCAACTCGGCATTCTCTCTCCTCCAAACACGCTGAGTTGTGTTTCTACCAAACAGTTCTACTTTGGTTTCATCTGACCATATGACATTCTCCCAATCCTCTTCTGGATCATCCAAATGCTCTCTAGCAAACCTCAGATGGGCCCAGACATGTACTGGCTTAAGCAGGGGGACACGTCTGGCACTGCAGGATCTGAGTCCCTGGCGGCGTAGTGTGTTACTGATGGTAGCCTTTGTTACGTTGGTCCCAGCTTTCTGCAGGTAATTCACTAGGTCCCCCCGTGTGGTTCTGGGATTTTTGCTCACCGTTCTTGTGATCATTTTGATCTCACGTGGTGAGATCTTGTGTGGAGCCCCAGATCGAGGGAGATAATCAGTGGTCTTGTATGTCTTCCATTTTCTAATTATTGCTCCCACAGTTGATTTCTTGACACCAAGCTGCTTGCCTATTGCAGATTCAGTCTTCCCTGCCTGGTGCAGGTCTACAATTTTGTTTCTGGTGTCCGTCGACAACTCTTTGGTCTTCACCATAATGGAGTTTGGAGTGTGACTGTTTGAGGTTGTGGACAGGTGTCTTTTATACTGATAAAAAGTTCAAACAGGTGCCATTAATACAGGTAATGAGTGGAGGACAGAAGAGACTCTTATATAAGAAGATATACGTCTGTGAGAGCCAGAGATCTTGCTTGTTTGTAGGTGACCAAATACTTATTTTCCACCATAATTTGCAAATAAATTCTTTCAAAAATCAGACAATGTGATTGTCTGGATTTGTTTCCACATTTTGTCTCTCATAGTTGAGATAGATAGATAGATAGATAGATAGATAGATAGATAGATAGATAGATAGGATAGTGACAAATACACACACACACTCATCTCTTACCTTAGCTCTCACTGTTCTTTCAGCAGCCAACTCTGTTACCATCCACCTTTTTCTTTCTGTGCATACATTCTTCTCCAAAGTGCTGATCCTGTTATGCATAGTGTGCGCTGCTATTCACTGTCACCTAGCTGAAAGCTCTAAGCAATCCTGCCGACTATGCCTGCACTCATGTGGCACCCTGCAGCTGCCTGTACCCTTAATAGATTACAACTACTGCTTCTTCCTAGGTGCTCAACTTTATACATCTTCAGATAAAATGTTCTAGTTAGGATTATTTTTGCAATACGCTAAGTATTTCATTGCTTTATAAACTATATAACATTTAAAGCTGTATCCTTTACTCCTTTTTTTTAATCTCGGTTGTTGGATAGATGGATCCCTTGCTAGAGAAGCACAGAGAACAGTTGGTTATTGAAGTGGGGCGTAAATTGGACAAATCTCGCATGATTCGCTTTGAAGAAAGAACTGGATTCTTCTCCTCCACAGACCTGGGCAGAACTGCAAGCCACTTCTACATTAAATATAATACCATAGAGGTAATAAATTCCTTTACAGATTTATCTTAAATTATAATAATTTACAAAAAAAAAAAGAGTATCCTACCAAAGTATTCAGTAATTTAAAATATACATTGGTTAAATTTTGAAATGTTAAAAGCCCAAGTTCTCTATGTGTGCATATTTACCCACCCCTTATCATTATACTGATCTGAACAGCAGGTAGTTGACCCTATAGGCTTACTTCTCTAAGTTCTGCAAGTTCTTTTAGCCTGAACGACTCGGAGTATAATAGAAGTGTGGACTACCCTCTCCCAGCTCTTTCACGTGCTCACAGACTGTGGCATGACACTGCACAGTTGTACCTTTTCATTTAACACCGGTAGGGAATCTTGCTTGTTCCACCATATAATCTTCAGAGATTAGGTGTTTTATGAACAATCACTTCTTTGAACTCGATACTTTTTTTTTTTTTGCTTGCTGCAGTGATCTTCATAGAGGCCTGGTTAATACAATTTAGGTACTCGGTACAAGCTTTGACATTTGTCTGTGGCTCACACTCATGGATAGTTTACAAGTATTTCCATCCATGTTTCAGGCACTTGATGAGATACAGTATGTTTTAATCTGAGAATGCGTCTGACCTCATTCTCACTCACCCCTCCCATTAGGAGACACAACCCTGTGGTTGGCCACAACCCTTGTTTTTGTTTTTTTTGACTGACCCCACAGGTGTGTTTAGGCTATTTTTTGTTTGTATTGTTGTTAATATGTTGGTTCACCGTCAATTGTAAATTTTTTACCCAGATGTACTGGGCATCTGACTTAATTTTTAGGGGGTAAATAGATTGCATGTTTTCTTATATAATGTTAGAGGGTTCTGTTCTCCTAATAAAAATAATAGACTTTGGGCAAAACTCGGGTGCCTTAAACCCCAGGTAATAGGACTCAGTCCCATGCAGCTCATTGAGCCATTTGTTTTACTGCCACTGAGTTGCATCCAGGCAGCCCATATTAAGTGAATGGGTATGTATCGACTATACAAACTCGCCTGCACAGTCCAGTTTTTAGGTATACAGGGGAGGATGCACAGGCCTAGATGCAGTATTATACTATATTAGATTGAGTTCACCAAGGGTGTATTACTTGTGGGAGGCGATCTTCCTGTAAGCCCAGAGCCCTTAATCGATATCTCTTTAATCGTTCATCACGGGACACAGAGCCATAGTAATTACTATGTGGGTTATAGTCCACTTTCAGGTGCTGGACACTGGCACTCCCTAAACAGGAAGTTTCCTCCCTATATAACCCCTCCCATACCGGGAGTATCTCAGTTTTTTTGCCAGTGTCTAAGGTGTTGGTCAGGAGTGAAGATGTGCTGTGTTGAGCTCCACTGGAGCAATCCTTGCTGGGGCTAGCTATGCAGCCGGATCCATTCAAGTGTCTTTCTTTGGACCAAATTGAATGGTGCCCGGGCCTCGTGTCCAAAGAAACAAGGTCTTTCGATGTAAACGCTTCTCTTTTTAGAGAGCTGGACCCCGGGATCCAGTACTTTGGTATTTTAAGCCATAAAGTTTTACTGGCAGGGTGCTATTACAGGTCCAGGATTGTGGGTTCCCTGAGGGTCCCTGGTTCCTGCAATTTTGTTAATGGAACCCACTGCGAAGGGTGAAGATTGGGTCTGTTGGTTTTACCACAGAAAACCTTGCGGCGGGAAAGGTAAGTGGAGTTTTTCTAAGGGATTTTTTTAATTTTCTTATGAAATGTCTCCTTTAAAAAAGTAAATGTTTTCATGCCTAAGTGTCACCACTGGGGGCTGTATGGAGCACGTACCTTCTCATGCTTTCCTCAGAGATCACGCTGTGTCACAGAAGCAGCAGGCTTTTTTCCTCCGGCTAGCAGGCAGACCTCTGGTAAGTTTGGGGGGGTTTGATTCCACTAGACACCCCCCCCCGTGCTGAACTCTACCCCTCTTCATGAGGTTGAGCATTGAGGGAGAGTTAAAAAACGATCGTCGATGCCGTTTTCTTTCACCGCCCCTACACGGCGGCGGCTTTCAGGTCCCCTTCACGTCATCCCTCCCTCACACACAAGCCAATCCCGTCGGATCGGAGGCCAGCGCTCGCGCAGGAAAACTCTTTTATGAAAGGGAAAGGAGGGGGGCGCAGTGCGACAGAGGGGGCTGGGCTTAACGCGGCATTGGCGTCCTCCAATGCGGGAGTTGGAGGGACACAACAGCAAAGAGGAGCATGAAAGAGGTTGGTGACACAGGTATTTCCTATTTGACACATTTACTATTTGCATCAAGCTGAGAATTAATAGCAGCAGCAGTGGCTGACTATTGCTCAAGCAGTGCATGCGATTTCTTCTGGTAGTACCTCTGCTTTGTGCATCATGCTAAGGTCAGAAGGGGGGTTGAAACACCCCCAAAAAGGAGCTAAAAGGGTCTCCCTCAAGCTCTGGAAAGCCTACTCATTTCTACAATCATCCTCCCCTGAGAGTTGGTGGCTGGTCAGAGTGAGCATCCAGGCCATGAAATGTTTGCTATTGTTTTCAACACTGCAGCCCCTGTTTATGTTATTAAAAAGATCTTTTTTCCTTAGCCAGGATAGGATCGGAAAAAAAAAAAAAGGTTTGCGGCTTTAATCGCATCCCAGTGTGGGACTAAATGCGACAGGTTCTCATCCATTACCCAGGACCCTCAAACTGAGGAACTAGGGGCAGGAGAAGATGACTTCCCTCAGGGGACTGTGGTGAGGCTGATGACTCCTCTTCTGAGGTGTCAAATGTGGGAGGATCAGCATTCACAGTCTGTAAGATTGATGGTGCAATTTCTTGCTGAATAGTCCGCTCCACATTTATGTACCCTTAACTGAGTGTTTGGGTTCGCTAAAGCCTCCTCAAGCTTCATTGCTGGAAAAGTTTTTTTGTATCTGAGTGGATCACCCAGATAAGCATTTTATTCCCTCCTAAAATGTTTTCACACTTTATCCTATGTTGGAAAAAATTCACTAAGTAGGGTATAAGAGCAAATAACGCTGCTATATCCTCTGTGAATAAGAATTTGACTTGTCCAGCGGACAATATAGCTTTCTTTTGGTGGTATTTGATCACCTCTGTGATTTTTATTTTTTGTGCAACAAATAAAAAAAAGACCGACAATTTAGAAAAAAAACAAGTTTTTCTTTGTGTCTGTTAAAAATGTTTGTAAATAAGCACGTTTTTTTCTTCAATGACGGGCACTGATATGGCTGCACTGATGGGCACTGATAAGGTAGCACTGATGGGCACCGATGAGGTGGCACCAATGAGGTGGCACTGACGGGCACTGATGATGGGCACTGATAGGCGGCACTGATGGGCACTGATAGGTGGCACTGATGGGCACTGATAGGTGGCACTGATGGGCACTGATAGGTGGCACTGATGGGCACTCATAGGCGGCACTGATGGGCACTTGTAGGTGGCACTGATAGGTACTTATGGGTGGCACTGATGGGTACTTATGGGTGGCACTTATAGGTGGCACTGATGGGCACTGATAGGTGGGCACTGATATGTGGAACTGGTGGACACTGATGGGTGGCACTGATAACACTGATGGGTGGCATTGCTGGGCATCAATCGTCAATGATGTAATTTGTTACATAATGGTGCCAGTCACTGCCCATTTGTGGGCACTGATTGGCACAGATTGGGCATTCATTTGCACATGTGGTTGGCCATGGGGTACATACCTGGCCATCCACATGTTGCCCCCTTCCCTGATGGTGCTGGTGGCTTCCCTGGTGGTCCAGTGTAGGCATCTGAGGGGGGCTGTGCTGATAAACATATCAGCGCAGATCCCACCTGTCAGGAGAGCCGCCGAGTGAGGAAAACCCGATGACCGGCTATTCCTGTTTACATCATGATCAGCCGTGATTGGACACGGCTGATCACGTGGTAAAGAGCCTCCATCATTTTGCTATAGGACATGCGGGAAGTGGTTAAACAGTTCAAGGTTATCCTGCTCAGCAGGCCCAGGATCTGGCAGCTTTATGTTTGCAATAGTTGCTATGAGAGATTCTATCCTTCAGGCCTTGCACCCTTCGCTAAGAGCCATGCAAGAAGCTCCTGGCTAGTCTTCTTTTTTTGCGGTGAAACAGCTATTTGAGGATGTTTTGGAAAATACATCGAAAGAAATTCTAGTGGAAAAAAGTACCCATTTTGCCATTTAAGAAAAGGAGTAAATGTATTTTCGTTTTAAAGCTCCTTCCTCCTGTGCCAGGGGCATCAGCCTCAAGGCAGTCACGACAGCTTCCGCCATCGGGTTCAAAAGGTAATCCTCAGAGTTAACCCCAGGGACAAAAGAGGTCCTGGGGGAGGGAACCTACAAGATACTAAAGCCTCCTTATGAGGAGGCGACCCCGCTCGCTCGAATAGGGGGAATTCTTCTGCAGTTCTCAAAGATCTGGCAGGAAGAGTGTCAAGGCGAATGGGGGACTTCCTCAATAGTTCCAAGGTATAAACTGGAGTTGCAAGAGTTCCCGTCTCCTCATTTTTCTCAGATCAAACGTTCCTAAGGATCCCGAGAAAAAGAAGTCTTTCTCTCAAGCATTGGACCATCTTTTGGCAAAAAGTGATCATGGTGGTCCCCATGTAAGAGCAGAGGTAGGGGTTTGGTTCAAACCTCTTTTTCACGGAAAATGGACATTGAATGGACATTCTGGATCTCAAAAATCTAAATTTAATTCCTGAATATAACCACTCCTTTTTCGCATGGAGTCAATCCAATCAGTTATCTCCATCCTACAAGGAGAAGAAGTTCTGGCGTCAATCGACATCAAAGATGCATACCTCCATATGCCCATTTCCTCGCTCACTAGTAATATCTACTTTTCAAGGTGGAAAATCTTTAATTTCAGTGTGTAGCTCTGCTTTTCGGTCTAGCTACTACACCTTGAGTGTTTACAAAGGTTCTGGCCCCTCTTCTAGCCAGATTAAGGTCTCAGGGTATAACAGTTATGGTTTACCTAGACCAGTGATGGCGAACCTTGGCACCCCAGATATTTTGGAACTACATTTCCCATGATGCTCAACTACACTGCAGAGTGCATGAGCATCATGGGAAATGTAGTTCCAAAACATCTGGGGTGCCAAGGTTCACCATCACTGACCTAGACGATATGTTCTTCATAGACCAGTCGGTAGCCCGCTTAGACCAAAGTATGGTCACCATATTCAACTACCTGGAATATCTAGGTCGGATTCTCAACCTAGAAGAAATCTTCTTTAAAACCATGAAGAAGGCTAAAATACTTGGGTCTGATCATAGATACACCCAGAAAAGGGTATTCTTGCCCCAGGCAAAAATCAGCGCCATAAAGGAACTGATTCAGGTGGTCGAAGCAAGATGTATTCTTCTATACAGCTTTGCATGTCTTTTGTTGGGAAAGATGATGGCTTCATTTGAGGCCGTTCCTTATGCTCAGTTTCATTCGAGACTGCTGCAAAACAGTATCCTATCGGCTTGGAACAAAGGGTTCAAGCTCTAGATTCCTCAATGTGTCTGATTCCAAAGCCTATAGCCACATCACCCTAAAAGCACCCGATCTCGTCGGATCTTGGAGGCTAAGCAGGGTCAGGCCTGGTTAGTGCCTGGATGGGAGACCGCCTGGAAATACCAGGTGCTGTAGGCTGGGTGCGACGGAGCCTCGGTTTATGGTTGATAACAAAAAATCTGCAAAGGGGAAAATCCTTCCTTCAGTTACCTGAGAAATGGTAACAACATATGCCAACCTTTTTTTTTTTTTTTTTTTTTGGGTTGGGGAGCAGTCCTGGAAGATGCAACTGTCCAAGAGAAGTGTCCCAGATCAGAAAGGGACTTGCCCATTAACATTCTAGAAATTCAGGCAGAGCACTTGGTCGTGAGGGCCTGAACTTTCAGTTTACAGAATTGTCCTGCCAGGATTCAATCCGACAATGCCACAGCAATGGCCTATATTACCAAGGGGGCATAAGAAGTTGTGCGGCCCAGAGAAAGGTGAATCATATCCTATCTTGGACAAATATAATGTACTTTGCCTATCGGCAACCTTCATTCTAGGAATAAAAAAGTGGCAGGCGGACTACTTGAGTCACCAGCAGTTGTTCCCGGGAGAATGGTTCCTTGACCCTGATATCTTCCTGTCAATATGTCAAAAATGGGGGATACCAGACATAGATCTGTTTGCGTCCAGGTTCAACAAAGAAATTGACAACTTTGTGTCAAGAACAAAGGATCCGCTAGCATGCAGAACAGATGCCTTGCTATTCCTGTGGAATCGGTTCTCACTGATTTATGCATTCCCTCCTAGTCTGCCTGTGTCCACGACTTCTTCGCAGGATCACGCAGGAAAGGAAGTCGGTGATTCTTGTGGCCCCCAGCGGGGCCCAGGAAATCTTGGTATGCAGAGATCGTATAGATGGCAGTAGGGGACCCATGGACCTTACCGCCACGGCCAGACCTTCTCTTGCAAGGTCCGGTATTCCATCCTACTTTACAAACGCTAAATTTGACGGTTTGGCTATTGAGACCCACACTCTGAAGAAGCGTGGGCTGTCAGGTTCAGTGGTTTCTACCTTGGTTAATGCAAAAGAGCCGACCCCCATAATTATATATTATGGAGTCTGGGAAGCATATGTCTCCTCGTGTGAAACCAGGGGTTGCACCCCAGGAAATAGGTCAAAGGGAGAATCCTTGACTTTCTGCAGATGGGGTGAGAAATAAAGCTGGAATTGAGTGCTTTCTAAGGACAGGTCTCGGCCTTATCAGTATTATTTCAATGACCACTTGCTTCTCATTCTTTGGTTCCTAACTTTATTCAGGGGGTAACACGGCTTAATCTCCGGTTAGGTCACCCCTGAAGCCTTGGGACTTGAATTTAGTTTTGGCAGCATTACAAAACAGCCTTTGGGCCGATACGACATATTCCCTTGGTCCTTTTTAACAAGGAAACTATTTTTTTCTGGTAACCATATCTGCTGCAAGAAGGGTATCAGAATTGGCTGCTCTTTCTTGTAAAGAACCATATTATTGTTTTCAAGGATAAGATAGTATTGCGTCCTCATCCTAACTTTTTACCGAAGGTAGTATCAGGTTTTTATCTAAACCAGGATATTGTTCTACCTTCATTTTTTTCCAGAGCCCTGTTCTATGGAAGAAAAATCACTACTTTCTCTTGATGTGGTGAAAGCAGTCAAAGTCTACTTGAAGGCAACTGTTCAGATTTGGAAAACAGATGTTTTGTTTGTGTTGCCTGAAGGTCCTAAAAGAGGACAGGCAGCATAGAAATCTACTATTTCTAAATGGATTTGACAAGTAATTTGTTCAAGCTTATGGTTTAAAGAGGTAGTTTCTACCTCTAAAATCAAAGCGCACTCCTCTAGGGCTGTTAGTGCTTCATCAGTGGCCAAACAAGACAAACCTGTCCTCAAATCCCAATAGCTTGCACATACATATATAAAAGGTATATACAGTAGCAGTTTGCAGAGGGTTATACAGAATATGCATATAAAAATGCATACTATGAATATAAAAATTGTGGCAGTGGGTGCGGGGAGAAGATCCCTGGCCCACTGTTACAACGGGGACTCTGCGTGCGGGGGCTGCTGCATCAGTACAGGTTTAACATGTAATATGTTATAGAAGGTGAACTTATCCTTTAAATGCAGTCAAAGGTTTCTCGCCTACTCTGGAGAAGACCAATAGGGCTTCTTTATTGAAGGAATGGTATTTTAAGGTAAATGATTTAATAGAAAATTTGGGGACATATAGACTGAGTGACCAATATAATACTTACTTTAGCATATCTAGTCCCATTTCACATCTACAGACATATCATAAGTGATGAAAAAATCATTGCCAAAACAGTAGTCCCATAGCAAAAATTGTTGTAGGCCATAAAGGGTATGTAGGCGCTAAAGCTGAAGCTGTTAAAGGTTATTTGTATTTTTGTATTGGGTGTAGCCAAGATTTGACAGATTATTGTGCATGCCTGTGAGTTGCAAGATAAAGTGTTCGCTTTTACTGTTAAATCCCACTCCATTAGGGCAGTGACTTTTTCTTGGATGTCATCAGATTGATGTGTCTGCCTTTGCAACTGCTAGTTTTGGTCAACGGGTTCTGCATGTGGTTTATTAATGCCCTTGGTTTCACTTTTGTTTTTTGTATTTTCTTGAGGGGCTGGTTCAGCTGTGTTGTTTTGGTATGCTTGCCCTTCAGGACACAACTCCTTCCCCTTATATACTATTGTTCTGCCTTTGGAATGCTTGCTACAACTGGGCTCAAGGGACTATTAGCTTTCTGTGAGAAAGATTTTGCCAACTGTCTGGATAGTTGTTTTAGGTCCACATCCCTGATACATACAATGAAAAGAAATTCTTCTAAGAGTGGGATTTTAAGGGACCAGAAACAGTAATGTCATAAAAGTATAAAATTTATTGAGGCAAATATACAATTTAGGATGTAAAAAGAGATTAATAAAAACAAGCACATGGTATGACGAACAACATGGAGTCAAACCAATGGAATAACCTAGAAATCAACTGTCAAAAATAATACAGAAGAAATCCAACGCATGTCAGCATGAAATCTGAAAGTCTTCTTAAGGGACAGTAGGTTATATAGTTCCAGGTTTTGCAAGCTCAGGCTACAATTATAGAATACATATAATTACAAACTAATTACAACTGAAATAATTATATACAAAATAGTCATATGTAAAACTGAACATACTGACCCCATGTGTTAATGATTCAACCAGTGGAGATCATAGCTCAAAAATGAAAGAAAATAGACCCCTGAAATTGCGCTAAGCAAGCAGGGAGGGAAGGAAGCGTTAAACATGATCCCAGTCTCAGACTGCAAACCCCCAACAGGGGCTGGAGCATTTGAAGGACCAATATATCCTAAACAGTGACTCCAAACATCTAAATGGATACAAATGTTTAATCAATGAACTGGTAGGGGTATATATTGGAATAAAGAGGTTTTATGATATTCCAAAACATACCAATGTCACATAAAGTGCAGAGAGTCACTAAGTGAGAAGATGATGGAATAACACTTGTCCAAAGGACAGTAACAGTTTAAGGTGATCACAGATTTCAAGCCATGTAAATGCAATGCCCAAATAGAAGAGGGAAGGCACAGAACAGTCTTAATTGAATGCAGGTCTATTGCATTTGACTGTAATTATCAAATGTATCTATAGTATGACAACAAATATTGGTATTACATTCATGAGGGTAAAGACCGAGCAATACAGGGGGTACTGAATAAAAATTTGCAAAATAAGAGCAAAGTATCAGAGTAGTTGATAATACCTTGTCATGTAGCAGAACAGAGATGCAGCTAGTGTCTCCCAATGTAACAAGGAAATGAACGGAGAATGGCCGTTTATATCTGTTCTCCCATTAGAACTAGGTCGTGACAGGGATGGCAATTCAGGACAATTGTCCAATAGTGCTCCATGTGTGGCCCTCTGAGCTGGTGGCGCACCACGTGGCATCGCACACTCAGCCGCAGCTGGTCTCCAGCACACTCAGTCGCAGCTGGTCTCCATCATCCCGGGAGTCCGAATGCTGGGAGATGACGTCACCCAAATTGCCAAACAATTTGATCACGTGACAGCACAGCGCAATGCGTCACCCACCCACCGACACACGTTAGGTCTTATGGCCACCAGGAGGAACTCATGTGATGCCAGACCATGTTGATGCTGGCGTAGCCGCTATTGGCTTTCTGTGCTTAGTGCCCATTTCTCTTGTAAGCGGCAGTATAACCCTGGGTTGTTAACCAATCAAGAAAAAGGTTCCCTATGAATGCATTTCACACCATAGCAATAAGTTGCATTTTCCCAGCACTGAAAACACAGCACTGAAAACACAACAAAAACAAAATGCAACAAAGCGCTTTCAAATGCACATAAACCCAAGGTAAGGCAAACGAGGCAAACATGTAAAATACACACCAGTGCCTCACAACACATCATGAATCTGCAATGCACTGCTTTGCGTATGTGTGAACAGATGAGTCGTCGTATGAATGAGCCCTTAAACTGTCTCCTTCAATAGACTAAAAAAAAAAACAACAAAAAAAGTATTATAATCTGTATATTCACATTTCAAATGCATTTTCATTTGATTAATTGTTTACTGTGAAATAATGACAGTGGTTCCTAGTTGTTTCTTTTTTGTGTCCTTTTTAATACAATTTACATTTGCATTTTGTCAGATGTCTGTATAAACAGACCTATTGTATGTCTGTTAGTCATTTTAAATAAGGACCAATTTGCAAAAAATCTGATACCAATTTGGTGCTCGGAGGTATCCATAAAGTGCTATGAATTTGAGCAGTGGTCTGAATGTGCTGCCAGAATGACTGGCAGAGGTCCTAATGCATAGTGAGAAGTGGAGCTTTGAGGTAAGGAGACAAATAATGCCATTGAAGTACTTTGGCTTGGTCTCAGCAGTGTTGTGCCAGAGTGAACTGGATTTATTTCAATTGAAGCATAATGTTTATGTTTAGAAATTACTATTTCTTGTTGCTGTGTGAAATTTCTGTTTCTTCGCTTAAAATGGTGCTTTGATTTTGTAAAGAATAAATTATTTTTTAACTTTTTTTTTTCTAAATAGCAATTATGACCTATTAGCTGTTTGGCTAGGAATTGTTACAGGTTCAACAAGCATACAGTATGTATACAAGAGTTTTGGTGAACTTAGTTGTGTTTATATATCAATATATGTGCTGGAATGGGTCCTAGTGAAAGGCATAGCCTTGTTGTGTGCTAACAAATAGTCCCAGCACTCCTAGAAGACAGAGTTATAGATTGGTTGTTAGGAGTCTTTAAGGTGATCATGAACAATGCATACCGTCATTAGCAAACCTTGTGGAGACCAGTCACTTAGAAGCTTGAGGTCCTGTTTTGTGTTATATAGCCTGGTTGCTAGGCCTGGAGGTCTTATTGGGCTATATATAACCCAAATTAATGTGATCCTATGGCCCTGCTAACTTGAGATCCATGTGGAGGTCTTGGACAGTTTATAGCTCAATCTTTTGATTCCTCTACTGAATGGTGTTTGTAGCCTATTTGTAGACAGTCTAGTATATGGCCCTTATAAAGGGTAACCTCTAAGTTAAGTCTGAGCTTTACCTTTAGTTTTCAGTAGTTTTCCAGGGAAACGAAAGCTTTTATTCCAAGAATCCCAGTTATTACCTGAAACAGAAAGGGCACACAAATGCACCTTTCTGTTCAAACTACAGTGGATATGTATGATTTGTTCTGCTAAGCTTTAATCCAGTGCCTCTTTCCTACTGACAGCTGGTGACTGACAGTCACCACTCTTTGTTCAGAGAAGACAGAGAACTGAGCAAATAACAGTCTTGTTATCGCTCCATTCTCGATGTTAAAGTTGGCAGGGGACAACTGCAACATCACACTGATGCTACATCATGGAGGTGAGTTTGTTTTTTGTTCCTTTTAGAGTACCACACTTCTCCTTTAAAGAGGAGGTCCAGCCCCCCCCCCCCCCCACAAAAAATTTAAAGTCAGCAGCTACAAATAGTACAGCTGCTGAGTTTTAATATTAGGACACTTACCTGTCCAGGGAGCCTGCAATGATTGCACCCCAGCCAATCTTCGGATCGGCTGTCAGGTGCAGCTGCCGCCATTTCTGGTAAGGGAACCCGGCAATGAAGCCTTTCGTGCATGAAGCGCGCTGTGTTTTCTAATTGGTCCAGCAGTGGAGGAAGGAGGAGGGGGCAGAACTTCCGAGAGACTGTGCCGTGGCCAAATGTGACACTGGAGGGGGGGAGGAGACGGATAAGCGGAATTCCCACTTTTGAGTGGAACTCTGCTTTAAGGGAGGTTTTTTGTTTAGACTTATGTAATATTTGAAAATTGCTAAAAAAGAAGTGGCTGTGGAGTGTAAGTAGCCCACCAGGAAAATTGTAACTTTCTCTGTTTGTCCTTGTAAACATTATCACTGGTTCTAAAAGTAAGGAAAATCTACAATTTCAGTGGTCATTAGAACAGAAATAATGGCGAACTCTTCTAATGGGCGAACACTTGTTTTTGTGACAACTGTCTAAGAGGAGATTTCCTTCACTTCCTTTTGTATCTACAGGACAGGAAGTACAGAAATCCTTTGAATGGAATACGAATTTTAAGTATTCCCTAATAACTATTCCAAAATGGAAAAAAAAAAGTTTTGCCTTTAGATATACTTTTACAATGGGGAAAATAATTATATGATCCCCTGCAGATTTTGTAAGTTTGCCCACTTACAAAGAAATGAAGGGTCTATATTTTTTATCATAGGTGTATTTTAATGATAAAGACAGACTATCAACCAAAATTCCAGAAAAAACACATGATACAAATGTTATAAATTGAGTTGCAGTTCAGTGAGTAAAATACGTATTTGATCCCCAAGCGAAACATAACTTAGTACGTGGTGGAGAAACCCTTGTTGGCAAGCACAGAGGTAAGATGTTTCTTGTAGTTGGTTACCAGGTTTGCACACATCTCAGGGATTTTGGTCCACTCTTGTATACAGATCTTCTCTAAATCCTTAAGGTTGTCGCCTGGCAATTTGAAGTTTCAGCTCCCTCCACACATGTTCTATAGGATTAAGGTCTGGAGACGGACTAGGCCACTTCATGACCTTAATGTGTTTCTTCTTGAGACACTTCTTTGTTGCCTTGGTATGTTTTGGGTCAGTGTCATGATGCAAGACCCATCCATGACCCATCTTCAGTGCTCTGGCTGAGGGAAGAAGGTTCTCATCCAAGATTTTACAATACATGGCCCCGTCCATTGACCCCTCAATGTGGCAAAGTCGGCCTGTACCTTTAGGAAAGAAACAGCCCCAAAGCATAATGTTTCCACCTCCGTGCTTGACTGTAGAGATGGTGTGCTTAAGGTCATAGTCAGCATTTTGTTTCCTACAAACACAGCGAGTTGAGTTAATGCCAAAGAGCTCAATTTTGGTCTCATCTGACCACAGCACTTTCTCCCAATCCTTTTCTGTGCATGTGCCTTCTTGAGGAGGGGGACGTTGCAGACGCTGCAGGATTTCAATCCATGGCAGCGTATTGTGTTACCAATGATTTGTTTGGTGACTGTGGTCCCAACTGTCTTGAGATCATTCACAAGCTCCTCCCATGTAGTTCTGGGCTGATCTCTCACTATTTTTATGATCATCCTTACCCCATGAGACAAAATCTTGCATGGAGCTCCAGATCGAGGGCGATTGATGGTTATTTCGTGTTTTTTCCATTTGTGAATAATCGCTCCAACAGTTGTCTCCTTCTCACCAAGCTTCTTGCTGATGGTCTTGTAGCTCATTCCAGCCTTGTGCAGGTCTACAATCTTGTCCCCGTGACCTTTGACAGCTCTTTGGTTTTGCGCATGATGGTGAGATTTGAATGGAATAAAGAGATTATGTGGACAGGTGTCTTTTAAACAACATAATGAGCTGTCATTAGGAGCACCTTCTTAAATTAGCAGGATTAGTCTGTGTACCACATGAGCACATTCTGTAGCCAGTCTGTGAAAGACAGAATTATTGGTGGTTGGTAGGAGATCAAATATTTATTTTACTCACTGAACTGCAACCCAATTTGTAAAATTTGTACTGTGTGTTTTTTTCTGGATTTGTGGTTGATATTCTGTCTCTATCATTTAAAATACACCTATGAAAATAATTAGACTCTTAATTTCTTTGTAAGTGGGCAAACTTACAAAATCTGAAGGGAATCAAATAATTTTTTCCCCACTGTATATTTGTATTTTTTTCCTGATGGAGAAGCTGCTGAGTGGGCAAAGTGTGAATCAAGTGCTGTTATGCACCAGATTGCATGTGTTGTTTTGTTGCTGCAGCTTACAGAAATAATGGATTTGTTTCTAGGCAAACCTTTCCTGCTTTTGGCAAATCATACTTTTGTGGTTACTGTGGTAAATGGTTTGCACATAATAACACAGTCGGCTTATTGCAAAGGTAGCCATATCATGGGACATACAGATACCTGTTCACTTAGTGTTTTCTGCCACAAGATGGTGATGTTGCTTAGTTTGGGAAATCATTATCTAGTTATCTATAGTCTTTTTTTTTTTTTTTTTTGTCAGATTTTTATAAATCATTGGCACTTGCTCAAGAAGCACTAAAAGTTCAAGAAAGCTGTATTGCTTTTAACGTGTATTTATTATTTTTAGCAAAATGTGCTGAAAGCCAGGTGATAAGATTTACAATGCTATCTTTTACTATCTATCAACTGGCTACAAAATCCCTCCTGTTGACTAATAATTTCTATTGATATCAGTTTATCAAGAAGGAAACTGTAGCACTTATCTGCATTTTCCTTTCAGGTCATCGACTTAAAGCGGAATTCCACCCACATTTTAAACTTTTTGCCCCTGCGTTCATAACTACTGCACAATTTATCATATCTTTTTTTTTTTATCAGCGATATATGTAACTTATTTTTGCTGGCCAATGCTGTGTACCAGTACAAGGCAGGAAACAGAACCCATGTATATAATGAGTCACTATGGCTTTCCTGTGTACATATATCATTGCAAACTGATCAGGATTGCATTGTTCACCCACATTTTTCAACAAGTCCAAGAGCTTCCCCTTCATTGGAATTTTCATTGTACCTAGGGAATTTTTGTTTTAATAAACTATAATATTGTGTTACTTTCCAAATAAAGGATAATGCAAGATGCATCAATAGATTGGTCTTGTGGTATGGGTAGATGCAACAAATTTGCATTGCACTGAGAAATATTTCTCTTATGGTTAATTTACAGACATTCAATGAATTATTTGATGCCCACAAAACTGAAGCAGATATTTTTGCAGTTGTCTCCAAAGCTGAAGAATTTGAACAGATCAAGGTAAGGTGACATCTACTAAATGTGCACTTAACATAACGATTGATGATATTTATGTCTGTTAACTGGCCACTTAACTTGTCCATATCATGATTGGCTTAACCCATATCTAGATAATGCATGCGCCACCACAGAAGCAGCTATAGCGTATTCCTTTGAATCTGTGAATATATTGTCTATAGGCAACAAGTCCCCATGCTATTTATTGCTTTCTCCATTATTGTTACATTTATATATTTTTTTTTTTTTTTTTAGCTGAGCAGTGGTTCAACTCACTAAACAACCCTTTGTAGTCAAATCCTTCTCTTCACAATCTTCTCACCATTCCTGATACATGTAGGTGGCCTTTACCTGCTATAAAATTTGTGTGCCATCTGTACACTGCACTAGAATTTAGGACATTTCAACTGCTACAAGAGGAATTTGATCCTCCCACTATTTTTTTTTTTTTCTGCTGCCAACTTTGTCATGAAGTCCGGATGCAATTTGGAACTCTTAACAATCCATTACCACCTTTGAAAAGTCCTTAAAGTGGACTGTTAGGCTGGGTTTTAAAAATTGGTGAACAGGCCAGATTTTTAATGCAGAAGAGACATGCTTTGTCTTTAAAGTCTTACCTGCCTGTACAGTAAGCTGCACAAGTGCAGCTCACCGCACAAGTTTGGCAATGCGGAATCTGGCGGAACTCCTGCGCATGTACAGGAGTGATATAATTCCCACCTGTGCAATGACAGTTGCTGGCGATCCGGACTCTGAAGCCGGCCACCCGAAGATGTTAGCGGCTGACGGGGAGCTCTGAGGATGGCACATTGCTGGATTCTATGCGAAACCAGATACCACTAAATTCATTTCCATAAATTACTCTACACTTATCGCTGGCTTTAAACCTTGTTACCTAAAGTTTATCACAAATTTTCTTTGCCAGACCTCCAACTTACTGACCAAGATTGGCTAGAATTAGAATAAACCTTTCACCACAGCCACTTTACAACTGCCAGGTTACATAAAATGGGCCTGTGTCCAACAACTGTTTCCTTTCGGAGCTGTGGTAAAATAGCTCATTTTTTACATTGTTTTTATACCTGTCATCATGTCTAAAGCTTTTTACTGCTTTTACTTCCTCAGCTTTGGGACTTCCCAGTGTGTTAAACCCCCAAAGTTGTCTACAGGGTGGGTGTCTTTGGTGACTGGTTGCCAAATATAACAAACCATTATTATGTATCCCTTTGAGATATAGCAATAAGCATAATGTCATAATAAGACAGAGGCAACGTAGGACCAAAATCCAATTATAAGGAAGTATGCCACATATACTTGAGCAGAACTCTGGCATGGAAGAAAGAATAGGTTAAACTCAGTACACTGCATGTATCCTTTATTTTTATGCTATTAAAACAGTCCTATTAACATAAAGATGACCCCCCCAATCTGTTGAAACCAAGAAAAAAATGATCAATGCCAGTCTCCTGCTATACAAACTTAAGAAAAAATTGAGGTTTTTCATAAAATCTTGGAGTATTTTGAGCCTACATACACTTGCCAGAATTTTGAATATTGTAGACCAACAATATAATGGTTTTGCCATCATGCTTGATATGTAATACCCATCATGGGTTTTATTATATCCTTATTGACTTATTATAAAGTGACATAAAAGACTAATCTGGTTATCATATTATTTATGTATACTATGGGGTTGATTTACTCAAACTGGAGAGTGCAAAATCTAGTGCAGCTGTGCATGGTAGCCAATCAGCATCTAACTTCATCCTGTTCAATTAAGCTGTGTCAGAAAAAAAAAACCTAGAAGCTGATGGGTCTCAATTTCATGCTAGTGCAAACATATGTTGGATATATATATACAAAAATGTATATTTCTTTCTCGAACATCACGGGACACAGAGCCACAGTAATTACTGATGGGTTATATAGGTATCACTGGTGATTGGACACTGGCATACCCTATCAGGAAGTTCAACCCCCTATATAATCCCTCCTCCTTGCAGGGATACCTCAGTTTTTACGCCAGTGTCTTAGGTGATGGACGTGTAAAGATGTCCTGTGCTGAGCTCCAAAGGGAATATCCTAAGATCCTATACTGGGGCAAGCCAGGCGAACCGGATCCATTCAAATTGTCTTTTCATGGCCAAATTGAATGGTACCCGGGCCTCGTGTCCAAAGAAACGAGGTTTTACCCGTAATGCTTCTCTTTTTAGAGAGCTGGACCCCGCAGATCAGAAAATGGCTTTAAACTTCCTAATTTCTGGCGAGGTGCTTTACGGTCCCAGAACTGTTGGATCCCCCTATTCGTAGGGGGCCCCAGTCTCTGACGGTTTTTTCAAACGGAGCCCACCGTGAGAGGTGAAGATTGGGTCTGTGTAAACAGCACCCTGCAGCTGGATAAGGTAAGAGGAGATTCCACAGAATTTTTGAGTTCTAGTGGCTTTTCTCCTTTAAGGTAAATGCATGCTATGCCTATTGTAACCACCGGGGGCTGCCAAGAGCACAAACCTGCACATGCTGACTGTCTGTCTCAGTGTTTTTTCATCGCTGTTTATGTCCCAGCGTCTCAAGCCGGCTGCAAGGTAAGATGGAAGGGGGGATTTCTCATGTTTGAATGTTCCCCCCCAGGCTAGAGAGGGGCCACAGGGATCTAGAAAGTGCTTATACCACCCGGGCTCTGCGGCCTAATGGCCACCATCTCTGAAGATAGCCGTTTAGGCAGATCTTGCTACCAGCCTCTCTCTCTCCCCTCCTCCTCCCCCAGCCTTTCTCCAGAAGCATGACAGGAGAGTCGGCCAGCGCGGGAAGCACTCGTTTTTTCAAAACTCGAGGGGGGGGCAGTAGAGGAGGGGGCGGGACGTCAGCACAGGTGCTTAGACTCCCACTCAGGCCAGCTGCAGGCTATTAAAGGCACTCTGTACAGGTGCACACAGCCTTCTGAGAGACACAGACCTGACGGTCGCATGTAAGGTGGGACACAGGCATTCTCCTAGGCAGCATTTACTGAAGTAACACCAGACTGAGCATTGGGTAGCAAGGCTTTTAACCAGACTACATTGCTCAGCGGGCAGTGTTCATTTGTATACCTCACACCTTGTTGCTGTGCACTATGGGTAGAAGAGGTTCAAGCACCCCAGGAACCAGAGACACTAGGGGATCTCGTTCAGGTTCTGAGGGCCCCCTGTCGGCAGCATCCTCCCCCCCTAAAGATGGGCCAGGGACGGCTAGCCAGGGAGAGCCATCGGGGTCAGGGGCTACACCTGCTTCTGGCACTTCAGCCCCTGTATATATTACACAAGAGGTTTTTTCCTCAACCATTAATGGTCTAGAGGAAAGATTAATGGCCGTGATTACGTCTTCACTCAGTGGAAGAAAACGCACTAGGCTTTCCTCTGTTCCCCAGGGCCCTCAGACAGAGGAGCTCTGGGATAAAGGAGATGAATCCCTTTCAGAGGATCAGGATGAGATGGATGATTCCTCTTCGGAGGATTCAGGTGGAGAGGGACCCTCTGCGACTTCCCAAGAGGAGAAAGTCTTAGTGCAGATCCTCACTGGATTGGTCCGCTCCACATTTAAGTTGCCCATACCTGAAACTGCTAAAGAATCCTCTTCTGCTTTGGGTCACTGAAACCTTTCCAAGCAGCACATGCTTTTCCTGTTCATACTTTACTTGAAAAGCTCATTTATTCTGAGTGGGATCACCCAGACAAACGTTTTTTTTCCTCCGAGAAAGTTTTCAACACTTTATCCGATGGAAGAAAAGTTTATTAAAATGTGGGGAATACCGGCTATTGATGCCGCCATTTCCTCCGTAAATAATAGCCTGACTTGTCCTGTAGACAATGCTCAGATGCTCAGGGATCCTGTAGATAAAAGGATGGAATCCCTATTGAAGGATGTTTTTTCCTTAGCAGTATCAGTGGCCCAACCTGCAGTAGCAGCGATTGGAGTCTGTCAATACTTAAGAGACCATGTTAAGCAGGTCATCAAAGTATTACCTGAACAGCAGGCCCAGGGGTTTGCTAACCTTCCAGCGGCCTTATGCTTTGTGGTTGACACCATTAGAGATTCTATCGTGCAAACCTCCCGTCTTTCACTGGGGTTGGTGCATATACGTAGAATCCTATGGTTGAAAAATTGGTCAGGCGAAGCACCATGTAAGAAGCTACTGGCTGGGTTTCCATTTCGTGGTGCAAGGTTGTTTGAAGAGGACTTGGATAACTATATCAAGAGAATCTCTTGTGGGAAAAGCACTCTCTTACCTGTCAAGAAGAAGAGTAAGCGTCCCTCTTTCAAACGGACTCTTTCCCCAGCGCCGGGGGCTTCAGCCTCCAGGCAGTCTCGACGGCCGCCTCCATCGGGGTCCAGAGACAAGGGTCAACCCCAGGGACAAAAGAAGTCCTGGGGAAAGAAGCCTACTAGGCAAAACACTAAGACCTCTGCATGAGGGGGCGCCCCCGCTCACTCGAGTGGGGGGAAGACTGCGACAGTTCTCAGAGCTCTGGCAGGAGGACTTCCAGGACAGATGGGTAATCTCCACAGTAACCTTAGGGTACAAGCTGGAGTTTCAGGAATTCCCCTCTCCTCGGTTCCTCAGATCAAGTGTTCCCGGAGACCCAGAGAAAAAGCAGTCGCTCCTTCTAGCGTTAGAGCGACTTTTGTCGCAGGAGATCATTATGATAGTTCCCGCAAAGGACCAGGGATTGGGCTTCTATTCCAACCTTTTTACGGTCCAAAAGCCAAATGGGGATGTCAGACCCATTCTGGACTTAAGGGATCTGAACCGATTCCTAAGGATTCAATCCTTCCGCATGGAATCAATTCGAACAGTAGTTCCCACCCTGCAGGGAGGAGAATTTCTGGCATCAATAGACATCAGAGATGCATATCTGCATGTGCCCATTTTTCCTGCTCATCAGAAGTTTCTGCGCTTCGAGGTAGGAGGGCGCCATTTCCAGTTTGTGGCTCTGCCTTTCGGGATAGCCACTGCACCTCGAGTGTTCACAAAGATCTTGGCTCCTCCTCTGGCCAGATTAAGGGCTCAGGGTATAGCTGTCATAGCATACCTAGACGACCTGCTCTTGATAGACCGGTCGGTAGCCTCTTTGAATGGAAACTTGAGGACCACAGTCAGGTATCTAGAACACCTGGGTTGGATCCTCAACTTAGAAAAGTCTTTCCTAAAACCAGTAAGAAGACTGGAGTATTTAGGTCTGATTATAGATACAAGCCAGGAGAAAATATTTCTACCCCAGGCAAAGATCGCTGCTTTAAGAGAGCTGATTCTGGCAGTAAGGACCAAGAAGGGTCCCTCAGTCCGCCTTTGTATGAGGCAACTAGGGAAGATGGTGTCTTCATTCGAAGTTCCCTATGCTCAGTTTCACTCAAGAATGCTGCAACACAGTATTCTGTCGACCTGGAACAAGAAAGTTCAGGCATTAGACTTTCCGATGCACCTGTCGCATGCGGTGCGTCAGAGCCTCAATTGGTGGCTCATACCCGAAAACCTGCAGAAGAGGAAATCCTTTCTACCGGTTACCTGGACAGTGGTAACAACAGATGCCAGTCTGTCAGGTTGGGGAGCAGTTCTGGAACAGGCTGCGGTCCAAGGGGTATGGTCCAAGACAGAGAGGACCTTACCCATCAACATTCTGGAGATCCGGGCGATACATCTAGCTCTAAAAGCCTGGACTATCAGGCTACAGGGTTGTCCGGTCAGGATCCAGTCCGACAATGCCACAGCAGTGGCTTATGTCAATCATCAGGGAGGCACCCGGAGCCGAGCTGCTCAAAAGGAGGTGAACCAGATCTTAGCCTGGGCAGAGATGCATGTGCCATGCATATCGGCAGTTTTCATCCCGGGAATAGAGAATTGGAAGGCGGACTATCTAAGTCGCCAGCAGTTACTTCCAGGGGAATGGTCTCTGCATCCCGACGTCTTTTGGGCCATATGCCAAAGATGGGGGGTTCCAGATGTAGATCTCTTTGCATCCCGATTCAACAAAAAGATAGACAGATTTGTGGCAAGGACAAAAGATCCTCTTGCATGCGGGACGGATGCGTTGGTGATTCTGTGGCATCGGTTCTCACTGATTTACGCATTCCCGCCTATTCTACTATTACCACGACTCCTTCGCAGGATCAGGCAGGAAAGGAAGTTGGTACTTCTGGTGGCCCCCGCTTGGCCCAGAAGGACTTGGTATGCAGAAATAGTAAGGATGACAGTAGGTTCCCCGTGGACACTACCGGAACGCCCAGACCTGTTATCTCAAGGTCCAGTGTTCCATCCTGCCTTACAAACGCTAAATTTGACGGTTTGGCTATTGAGACCCACGTTCTGAAGAGTCGTGGGCTCTCAGGTCCTGTCATATCTACCTTGATTAATGCAAGGAAGCCAGCTTCCAGGATGATTTATCATAGAGTCTGGAAAGCTTATATAACCTGGTGTGAATCCAGAGGTTGGCATCCCAGGAAATATGTCATAGGTAGAATTCTTGATTTTCTACAATTAGGATTAGAGATGAAGCTGGCCTTGAGTACCATCAAGGGCCAGGTCTCTGCTTTATCAGTATTATTTCAGCGGCCACTTGCTTCGCATTCTTTGGTCCGAAACTTTATGCAGGGGGTGATGCGTCTTAATCCTCCGGTTAAAGCACCCCTAAACCCCTGGGACTTGAACTTGGTCCTGGCTGTGTTACAGAAACAGCCTTTTGAACCAATAAGTCAGATTCCTTTGGTCTTGTTGACAAGGAAGTTAATTTTTCTGGTGGCCATTTCTTCTGCTAGAAGAGTATCAGAATTAGCAGCTCTTTCCTGTAAGCAGCCTTATTTGATTATACACAAGGATAGAGTGGTACTACGCCCTCATCCTAGTTTTTTACCGAAGGTGGTTTCTGATTTTCATTTAAACCAAGACATTGTCCTACCTTCCTTTTTTCCAGATCCCTGTTCTCCGGAAGAGAGATCTCTACATTCGTTGGATGTAGTAAGAGCAGTTAAGGCCTATCTAGGGGCAACTGCTCAGCTCCGCAAGACGGATGTTTTGTTTGTGCTGCCAGAGGGTCCCAATAGAGGACAGGCAGCGTCAAAAGCTACCATTTCTAAATGGATTCGACAGTTGATCATTCAAGCTTACGGTTTGAAACAGAAGATCCCTCCGTTTCAGATCAGGGCACATTCCACAAGGGCTATTGGTGCTTCTTGGGCAGTGCATCACCGGGCCTCTATGGCTCAAATCTGCAAGGCCGCAACCTGGTCTTCAGTTCATACATTCACCAGATTCTATCAGGTGGATGTGAGAAGGCATGAGGATATCGCCTTTGGGCGTAGTGTGCTGCAGGCAGCGGTACAGGGTCCTCAGGTCTGATTGCAACCTACTTGGTCGTGGTTCCCCCCCCTCAGGTAGCATTGCTCTGGGACATCCCATCAGTAATTACTGTGGCTCTGTGTCCCGTGATGTTCGAGAAAGAAAATAGGATTTTTTAAAACAGCTTACCTGTAAAATCCTTTTCTTTCGAAGGACATCACGGGACACAGAGGTCCCGCCCCTCTTCTAATACACTATATTGCTTGGCTACAAAACTGAGGTATCCCTGCAAGGGGGAGGGATTATATAGGGGGTTGAACTTCCTGATAGGGTATGCCAGTGTCCAATCACCAGTGATACCTATATAACCCATCAGTAATTACTGTGGCTCTGTGTCCCGTGATGTCCTTCGAAAGAAAAGGATTTTACAGGTAAGCTGTTTTAAAAAATCCTATTATTTGCAAAAATTCATATAGTGTCCCAAAATGTGCCAAAAAAATAAAGTAGTGAAAGTATGAAAACATTTATTTGTGGTGAGATGAGTGTCCCAGCTAATTTAAAAAAAATCACCAAGTGCTTCCACCACCACGCGCTTCCACCACCACGCGAGTCCTTCACCAGTCTCTCTAGATCAAACACACCAAATAAATCAGCTGTTAAAATTATAAACCAGCGAATGAGCTCAATCTCTCTAGAAAGCTTCTTCAAAGTATTCGTCAGTCAGAGTCTCATACAGCCATTTGATATGTAGCAAGTGAGAGGAAAGAAAAGGGGAGGCTTTTCCTAGCGTAAAAAAACGTTTCAGCAGGCTTTATTTAAAATAAACAATTTGCACTCACTTGTTCTAAGTGCCTGACCGGCACTAGGGAATACACGCTTAGCTCAAAAGAGTCGTTACACCTCGGTTGTATCACACAACACGGACTCTGACCACTCCCTGTGATTACGTCAATGTCCCTGCCCGGACTCACGTTGTGTTGGAAGCACTTGGTGATTTTTTGAAAATTAGCTGGGACTCCTCTCACCACAAAGGAATCTTTAAATATTTTCACTACTTTATATTTGTTGGCACATTTTGGGGCACTATATGAATTTTTGTAAATATATACATTTTTGTATATATATAAAGTTTTATGAGAGTCAACTTTGTGGTGATTATGGACTACTATAGAAACACCAACATATGTTTGCACTAGATATTTTTATAGTCTTTACACAGCATTTTTTGCACAGTATTGGTTTGTACTAATAGTTTTGCACAGTAGATATTTACTTTTCAGTAGATTATTAGTTATGTTATATTCATAGTATAGCACTGAATATTTTGTATGGTGTAGAGGACTTGCGCTAATCTCTCGTTCACCCATTTAATTACTTGTGGTATCGTCAATGATTAGGAAAACTGCAGTCCATTTAGATTATTGCATGCACATTCTGATCTATGGCACTGTTATTTTGTTATATCATCTATGCAGAGCCACACCAGATTTTGTGCTCACCAGTTTTAGTAAATCACCCCAATTTCTTTCAATTTCTTTATAGAAAACTCAATACATACACTATATTTTCAAAAGTATTGGGATACCTACCCTTAGACGCACATGAACTTTAATGGCATCCCAGTCTTAAGGGTTCAATATTGAGCTAGCCCAGCCTTTGCAGCTATAACCACTTCAACTCTTCTGGAAAGGCTGTCCACAAGGTTTAGAAGTGTGTCTATAGGAATGTTTGACCATTCTTCCAGAAGCACATTTGTGAGGTCAGGCACTGATGTTGGGCAAGAAGGTCTGGCTCGCCGTCTCCGCTCTAAATTATCCCAAAGTTGTTCTATTGGGTTGAGGTCAGGCCAGTCAAGTTCCTCCACCCCAAACTCGCTCATCCGTGTCTTTATGGACCGTGCTTTGTACACTGGTCCAATTAATTTGGTGGAGGGGGGATTATGGTGTGGGGTTGTTTTTCAGGGGTTAGGCTTGGTTCCAGTGAAGGGAACTCTTAAGGCATAAGCATACTAAGACATTTTGGACAATGTCATGTTCTCAACTTTGTGGGAACCGTTTGGGGATGGTCCCTTGCTGTTCAAACATGACTGCGCACCAGGGCACAAAGCAAGGTCCATAAAGACATGGATGAGCAAGTTTGGGTTGGAGGAATACAGAAAAGCTTGAAACAAAATTCTTAGTTTGTTATAAAATTTTGCAATTTTTTTAATTTTTTTTCATAAATTTAGGCCAAAATGTATTCTGCATTTGCTTGGTAAATCAGTGTATATTATTTGCCTTTGTGTCAGATAGTCCTACAAACTATGGTATAGATATTTGAAAATGGATCAACCCTGATGTAATGAGTGCCTATTTCAATTCTTGAGGCCATAAAATGCCAGGACGGTATAACCCCCCCCCCAAATTACCTGTTTTTAGAATGTAGGCATTCCAAAGTAATAAGAGGCATGGGGAGTTTTTTGGAGTTGTATTTTTTTGTCACAATTTTTTTGAAAATTGAGAAATGTTTTTTTTTGTTTTTTTTTTAACAAGTTATTTCTCAAATGTAGTATAGACATACTTAGAATTACACCCCAAAACACACTCTGCTTTCCCTTCCAAGTATGGAGATGGAGCATCTTCAGTTGTTCTAGAGGCATACATTACATCTAATTTCCTGACCTTCACAATTTTGGGGCCCTGGAGCACTAGGACAGTAGTAACCATAAACCCATAAAAAACCCATAAAATTACCCAATTTTGGAACACAAACAAGGTACTTTCTGAATGGCATAGTGGGTCTTTTGAAAATGTCATATTTTACTACAAGTTTTTTGGAAAATTCAAGAAAGAAAATAAAAATGTGTTTTTTTTTTTTGTTTTGTTTTTTACACAGAGTTGTCAATTAAGATCTTCCTAACACACAGCATCCAGTAGGTATACTTAGAATTACAACACACACTCTGCTACTCCCCCCAAGTATGGCTAAACTACGTGGGTGAGACTTTTTCACAGCCTAGCCACATGAAGGGGCTCAAAATCCAAGGAGCACCTTCAGGCTATCTTGGGGCATAAATTATGCATCTAATAGTGATCCAGGACACACTAACTGGTGTGGCAGTGATCAGGGACACTGTAACTGGTATGGTGGTGATTAGAGATAATATGACTGGTGTGGTGGTGATCAGGGACACTGATATTGGTGTGGTAGTGTCCAGAAACACTGTAACTAGTGTGGCGGTAATCAGCAAACTGTAATTGGTATTACAGTGATCAGGGACACTGTGAATGGTGTGGCGCTGATCAGGGACACTGTAACTGTTGTGGCATTGATTTGTGACAATATGACTGGTGTGGCGGTGATTAGGGACACCAACTGGTGAAAGTATGTTTTTTTTTTTTTTTTACATACTATCACCATAACAGTGCACTGTGATTGTTCGCTGTAATCAGCAATCAGTAAGATTGTTCAATGGTTTAATTTGTGAAACTTCATTTACGGTAATGCTGTGATTGGTCACAGCTGTCACATGGTACGAGACCGCTGTAGATGGCCCTGGTATTATGTGATTGCTGTCACCAATCACAGAGTTCACACAGTAGTAAACAATGACAGCCTTGTTTACTATCCAACTGTGACTGCTGTGATTGGTCATGGCACTCACATGGTACCAGGTTTAACGATCGGTAATCTGCTGTGTCCGGTGGACACATCAGTCACAGATCCTGCCACTGTGCACTCGTGACACAGTTCCTGTCCAGCTGTAAATAGGTAGTGACCAGACAGGAGGTGGTTAATGGCAAAGCAGTGGATGCTTATGTCTGTCATGCCATTTATAAATGGCACTGCAGAGATCACCTTTGGGCAGCCAATGCACCTTTTAATGGCAGTGAGACAAGCATGGCTTGTTTCACAGATACAGTGGACATGAGTCAACCTGAGCCGACCAATCACAGCAAACACAAATGTAGACAGTGTAGTGTTTACATTGTAGAGCCCACCCTTCCCCTTACAATAGAGGAAGGAGGAATAATGAATGAACTAGTTCCAGATCAGCAGATCTCAAGGATTTGAGTTAATTGTGATCCTTGTTCTGCCTCTGCAGTGACCTTTATATTCCCCCCCCCCTTAATTTGCCTTATTTTGCACATCTCTACATAAACCCACTGGTATTTCCTTCTTCCCACTGTTTGTAACCTGTACGTTAACCTGTTCACCTCCTGTTCCCTTTATGCATGACCCTGTAAATATGATATAGTGCACCATTAACAAACTCTATGTTTTAACCCCTCAGTGCCAGAATGTGTCTGACTTAAAAAAAGAAAAAAACTATGGGAAAAAATATTAACTTAAGGTGTCTACTTCCCAAAATGGAAACGTCTTGGGGGTTTTCATACTATCCTAGCATTTTATTTGCAATGTTTTTCTAACAGAATCTAAGAACAACTGTTGTTTTTATTTTGAAATGTTTGTTTTTTGTTTTTTTGTTTTTGTTTAGACAGTAAAAAAAAGTTGTGGTTAGTAAATACCACCAGAAGAAAGCTTTATCTTTCTCATTAAAATTCTACTGTATAAAACTAATTTGGGTACATGACGGAGTAACTCAAAGCGCAGAAAATTTTAAGCAGTAAATTTTTTTTTTTTTAATTATCTCAAAAAACAGCTGCCCCTCATTCAGAAAAAAAACATAACTTATTAAAGTTGTGTTAACAAGCTGATAACCTTGATGAGTGCCAGCATCCATGGCAAATCCACAACCATATATACAGAACTGTCCCCTAGAACCAAGTGATTTTTTTTTAAGCAGATCTGGGGTTAATTGCACCTCACCTCTCCCCAAAGTCATAAAGGATTAAAAAGATGTGATTTACTTACCTTGATTGCTTTGGGATTCCCTAGCAGTTGGTCATATGATGGAATGCCACTGTTGCTTGATCTCCAGTGAGGAGAGTGAACAGCCAAGTAAAACAACTGTCAGAAGTACTGTATTACCGGGCTCATCTCCAGAGCTTGTATAACAAATAGGCTTCTGTCCATGTGACAGGCTGCCTTGAGAGCATAGGATAGCAGCTTATCCATCCAAAGTATTCTAATTATTTTTTACCTTACATAACCATAAAGCCAAACTCAGGGCAAATTGAAAAATCAACAAACATGCAGCTACAGTGGGAAAAATAATTATTTGATCCCCTGCAGATTTTGTAAGTTTGCCCACTTACAAAGAAATGGAGGGTCTATAATTTTTTTTTTATCATAGGTGTATTTTAAATGATAGAGACAGAATATCAACCAAAAATCTATACAAATGATACAAATGTTATAAATTGAGTTGCAGTTTAGTGAGTAAAATAAGTATTTGATCCCCAAGCGAAACATGACTTTGTACTTGGTGGAGAAACCCTTGTTGGCAAGCACAGAGGTAAGATGTTTCTTGTAGTTGGTTACCAGGTTTGCACACATCTCAGGAGGGATTTTGGTCCACTCTTCTTTACAGATTTTCTCTAAATCCTTAAGGTTTCTTAGCTGTCTCTTGGCAACTCAAAGTTTCAGCTCCTTCCATAAATTTTCGAAAGAATTAAGGTCTGGAGACTGACTAAGCCACTCCATGACCTTAATGTGCTTCTTCTTGAGCCAGTCCTTTGTTGCTTTGGCGGCATATTTTGGGTCATTGTCATGCTGGAAGACCAATCCATGACCTATCTTCAGTGTTCTGGCTGAGGGAAGAAGGTTATCATCCAAGATTTTAACAATATATGATAGAGCTGCACAATTAATCGTTAAAAAATCGTGATCTCGATTCACCTCCCCTGACGATCTCTCCTGCTGAGTTTGACGATTCTTTCATATAAACAAGTGGAGAGATTATCTGCTCACTCAGCTGTCAAAAGAAAACATCCAGGCATTCTGCCAAGTTTAGAACTTGAAACATTGTATCTAACTTCCTTCTTAGATCAAAGGGATAGAACTTCTCTGTGTAAACAAATAACCTGGGCAATCTGCCAAGCTTTAAACAACCTGTAAATGCAGGAAGTTTAACCACTTAAAGTCTAAATCTTTTTCTGACACTTCCTTCTTAAGTTAAAATCAATATTTTTTGCTAAAAAAAATTACTTGGAACCCCCAAACATTAGAGATAATATATATATATATATATATATATATATATATATATATATATATATATATATATATATATATATATATATATATATATTTATTTATTATAATATTTTATAATATGGAATAAAATGGCAATTGCTGCAATATTTTATGTCGCACTGTATTTGCCCAGCAGTCTTTCAAATGCAATTTTTTGGGAAAAATACACTTCAATAAATAAAAAAAAAGAAACAGTAAAGTTAGCGCAATTTTTTTTGTTTTAATGTGAAAGATGATGTTACGCCGCGAGAATCGTGAGAGAATCGTGATCTATCCTCTAAGCAAAAAAATCGTGATTCTCATTTTAGCCAGAATCGTGCAGCTCTAATATATGACCCTGTCTATTGGGCCCTCAATGTGGCAAAGTCAGCCTGTACCTTTAGGAGAGAAACTGCACCAAAGCATCATGTTTCCACCTCCGTGCTTGACTGTAGGGATGGTGTTCTTAGGGTCATAGTCAGCATTTTTCTTCCTCCAAACATGACGAGTCAGGTTAATGCCAAAGAGCTCAATTTTGGTCTCAAATGACCACAGCACTTTCTCCCACTGCTTCTCTGAATCATTTAGATGTCCATTGTCATGACTGTACATGTGCCTTCTTGAGAAGGTGGACTTGCCGTGTTTGGAGGAAGAAAAATGCTGACTATGACCCTAAGAACACACAGTCAAGCACGAAGGCGGGGCTGTTTCTCTGCTAAAGGTACAGGTCAACTTTGCCACCTTGATGAGCCAATGGATGGGGCCATGTAAAATCTTGAATGAAAACCTTCTTTCCTCAGCCAGAACACTGAAGATGGGTCATGGATGGGTCTTTCAGCATGACAGTGACCCAAAACATACCACCAAGGCAACAAAGGAGTGGCTCAAGAAGAAGCACATTAAGCTCATGGCGTGGCTTAGCCAATCTCCAGACCTTAATCCTATAGAACATTTATGGAGGGAGCTGAAACTTCGAGTTGCCAAGTGACAGCCAAGAAACCTTAAGGATTTAGAGAAGATCTGTAAAAAAGTTTAGACCAAAATCCCTCCTGGGATGAGTGCAAACCTGGTCACAAGGGTTTCTCCACCGTGTACTAATTTGCTTGGGGATCAAATACTTATTTTACACCTATGATAGAAATTATAGACCCTTCATTTCTTTGTAAGTGGGCAAACTTACAAAGTCTGCAGGGGATCAAATAATTATTTTCCCCACTGTATATATATATATATATATATATATATAACTCCCAATCATACCCCACTCATACCCAATCATACCCACACACAAAACCCAAAAAAAAAGGGGGGAGGGAAAAAAAAGGAAAACCCCACAAGGGGTATCCCCACTCTCCCCCCCCCCCCGCACCCCTATGTTTCCCTCTATAATGTCAGTGAGGCCCCATACTCTCCCCAGACTTGCCAAGAGGTTATGATCTGTTTTTTTAAACCTGCTTCCAGAACCAATCTCTCTTCCAGTGACCGCATCTCGTCCATCTCACACACCCATTCTTCAATAGAGGGCTCTAGTCCGCTTTTCCACTTCCTGGCTATGATTGTATGAGCTGCTGTTAGGAAATGTTTTAAAATACCCTTTTTTATATTTTTCACCGATCCCGGGATCATAGATAGTACTGATATACATATATCCGGCGGTATGTTGATTCCTGTCACTGCCATATATACTCTAAATATTTCCCTCCAGAAATTCTGGACCCTCTGACAATAGTACCATATATGTGACATTGTACCCCTTGCACCCCGACACCTCCAACATACATCTTCATTTTCTACATCTTGTGCATATCAACTGGACATCTATACCACCTTGCTAATATCTTAAAATTTCTCTCTTGATGTCTATAGGAGATCGATAACTTATGCGTTAGTATTATTGCTTTTTCACATTTTGCTTTAGGGATAGTTATCCCCAGTTCTTCCTCCCATCTTTTTATATAAGTTACCTCCTGTTCCTTGTTTTTAGAGATTAAGTATCTATATACCTTGGATAGGGTATGCGTTGTTTTTTTTTCTTGTAAGAGCATTTTTTCCATTTCTGTCAGAGGTCTATCTATCACATCCTCCTTCGTCAGAGAGAAGATATACTCCTGTAGCTGTCTAATGTAGCCTGCATTATGAAACCAATCCACAATCCTGGTTATAAAAAACGATTTAAGATAGACCGATAAATCTGGTAGGGCCAATCCTCCTTTTTTAATCTAGTTAATACTTCTCTACTGATTCTGGCGGGTTTACATTTCTACATTTTAGGTAGTGCAGCATTTCAGTTCATTCAGTCACAGATTGGAATCCTTCTGTAAATTTGCTTAAAGCACTATTGAAGTTTAAAACCGCTAAACACAATCCAGGTGCATCAAAACAAAAGGCATTTAAAGTTTTAGTTTGTTTTCTTTAAAAATCAGCCACAGGTATGAGTAAGAATGTAGTGGAGTAGAAACGCCTGTCCCTTGGCAGCACACTACATAGAAAGAGCTTTGCTCTCTGTGAAAAAGTATTGGCTTCTCTCCACACATCCCCTGCTGAATCAGACCTGTACAGTAGCTCTACAATCAGCAAACCTTATGCTCCCTGGTGATTGGAAAGCTCTTGCTCGGACTGCAGAGAGAGCACTGCTTCCACACAAAGAGCAAGAGACCTTCTTTACTGGATGCCGGCAAGGGACTAGCTTTTACTCCACTACACACTAAGAAAATAAAAAATACACATTTGTTCTCAAGAATAAATGCTTTACTCTGCCTTCACTAAACCATGATCTGTTCTGCTATAAGCTGTTTAAAATACAAATCTGGTTTTGGCATTTGACAAATAAAAATTAATCTCCATCCAAAGGATCCTGCGTTAGTTTAAACATGTTCAAAATCCAGTTCCTCTGTGATGTACAAAACCTTACTGCCCGTGTGAGTCCAATCTTTCTTCATTTGTGCTTCACACGCTCTTCCTCAAAGACACTGCAGCTCCTAATCGGAGGGTTAGAGCAGCAGAAGCGGTGCTGTCAATCCAGAAAGCAGTGGGGCAGCCTACCTGTGGCCAGCTGCAGATCGATAAACTATAGACTTGTGAATCATCAATGACAATGATGATAGCCATACCACTAGGTAAAATCTTATCACAGTCCTATCGTAGGCCAAAAAAGAACATCACCCCAAAAGACTATAGGACAGTGTTTCTCAAACTGTGTGCTGCGGGAGAATTGCAGGTGTGCCGTGGGATATTTCGGGGAGCCGTCAGCAAAAACGCCAATCTGCAAGTCTGCAGTGGTTGGAGCGCAGCGTGACATGCAGTGCCCGCCGGAAAGTGGATCACCGGGAGGAAATTACACATTTTCAGAGCATGCACGATAGTAGTCCATACTAGAGGGGCCGCAACGCTCCTTTCTGCTTTCTCAAGAGAGCGCGAGCCCTGTATCTGTGTACCAACTTCTGTCTGTACCAACTTCACCAGCACCACGGAAGCACCTACAGCAGGAGTATTGAATTAAAATTCACTGAGGTCCGGTCAGTAAAATTTTCTTCCAGCTGAGGTCCGAATATTATATCGGTACCCGCGGCGCATTTTCGCATGTGCCAAGCTGCATGGTGCTGCAGCGATTTTGGAAAAAAAGGTCAAGGACTTCTTTCTCTGTGTCTTTTGGGGGTAGTGTAGCCCATTAAAATGGGCTGACCTACCCACGATGTGTGCACCTAAGGCACATGCACAGATCTGAACCCATTCTTACATCAGCGTCCTCAATCCCCACTGCACATCACAGTCCCCTCCCTCTTCACATCAAGATCCCGTCTTCATGAGTGTCCTCAGCTCCCCCTTTACATCACCCCCCTCTACCCCTTTCACAGTAATGTTCTCACACTTCCTTAACATCAACCCCCAACAGTACTGTTCTCTACCCCTATTTACATCATCCCCCACATTATCTCACATTACTGTCTACGTTACATTTCTCAGGCTTCCCACATCACAATCCTCAGCCTCCCCCAATTTAAATTGTCAGCCCCCCATTTAAATTGTCAGCCTCTCCCCCAATTTAAATTGTCAGCTTCCACTTTAATGTCCTCAGCGCCCCCACACACACATTACAGTCCTCAGTCCACCACATCACGTTCTCAGCTGCCCCACCTTCCAGTCCTCAGCCCAACACATCATGTGATCAGCCCCCCACATTACAGTTCTCAGCCCCGCACATCACAGTCCTCAGCCCCCCATATCACAGTCCTCGGCTCCCCACATCACAGTCCTCAGTTCCCCACATCACAGTCCTCAGTTCCCCACATCACAGTCCTCAGTTCCCCGCATCACAGTCCTCAGCTCCCTGCATCACAGTCCTCAGCTCCCACATCATGTTCTCAGCCCAACACTTCACAATCCTCAGCCCCCACATCACATCCTCAGCCCCCCACATCACGTCCTCAGCCCCCCACATCACGTCCTCAGCCCCCCACATTACAATCCTCAGCCCCCCACATCACAGTCCTCAGCTCCCCACATCACAGTCCTCCGCTCCCCACATCACAGTCCTCAGCTCCCCACATCACAGTCCTCAGCTCCCCACATCACATCCTCAGCCCACCACTTCACAGTCCTCAACCCACCACTTCACAGTCCTCAGCCCACCACTTCACAGTCCTCAGCCCACCACTTCACAGTCCTCAGCCTACCACTTCACAGTCCTCAGCCCCCCACATCACGTCCTCAGCCCCCCACATTACAATCAGCCCTCCACATCACAGTCCTCAGCTCCCACATCATGTTCTCAGCCCACCACTTCACAGTCCTCAGCCCCCCACATCACGTCCTCAGCCCCCCACATCACGTCCTCAGCTCCCCACATTACAATCCTCAGCCCCCCACATCACAGTCCTCAGCTCCCCACATCACAGTCCTCAGCTCCCCACATCACAGTCCTCAGCTCCCCACATCACATCCTCAGCTCCCCACATCACATCCTCAGCCCACCACTTCACAGTCCTCAACCCACCACTTCACAGTCCTCAGCCCACCACTTCACAGTCCTCAGCCCACCACTTCACAGTCCTCAGCCCCCCACATCACGTCCTCAGCCCCCCACATCACGTCCTCAGCCCCCCACATCACGTCCTCAGCCCCCCACATTACAATCAGCCCTCCACATCACAGTCCTCAGCTCCCCACATTACAATCCTCAGCTCCCCACATCACAGTCCTCAGCTCCCCACATCACAGTCCTCAGCTCCCCACATCACATCCTCAGCTCCCCACATCACGTCCTCAGCCCACCACTTCACAGTCCTCAACCCACCACTTCACAGTCCTCACCCCCCCACATCACATCCTCAGTCCCCCACATTACAATCCTCAGCCCCCCACACAACAGTCCTCAGCTTCCCACATCACAGTCCTCAGCCCACCACATCATGTTTTCAGCCCCCACATCACGTTCTCAGCCCCCCACATTACAGTACTCAGCCCACCACATCACGTCCTTAGCCCACCACTTCACAGTCCTCAGCCCACCATATCATGTCCTCAGCTTTCCACATCACATCCTCCGTCCCCCACATCACGTCCTCAGCTCCCCACAGCCCTCAACATTACAGGCATCAGCCCCCCATATTACAGTCCTCAGCCCCCCACATCACATCCTCAGCTCCCCACATCATGTTCTCAGCCCACCACTTCACAGTCCCCAACCCACCACTTCACAGTCCTCAGCCCCCACATCACATCCTCAGCCCCCCACATCATGTCCTCAGCCCCCCCACATTACAATCCTCAGCTCTCCACATCACAGTCTTCAGCTCCCCACATCACGTCCTCAGCTACCCACATCACGTCCTCAGCCATCCACTTCACAGTCCTCAGCCCACCACTTCACAGTCCTCAGTCTACCACTTCACAGTCCTCAGCCACCACTTCACAGTCCTCAACACACCACTTGACAGTCCTCAGCACACTACTTCACAGTCCTCAGCTCACCACATGATAGTCCTCAGCCCACCACTTCACAGTCCTCAGCCCCCCACATTACAATCCTCAGCCCCCCACATCACAGTCCTCAGCTCCCCACATCACAGTCCTCAGCCCACCACATCATGTTTTCAGCCCCCCACATCACGTCCTCAGCCCCCCACATCATGTCTTCAGCCCCCCACATCATGTCCTCAGCCGCCCACATCACATCCTCAGCCGCCCACATCACATCCTCAGCCCACCACTTCACAGTCCTCAGCCCACCACTTCACAGTCCTCAGCCCACCACATCAAATCCCTAGCCCACATCACCTCCTCAGCTTTCCACATCCTCAGCCCCACACATCACCTCCTCAGCTTTCTGCATCACATACTCAGCCCCCCCACATCACCTCCTCAGCCCCCCCACATTACAGTCCTTGACTCCCCACAGCCCTCAACATTACAGCCATCAGCCCCGCACATTACAGTCCTCAGCCCCCCCACATCACGTCCTCAGCCCCCCACATTACAGTCCTCAACCCCCACATCATGTCCTCAGCGCACCACATCACAGTCCTCAGCCCACCAGATTACTGTCCTCAGCCCACCACATCACATCCTCAGCCCCCAACATTCTAGTCCTCAGCCCCCAACATTACAGTACTCAGCCCCCCACATCACAGTCCTCAGCCCCCCACAACACAGTCCTCAGCCCCCACATCACGTTTGCAGCCCCCCACATCATGTTCTCAGCCCCCCACATTACAGTCCTCAGGCTCCTACAACTTTAATTTCACCAGCCCTAAATATCTCTGTCCTCAGCGCACACATTCCTTAGCTCCTCTTAAACCTTTCACATTAGTGTCCTTGCCCCCTATAACTTCGCCCCCTCCCTCACTGTTTTACCTTACAGACCGGAGATTAGAACAGCATGTCTGGATGGAGGGCAGGTGTTGCAAGATAGTGATTGGTTGCTAGGGCTGCCCTTAATCCTATCAGCCAATTACCTTCTTGGTGACCTTGGGCAGTTCCACCCTCCATCCAGAACTGTCCTGCCTCCTGCTGTCGGCTCTCTGAGGATTACAGAGTGACGGCAGTGGAAAGAAGAGGCTGCTAAATGGCGAAACCAAGATGGTCTGAATGTGAATGTGATGCGGTCTGCCATTTAGTGATGCCCGTTTTACAGTATATATGTCTGTATCATTCACAAACTGCAGAACATTAGGCCCAAGACAGAACTCTGGCAATAAAAATTAAATTACTATTATGTTATTTTGCTGACTTACTAACTACCTCAAAATAAATTTATGATCAAAACATCCAATGTACAATCCTATATATCAATATACCGTTTATTTCTTTGCATGAAATAAATATTTAAAGAAAGACATTATTCCTCAAAAATTGGTATTTTATCTCCACCTCAAAATGCTCCATTTTCTGCCCCTCTCAATAGACATCTAGACCAATAGACCTTGTGAACTGATCCTTGCTTCGATCTGATTTACTCTCAAAAGCAGGCAATTGCTTCACATTAAATTTAAATTTAAATATATATAAAAATAAATAGGTTCTACACCACAAAAATTGTTCAATCTGTTTAGGTGTGCTGCAACATTTTTTTAGATCTTTTTGGTGCACCACAAGACAAAATAGTTTGAAAAACACTGCTATAGGAGGTCAACAGTTACAGTGAATGATTAGCAGATAAATACACAGCAAATTTCACAAAATTCCTACTACTGTAAATATAAAAGCTTAACCTGTATTGAGTTAATGAATAACAAATATTTGTAATTTTTACATTGCGCCTTTTTTGCAAAATGGTGAAAATCGAACGTACGCAAAAATGTAAATATCCAAATTTCTTTTAAAATCTGATGGTTTTCATTTTTTCCTTACAGCTTTCAGACTTTGTGAAAGACCCCCAAAACCATATATTTTCTGAAAGCACATGACCTCTAGAATAAAGAGAAGGTGGTACTGATTTTTTAGACCCTGTGGTATTTGAACAAATGTTTACCAAACCAATATATTTGCAAAAAATACACTAAAACCATTATTAGCAGATAGAAACACAGCTAGTTTTACAAAATTCCTGCTAAATCCCTACTAAATAAAAAAACTTAACCTGTATGGAGTTAATAAATAACAAAATATTTACATTTTCACATTGCGCCTTTTTGCAAAAATGTGTGAAGATTGAACATACCTAAAAATTTCTCTAAAAATCTGGAGGTTTTTTTTTTTTTTTTCACTTGCAGCTTTCAGAATTTGTAAAAGACCTCCTGAACCATACATTTTCGGAAAGCAAATGGCCAATGGAATAAAAAGAAGGTGCTACTGATTTTTAAGGTAGCACGATATTTGCATCCCCGTACAGGCAGTCCCATTTATGTAAATTAAGATGCAACGGCTGCACAGGCATAACTGCTGTTCCCAATTTGACATCTGTGTGGGTACATGACCCTGCACACAGACAGTGTGAGCTCAGGGGCATGCATGCTGACCTACATGGATGTAAAATTGGGAGCAACGGCTCTGTTCATGCAGGTGCTACATCCCAAATGACATCAATGGGACTTCCTGCAGAGAGATGCACGGAACACCTGTGCATCCCTGTAAAGGTATGCTGTGTATGCCCCTTGTGAACAAGTTCTTAGGTCCCTTCCACACAAGCAGACCGATTGGGTCTGCCTGTCCGTTTTTCAGGCAGGCCCAATCAGACCACCCATTGTTCTCTATGGAGAGGCTGATATAAATGGACATGTGTCCATTTACACCCACCTGCATCCAATCCAGTCCAGTCCGGTCCGCTAAAAACAGACAGATGGGGATCCCATTCTCCATCCATCTAGCATGGACAGGCGGTCCATTTCCATCTGACCGCCCCATAGAGAATAGCAGGCTGCGTCCGCTCTGCATCATCGGAGCGGACACGGATCTGTCATCTGCCTGCTCAGTGGGGATCAGCAGACAGATACCCTGCTGAGCAGGTGGATCTGTTTGACAGAGTCCGCTCAATGTGAAAGGGGTCTTATCAGGAGCGGGCTGGTCCATTAGGGGCACATAGCCGTTTGTATGATTTTTTTTTTTGGCTTGAAAATGGTTGGTGCTTTGGGCGCGGAGCTTTCTACTCCGAACCCACCCACTTGTGACAGTAGCTAATTACTATTCGCTATTGCCTTCTGGCTCCTCCTCCTGGCCAATCAGGACGGATCAGGCTGGCCGGGAGGACAAGCTGAAGAAGCCGTGGAGGGGTGTGTATGGGGGGGCCGTCACTGTGGAGGGGTGAGTGCAGAGGGGGGCGACCGTCACCAGGGAGGGGTGAGTGCGGGTGGACCTGGGGTGTTTTACTATTATTGTGCTTTTTATTTTACTTTTTACTTTTTTTACAGTTATTATTTAAAAAAAAAAATTGGGGGGGGGCGGGCAGGTCTTTGTTGAGATATCAGAGGTCTAAGCAGACCCCCGTATCTCTTTTTTTTGAGACAGAGAAAGGGACTGAAGATAGTCCCTTTCTCTGTAGCACTTTAGATGAATGAATGGGATCTGTATAGAGATTCCATTCATTCATGAAATGACAGTCTGATACATTGTAACACTCGCGGTTACAATGATCTGCTGTCAGTGGATATAGGAGCAATGCTGCCTATGTACATTGTACTATGGGGGGTTTCTATTGTACTATGGGGGGTTCACCCAGCCCCCTCCCCCTGCTGCGCTCCCCAGCCTAACAGATCGCTGAGATCAGTGCAGGGAGAAGCTGCAGAGGGCGGGAGGGGAAGGAGGGATGCCGCTCGGAGCGGCCATGGATCGGGGGTGCAGGGGCATTATAGGGGGGCAATCTGAGTGATGGGGACACATCTGGACCCCCCAAGCCTAATGATGGTGGCTGCGGGAGATCGGGTTTGGGGGGGTCGGATCGGGTGGAGGGGGGTAATCATTGCTGGGGGGGAAGAAGGGGGGTGAAGGGGATAGTAAAGGAGAGTGGGGGGGACAGTTTTAGAAGAATAGGTTTGGCGGGAGGTGGAGTGGCTGTGGGCAGGGAAGTGGGTGGCATGGGTGGAGGGGGGAGCGGTCACATTAGGGGTTAATAACTGATCAGCGGGTTGTAATTCGCTTATCAGAGTTACAGAATTGTTTGGCAGAGTCTGCTGAACAGTTCTGATATAAGCTTATGGTCATTGAAGTGACCATAAGCTTATAGGAGAGGGAGCGCGTACGGACTTTGCCACCTGCGGGGATTTTTAGGTCCGTACGGCGTACGGACTTGGCAGTGAAAGGGTTAAAGCTGGTTCTAATCTTGGCCGGTTCAGCAGGGACTGGCCGAGATTCGAACCATCTATGGGTGTGCTTATTGCTCCCAAGTTGAACAATTGATTGACGGGTACAACCAGCGTTTCTGATTTTTACATGCAATTTAGCCGCTAGCAATAATCACTGTAATACATAATACACATAATAAGCCTAACCGCGTACGGGGCCCCGAAAACCAATCACCGCCTTCAGGATTTCTAAGGGTGTAAATTTTTTATTTCACTCCTCACTGTCTATCACAGTTTCGGAGGCCATGGAATGCCCAGGTGGCACAACCCCCCCCCAAATGACCCCATTTTGGAAAGTAGACACCCCAAGCTACTTGCTGAGAGGCATGGTGAGTATTTTGCAGCTCTCATTTGTTTTTGAAAATGAAGAAAGACAAGAAAAACATTTTTTTTTTTCTTTTTTCAATTTTCAAAACTTTGTAACAAAAAGTGAGGTCTGCAAAATACTCACTATACCTCTCAGCAAATAGCTTGGGGTGTCTACTTTACAAAATAGGGTCATTTGGGGGGGGGGTGGGAGGGTTGTGCTGCCTGGGTATTCTATGGCCTCCAAAACTGTGATAGGCAGTGAAGAGTGAAATCAAAAATTTACGCCCTTAGAAAGCCTGAAGGCGGTGCTTGGTTTTCGGGGTCTCGTACGTGGCTAGGCTCCACAAAAAGTCTCACACATGTGGTATCCCCGTACTCAGGAGAAGCAACAGAATGTATTTTGGGGTGTAATTTCACATATTCCAATGGCATGTTTGAGCAATATATCATTTAGTGACAACTTTGTGCAAAAAAAAAAAAATGTGTCTTCATGGACTCGACATGCCTTTCAGCAAATAGCTTGGGGTGTCTACTTTCCAAAATGGGGTCATTTGGGGGGGTTTTGAACTGTCCTGGCATTTTATGCACAACATTTAGAAGCTTATGTCACACACCACCCACTCTTCTAACCACTTGAAGACAAAGTCCTTTCTGACACTTTTTGTTTACATGAAAACATTTTTTTTTTTTGCAAGAAAATTACTTTGAACCCCCAAACATTATATATTTTTTTAAAGCAAATGCCCTACAGATTAAAATGGTGGGTGTTTCATTTTTTTTTTTCACACAGTATTTGCGCAGCGATTTTTCAAACACATTTTTTGGGGAAAAAACACACGTTTTTAAATTTTAATGCACTAAAACACACTATATTGCCCAAATGTTTGATGAAATAAAAAAGATGATCTTAGGCCGAGTACATGGATACCAAACATGACATGCTTTAAAATTGCGCACAAACGTACAGTGGCAACAAAATAAATACATTTTTAAAAGCCTTTAAGAGCCTTTACAGGTTACCACTTTAGATTTACAGAGGAGGTCTACTGCTAAAATTACTGCCCTCGATCTGACCTTCGCGGTGATACCTCACATGCATGGTGCAATTACTGTTTACATTTGACGCCAGACCGACGCTTGCGTTCGCCTTAGCGCGAGAGCAGGGGGGACAGGGGTGCTTTTTTTTTTCCTTTATTATTTTTTTGCTTTTTTATCTTATTTTTAAACTGTTCCTTTCATTTTTTTTTTTTAATCATTTTTATTGTTATCTCAGGGAATGTAAATATCCCCTATGATAGCAATAGATAGTGACAGGTACTCTTTTTTGAAAAAATTGGGGTCTATTAGACCCTAGATCTCTCCTCTACCCTCAAAGCATCTGACCACACCAAGATCGGTGTGATAAAATGCTTTCCCAATTTCCCAATGGCGCTGTTTACATCCGGTGAAATCTAAGTCATGAAATGCTCGTAGCTTCCGGTTTCTTAGGCCATAGAGATGTTTGGAGCCACTCTCGTCTCTGATCAGCTCTATGGTCAGTTGGCTAAATCACCGGCTGCATTCTCAGGTTCCCTGTTGAGACAGGAGAGCCAGAGAAAAACACGGAAAACGGTGGGGGGGGCATTCCCTCCCACAGCTTGTAAAAGCAGTCTAGAGGCTAATAAGCCGCTAGGATTGATTTAAATGAAAGCCGACCGCTGGCTGAAAAGAATGATACCAAGATGATACCTAAACCTGCAGGCATCATTCTGGTATAACCACTCAAAGTCGTGAATTGCGTACCTGAAGACAAAAAAATGGTTAACAATAAAACACAGTAAACGGTAAAGTATAAAAAATTGCATACCTGAAAAGCAAACACGATAAAACATAATAACAATAAAACATTGCAGAATAGAATACAGTAAAAAATAGCAGAACAATAGAGAGAGAGAGAACAATGAAATGACAACTATTTTTTTTATTTTATATATTTTTTGTGTTTTTTTTTTTTTTTTACACTTTTTTTGTAACTGTAACTTTTATAACTGTAACCGGTTCCAGGTTCGGTTCTCTCAAAATGTGATGGCATCTTGGGAGACCCTGTGAAAGTGCGTCTAGTCTGTGCAATGCTGTACCCTACGCTAATACTCAACTATTGTATGGTAGCATTCAAAACATTCACCAATGCAAAGACCAGGATTGTCAGGACAGGAGGGACAATAATAGCAGGTGTCACGTCTATATCCGCGCTTGCTGCAGACACGACATCTTTTTTGGGGGGGTTTGTTGGGTAGGGGTACTCGGGAGGACATAAAAATGCCTCTCATGCAGCCCACTGCATTTGGTTGGGGATGTGAATGGGGGAAGTACGGGTGCTGCAGAAGTGGTGGGTTCCCAATTAGGATTGGCGAATGCAGCAGGAAGGGCATTATGGGCACAACGGGCCTGTTTGTCTTCTTCTTGGTGGCAGCGGGACACTACTTGTGCTTGCCACCTCACCAGCTTGAACTGCACTTATGGGACTCGCCACGTCACCAAGTGTTACTGCAGTGCTGTTTTGACTACGACCGGGGTGTACTAGGCCACTGGTGCTTGCCAGTTTACCAAAACGCTACCAAAAAAACTGGTAGCGATCGCAGGGATCAGGCCTGACTCTGCAAACGCTGCAGTTATGCGTTTAGTGTTTTGTAAGTGACAGTGATCGATCGATGCTGCACTTGGGTGGGCTGGGCCGGGCGGAAGGGCAAAACGCAGGTGCTAGCAGGTATCTGGGCTGATTCCGCTAACACTGCGTTTTTAGGAACCCTAAACTGCTGAGGATGCCAGTATAGATCTGATCGGATCAGATATTGATCCGTTCAGATACTATACCACTAAGGGAGGCGTATGCTGCGTGCGTTGGTGTTAGCGGTACTGGCGCTAATCTGACACTGCCTGGGGCGACGCATATCACCGCTGGGCAATCAGGGGGCTAAACCTTTATTAGGTAATAAACGGCGGGTGCCCTGACACTATAAAAAATAAACGAACTAACCAGCGTCACACGTAACAGTTATACGGTGAAAGGGTTAACTAGGGGGCAATCAAGGGGTTAAAACATTTATTAGATAGTATATGGGGGTCCCTGTCATTATAAAACGCTGACGGTGAACCTAAATATTTACCTCCCTAACTAGCGTCACCAGTGACACTAATAGAGCGATCAGAAAAATGATCGCTTAGTGACACTGGCGATGGGGGGTGAGCAAGGGGTTAAAACTTTATTAGGGGGGGTTAGGGGGGTATCCTAGACCTAAAGGGGGCTAACACTAACTGCCCTAACACACTAACTGTCACAAACTGACACCAATGCAGTAATCAGAAAAAAAAAACTGCTTGGTGTCAGTGTGACGGGGGGGAGGGGTGATTGGGGGGGATCGGGGGTGTATTCTGTGGCTGGCATGTTCTACTGAGTGTGTAGTGTTGTGCACTTACAGTGAAGTCTTCTCTCCTTGGCGGAAAATACCGAGCCGAGGAGAGATGACATCATTTCCTTTGCTGCTGTTTAGCATACAGCAGCAGAGGAAGAACCTGATTGCCTGGGAGCGATCGCGAGGGGGGGGGGCACAAATGGATGGTCTCCCCCTCACCTCTCATTGCTCTCAGTCACAAGCTGACTGCCTCGGGCACCGGGGGGGTCCGATTGGACCCCCCAGCCCGCGGGAGGCAGATCACGTACAGGTACTTGATTCTGCCTGCTCGTGCCATTCTCCCGACGTACATCGGCGTGAGGCGGTCGGCAAGTGGTTAAAAAAAAACAAAACAGAAAAGTTAGCCCAATGCTTTTGCGTAATGTGAAAGATGAAGTTACGCCGAGTAAATGGATACCGAACATGTCACCCTTCAAAATTGCACACGCTCATGGAATGGCGCCAAACTTCACTACTTAAAAATCCCCATAGGTGATGCTTTAAAATTTTTTACTGGTTACATGTTTTGAGTTTCAGAGGAGGTCTAGGGCAAAAATTATTGCTCTCACTCTAACTTTCGCAGCGATACCTCACATGTGTGGTTTGAACACCATTTTCATATGTGGGCGGGACTTACGTGTGCGTTCGCTTCTGCATGCGAGCACACGCACAGGGGTGCTTTAAAAATGTTTTGTTTTTTTTTTTGTTCATTTTACTTTATTTATTTTGGTTTGACACTTTTTTCCCCCCAAAAAATTTTTTTGATCACTTTTATTCCTATTACAAAGAATGTAAACATCCCTTGTAATAGGACTGTTGGCATGACAGGTCCTCTTTACAGTGAGATGTGGGGTCAGTAAGACCCCACAACTCGCCTCTAGGCTGGGAAGCCTAAAATTAAAAAAAAAAAAAAACGATCCTGGCTTTGATCGTAGCGGTGAGTCGGTAGAAGCACCGGAGTGTGGCGGGAAGGGGGGGACCTCCCCTCTTGCCTCCCGTAAGAACGATCAAGCAGTGGAACAGCTGCTATGATCATTCTTATGGTGTAGGGAATCGCCGTCTGAAAAAGCTGATATCTGAATGATGCCTGTAGCTGCAGGCATTATTCAGATATCCCCGCACAAATTCAAGGACATCATATGACGGCCTGCGGGCGGGAAGTGGTTAAAACGCATTTTTTTTAACACAAAGTTGTCCATTTCATACAATATTTATAACACATAGCATGTACACATACTTTCTCCCCCTTCTCCTAGTGAATTGGTAAGATCTCGTTTAAGATACCAATCCGTAAAGCGAAATGGTTGCATAAGTTTCTGTTGGTTCTTTTGGGTTAACGTGGTCTCCATGTCTTTACACCATCTCGCGAAAAAGCGTGAGGTAGAGCGAAAGTTTAGTATGATGGTGTCTAGTCTCTCCAGGTAGAAGAGTGATAATATTGCTTTTTTCACTGCCGGTAAATTGGGTGGTGTTGATTTGATCTAGTGAGACATAATAGTTCTGCGGGCAACTAGGAGACATATATGAGTCCATTGTGAAATGTTGAGAGGTCTCACTGCTGATGATGTGAATGAGGGTGTTTCGTAGCCGAACAGGCACAACAGATGTTTTTTTGGTATCCGAGTTTTGTTGATTTTAGAGACGAAGGCCAGCACAGACTCCCAGTAAGTATTGATAGTTGGGCATTCCCAGAGACAGTGAAGCAGTGTGAGGTGTGGTAGTGAGCACCAGGGGCATTGCGCTCGAGTCGGGTCTGCCTTGTTGATGCGGGGGTAGTATGCCCTGTGTACGATCTTAAATTGCATTTCACGCCATGTTTCTGAGACAGTAATTTTGTGGACATATCTGTATCCTTTAAGGATTTTTTCTGATTGTTCATTATCATCAAAGACTTTAGACCATTTTTAGAATGGTTTGAGGTTATATTTTTCTGATTGGTGTGTAATAAGTTGAGAGTACAGGCTGGAGATGGAGTAATCGTCTCTCTAGAGTACAGTATCAATAAAGGACTTTTGAAGGGGATCAGTTTGGGGCCCACAACAAGACCGTAGATAGTTTGTTAATTGATGGTAGAAGAAGATGTGTGATGATGGCTGGGACAATTCCTGTGATGCGGTTTGGAAGGATTTGAACTCGCCAGGTTTGCCAAGGTACATAGAGGTTATTTTAGTAAGACCCTTGGTACGCCATTGAGCAAAGGCCTTATGTAAAGTGGATGGGAGAAACATAGAGTTGTTGTTGATTGGTAGATGGCATGAGATACTTGATGGTAGCCCCAGTAATTTCCATACCTCTCTCAATGCAATCACCATGTCTTTGATGAGTACACTCGATTTAAGGTGTGAAGGTAGGGCGTTAAGATTTGAGTTGAGGATGGCAGATAGGGCATGCGGAGAGGCTAAGGCACACTTGAGTACTATATTAGAGTACCTGGACTTTCCAGCCAGCCAGTCCAGTCCCTGTAGGAATGAGAGATTGTAGAAACGTATATTGGGCAAGCCTGCTCCACCCTCGAACTCCGGGAGACATTTTTTTTTGTAATGCAATGCGTGGTTTCTTGCGGGACCATATAAAGGCAGATAACGCCTTGTGGATTTTTTGCACAGCAGATTGTTTCAATAAAAGAGGTATGGTCTGCATTGGGTAAAGTAGGCATGCAAATCTTCCAAGGAGCTAGAGGGGGAGGGTCGCCCAAGCTTCCAGCTCCTTAACACTTTTGGATATTAATGGTGGGTAGTTAAGTATATACAACGAGGAAGGTTCTCGGCCTATGTGAATGCCCAAATATGTGATGCTGGGTTGCCAGGGCTAGTGGGGATAGGTGCTTCCATTTAGTAGATAGCCGTGGGTGGAGTGATAGAACTTTGCTTTTATCGAAGTTTATTTGAAAGCCAGAGCTCAGTCAAAAGGCTGCAAAAAGTTCTCGGAGTCTGTCAAAGTCTGAGATGGGGTTGGCGGTGAACAGCAATATGTCATCCGCAAATAGGATGGAGCGTAAAACCTGGTTACCCATATTGATCCCACTATCTCCATCAGGTGAGTTGAGTATCCTGGACAGCGGCTCAATCACCATATTAAAAAGTAGAGGGGAAAGGGGGCATCCCTGCCTCGTTTCCTTTGTCAAGGGGATTGTGTCGGAAATAAAGTCGGGAGTGAGAAGGCGCGCAGTCGGAGATGCGTACATTTGCCACAGAAAGTCGATGATTGGACCCGAAAAACCAAACTTGTCCATCACTCTGAATAGCCAGGACAGACTGATGTTGTCGAAAGCCTTTTAGGCATCCAGTGACATGATAGTGACATCTTGATCAGGGTGTGATTTAGCATATTTCAGTGCCATCAAAACCTTGCGAATGTTCAAGGTGGCTGATCGCACTGGAACAAACCCAGATTGGGCTGGGTGTAGTTGAGAGGGAAGAAGAGGAGCCAAACGTGATGCAATTATTTTGGACAGGATTTGGACATCCACATTGATTAGGGAGATTGGGCAGTAAGACCCCGGGAGTAGGGGATCTTTTCCTTTTTTGGAAATCAGTCTAATGTGTGCCTGTGTTCCTGTAGGGAGATAGGGTCACCCTCCCACATGGCTGCGTAGACATGTTTCAGGGTGTCAGGTAAAAAGTCTTTGGTTAATTAAAAAAATTCAGCCGTGTAGCCATCTGGGCCTGGGGCTTTGGCAGATGCCAAAGACTTGATTGTCACCTGGATATTGTCAATGGTGATGGGGGCATTGAGCGCCTCCAGGTGGGAATCCTGAAGTTTGGGTAGACGTATCTTAGCTAGCAAAGTTTCTGCCATGGTTTGGTCAGTTGAGTCTGCAGAGTATATATTTGTGTAGTAGTCTGCAAGTAATTTGCTCATTTCAGCAGGTGAGGTAACCAGGGAGCCAGCTGCGTTTTTTAGGGCAGAGATATGGGTGGGCCACCTTGGTCCGGAGTATAACTTAGCCAGTAGTTTGCCCGCCTTGTTACCAAACTTGTGAGAATGCAAACTAGAGTAGGATGTTTTAGCCACTTCTTGTTGCTCTGCCCACAAGTCAAAGATGCGTTTGGCTTGTCTCGATTGTATGTCGTCGGGGTGCAGTCAAGCGTTAGCTGTTTGTGTGCCGATCGGAGAGCTTCACTGGCATGCATGTATTGTTGCCTGGCATGTTTTTTTAAATTGGGTGGTATAGGAAATGATTTTCCTCCATAGGAACGCTTTGCCTGCTTCACCAAAGAGGTTTGGGCTGGTAAGGTATGCTCCGTTTGTAGAGGCATATTCTGTCCATGCTACATATAGCATGTGGCGGAAGTCCTCATTGTCCGCTAAGTAGGAGGGGAAGCACCACATGGGCGAGGGGGAAGAGGGTTTAGCATGGGACTTGTATATTGCGATGGAGCTGTGGTCTGAGATTCTGGCATCACTGATTTCCGAGTTGCATAATTCTGGTATTCATGCAAGAGAGGCAAAAAAGTAATCGATGCACGAGGAGTTGTGGAGGGGTGAAAAGAAGGTATATTTGCAGTCCGTCAGGTGTGTTAGTCATAAATCTACAAAACGCATGGAAGCGATGGACTGCGTTAGAAGGGTAGAGTCAAAAGTCAGTGAGGTAGATATACTGGATCTGCGGGTCAGATCATTTGTGCGATCTGCCAGTGTGGACACAACAGAATTGAAGTCTCCGCCTATCAAGTGAAGAGTCTCAGGGGCATTCACTACCAATTTCAACATGTCATCAAAAAAGGAAGTGTCAGGTGAGTGAGGGGCGTATATGTTAGTGATAGCTACATCTTTGGTGGCTAAGGTCATATGCAGCGTCATTTTGCGGCCAGTCAAGTCAGTCCTAACATCTCTATTAGTGTATGTCAGGTTTTTGTTGAGCAGTATAGCTACTCCCGCCTTACGGCCTATGGCTGGTGAGCCATATACAGTACCAACCCATAGTTTGCGAAGACAAGTTAAATCGTCTGCAGACAGATGCGTCTCTTATAGCTAGCGATGCTTCAAATGTCTGAGGATCGACATACGCTTACTTGGAGAATGAAGCCCTTTAACGTTCCATGACACAATCTTTAGGTGATTCCCATCGGTTGAAGAGGCCATGTCTGGTGTATAGGAAGGTATTGAGTAAGAGGCTTATAATAAAGCCTCCCTTCAGGCATTGCATCATCAATCTGTGAGTAACCAAAGTATTCTAGGTCCCCTGAGGGTATAGGTACAAAACAGGTACATATGATTACTACATATTGAGAACTAAAATAAAAAAAAAAAAACAACAACAAAACAAATGTCAGGTAAAGATGCCACCTAACTGACAGTGTGTACATCACTTTTTTTCACATGAGTTTTATCTGCTTGGTAGAGCTCCCACCAGTTGCTATCTCCTCTCTTAGGTATGAAGTGTGAGCTTTGGGGAGGGCAGGTTATAGGTGATGGGTATTGGGGAGGGATGGTTAGAAGAGCAGGAATGGGGGGGGGATCAGTCAGAGCTGGGTTGAGGGATAGATTCTGGAGAGCGAGCGCTCAGCTCAAGGTTCATCTCGAGGAGGGAACCAGGGAGTTGTCTAGCAATAGGAGCCTTAAAGGTACCCATAGGTGCAGATAGCTAATCATCCTAGTGGTAGTAAGAGAAACAGCTAGCTAACAATCATATACGAGTAACTCAGTGGGTTAATCCATACAATGCAACAGAGAGTACAAGCAAAAAAAGAGAAAAGGGAGGGAAAAGAGAAGGGGGGTGATACTACCCGTCTTCCATATCGATTAAGTGATAGAGAGTCTCCAAATTCTGTCAGCGATTTCCGGATTGATCTTCCTGGTGGGTAAATTGACTGAGGCTTGGTTGGGCTGCGTTGCTGTTTAAGCGGTGCGGAGGAAGAAGTAGCAGACATTGAACAGGAGCCCTCTGCAGAGTTGGTGTGTTCCATTTCTGTGCCTGAGGCATTGATGTATTGTTCCGCATCTTCCGTGGAGGCGAAAGTAAGGTGTTCCCCCATGTGTGTTTGGATGCGCAGGGGTGCCGGGTAGGTGAGGGAGAATCTAACTTGGTTGTTGTAAAGAGTCGTGCAGATCGAGGAGAACGCCTTACGCTGTTTCATTACTTCCATTGAATATTCTGCGAAGAGTAGCAGGCGTGCACCATCAACTGACAGGGAGCGTGTGCGGCAAAATCTCTGCATAATGGCATTTTTTGTCAGCATAATTGAGATATTTGACAATGACATGTCGAGGTTTGGCACGACTTTCCGAGTACTGACCAATGCGGTGGGCACGTTCAATAGTGCAGGGCATGCGGAGCCCCAGTTGTTCAGGAATAATTTTAGCGCAGATATTTGTGAGCTGGGCGTTGGAAACAGATTCTGGCAGCCCAATTATGTGTAAATTGATTCTCGAACGATTTTCCAAATCGCCGAGCTTGTCCCATATGTTCCTGTTTGCAGCAGTAATGTGTGCTAGCACAGCAGAGTTGGCAGTGGATTCATCTTCTAGTGATGAGAGCCTGTCTTCTACATGTGAGATGCTCTATGCTCTGAGCCTGTGCTTGTAACTGTTCCAGCCCCCTGTGTACTGTAGCTGTCAGAGTGAGGCCCAGTAGTGACAACTGCCTGAGCTATGCCTGTGGGGGAGGCAGGGTCTGTGGCCATTGCTCCTGGTTTTGTGGGAGATTGCAGCACGGAGCGGCTGCCATTTTGGCTTCGGCCAGCGGCTGTGTCTCCCGTGGGGGGGTACTGTAGCGTGCATTGTTTGAGCATGTGATCGCTCAACAAAGTGATCCATGTGATCCCCAAGGTAGCAGGGCTGCAGGGGGGTCTCCCTGAGGCGTTAGCCAGTTTAAATAGCCGGATTTGTGAGCAGTGCGGCGGGAGCTGTGTCTCTTTACTCCCTCCTCATGTGGCGCAGAAACCGGAAGCACACCGTGACTTTTTAAAGATACTACAGTATTCAGACGGCATGAAGTATGATTTAGGGATTAGCCCACCCATACTGTACTTGATATTTTAGTTACTGATGGAGCCTAGCCAGCTGGATCAGCTCTGGTTTCTTATTTGTCTTTGATACAGTAAGATCGTTTACAACTTTCCATGGGGGAAGTTTTGGATATTTTCACCCATTTTTGTATGTTCCACAATCTTCTGTTGCAGTCTGTATAATTTAAAATAACCCAACAGGGAAAATGGGAACCCTTTAATAATAGGCAAAATGTGCAAACGCAGGAAACCAAGAACAGAAGTCTTACCAACAGAATGCATTAGATTTTAAATAGACAGATGTTTTTGTGTTGTGTGTGTTATATTGCCTCCCATTTGCATTACATATTTGAAATAGCTTCTCCCCACACTAACTGTCTTTTAAAAAATGGTGTTAAATTGATGGTTGATTTTTATAGCCCAGCTGTGATTCTAAATACATTCTTTTTCCAATTGTGTAGTTATACTTTAAAAGAGATTCAAACTTGAAAAATGTTGCCAAAGAATACAGACTGCCAAAACTACCACTTTTTGTCTTTGTCAGGCAAATAAGATGTAAGTTACACAGAAGAAACACATGTTATAGTCTTCAAGCTATCCACTCTATCATCTGCATTAGCTTCCCCAAAGTTTTAAGTCCCGCACTGGAGCAACTGTTCTAATTTACTGCTTTTCTGTGAGAAACCAAATCAGGCTCGTGCATATTCTGAAAGAGATAATATCAGAATCAGAAAGCTTAGAGTGTTTGCAAATATTTATTGATTTATGATTTACAGAACTAAAAAGCATTTTAAACAATATATTTATTTTTTAGTTATAACAATTTTTTTTCTGTTTATTTGTGTCTGTTAAATATGAAATATTACATTTAATCATCCTGCAGGCGGAGAGTACTTTATTATTTTTGTAAAGTAAAAATGTGTGCTATTTAATAGTAGTTTATAAGTATAAGTAAGGATTTTGTGCTTCTTGAATTGCTTGTTCAACAAACTTTCTGAAAGGAAAAACATTTAATTCAAGAGGGAATTGAGTAAATGCACAATAATCAAACAGAAATCTTTGAATTGCTCCTATTTTAAAATGAAATGCACTGTATTGGAACTAGCAAGGGCTATGGCATACAGGGGTGGTCCTTCACATTTCTATATGTTGGAATATATGTACCAAGTCTAGATTCAGGACAGAATGGGTTTACCTCTTTCCATCTCACATGTAAACTTAGGGTTTTACAGCAAATTACAAAATAATGGTATGGTCCTGCGCTTGATAAACACTATTGATATTGAAACTGTTTTCATGACAACAGAACTCTTTTTCTAGTTAAAAACATTTGACAAATTATAGCACGTTTATTTGCATGATGATTTGCATGATGATTTTTTTATATATGAATACCACCACTAATATTAAAAATACTTGCTAAAATGTAACCAATTTACTTTTCTTTAAATATTTTTTTTTTCAAGTTTGTTTTAGAGAATTCTATTTGCTCTGCAGTTTTATCACTGTAAATGAGATGTGAGCTGCATGTCTTATGCTGCCCACCTGCTGCATATCTATGGTGTGACAATAATGAATACATCCAGCGTTAATTCGAGATTGTACTAATCTGGCTGAATAAAGGTTTTCCTTTGGTCAGATGGAAATGAAATCTCATCATTTGCAAGATGGTGAGGTTAGCAGGCCAATTTGTTTAGCATAGCAATTTTTTCCTGTGTCAATGGCAGCCTTAATAATAGTGATGAATAATAAAACATAATTGTGTCATTATTAATTCACTTTAAATTAGGTCTCTTTAGTTATAGAAGAACAATTTTCTTTCTCCTCTTTTGGGAGAAATGGCTATGGAAACAGTATGGAAGCAACAAATAATTATGTTTTTTTTTTCTCTGTAAGTAAGTACTATTAAGAAATGTTTAACTAAAGTAATTAAAGCAATAATATGGCTGGTTATAGCTTGGCAGTTTCAGTCCAAAAATGATGTAATACTTTATGTAGTACACAAATTATACATATATAATATAGCTTTTTTTGTTCATATATTTTTCCATGGTAGGTACGTGAAGAAGAGAGTGATGAATTAGAACACTTAATTGATAACTACTGTGAACTTCCAGTTGCTGGTGGAGTAGAAAATGGCTATGGAAAAATAAACATTCTTTTACAAACATATATTGGAAGAGGAGAATTGGACAATTTTTCCCTCATCTCGGATTCTGCTTATGTTGCACAGGTGAGTTTGACCTATTGGTTTGACCAGGAGATTTAGGAGCCTATTACCACAAGGCTTTAATGTAGGTCAGGGCTTTATAGATTTGCATTGCTTCTTAAAGAGTTACTAAATATTTGGTGAGAAAATAACATCCCCCTCTGGGTGATCAATGTATATGGATTTTATCAAACTGTGTTGCAGATTCCTACTGATTTCTTCTCTAAAGAAAAAGCGGTTTGTTTGTTGATGTGCAAAGTAAATCTGAATGGGAGTAACTTTTTCATTATTAGTCAGCTGATGTACTTGCAGGTGTTCGAATAAGGAGCATTACAGGGCCTGCACCCCATTAGAAGTAATTAACCCTTTGGGAGTATCTCACCAAAACTGAAACTTTTGTTGCAGGGGGTGTCTAAAATCTGAATTGGATCTTAGTGCAGACATCTGGGAAAATCAGTCAGCCAATCACACAAGCAGCTAAATTACATTTCTGGAGGCTTTCCAAACACCAGTAGTGTACAAAATCTCAGTTGCCATGTTGCATTGCATTTTACAGAAAGTTATACTGTAGCTCCTAATATTGAAAAAGAAAGGTAGTTCCTAATAACAATCAAATTCAACATGGCTTGTGTAGCAATTGTACTTGCTACTGTATGTTATTTTCTTTGTATTTACTATTTTTTCCCTATGAAAGTGGAGTTACTTTTCAAGTCACATTTGTTACATGAAGATTGCTTTTATTGATAACATTCTTGTTGTTGCCAAGTAATCAGCAATGGACAATCCGCTATTTTGTCACCTCCTACAGAAAGATTATTAACTAATGTTCTATTAATTGCTTATTTGCTAGTAAGGAACTTACTAACAGAGAGAGATGACCTCATCACTGTGCTGTTCCTCCCCCTTCATTGTCCATTCACAGGCTGTAAAAAGACAGGTGATCAAGCTGTATTGCATAACTGCATTAGAAGAAAGCAGGGTCCTTATGTTGGCATTAGCTGATGAAATGTTATGCCTCGTACACCCCAGATCGGACTTTCCGCCAACAAAACCGTGGAATTTTGTCTGAAGGGCGTTGGCTCAAACTTGTCTTGCATACACACGGTCACACAAATGTTGGCCAACAATTACGAAGGTAGTGACGTACTAGACGTACTTTGTGGTTTTTCAGCTCTTTAGCGCCACCCTTTGGGCTCCTTCTGCTAATTTTGTGTTAGTAGAAGTTTGGTGAGTGTTGATTCGCTCTTTTCTTTTTGCGTTTTTCATTTTGCGCTTTTCATTTAGTGTTTTTCGGTTCGTTTCTAAACGGCCGTTCGTCAACCAGACATTTCGCGGAATCAGAGGAAATAACGTGTTATTTGTTAGTGGCCTTGGATTTATTGCCTTGACATTATTTTTTTGGTTGAATAATGATTTGTTATATCTTCTATATTTTTGGATGCATAGAATGCACTTTTTGGTTAAGTTCTTTTGGCAGATAGCATGTCTAATTTTATTTGTTTTTTTTAATGCACAATAAAAAAAATTGTGGGGAATAATACTTGGCTATGTGTTTTACGTCAAATGACATTTTGGGAGTAGGCAGTTACATTTTAAAAAATACAAGGGACACCAACATAGTTGTAGTTTTAATCTTAAAAATTATGGGATAATGATGATGTGGTAACTTGCCCAAATAAAAAAAAAATAAATAAATAATATTATTCTTGATATCACTAGAAAAAAAAAGCCTTTGAAATATTTGTTTGCAATAACTCCATCAGTATCACCAGCAAAGCAGCTTCATTATTATCCCATTAAAGAAGAAGAGAATTGTGCGCTGCATTTGGAGATTTCATAATTTGCCACGTCACGCATGTTAATTCTCCGTTACGAATGCGAGTTTACAAGACCGACCGTTTCTGTCTCGTCCTTGCTTCCGAGCATGCATGTTTGTACTTTGGACTTTTGTCCGACGGACTTGTGTACACACCCTCGGAAAATCCAACACGCACATTTGCCTGTGGAAAATTTGAAAACATGCTAGCCAACATTTGTTGGTGGAAAGTCCAACAACAATTTTCCTGATGGAGCATACACACGGTCGGATTTTCCGCCAACAGCCTGACATCCAACATTTCCCGTAGGAAAGTTTGTTTGTGTACGGGCCTTTAGATCCAAAATCTGATTTTAGCTTGCCTACTAGCTATATATACTCAAGGGCTTTCAAGTGCCTGGACACAATTGAAAAAATTTCAGCCTGGCCACCTCCAGAGTGAATTTAGTTATCTTGTCTAATTTAGTTATCTTGTCTAATTCGTGAGCTGCTACAAGCCCACGTTCTCTTGTTGTTGACAGGGTGTCCTTAAAGTAGAACTATAGACAAAACCTTTTTTTTTTTTTTGATAGAGCAAGGAAGGGTTATATCCCCTGTCAGATTTTTTGTTTGCCATTTGTCCTATAGCCAAACAGAAAGTGAGAAGACATCCCTACAAATTCCTTGGGAAACCCCAGGTTACCAGAAATAGTGTACCCATTTGAAGATTTCCCCTCTATTACTTTTTTGGGGAAAACCCAAAATTTGGAAAGTAAACGTTTTCTTTTACTTTCACTTTCAGTGACAGTAGTAAACAGGACAAAGAGAGAGTGAATCCCCCTAACAGGGAATCAGACATTCAGTAAAAACTGATAGGTGTTCTAATCCCTCTGCACTCTAAAATTAAGTTTAGCCTTTAGTTAAATTTTAATGTTTCACCATATCAGAGGCACATCTAAATAAACGTCTTTTTCTCATCCACTTGGCAGTAAAGGGGCAACGACAACTACAAAGTTGTCTTTTTTGCCAAAAACATAATTTGCAAACAAGTAGATATTGGAGAATACTAAGCAATGCTTTATTTGCATGATCTGGTTGTAACAAATCTGCTTTTTTTAATGTAGTATACATTTTAGTTTGGCTGTTTTGACATTTCTTGAACATTTATTCTATTGCATTAATCGCTATTTTCCAGAATGCAGCTAGAATCGTACGAGCCCTTTTTGAAATAGCCCTCAGAAAAAGATGGCCAGCTATGACGTATAAACTACTAAACCTCAGCAAAGTTATCGATAAGCGACTGTGGGGCTGGGCCAGCCCACTGAGACAATTCTCTATTTTGCCTCCATCTGTGTTAACAAAATTGGAAGAGAGGAAGCTCACCATCGATAAACTGAAGGACATGCGAAAAGATGAAATTGGTAAAATTCTTACTTTCATATAAAGTTGCATGGTACAATCAAGTTAAAATGCAGTTGAAAAAGTATTCATACCCCTTGAAATTTTCCAAATTTTGTCATGTTACAACCAAAAACGTAAATGTATTTTATTGGGATTTTATGTGATAGACCAACACAAAGTGGCACATAATTGTGAAGTGGAAGGAAAATGATAAATGGTTTTCAAAATGGAGTCAAAACTTTGTAGAACCACCTTTCGCTTCAATTACAGCTGCAAGTCTTTTTTGGTATGTCTACCAGCTTAGCACATCAGTGACATTTTTGCCCATTCATCTGTGCAAAATAGCTCAAGCTCTGTCAGATTGGATGGAGAGCATCTGTGAACAGCAATTTTTAAGTCTTGCCACAGATTCGCAATTGGATTTGGCTCTGGACTTTGACTGGGCCCTTCTAACACATGAATATGCTTTGATCGAAACCATTCCATTGTAGCTCTGATTGTATGTTTAGGGTCATTGTCCTGCTGGAAGGTGAACCTCTGCCCAAGTCTCAAGTCTTTTGCAGACTCTAACAGGTTTTCTTCTAACTTTGCCTGTATCCATTTTCCCATCAACTCTGACCAGCTTCTCTGTCCCCGCTGAAGAAAAGTATCTCCATAACATGCTGCTGCCACCACCATGTTTCACTTTGGGGATGGTGTGTTCAGGGTGATGTGCAGTGTTAGTTTTCGGCCACACATAGCATTTTGCTTTTAGGCCCAAAAAGTTCAGTTTTGGTCTCATCTGACCAGAGCACCTTCTTTCACATGTTTGCTGTCTCCGCCACATGGCTTCTTGCAAACTGAAAATGGGATGACTTGCCACTCTTCCATAAAGGACAGATTTGTGATATGCTCGACTAATAGTTGTCTTGTGAACAGATTTTCCCACATGAGCTGTGAATCTCTGCAGCTCCTCCAGAGTTACCATGGGCCTCTTGGCTGCTTCTCTGATTAATGCTCTCCTTAACCGGCCTCTCATTTTATGTGGACGGACATTTCTTGGTAGGTTTGCAGTTGTGCCATACTCTATCCATTTTCGAATGATGGATTAGACAGTGCTCCGTGAGATGTTCAAAGCTTGAGATATATTTTTTTTTATAACCGAACGCTGCTTTAAACTTCTCCACAACTTTATTCCTGACATGTCTGGTGTGTTCCTTGGCCTTCGTGATGCTGTTTGTTCACTAAGGTTCTCTAACAAACCTCTGAGGACTTCACAGAACAGCTGTATTTATACTGAGATTAAATTACACACAGTTGGACTCTATTTAATATTTAGGTGACTTCTGAAGGCAATTGGTTCCACTAGATTTTAGTTAGGGGTATCAAAGTAAAGGGGGCTGAATACAAATGCGCGCCACACTTTTCATATGTTTATTTGTAAAAAAAAATTGAAAAACATTTATCATTTTCCTTCCACTAAACAATTATGTGCCACTTTGTGTTGGTCTATCACATAAAATCCCAATAAAATACATTTATGTTTTTAGTAACATGACAAAATGTGGAAAATTTCAAGGGGTATGAATACTTTTTCAAGCCACAGTAGGCAGCAACACAGGGCTTCCCATTATGTAAATGTATGCTTCTAAAGATTAGCTGAGTGACTTTAGGCTCAAGCAGTTTATTACATAGACAAAGTAATAGCAGTCACGCTTTATTATCCGACTAAGCCAATCAGTATTTTCCCATCAAAATGGTGGGTCCGGAGGGTCTTGTGCCCATAGACATACTCTTAGATGTGAACCAGGCAAGGTAATATTCATTACATTGTGTAACAAATATTTTCAAATCTTGTGACGTGTCAATGGTGCTCTACACCCCACGTGAAGGATTCAAAAATGTGGCGCTATCCTAAACACAATATTTGTGATAACACTCTTTACAGTGCAAAATCCTAATCTAGTGAACACATTTTTACGAGTGTTAAAAGAATATATAAATAAAAAATGAAAAAATATCAAAAATAAAAATAAATATGAAACACCCAATAAATACAATACCTAAAGTGACTCAGTGCTGACACTACTAACAAATTATATGTGTCAATCCTTCTCCAATTAATGAGTATATAACATAAAAACAAAATAGCACAGTGTACATATTATACATTGACTAAGTGACTAATATATAATGAATATAGTCTGTGAAAAATGCACACATATGTGTAAAAAGTCCGTGATAGTGATTCAATAAATCTCAACTGTGCCACAGCAAGTCCTTAATGTTTCTTGAAGTTTAATTGAACCTTCCACCACACCACTGTGTTCAGTGTTCCCTCTCCCAATAGACAGTCTCTCACCAGCTCTCTCTGCCTCCACTTTCGTATGAGGCTACCAAGCATAGGAGTTTCCAGGCTACCAGTAGGGGTTAAGAATATTCCATCCAGAGATTCATTCCATATAAAAATGAAAAAGAACTCCCAATAGTGTGATAACGTAAAACTTTTAATATCGCACACTTCAAATAACACTTCAAAAGATCCACTCACATTATGTAAACACTATAAAAGCACAGCAAAAATCCACGGCAATCTGCACACTGTAATACCAACACAGCAACCTGGATAAGCCTTCCTAGGGGGTATGCGGTCACAAGGGACCCTGCCACAGCTGACGTGTAAGAAGTCTCTCTCATCCTCTCCTCGCTCGCTCGTCCAATGGACCCACCGTCTCCCCTGATAGGCGAACCTCAGAGATTGCTTCCTCCTGTCACTAGGTATGCGGTGTTATCTTGTCCCAAGTGCAAATCGCATACCAGTGATATATACGCTACCTAAAGTGCATAAAAATACCCAGCACCCACCTCCCCGACCTATAGTAAATGGTATTGTATCAGTCACTGCAAGACTGGGCGAATATTTAGACAAGTTTCTTCAACCTAGTGTGAAGATAACAAAGGCATACCTGAAGGACACTTCGGATTTGCTACGTCTGTTGGAACCAGTGAAATTTGATCCTACATTAACATCTTACTTGGTGACGGCAGACGTAGCTTCTCTTTATACCAACATACAGCATGAGGATGCGGCGTTGGCCCTCAATTGGGCACTTAGTAAGCGGGATGACATCCCGTTTGTACAGAAGAAATTTGTGGGACATGCACTAGACTTTTGCATGTCCCACAGTTACTTCTGGTTTGATGGACAGTTCTTCTCCCAGCAGGTTGGCGTGGCAATGGGGGCGAAGTATGCCCTGTTTATGTCTGAATGGGAGGATAGGCGTGTGTTTAATATCAATAGGCCCCAATTGATCTTCTACCGAAGATTCATCGATGATATCTTGTTAATATGGGAGGGATCCAAGGAATCTTTGGAAACATTTCTGGAACAATTGAATAGGAATACAAATAACATTAAATTGGAGTACCAAATTAGTGAGAAAGTGATTAACTTTTTAGATGTCACTATAGAGAAAGTGAATGGTAAGTTAAAAACCAAGGTGTACTTCAAACCGACGGACTGCAATAGCTATTTGTCTGTGGCCAGTGGACATCATCCATCTTGGATAAAAAATATCCCGAAGGGCCAACTATTGCTTCATTAATTGGAGAAGGATTGACACATATAATTTGTTAGTAGTGTCAGCACTGAGTCACTTTAGGTATTTTATTTATTGGGTGTTTCATATTTATTTTTATTTTTGATATTTTTTCATTTTTTATTTATATATTCTTTTAACACTCGTAAAAATGTGTTCACTAGATTAGGATTTTGCACTGTAAAGAGTTTTATCACAAATATTGTGTTTAGGATAGCGCCACATTTTTGAATCCTTCACGTGGGGTGTAGAGCACCATTGACACGTCACAAGATTTGAAAATATTTGTTACACAGTTTATATTCACTAAGTGGCAGCTATAGCTAGGTTATACCAACTGTAGATAATCAGCATCTAGGTTGATTCTCCGAGGCGCAGTGGTGGTCAACTAAGTATAGGGTGGATATTATACCTAGAAGTACCGCTTATCAATATTCATTACATGTCTATAAATTCTTTAAAGTGATTGTAAAGGCTAGTTTTTTTCCGTATAAAAATAATAAACACGTTATACTTACCTGCTCTGTTGCAATGGATTTGCACAGAACAGCCTGGATCCTCCTCTTCTTGGGTCCCTCTTTGCTGCTCCTGGCCCCTCCCTCCTGTTCAGTGACCCCCACAGCGAGCAGCTTGCTATGGGGGCACCCAAGCTGAGTCACAGCTACCTGTGTCCATTCAGATATGGACCCCGGCCCCGCCCCCTCTCTCCCCTGATTGGCTAGCTGACTTTGATTGACAGCAGCGGAGCCAATGGTGCCGCTGCTGTGTCTCAGCCAGTAGGAAAGAGAATCTCGGATGGCTGAGAGATTCCTGGACATCGCTGGACAGAGAGGGACCTCAGGTAAGTATTAGGAAGTGCTGGGGCAGCTTTTGCACACAGAAGGCCATTTATCTTTTAATTCATGGAATGCATTAACCACTTGCCGACCGCCTAACGTAGATATACGTCGGCAGAATGGCACGGGCAGGCAGAATCACGTATATATACGTGATCTGCCTCCCGCGGGCGGGGGGTCCAATCGGACCCCCCCCCGGTGCCATCGGCGGTCGGCATCTGACTGGGAGCGTCGGGAGGCGAGGGGGAGACCATCCGATCGTGGCCCCCCCCTCGCGATCGCTCCCAGCCAATAGGAATCCTCCCCTGCCTGTGTGTAGTTTCACACAGGCAGAGGATGTGATGTCATCTCTCCTCGGCTCGGCAGTTTCCGTCCAGCGCCGAGGAGAGAAGACATGTAAGTGCACACAACACACACACACACACAGTAGAACATGCCAGGCATACCTTACACCCCCGATCCCCCCCCGATCGCCCCCCGATCCCCCCCCAATCACCCCCCCCCCCTGTCACAAACTGACATTAGCAGTATTTTTTTTTTTTTTTTCTGATTACTGCATAGTGTCAGTTTGTGACAGTTACAGTGTTAGGGCAGGTAGTATTACCCCCCTTTAGGTCTAGGATACCCCCCTAACCCCCCCTAATAAAGTTTTAACCCCTTGATCACCCCCTGTCACCAGTGTCACTAAGCGATCATTTTTCTGATCGCTGTATTAGTGTCGCTGGTGACGCTAGTTAGGAACGTAAATATTTAGGTTCGCCGTCAGCGTTTTATAGCGACAGGGACCCCCATATACTACCTAATAAATGTTTTAACCCCTTGATTGCCCCCTAGTTAACCCTTTCACCACTGATCACCGTATAACCGTTACGGATGACGCTGGTTAGTTCGTTTATTTTTTATAGTGTCAGGGCACCCGCCGTTTATTACCGAATAAAGGTTTAGCCCCCCGGTCGCCCGGCGGTGATATGCGTCGCCCCAGGCAGCGTCAGATTAGCGCCAGTACCGCTAACACCCACGCACGCAGCATACGCCTCCCTTAGTGGTATAGTATCTGTACGGATCAATATCTGATCCAATCAGATCTATACTAGCGTCCCCAGCAGTTTAGGGTTCCCGAAAACGCAGTGTTAGCGGGATCAGCCCAGATACCCGCTAGCACCTGCGTTTTGCCCCTCTGCCCGGCCCACCCAAGTGCAGTATCGATCGATCACTGTCACTTACAAAACACTAAACGCATAACTGCAGCGTTCGCATAGTCAGGCCTGATCCCTGCGATCGCTAACAGTTTTTTTGGTAGCGTTTTGGTGAACTGGCAAGCACCAGCCCCAGGCAGCGTCAGATTAGCGCCAGTACCGCTAACACCCACGCACGCAGCATACGCCTCCCTTAGTGGTATAGTATCTGATCGGATCAATATCTGATCTGATCAGATCTATACTAGCGTCCCCAGCAGTTTAGGGTTCCCACAAACGCAGTGTTAGCGGGATCAGCCCAGATACCTGCTAGCACCTGCGTTTTGCCCCTCCACCCGGCCCAGCCCAGCCCACCCAAGTGCAGTATCGATCGATCACTGACACTTACAAAACACTAAACGCATAACTGCAGCGTTCGCAGAGTCAGGCCTGATCCTTGCGATCGCTAACAGTTTTTTTGGTAGCGTTTTGGTGAACTGGCAAGCCCCAGCGGCCTAGTACACCCCGGTTGTAGTCAAACCAGCACTGCAGTAACACTTGGTGACGTGGCGAGTCCCATAAGTGCAGTTCAAGCTGGTGAGGTGACAAGCACAAGTAGTGTCCCGCTGCCACCAAGAAGACAAACACAGGCCCGTCGTGTCCATAGTGCCCTTCCTGCTGCATTCGCCAATCCTAATTGGGAACCCACCACTTCTGCAGCGCCCGTACTTCCCCCATTCACATCCCCAACCAAATGCAGTCGGCTGCATGAGAGGCATTTTCTTTATGTCCTCCCGAGTACCCCTACCCAACGAACCCCCCCAAAAAAGATGTCGTGTCTGCAGCAAGCGCAGATATAGGCGTGACACCCGCTATTATTGTCCCTCCTGTCCTGACAATCCTGGTCTTTGCATTGGTGAATGTTTTGAACACTACCATTCACTAGTTGAGTATTAGCGTAGGGTACAGCATTGCACAGACTAGGCACACTTTCACAGGGTCTCCCAAGATGCCATCGCATTTTGAGAGACCCGAACCTGGAACCGGTTACAGTTATAAAAGTTAGTTACAAAAAAAAGTGTAAAAAAAAAAAAAAAACACATACAAAAATATAAAATAAAAAAAAAAATAGTTGTCGTTTTATTGTTCTTTCTCTCTCTCTATTGTTCTGTTCTTTTTTACTGTATTCTATTCTGCAATGTTTTATTGTTGTTATGTTTTATCATGTTTGCTTTTCAGGTATGCAATTTTTTATACCTTACCGTTTACTGTGCTTTATTGTTAACCATTTTTTTGTCTTCAGGTACGCCATTCACGACTTTGAGTGGTTATACCAGAATGATGCCTGCAGGTTTAGGTATCATCTTGGTATCATTCTTTTCAGCCAGCGGTCGGCTTTCATGTAAAAGCAATCCTAGCGGCTAATTAGCCTCTAGACTGCTTTTACAAGCAGTGGGAGGGAATGCCCCTCCCCCCCCAACGTCTTCCGTGTTTTTCTCTGGCTCTCCTGTCTCAACAGGGAACCTGAAAATGCAGCCGGTGATTCAGCCAGCTGACCATAGAGCTGATCAGAGACCAGAGTGGCTCCAAACATCTCTATGGCCTAAGAAACCGGAAGCTACGAGCATTTTATGACTTAGATTTCGCCGGATGTAAACAGCGCCATTGGGAAATTGGGAAAGCATTTTATCACACCGATCTTGGTGTGGTCAGATGCTTTGAGGGCAGAGGAGAAATCTAGGGTCTAATAGACCCCAATTTTTGCAAAAAAGAGTACCTGTCACTACCTATTGCTATGATAGGGGATATTTACATTCCCTGAGATAACAATAAAAATGATTAAAAAAAAAAAAATGAAAGGAACAGTTTAAAAATAAGATAAAAAAATAATAATAATAAAGGAAAAAAAAAAAAAAAAAAAAAAAGCACCCCTGTCCCCCCTGCTCTCGCGCTAAGGCGAACGCAAGCGTCGGTCTGGCGTCAAATGTAAACAGCAATTGCACCATGCATGTGAGGTATCGCCGCGAAGGTCAGATCGAGGGCAGTATTTTTAGCAGTAGACCTCCTCTGTAAATCTAAAGTGGTAACCTGTAAAGGCTTTTAAAGGCTTTTAAAAATGTATTTAGTTTGTCGCCACTGCACGTTTGTGCGCAATTTTAAAGCATGTCATGTTTGGTATCCATGTACTCGGCCTAAGATCATCTTTTTTATTCCATCAAACATTTGGGCAATATAGTGTGTTTTAGTGCATTAAAATGTAAAAAAGTGTGTTTTTTCCCCAAAAAATGCGTTTGAAAAATCGCTGCGCAAATACTGTGTGAAAAAAAAAAATGAAACACCCACCATTTTAATCTGTAGGGCATTTGCTTTAAAAAAAATATATAATGTTTGGGGGTTCAAAGTAATTTTCTTGCAAAAAAAAATTATTTTTTTATGTAAACAATAAGTGTCAGAAAGGGCTTTGTCTTCAAGTGGTTAGAAGTGTGGGTGATGTGTGACATAAGCTTCTAGATGTTGTGCATAAAATGCCAGGACAGTTCAAAACCCCCCCAAATGACCCCATTTTGGAAAGTAGACACCCCAAGCTATTTGCTGAGAGTCATGTTGAGTCCATGGAATAATTTATATTGTGACACAAGTTGCGGGAAAGAGACAATTTTTTATTTTTTTAATTTTTTTTTGCGCAAAGTTGTCACTAAATGATATATTGCTCAAACATGCCATGGGAATATGTGAAATTACACCCCAAAATACATTCTGCTGCTTCTCCTGAGTACGGGGATACCACATGTGTGAGACTTTTTGGGAGCCTAGCCGCGTACGGGACCCCGAAAACCAATCACTGCCTTCAGGCTTTCTAAGGCCGTAAATTTTTGATTTCACTCTTCACTGCCTATCACAGTTTCGGAGGCCATGGAATGCCCAGGTGGCAAAAAAAACCCCCAAATGACCCCATTTTGGAAAGTAGACACCCCAAGCTATTTGATGAGAGGTATAGTGAGTATTTTGCAGACCTCACTTTTTGTCACAAAGTTTTGAAAATTGAAAAAAGAAAAAAAAAAATGTTTTTTCTCGTCTTTCTTTATTTTCAAAAACAAATGAGAGCTGCAAAATACTCACCATGCCTCTCAGCAAATAGCTTGGGGTGTCTACTTTCCAAAATGGGGTCATTTGGGGGGGGTTTGTGCCACCTGGGCATTCCATGGCCTCCGAAACTGTGATAGGCAGTGAGGAGTAAAATTAAAAATGTACGCCCTTAGAAATCCTGAAGGCAGTGATTGGTTTTCGGGGCCCCGTACGCGGCTAGGCTCCCAAAAAGTCCCACACATGTGGTATCCCCGTACTCAGGAGAAGCAGCTAAATGTATTTTGGGGTGCAATTCCACATATGCCCATGGCCTGTGTGAGCAATATATCATTTAGTGACAACTTTGTGCAAAAAAAAAAAAAAAAAAAAAAAATTTGTCACTTTCCCGCAACTTGTGTCAAAATATAAAATATTCCATGGACTCAACATGCCTCAAAGCAAATAGCTTGGGGTGTCTACTTTCCAAAATGGGGTCATTTGGGGGGGTTTTATGTCATCTGGGCATTTTATGGCCTTCAAAACTGTGATAGGTAGTGAGGAGTAAAATCAAAAATGTACGCCCTTAGAAATCCTGAAGGCAGTGATTGGTTTTCGGGGCCCCGTACGCGGCTAGGCTCCCAAAAAGTCCCACACATGTGGTATCCCCATACTCAGGAGAAGCAGCTAAATGTATTTTGGGGTGCAATTCCACATATGCCCATGGCCTGTGTGAGCAATATATCATTTAGTGACAACTTTTTGTAATTTTTTTTTTTTTTTTTTTTTTTTGTCATTGTTCAATCACTTGGGACAAAAAAAATGAATATTCAATGGGCTCAACATGCCTCTCAGCAAATTCCTTGGGGTGTCTACTTTCCAAAATGGGGTCATTTGTGGGGGTTTTGTACTGCCCTGCCATTTTAGCACCTCAAGAAACGACATAGGCAGTCATAAATTAAAGGCTGTGTAAATTCCAGAAAATGTACCCTAGTTTGTAGACGCTATAACTTTTGCGCAAACCAATAAATATACACTTATTGACATTTTTTTTACCAAAGACATGTGGCCGAATACATTTTGGCCTAAATGTATGACTAAAATTGAGTTTATTGGATTTTTTTTAGAACAAAAAGTAGAAAATATCATTTTTTTTCAAAATTTTCGGTCTTTTTCCGTGTATAGCGCAAAAAATAAAAACGGCAGAGGTGATCAAATACTATCAAAAGAAAGCTCTATTTGTGGGAAGAAAAGGACGCAAATTTCGTTTGGGTACAGCATTGCATGACCGCGCAATTAGCAGTTAAAGCGACGCAGTGCCGAATTGTAAAAAGTGCTCTGGTCAGGAAGGGGGTAAATCCTTCCGGGGCTGAAGTGGTTAAGATAAAAAACCTTCTGCCTTTGCAACCCCTTTAAACTCTTTTGACATTTGGCTGGTGTAACCTTGTGATTTCTGCTGTATTAGACAACTACTGTAAGTCCATAGTGTGCCTTCCACCATCCATATGTATATCTGAAAAACTTATCAAGTGGGTAAGAGAAGGGAAGTGAGGAGTTGATTACTTGTTTGATCTCTGTTGTTCCTCTAAGGTTTATGCCAGAATTGTCTTCTTAATACATGCCTACATACCAGTATTTTTTTTTTTTTTTTCACAGCACCTTTTACCCTTTGACTGTCACAGCTTTAACAGCAGCCTTGAGTTTGTTTTAGTTGTTCTCACTAATTATAGAATTGATCGTATCAGCTGCAGAGCTGCCTAATAACTTTTACAAACCTAACAGATGTGTTCCACCCCCTCCATTTTTCTTTTCTCTCTGACTTCTACCGCTGGTATAGTCTTCTCCTCTGACTTCCTCATATCTGCATTTATAGAAAAACTCCATGGATTAGGTCACTATTTAAAATGTGCTGGCTTACAATGAGTTGAATCCAATGAGTGTGTGGCACCCTACATGCATATCTTTTAGCTACATTTTTTCTAGGCACTGGAAGTACATCTATTGCTATACTTCTGGCGCTCCTACACTGGACCTTCGGGTCCCGGATTCTGCAGCTTCTCTGCCCAGTCACAGAAGAATTTTTATTATGTGACCCTATTCCCGAAATGGAAAGTATTCTGACAGTGAACAGCTAAGGGGATGGACAGGCAGTCACACAGCACCTGCACCTTTCCTGTCAAAGTGCTGGGAGTATAGGCAAAGCTGTACTCCCAGTGCTCAGTAAAGGTGTAGATTTTAAATAAAAGAGATAAGTCCTCCAGGTGGCATAAATCTTGTTGGACTTAATCCATTGTAAGCAAGCACATTTTTAATAGTGACCTAGTTCCTGGAGTTCTTTAAAGTATCAGAATAGTGAGCGAGGAGATAGTCATCATGAATCTCATAATACTATTAGTGTATCTTACTGAAAAACGTTTTGATAAACATACTGTGCTGTAAGCTATGCCCTTTTAGAAGAAAAAAAGTTTTTGTTTTTTTTTCAAGGCTGTAATATTTGAGCAATAGTATCATTGGCTTGGCCACTTGAGATACAAAATGGAAGGCAGTGTCACTGGGACCAGACTGTATATACTTTAAGTGAGATTTATTTACAGTTAAACAAAATCTATTCAAACACCAGCAAACATAAAAGTATGTGAAATAAGTGAACCAAAAACCCAGTGACAGAATACCTGACAAATAATTAACAAACAGAAGCCTAACAAACAACTAAGTATATACAGTAATATATATACAATATGGGTAATGCAGAAAAGCAGGGGAAACTGGTGGTGCAGGTAGTAGATGGGAAGGGGGGAAAACTGGGAGCAGGTACAAGGCAGCAAGGTACAGGGAAGGAAGCAAGAACAGGATCTAGGCAAACAAAATTTGGCAACAGCAAAACACTGGAATGAGAGGCACTTAGCAGGGTAGGACCCAAATACCATGCAAGCAGCCAGCATCTGGTGGATACTGATTACTGGGGTCTGCTGGTTGCTGGGAGGCGCCCACTGATGAACACTGGAATCTCAACCCTCCGCCCAGAGAACCACAGTGCCACCAGCAGGGCGTTCCGGGTCCTGAGAGTCCGAAAGCAGACATATAAGTCTACTGTTTTCCTGTAACCTGAGATGAAGAATGGAGACCTGTATAGATTACTTTAGCAGTCCAAAACAACCTTAGCAGCCTTTGAGGGGGAAGTTGAAAGCAGACTCCAGATATGCAAATGAGAAGAGAAACACAGGCACCTCTAGGTTAGAACTGTAAACATTTTAAATGAGATACAGGTGCATTATCCACTTACATGGAGGTTAAGGAAGTAAGACACAAGTCCATCCACACAGGCGTGGCGTTCACTGCAGAGCGGCGTTCTGAACAGCTGATTTTTCTGCCTTTGGGGGAGAAATCCTAGCCAGCAGGATCTTTAGGACCATGGCGATGAAACCGAGGTTTGGATCAGGTCGATGGTGAGGGCTGGAACGCGGCGCCAGGTTGAAACGGCGTTTCAGGGCATGCACACTGGCAGATGGGACACAGGGCGCGTTCTTTTGTCAAGCTAGTGAGACTTTGGCTGATAACAGCCTTATATATGCCTTGGAACACTGCCATTTAGAGGAAAAGATGTGACATACTTTCCAACATGAAATACCCATAGCTAAAATAATATAGATATCAACAGACTGTTAACCGCCTATGGTTCAACAGAACTAACATGACATTACATAACAACTTCAGTTCTTGGGGTAATTCCATATAAGAATAGGCAAAGATACATGAAATTATGACTACTATATTTGTATGTCAATAAATTGTAAATTAATTAAAAGGATATGTTTACACTCTGTGTGTATATCACACAGAGGCCAGTAGTACCTAGATACCTTTTGCAAAGCAATGATTTTTTTTTTTTTTTTTGTAAATTGACAATTTTTATTACATTTTTCATAATAGAACACAAATAGAAAATTAAAGTAAAAGGTGATACATAGTAAAGTGCAGTAGTGGTTTCCAGAAAAGAGCCCGGCTCTAATAACAGTTATAACATGAAGTTAGTGTCACTTTACATGTCTGTCTGAATGTTAGAAAAATAGGAAAAAATTATAACAGGTGGACAAACTTTAGATTTATACCACTGGATGTATACCTTGTACAACGTAACAGAAAAAAAGATTGATAGAAAAAAGTATAGGAATAGAAATTATAGAGAAGAATTGAGAAGAAGGAGAGTTAGCAGAAAGTCTAGAGTGGTATGAGTAGAATTGAGTAGGGAAAATAGGGAAATAGAATGAGGGCAGTGGGATCGCGCCCCCCCCCCCCCGGGAGCCCAGTCCCCCCTCGCCAAAGGGAAAGACCAACCCTCCAGAGGGCGTCACATGGCGGTTTAGGTTATGGGATTTTCAAAAAGGACCCATAGTTCCCATACTTGATTATGTTTCTCAAGTTTGTCAGTTAAGGAGGCCGTGAGATATTCCATCCTTTTGACCTCTCTGATCCTGGAGTGGAGTTCCGACATCGAAGGTGGTTCCCTCTGCTTCCATTTTAATGCCACCAAACAACGTGCAGCTGTTAGGATATGTGATAGAAGTTTTTTGGATCTTCTAGGGAGAGAGATTGGTGGGAGGCCTAACACAAAAACCTTCAGGTCGAAAGGCACCCCTGGACCGAGGATGGCCCCCAGGAGGGAGTGAACCAATTCCCAATATGGCACAATCAGGGGGCATGTCCAATAAATGTGGTATAGGGTTCCCCTATCCTTATGGCACCGCCAACAGCGAGAGTCAGTCAGTGGGTACATGGAGTGGAGCAAGTCAGGGGTCTGATACCAATGGAACAAAATCTTGTATTGGTTCTCTTTATATAGCGTACACATAGAGCTTTTAGTGGCTTGAGACCAGATGAGCTGCCATGTGTGGAGAGGAAGGTCTGCACCCAAGGCTTGCTCCCACTTACCCATGTATACATGCCGGGGACCCTCTGGTGAGAAATCGTGTGTTAGGAGCTGGTAGGTTTGTGAGATCATGCCTTTAGGGGATGAGCTCTCCAAGCACAGCTTTTCTAAATCAGTTAGCGGGGAGAAATGGAGATCAGGGACTAAGGATTGTGCATAGTGTCGTATTTGTAAGTAGCTAAAGAAGGCCTGTTTGGGAATGTCAAATTCTCTTTGCAGATCTTGAAATGACCTTAAAATACGGGTCCTGGGGTCTATCAGTTGGCCATAGCGGAATAGGTTCCTTTCCATCCAAAAATGGGATATCTGAGAGGTCAGACTGTCCGGAATGTTGGGGGTAAATAAGAAGGACGTGACCGGTGATGAAGGGGTGGTAAGGGGATGTGCCGATTTTGCACGCTTCCACAGCTGGCGTAAGAGGGACATTGGTCCCAGCAACTGCATGTTTTCGGAAGCCACATCAGAACTCCACAATAGTGAGTTCGGATGTATAGGGGCTAACCATAGCTTTTCGATTTGTGTCCAGCGGTTGTAAGCGTGCAGGGTACACCAAGAGGCTACAGGGCGTAGTTGAGCTGCCAAGTAATATTTGGCTATATTAGGAAACGCTAGGCCTCCTTGGTTGCGGGGGGCGTAGAGAACCGATTTAGCAATCCCGTGTCTCTTGTAGTTCCAGAAAAAATTAATCATGTCACCCTGCAGTCTCTTTAGGTGTGTGGCTGGTATAGATATCGGAAGTGTCTCAAATAGGTATAGCAGCTGGGGTAGGATCATCATTTTAAGGGTAGCTAATCGTCCAAAGAGGGACAATTTCAGGGGTTTCCATTTAGCCAGTGAGGCTCTGATAATGGTATATATGTGGGGGAAGTTAGCTTTATATAGGGAATCATATGTGGGTGTGAGATGGACTCCTAGGTATTTTAGGGAGGAAGTTTTCCAGGAGTAATTAAATGCTTGCGAGAGGGCCGCTTGCGTTTGAGGAGGCATATTGATAGGGAGAGCCTCTGTTTTAGAGTTGTTTATCTTATATCCTGATAGGTCACTGTATCTGTCCAGTTCTACGTGTAGGTTCGGCAAAGAGATGTGGGGTTGCGTGAGTGTAAGGAGAACGTCATCGGCATATAGGGAGATCTTAAAATCTCTGGTTCGAACTGGAATGCCATGTATATTTAAGTTTTCCCTAATATGGGCTGCTAAAGGTTCTATGCAAAGGGCGTAGAGGAGCGGTGAGAGTGGGCATCCCTGTTGCGTTCCGTTTGAAATCGAAAAGGTGTTAGAAGTTGCGTGCTGGGTGCGCACCATGGCTGATGGGGATGAATATAAATGATAAATGGCTCACAAAAAGGGGCCCGCAATTCCGGCTCACCCTAGAGTAGCAAACAGGAAAGGCCAACTTAGCCTATCAAAAGCTTTTTCTGCATCAAGACTGAGCAGGAGTGCCTCTACTTTGGTCCTATTTGCTACTTCTACCAAGTCGATAACCTTACGGGTATTGTCCCCTGCTTGCCTCATGGGTATAAAGCCTACCTGGTCTTTATGGATCAGTGATGGCATTAAATTGTTTAATCTGTTAGCTAGTAATTTCGTAAAAAAAGCAATGATTTTTATTAGGCATATATGCGATAATAGCATTAATATGCACTAATAGTGGTAGCTAATATAATGTTTTTTGTAACGTAGTTCCAAAACGTAACGTAGGGGTAACGTAGTGAGGTAATTGCACCTTCAAGGGGCTATTGGGAGTAAAAGTGGGGGGGGGTTGGGGGTTGAATGGGAGGGGAAGGGGGAAAGGGGAAAAAATTAGGGTGGATGGGGGGGATTTTTGGGTAAGGATGAAAAAAGGGGAGGGGTGTTAGATGTTTAGACATTAACAGTAATACTATGTTTACTTACTATTGGGACGAACCTCCCACCACCCCAAGACAGAAAAGTATTTTATATGAAAACCATCATGATAAGGAAGAGATACCTAGGGAAAAGGAGGGAAATAAAGGTAATTATTGTGGGAAAATGTTATAATATAGTAGACACCTCTAGTTCCTCATTAAGTCCCCCTGGCGAAAGGGTATCGAAAGAATAAATCCAGCCTATGGAATCGCTCAGCCTCTGAGAGGTTCTTAGGCATCTGTTTTACGATCCATACTTTTAGGCCTTTAGTAGATTTATTATGATATTGGGAGAAGTGGCGAGGAACGCTCTGTTTATCTTTGCCTTCCTCAACCTTTCTCCGGTGCTCACCAAATCTCTGTCGGAGGGGGCGGATGGTACGACCTACATAAAGTTGATGACGGGCAGCTGAGGCAATACACCACATAATCGGATGAACGATTATAAAATTCACTGATATTGTAGGTTTTGCCCTTGGTAGTAAATTGTTTCTTGCCATGTTGTACAAAACTACACGTCTTGCATAGCGTTTTTTTACATTGAAACATACCCTGTAATGGTATGAGGCATATCTGGGGTGTCAAATTGACGGGGCGAGATTTGAGCTTGCTGGGTGCGATTTTATTTTTTATATTTGGTGCTTTTTTGTATGTGATTCTGGGGAGCTTGGGGGGGGGGGGGGGGGTAGTTTTGAGATGTATATCCTCAAGCAATATTGGCCAATATTTTTTGAGAATTGTTTCCATTTTTTTTGTGATCAGAATGGAATCTGGTGATAAAACGAACAGATTGGTCAAATGTACCTTTATCTATTTTAGCGGGAACGTCTTGTGAATACTGAGTATCAGCTTGTTTGATCAATGATTCGGAATAGCCCTCATCCTTGAGTTTGTTAGTGAGTAAGTCCCTTTGTTCTGTATAGTCTGTCATATTGGTACAATTACGCCTCAGACGGCAGAATTGTCCTTTTGGTATATTATTTTTCCATTTGTTGTAGTGGCAGCTTTTGTAGTGTAGTAGTGAGTTGCCAGCTGTTGGTTTACAGTCATTTTTAGTATGTATTTAGTCTTTGACATGATAAAGTTCAAGATCGAGAAAGGCTAATTTATCTGTAACATATGTGAAACTGAGGACATGGGGGTTGGTATTGCAATGATTGACAAAATCCTGAATGTTGTTAATGGAGCCATTCCAGATGATTATGATGTCATCTATGTACCTACCGTAATAAATGAGATGTTTAGAGTATGGATTGTTTTGCCAAATATATTGATGCTCCCAAAGGCCCATGGATAGATTGGCTAATGAGGGAGCAAAATTGGCTCCCATGGCAATGCCTTTGACTTGCACATAGTATTGATCATCAAAATTAAAATAATTATGTGTAAGACAAAACTTGGCGCATTCCAGGATGAACCTAGCTAGTCCAAATTCATGGGGGATGGATGTATATAAGTTTCTTACATCCAGAGACATCCAGATGTAGTCGTCATCATCCCATTTATATGACTTTAATTGCTCTAATAAGTGGGTACCATCTCTTATATAGAACTGCAGGCCCTGGGCCAGGGGCTGAAGATAGGGATCTATGTATTTGGACAAACCCGATGTTATGCTGTCCATGGCAGCTATGATGGGTCTCCCTGGGGGATCAATGAGACTTTTGTGGATCTTTGGGATATGATAAAAATACGGTGTGCGGTAAAAATCCCCAATTAAGGATGCTTCAGATTTAGCTATGATTTTGGTTTGAGTGGCATATTCAATTAGAAGATTGATATCCAATTTGTATTCGGGTAGTGGGTCTTTACTAAGTTTTTGGTATGTGGATCCATCCTCAAGTAAGCAATTGGCCTCTTTTATATAATCAGCCCTATCTTGAATGACAATCCCTCCACCTTTGTCGGCAGTTTTTTATGATTAGGTTGTTATTATTGGCAAAGGATTTTAATGCTTTATTCTCCAAAGGGGTGAGGAGGCCTAAGTCAGAAGGACAGAGAGTTGATTGTGAACATAGTCTTTTCATATCTGAGAAGACCATGTTATAAAAGGTAGTTAGAGGTGTGGACCTTTTGACTGATCCGGATAAAAGCTCTTTGTATTTCATGTTGGAAAGTATGTCACATCCTTTCCATTAGATGGCAGTGTTCCAAGGCACATATAAGGCTATTATCAGCCAAAGTCTCACTAGCTTGATAAAGGAGTGCGCCCTGAATCCCACCTGCCAATGCGCATGCTCCGAAACGCTGTTTCAACCCACTAGTTGCGTCATCATGCCCGGCGCCGCTTTCCAGCCCTCACCATCGGCCTGGTCCAAGGCTCGGTTTCATCGCCGTGGTCCCAGAGATCCTGCTGGCTAGGATTTCTCCCCCACAGGCAGAAAAATCGGCTGTTCAGAACGCCGCTCTGCAGTGTACGCCACGCCAGTGTGGATGGACTCGTGCCTTACTTGCTTAAACTCCATGTAAGTAGATAATGCACCCGTATCTCATTAAAATGTTTACAGTTCTAACCTAGAGGCACCTGTGTTTCTCGTCTCATTTTCAAAAGTCAAATGCAAGGGGTAATTGTTTTTCTGATAGCTAGGAGTCTCTGACATGGGCGCCTCCACACATGTCTAATAATTCTGGTTATCACAAAACAAGTACCCCTTGTAATTTATTTTTTTTTAACCCAGCTATAGAGGCAAGTCAGACTAAGGAACACTTGTGGAAAGTTTACCTTCAATCTAACCCAGTAAAGGTGAAAGTGGTAATATCAGTAAACTTATAGATATATAGTTATTTTCATTTTCACAAGTTGAATGCATATGCAAGGTAGTTTATCATAAAAATTGAGTTAAAGCAATTTTAACTTAAGTGGGTTGACACTTATTATTCTGAGCTGCAAATACTAAAACTGCTCTGTGCTAATTCCAGTTAAGTATTACAAAACATTAGAACATGCCAGGTCAAAAAAGTCACTCATTTGTACAACACAATGCAAAACGCAAGCTGTAATATGTTCATCTAAAAGCTGATTTACAAGTCTGATTGCATTATTGTTCCTGTATATGTAAATGTTTATGCAAATATTTTTAACCTTATGTACCTCTTTTAGGTCACATGTTACATCATGTGAACATTGGGCTAAAGGTGAAACAGTGTGTCCATCAAATTCCAGCCATTACAATGGAAGCCACTATCCAACCAATTACTCGCACAGTCCTTAGAGTTCGATTGAGCATCAATCCTGACTTTAAATGGAATGATCAGGTACACCCAATATTTCTTAATGTCTGGTAAATGAATATATAGGCTGTATTGGTATGTCATTTTTTATTTTTTTTAAAGAAGTTAATGTTGCGGGTTTTTTTTAACATAACAAATAAATGCACATAGAATTATGTTTTAGTTAAAACAAAGTTTTAAAACCTTGTTTTGTCATATCTTCATTGAATTACACTTGCAAGTATGGAGAGATTGTGTGCAAGTATTTTGCTTAAAGTAGGCCTTACCTTAAATGGTATCACTAGTTTTGTGTAAAAAAATAGCAAATAAAAAAAAAATATATATATATATATAACATATGCAAATGCTACGCAAGTCATAATGTAATTGAATGTTAATAAAAATCGCCTTTTCATTTTAATCGGCAGCACTGTAATTTTCTGTAAAATTCAGTGCAATATGGCAGCCTGGATTTGTCGTTTCCTGCTTGTGTGATTGGCTCACTGATTTTCCTGGTAGTCTTCATTAGGATATCAGTCAGATTGTAGGCATCCTCTGTAAAAAAGATTTAATTTTTGTGAAATACTTCAAAAGAGTTAATAACTTCTAAAGGGGTGCAGGCCATGCAATTTTCCTCAGTAGAACACTGCAATTTGCAGTTGATTAATCATGAAAATGTCACTACAATTCAGATTAATTTGCACATTGACAAAATCAAACACATGGCTTTTTCTTCTGAGCAGAAACAGGAATCTGCAACAAATTGTTAAAATCCCTGCTATGTACATTGATTATCCCTAGGGGATCATGTTTTTTTTTTTTATTTTTTATTTCAACAAAAGTGAAGTTACTTTTTAAATATTGGCATACTAGCTGTGTGAGCTACATTGCCACTGAGCTTTTTGAAGCAGGGGAAATGTATAAAACATTGGTTGTTTTATCTCCTGGTATTAAAAGTGTGTTCCTGTAAATTCCATAAGTGGCCAAAAATAAAGAAAATGGTATCGCTCAGATGCCTCAGTAATGATGTCTCCGACAAACTGGTACATTAATGACTGGTGTCGGTTGGGATAGATACTAGCTTGTCAAGTTTGTGTACTCAGAACTGGCACAGTATAAACATATTGATAAATCCAGTTATGGGTATAAATGGCTTCAGTTCAAGTCCCCCACCCTAGTAGAATCCCTTAACGCATTGTGGGGCTTAATCGTAGAGGGTGAAACGCATTGAATTCTTTCAAGTCGGGGGACGTGAGCTGAAGCCATTTCTGCACACCCCCTGTGCAGACAGGCACCATCTCACTGTAAATTCCATGTTGCAGATTGCAACTATGCCTTTACACAATGCTGATAATATAGTACAGGCAAGACTTCCTGATCCGCTGATCATAAGATGTCAGCCATGTCCTCTCTCCACAGCATTAGCTGCTTAGATCTGTGTCTGAAATCTCATTTGTTTATTGCTTACTCAATAGTAACCATGCTACAAGGGAAAAGGAATATTCTCTATTTACTTTCATTAAGTGCATTTATAGCCCTAAGAAAGAAATCTCTAAGTCTGTTTGTCCATGCTGTATTATTTTTATAACTCCTAAAGGAGGGAAGTAGTTGAAATGATGCTATTTGCTTTACAGAAACAGCAGGAATTAAAATATTTGTCTAAATAAGGGAGTTGTCAACCAATAATTTTCTGTGCGATTTTAATTTTTTTTTTTTAAGAACGCTCCTTTCCACTACTGAGCAACTGGCATACCACACCGAGATAACAATATGTTAGTATGCTCGTAACAGTAAAAGCTCACCGGTAGTTTTCCTTCCAGGCTGCTTTTACTGAGCGCTCTCTGGAAATGTTGTTTTTGTTGTACTTTTTTAATACCTACAATAGTATTAGACGACTAGCATAAATTCATAAAGTCACAATCCACATTAAAAAAAAAAACTGATATTATAAAAATAAATAAAATATTAACAAATAATTCCCAGCCTTGACATTTCATACATAGTTACATTGGTCCAGCTTGGACCAATGAAAGTATGTATATAACATAACTTTGCGATTCTGCTGGAAGCTAGAAATCACTCAAGTAGACCGCTACTTCAGTGATCTCCACTTACGGGTTTTGTACTGACCGACCAGCCTGATACATTGTGACTACAAGAAGTTGGCTGCTCTGCACGGGCACTATTCAGAGAATGCTTGCCATTTTCTGAATCAATGCAAAGCATTCTTTGATTTGACTAGCTGAAAAACATAATGTCACCGTCCCTCCTCTCCACCTCGTCCAATCAGAGAATGCTTAGCATTCATTCAGTAAATGCAAAGTATTCTCTGAATGGCGTCTGGGCCAAACGGCTGGCCTTCTGTGTTCACAATGCAGTAGATCAGCCAATCAGCAGAGGACCCAGAAGCAAGTGGAGATTACTGAAGTAGTGATGTCTGCTTCAGTGATTTTCAGCCTCCAGCAGCATCAGCCAGATATGTCATATACATAGGTACATTGATCCAAGCTGGACCTGTGTAACCATGGACAACCTGCCGATGCCTGGAATTATTCTTTAAACAATACTTTAAAATATATCCAAAGGCTATACCACAATTAGGCATTTTTATATAATTTTGCTATAGCAGTAGTCTCATTTATTTATTATTAATTAGTAACCTTAGGAAAAAGAATATTCTCTATTTGCTAGCATTACTGTTAACTCTAATAGATGTTGCCCACTCCATGTAATCCCAATTTTGTTTTGGAAAACCCTAATACTTTTATCCACCGTAACATGAACACAGTTTTGTATAATACAATACAGCTTCTGTATACTTATTTCAATTCTGTTTAATCATTTCCCAATCGGTCCATTCAAAGCATTCTTGCAACTGCGCACCCCCTGGACAGACTTTGATAAATTTTACATTTGGCTGTCTTTTCTGCCTAAGGATGTTATATGCTAGAATGAGGAGCAAATAATGATGATCTGACAGACCTCTGATGTTCTGTTAGTTAACTGAGCACTAAAAGACGCTGAATGTACTTTACTTACAGATAATCATTAAATACAAATATTTACATTTAATTCTGCCTTGTATTGGCCTTTTAAGTGCCCTGAGGTGGTGCAGCTTCTGTATCATGTGACCACTGTGATTGGCCCTTACAGCAGTCACTTGATTGGGAGTCTATGTTGCTGCCTAACTATAAGAAGCATTGGGAGCTGTTGCTCGGAGCATGCAGTAAGCACTCTCACAGCACACAGCCTCTTGCCACTGTCTATATGTCTGCATATGTATAGCAGCTGGGCATTAAAGACATCTTTTATAGCTGCTGCATGTATTACCAGTTATACAGTCAGCAAGAGGTTGACAGTTATTATAGTAACTGTGCTGGCAGAAGTAGGAAGGAGTTTCCCAGGTTCTTAGAAATTTGCTGTCATGACTATAGAAATAGATTTCACGGATGCACACTTCTGCTCTGAATTGTTTTTCCACTTGGTCCTTTACTGTGAAAGGATTGCACTTATAGCCTGTATTCATATCTGGAGTTGTACATGGGTGGGAACTGTGTTATTGTGATGGGTGGAGACTATAATGGAAGGATCCTTTAACAGGTGGAAGCTCTTCAAGTATATACAGTATAGCCACATGCTAAGCATTAAAGGAAACACCTGTGCGTCTCCTCTTTTTACAGCTGCCTCACTCCTCCCTTTACTAGAAAAAGTGTCAGGATGTTGCTATGGCCAACCCTGCCTCCATCACGCCCTTGGTCATATTATGCAGTAAACATGATATGCATTGAGATCCTGCACATGTTGAAGCAATCTGGGCCACAAGTTATTTTATCAGCCCTATATATAGAATCCCCTTATTACCATATATATATATATATATATATATATATATATATATATATACATATATATTGTTCAAACTATGTATTATAGCTTCTACCTACAGACCCACTTTAAATTGAACAACCCGTTTTTAAATTAGATGTCCAGTTACTAAAAAGACCACGTTATGCATCACAGTGAATCAGATCCATCTGTTCTGCAGATAATAGAAGTATTACCTATTTGAAATTGAGAATTTGTGCCATATTAAAATGTTTCCTGTCCCCTTTTGTCTTTAAGATCATAATCTATAATAGGTTTGAATGCATTCTGTATCAGTAATAAAAATAAATGTTTAGGGGAAAAATAGAAACACAAAGACACAATTTTTTTTTAATGTAATATTATATATTTCTTTTTTCAATTTTGTCTTGTGATTGAAAAATAGCATTTAGTGATTTGTATATGAAAGCAGTCTTAAAGAATGAAAGCAGATGTTTAATTCATTATTGGAAGCTAATAAAAACTAACAAATGGGAGGAGGAAATAAAGAAAGATAATGTCTTCCCAAACAAAGAGTTGGTTACAGTTTTGTCATCTTCAGCACTAGTACAAAGCTCATTAATGCCTGCTGTTGGATTTAACCCAAAGGTCAGAACACTGGCTTGCCAATCTTTTGTATTACATAGACTGAACATGATGAGACACTCGGTCACCCAATAGGTGATGACCCAAACAGTTCACAAGGTCAACATCCCGCAGCTCTTCATTCCCAGTGCTGCCTTTATGTGTTACATGTTCATTATCCTATCTGGTTTTTACATCTATAGGATAATCCAGCCAGATTCTTTCTGCATTGAAAGTTAATTTCAAAAAGTTAGAGTGATAAGCTTACGGTTAAGTCTGGAAGCAAATGCTGAATTTATTTGAATCTGTTTTCCATATTACATTTCAAGATTTATGCTTGCATAGTACATTAGTTAACTTGGTGTCACTGTTGAGTGAGAAATACTATAAATGTTGATTTAAGTTTTATGAAGTAATCTTCATTTATCTCATAATACAGTGCCTCACTCAGATGACACAATAAATGAGTGAAATGAATTGTTGTTGGATAGCATCTAGCTTGCAATTAATCTAATATTTTTCTTGACCGAACCTGCTTGTACATTTATTTATCCCATCTAGTTTTAGGGAAACAAGATAATCATGGTGTTTCCAAGTAACATTAGATATTTAATTTTATCTGGATGTCATAGAGAGTTTGCTTGCTTGATTGCTAGTATGAAGTGTCAAAGTCTGCAGTTCTTAAGTATTAGAAAAAATGTGAATACAGAGCACAAATTGACAATTGTGTATAATAACTCTTAAAGTAGCTACACCAAATAAAGCTTTATATACATCATATTTGTAGAATAATATGCCTACTATTGTGTACCTACAGCCACATTTTTTTGTATTATTATTATTGTTTTGGATAGCAGAAGGAAAGGTTAACATTTCTTTTAGTTTATAATTTGCTGTCAACATTGTTTTGGGAAATTTCCTTTTACTTCTTGTCCAGGAGAGACAACTGGAAGTGTTAGGAAATTTCTACAAAGTGACAGTAATCGGTGCAATAGGTTTGCCTATTGAAAGATTTAGCCTCACCACCTTTCAGCAATCAAACTACCATTGTGGCATTATTTGCAGAAGTCAGTTAACCATGACAACCTGTGATGGTACATTTTGTTAAAGCTCAATACTAAATTAGGGCTGCAACTAACGATTATTTTCATTATCGATTAGTTGGCCGATTATTGTTTCGATTAATCGATTGATCGGTTAATAACCTTAAAAAAAAGTGTAGTGTATAATTTAGTTAATATGTAAAGTTTAAAAAAAGGCAATTTATTCCTAAATATCTTTATACGCAGGGGTAAATATAAATAACCGACTGTTTGGTTAGGGACTAAAATCTTTAATCCTCCCTGAGAATAACAGACAGAAGAGATATACTCTATTAGAGGTTGAATTGGTAAATATCATCAGACTCAGATCAAATTTTTTTATTTAAAGAAAAAAAAATTCTAGACTGTTTTGCAGATTTTCAAACAGAACTGTAATATTACATGCTTTTCTGCAGCTTCTCCATTGAAGTATATTGAACCAAAAAGCACCCTTTCCAAATACACAGCAGCTGAAAAAAGCATAGATGTGAACATTAAATGAACTGTAGTGCATTTCTGCAAAAAGCACCAAAAAAACACATGGGTGAGAACCAGGCCTAAGACATTTAATAACATAATGGAGTTAAAAAAAACAAAAACAAATTAGCCCTTCGTTTTTTTTTACTGTGCAACAGTGAAAGTAATATTTACAGTAGAGATTGTTTGCTCTTTTTGTACTATATAGGGCTAATTTTTAGCTTTTTTTAACCCCATTATGTTACTGGCCGATTAATCGATTATGAAAATAGTAATCGATTAATTTCATAATCGATTAGTTGTCGATTAATCGATTAGTTGTTTCGGCCCTATACTAAATGCATTAAGGGGATTGGTCGTTGATTGGGTCTCCAGTTGTAGTGGTGACAGAAGTTGTATTGTCTTAGGCCTTGGTACTAAAGTGTATGCCCATGCAATGGCCGTGTTTGCCCACACGGAGATGCACAAGTGTTTTGTGCATGCCCATGCAGCTGCTGTGCCCCAATTGAAATGAATGGGACTGCCTGCACAGTGATGCATGGAATACCTGTGCATCCGCATGTGGCAAATACAGCCCTTGCAGGGACGTACACTCATGTGAATAAGGCCTAGCAGAGAGATTTTTATTGGATTAATTTCCTGCACATGGTGGCCCCGATGAGCCTTAATATCCGGGTGTTAATCTTGTGCCTTCTCACTAAACAATTATATACTTTCTTCAATCCAGACTATAGCCCTTTTTTGGCTGTGTGTTTAGACGATTTTGTCCTTTGTGGCAAAACTTTCTTTATGAGTTTTTATCATTTTTGTCACATTTTGCTTGTGCTTAGTATGACTTTTATGTCTGGCCCCATACTGATTTTGTCTTTATTTAAATTTCCCTGTTACAGTTGTATGAGTTTTTTTTCCTTTTTTTCACTTTTATTTTTCTTGATCACTTGAGTGCCTCTTGTGATTTCCCAAACATTATTTTGTTTCCCAGCAATGGACTTTTTTTCTTCACATTTTTTTCCTTTTACACTTCAAATTGTTAGGTTTTTTTATGTTTTGAATTTACTATTCACTGTTGTTTTTTTTTGTAATCAACAGTGGCCCTTTATATCTACAAAGAATTGTGTTGTTTCCCAGCAACATATTTACCAATCCACCAAGAGTTTCCACCCGTATTAGCTTAAAAGTGGTGTCTGATTTTTTTTTTTTGCCACTTCTGGTTTTCTTGTTGATGCCACCCCTGGTCCATGGAATTGATTGACATGTGCAGTAGGTGCTTGTTCCAGCTCCCAAAATGCATGCCAGGTTATCATTACCTGCCACGGATTTAGGCGCTCTTCTTTGGATTTGTTTGAGGGCTCAGCATTTTTCTTTGTTGTTTACATTGCTGGAAGCATATTTTTGCTTTATCTTATATTAGTGATATACCTTGGCGTTCCCACAGCCATATTCTTTTTTTTATGTAAATAAACTGCAAAGGCACCTTATTCCCATTTATACATGAGTTGGATTGTATAGCATATTCATGATCACACAGGTGTGTATGTTTTTGTCTTGCATGCACATTGATTTGTCACCTTTTGACAAGGGGCCTGTGTGTCTGCCTAAAAGCAGTGTTATGATGTCCTTTTTTCTCTAAATATGCTTTGCAACTATGACCTCAGCAAAACTTTGAGGTCCTAAAACTTTGCTTTGCTGGCATTTTGGTTGCAAGTAATAAATACCCATTGGGGTTCTAAACCTTCTTGTCTATCCACACTTAGAGCACATATATATATACTTTATGCTTGGAATTTTTCCATCTGAAACATACACTGTTACTTAGAGGTTAAATTAGAGGTTACAAAAAATGTTGAAACAGTTGTTGAAAATCAGTATCAACTAAAAGTGGTTCTTTAAAGCATAACTAAAGGCAAGACTTTTGTTCTGTTTTGGATAGTGTGGAGAGGGATCAGAACAACTCTCAGGTTTTAATTGCTATATTCTTTTTTAATCGCAAAAAGAGGACATTTTTATTAATGCAAAAGGTACAATACAGATATGGTTCATATAACAATCATAGGAGAAACATATAGACAGTAAAATCTGTGACATCTGGTTTTACAGGAGGCAACACAGATACAAAATATGTTAATAGTAAACAGGAAGTGATGTGAGAGTCCAACATATAAATGAGCAGAAATTGAAAGTAGTGATGGAATTTGTCTAATCTGTTGAAAGAATCTGAAACCCCAATAGCACCATAGAAAATGGGAGAAACACTTTAGACATGACATATCATTGACAGTATCTATGAAGTACACGTAGCTGCAAACTATAGCTATCTGTCTCAAATGTTATTGTATTTACTTGGACAACCCCAATTGATATAAATAACCTTCTTATAAGGTAAGGAGTTATTCACTTCAGCAACCCAGGCATTATTGCTACATTTGACCCCGTTAGGGAGATTCACAACTTCTGTTTGCCCTCTTTACAATTCTCATCAAAAGTGAAACTAAAAGAAAATCTCAAGCTTTGGGTTGTCCCTAGAGAAGTATTAGAGGGAAAGTCTTCCAATAAAGACACTAGTTCTAGTGGCCTGGGGGTCCCCAGTGGATTCCCTTAATTTGCAGGGATTTCCTCTCCCTTCCTGTTTTGGTTATTTGACAGGTAAATCATCCCAGTGAGATACAGATGGCAAAAAACATGGTTTATAACCCTCCATTACTCTTTCCAAAATATCCAAAATAATTTAAGAAAAGTTTTGCCTATAGCTATACTTTAAAGCTCTTTTTTTTTCTTGCAAAATTGCTTGGAAAATGCATACTTGCCAACATGTTTTCCTGTCAGTTGCAAATGCAGAGATTGTGTTCCAGGTGGTGTGTATATACAGCAGCAGGGACCGTGGTATCTGCATGATCTCTGTCTTGATCAGTTCTAGTTGGCCAAACTCAGAGATCACTTGCTTTCTTCCTCTTCTATGCACGTTAGGACACTGTGCCCTAAACAAAATGGCAGTGCATGCTGCTGCATAGATGAGTGTAGACCATCTCACCCTTCTTGTCCATTTTCTTTGTTACTTCCCTCTGCTTTCAGTCCCTCCCACTAGTTGGAGGAAAGCTGAGAAGGACTAGGCAGGATGGTGGGTGACAAATAAAAGCTTACAAAAAGGAAATAAAAGAAATACAAACCAAATTAATTTGTTTATAGGTCAGGAATTGCCAACAATGCTGTTAATGGATGCATGGGTGCTGTTTACAACATAAAGTATATATATATATATATATATATATATATATATACAAGACATGTAAATAACTCCTTAATGTATAACTTAATAGGAATTGGGGACCTAAAACTTTAGACTCTAAAGCTTGTGATCAAGACTGTACTTCCCATGATATTGAAAGCAGTTGTATTGTGTTTTAGACTTAATTTAACCTGAATTACAGGAAACAGAGAAACAATTACAGTGAAAGGCAGATGTAAATCATGTACTAACAGTTTTGTAATGACAGGTGCATGGAACAGTTGGAGAACCTTGGTGGATTTGGGTTGAAGACCCCACTAATGATCACATTTACCATTCAGAATATTTTCTTCTGCAAAAAAAACAGGTATGGTCCATCTACAGCAGTCAATGCCAACAAACACTGTGCTACATTTTTCTTTATGTTTGAAGAATCAGATGCCGTTCTATACATGTTAAGAATTTAAAGTGAGATTAGACCTCGACCCTTCCCCAATATTCAAAAATTTCCTACCCCTCTTTACAAGATTCTGCCTTTTCTCGATGCTACTCACAATAATGTTCACGCTTTATCTCCCCCCCACGATATTCTCCCTTTTTTCCCCCCTTAATCCTTTCTGGTGGTATGGAAGTTTCTCCTGCCACAGCATACGGTATATCTATCAAAGGTACCAGAGCTGGCAACCCTGCTTACAAAACGTAAGCATGCCACTTTTTGCCATGTGTTTGAATGATAGCAATACAAAAAGGAATTGGGCCCTGGGCAGAGCAGCAGCTTTGACCCTTCCATCCAGTTATTTGGCAATCGTGAGTATTGCAATATGCACTGAGAAGCAGCTTAATTGGCATTTTCTGTACTAGCATCGCTTGCCCCATCATACTCTATCTGTGTACAAGTGCATTCTCCCTTGTTACAGGCAGGTGCACAGCTTTGACCATTGTGCTATCCCCCTTGTTTACTGCAGGAGCATGTAGGTTAATCTCATATCATATGCTGGCTATATGAAGTAGGTATATAAAGAGATTTTCATGAAGATAAATATTGTGTAATTTGGGGAAGTTGGATGTGCCTTAGCCTCCAGAAATGTTAAAGAACGTTAAGAGTACTTTGGTTGTATATGTAATTTTTGTTATACTATAGTATGACCAAGTATATTTTTTAACTTCCACAGGTTGTCCTGAAAGAACAACAACTCCTGGTATTTACAATACCCATCTTTGAACCACTACCCTCCCAGTACTACATCCGGGCAGTGTCCGACCGATGGCTAGGAGCTGAAGCTGTTTGTATAATAAATTTCCAACATCTCATTTTGCCAGAAAGGCATCCTCCACACACAGGTAAGAGCACACATTCCTTCCATCTTTAGTTGCTCTATATACAACCCCAATTCCAAAAAGTTTGGGATGCTGTGTAAAATCTACATAAAGACAGAATGCAATGATATGCAAATGTCATAAACCCATATTTTAGCCAAAATAGAAAACATATCAAATGTTTCAACTGAGAAGATGTACTATTTTAAGAAAAAAATAAGGTCATTTTGAAATTGTTGGCAGGTGTCAAAAAAAGTTGAGACAGGGCCATGTTTACCATGGTGTATTATCCCCTCTTTTAACAACACTCTGTAAATGCCTGGGAACTGAGTTGTTGGAATTTTGGAAGAGGAATGGTGTCGTATTCTTGCCTGATATAGGATTCTAACTGCTCAACAGTCCAGGGTCTTCTTTGTTGTATTTTTCATTTCAAGATGTGCAATGTATTTTCAATTCGTGAAAGGTATGGACTGCAGGCAGGCCAGTTAAGCACCTGGACTCTTCTACTATGAAGCCATGGTGTTGTCATAGATACAGTATGTGGTTTAGCATTGTCCTGCTGAAATATGCAAGGCCTTACCTGAAAAAGACATTGTCTGGATGGGATCATATGCTGCTCTAAAACCTGGATATATCTTTCATCATTGATGGTGCCTTTCCAGATATGCAAACTGCCCATTTTATATGCACTAATGCACCCCCATAACATCAGAGATGAGACCCTTTCCTCTTTAGTTCAGAGGATGCCAAATTTCAATTAGTCTGAATGGTTCACCGTATTGTAAAAGCAAAGTAGGGAAACTCAGATAGTGTGAAACTGTATAAAACTTTAATAGGAGTCAAATATAAATATGCTACTCACAAGGTTAAAATAGATAGGTGTGTAGTATAAAATGCCATTCCCGGGAATCAATCCAAACACTTCCTGGTACAGACGAGTGTGGTGACGTCATGTGCATAAGCTCTGTCCTATGTGTGTTGTCAAATCTGACTTCATTGTGTGCACAAATGCAGATTTGACGAAAACGCGTAGGGAAGAGCTTACACATGTGATGTCACCGCACTGATGACAGATTTTACAAAATGCGTAGGGAGAAGCTTACACACGTGACCTCACCATTATTATATATTTTCATGTGACAACACTGAAGAAATTACACTTTGCTACAATGTAAAGTAGTGAGTGTACAGCTTGTTTAACAGTGTAAATTTCCTGTCCCATCAAAATAACTCAACACACAGCCATTAATGTCTAAACCGCTGGCAAAAAAGTGAGTATGCCCCTAAGTAAAAATGTCCAAATTGGGCCCACAGTGTCAATATTTTGTGTGGCCACCATTATTTTCCAATACTCTCTTGGGCATGGAGTTTACCAGAGCTTCACAGGTTGCCACTGGAGTCCTCTACCATTCCTCCATGTAGACATCATGTAGTTGGTGGATGTTAGAGACCTTGTGCTCCTCCGCCTTCCGTTTTAGGATATCCCACAGATGCTCAATAGGGTTTAGGTCTGGAGACATGCTTGGCCAGTCCATCACCTTTACCCTCAGCTTCTTTAGTCATCTTGGAGGTGTGTTTGGGATCGTTATTATGTTGGAATACTGCCCTGCAGCCCAGTCTCTCAAGGGAGAGGATCATGCTCTGCTTCAGTATGTCACAGTACATGTTTGCATTCATGGTTCCCTCAATTAACTGTAGCTCCCCAGTGCCGGCAGCACTCATGCAGCCTCAGACCATGACACTCCCACCACCATGCTTAAAGCGTAGTTACAGGCTTTTTTTGTTTATTAAAAGTCAGCAGCTCCTCTCCCCGCTCCTCTCCCCCTCCTCTCCTTGGCGCCTCCATTGAAACTGTGGGCACCCGGCAGCTTGCGGTTTCACAGCTGGGCACGCACTGCGCATGCGCGAGTCGCACTGCACTCTTCTAGTGGACAGGCAATCTTCTAGGACCTGTCACGTGTCCCAGAAGATTGCTGAGAGGGAGGGGCCGCCTAGGTGGCCCGTAGGTGGAAGCAGGAAGTGGGACAGGAAGTCCTACTCAAAACGAAGCACCCACTACCCCCCAAAAAAAATTACATGCCAAATGTGGCATGTAAGCGGGTGAGGAGTGCTTAAAGCGGAAGTTCCACTTTTGGGTGGAACTCCGTTTTAACTGTAGGCAAGACACACTTTTTACTCCTCACCTGATTGCCACCACACATGCTTGACACCATCTGAACCAAATAAGTTTATCTTGGTCTCATCAGACCACAGGATATGGTTCCAGTAATCCATGTCCTAAGTTTGCTTGTCTTTAGCAAACTGTTTGCAGGCTTTCTTGTGCATCATCTTTAGAAGAGGCTTCCTTCTGGGACAACAGCCATGCAGACCAATTTGATGCAGTGTGTGGCGTATGGTCTGAAAACTGACAGGCTGACCCCCCACCCCTTCAACCTCTGCAGAAATGCTGGCAGCACTCATACGTCTATTTCCCAAAGACAACCTCTGGATATGACACTGAGCACATGCACTCTCAACTCCTTTGGTCGACCATGACAAGGTATGTTCTGAGTGGAACCTGTCCTGTTAAACCGCTGTATGGTCTTGGCCACCATGCTGCAGCTCAGTTTCAGGGTCTTCGCAATCTTCTTATAACCTGGGCCATATTTATGTACAGCAATAATTTTTTTTTTTTCAGATCCTCAGAGAGTTCTTTGCAATGAGGTGCCATGTTGAACTTCCAGTGACCAGTATGAGAGAGTGAGAGCAATAACACTAAATTTAACATGCCTGCCCCCCATTCACACCAGAGACCTTGTAACACTAATGAGTCACATGAAATCGGGGAGGTAAAATGGTTAATTGAGCCCAGTTGGGACATTTTTCACTTAGGGGTGTACTCACTTTTGTTGCTAGCGGTTTAGACATGAATGGCTGTGTGTTGAGTTATTTTGAGGGGACAGCAAATTTACAGTTATACAAGCTGTACACTCACTACTTTACATTGTACCAAAATGTCATTTCTTCAGTGTTGTCACATGAAAAGATATAATAAAATATTTACAAAAAATGTGAGGGGTGTACTCATTTTTGTGAGATGCTGTATCTATTTTAACCTTGTGAGTAGCATATTTATCTTTGACTCCTATTAAAGTTTAATACAGTTTCACACTATGTGAAGTTTTTTGTTTTGATTTTGAGGCTTGTGTAACTGGATTTTGCCAGTGTTTCGTACAGAAGCCTTTAGTTGTACTTTAAAAAATGTATATATTGCTGTAATTTTTCAAATCCCAAGTGTGTTTTTTGCAGATACCCCAGCAAGGAGATGGCAGTAAATCCAACCAAGAAAATCCAGCTTAGCTGATGGACTTTTTCTTTCTGGATCACTGCTAACATGTGAACGGGCCATTAACATGCCCATTGTGGTGTACTCTGAAGTATGCATGTTGGGTAGCACTTTGTTAGATTTAACATTGATGAAAATATCAGTTGATGCGGAGTATTTAAAATTGCTATTTGCATGTCACACAGACTTTGTTGCTTTATTTACAGTAATGCAAGCCAAATGTGCTCCACTTCTCCTGCTACTTAAAGTGGTTGTGAAGGCAGAAGGTTTTATTTATCCTAATGCATTCTATGCATTAAGATAAAAAGCCTTCTGTGTGCAGCATTCTCCCTCAGCCCTCCTAATACTTACCTGAGCCCCATCTCGATCCAGCAATGTTGCATGAGAGACACAGCTGCCCAGGACTCTCCCCCCTCATTAGCTGAGGCAGCAGCAAAATGCCATTGGCTCCCATTGTCTATAGTCAGTGAGCCAATGAGAAGAGAGAGGGGATGGGGCCGGGTCACGGCTCTGTGTCTGAATGGTCACAGGAAGCTGTGGCATGGCTCGGATGCCCCCACAGCAAGCTGCTTACTGTGGGGGCAATCGGCAGAAAGGAGGATCCAGGAGTGCTGAAGAGGAGGATCTGGGCTCCTCTGTGCAAAACCACTGTACAGAGCAGGTAAGTATAACATGTTTGTTATTTTTAACAAAATTAAAAAAAAAAAACAAGACTTCACCGACAATACTGCATTTTCTTTTTTTGAGCACTATCATGTAATATGTTATTCTTTTTTTTTTTTTTTTTCCATATCTTTTTATTTGAAAAAGTAATTCGATACATCATGTACAACAGACACATCAAGAAAAAAAAAAAGAAAAAAGAGAAAGATACACAAATAGTGACTGCCATTAAAATCGCCAGCTCAGTAGGATCATCCATTACTCCCCTAAATTTCTCTGCATCCAGTATGTACCAATACAGACATGTCCATAGGCTGTATCTTACAAAAAGGGAAATATAGGAACAATTTCTTCATTTTCCCCTATTTTTTCCTTCCCCTCCCCTCCCCGTTTCCCCCCCTCACCTGGCATACATCCTCACACATACTCTACATTCCCCTCATCCTATGTCAACCTCTCTTCACCTCTTATTCAACTCACTCCCAATCCAGCCATGCTTTCCATATTTTCTTGAATTTCTTATAATTACCCCTTTTCTTGTAGATATACTTTTCCCTACATATCACTTCCGTTACTGCGTTTTCCCATTCTGCCAGTGTCGGGGCCTCCCTCCTCTGCCAATGCTGCGCGATAAGCTTTTTTCCCTGGAACAAGCATCTATCTCTTGCCGTCTGTATGTCCTTTGAGATTCCTCCTTCCCCCTTCAGACCCAACAGGCACTCTCCCGCCTCCACCCTCAGCGATGTCCCAAACACTAAATTTATTTTCCCCACTATTCCTACCCAATATCTATGCAACTTGGGGCAGCGCCAGAACATGTGGATCAAGTCCCCATGCCCCCCTGCACATCTTTGACATTTCGCATCAGGTCTCTTGCCCCACTTGAATAGTTTCAGGGGTGTATAGTATGCTCTATATAACAGATACAAATGAGACATCACTTGTGAAGGAGAGAGGGTGACCCTGGTACCCAGCGCCAAGACTTGATCCCATTGACCGTCGGACATTGTTCCCACATCTTTTTCCCATCTAGCCCTGTTTTTATTTTCAACCAGACCTTCTTGAACTGCTGCTCTCAAGCAGCCATACATGTCCGAGATCAGCCCCTTTGTGGATCCCGCATCGATCAGCTTTCTCAAAGAGGTCATTTCGCACCACACTGGTGCTTCCTTCCCAAATTGTGCCTCCAGGGCATGCCTGAGTTGCAGATATCTGTAAAATGACCTGTTGGAGATCGCATACTCCTCTACCAGTTCCCGAAAGGACTTTAACCTCCCTGCCCTATATACCTGTGCAAGGTAGTGGATACCCACCCGGTCCCATTCCTCTACGCGCCCCATTTTTTTAAGCTCCTTAAGGCTATTGTTGTCCCAAAGTGGCGTAAATTCCGCAAAACCGGCATATCCCAGAGTTCTTTTAGCTTGTGCCCAAACTTTACACATCATCCGGGTAGAAGGACATTTGGTACAAAATGAGTCTGCCTCTAATCCCTCCGCCACTGTATCGTGTCTAGTGTCATTCAATAAGACGCTACCCCCTACTCCTTACTTCTCCTAGCCTATTACTGCCTCCAAGTTGTTGCAATTGAGCTGCCAGAAAGTAGCCCCGTGGATCTGGTACCGCCAGGCCCCCCTTCCCCTCTGGTCGCCGTAACGTCTTGACTCGGTTAAATTGATGATAGGCAACTCCTATCCTCATATTGATTAGTGGTTCCAAATTAATAATATCTACTGCAGTAGGGAACAGACACAAAAGATACGCTCAGCATCTTTCCAAATTACTGTTCTGCTTTATTATGACGCAATTGAAGGTTTTTATGCACATGATTACGTAGGCATCACATTAATATTACAATTGTAGGTTTATCGTAACAAGGGGCGTTACATAGGCAGGCTTATTCTAATCAGGACTCAAAAGAATGTAAACATTTACTGAAAACATTATGAGTGCCGTGTGCACAGTGAGGGCAGAGTGCAATACATACAAAATACAATACAATTATATACAGAACTTACAAATTTCCATTACAGTCTCCAACCCGATCCTGGCCACCCTTCCCTTCCAGATAAGTTCTCTGAATATACTGTCCATTTTTTTGAACCAGTGCTTGGAAATCCAAACAGGAGAGTTTTGCAAGACATATAAGATTTGAGGTAGCCAGACCATTTAATCAGATTACAGCGCCCGGCGACCGAGAGGGGTAGGCGTCTCCATACTTGACATTTCTGCTTCAACTTTTTCATCAATGGAACTAAATTTCCAGATATGTACTGGCCTGGATCTCTGGTGATATTAATCCCCAGGTATTTCATTTGCCTGACCACTTGGACTTGGGATGCCTGGTGTGGGAGAGGCTCACTCTGGGTATCGATAGGCAGAATCACTGATTTCTCCCAATTGATCAGTAGCCCAGAGAAAATTCCGAACTCCCTCACTATCCTTATGGCTGTTTCCAGTGACTCCTGCGTATCCGCCAAAAATAATAAAATATCGTCGGCATACAGGGCCACTTTGTCCACCCCTCTGCTTCTCTTAAATCCCTGTATGCCCTGTGCCATCCTTAGAGCCACCGCCAGGGGCTCAATTGCCAATGCAAAGAGCAGGGGGGACAGAGGGCACCCCTGTCTTGTACCCCTGCTCAGCTGAAACCACTCCGAGCATTGCCCGTTGATTTTCACCTTGGCCCTTGGCTCGCTATACAGCAACCTTAGCCACCGTGCAAACCCAGGGCCAAGCTGATATTCCGCTAATACCTTCCATAGATAATGCCATTCCAGGGAATCGAAGGCCTTGGCCGCATCTAGCGACAGAATTGCTCTCCTACTGCTGTTTTCTATGGGGATTTGCATGTTAAGATATACCCGCCTTATGTTCGTGCTTGTGGATCTGTTTGGGATAAACCCAGACTGATCCGGGTGTATTAGTTTAGGGATTATCTTGTTAAGCCTTGCAGCTAATACTTTGGCAAGGATCTTCACATCCGAGCACAAAAGCGATATGGGCCTATATGAAGACATCTCTATTGGGTTCTTCCCCTCTTTTAACAGAAGTATTACTATGGCTTCTGCCATTGAGGGGGGTAGAGCCCCCTGCTCCCTGGCCCCATTAAATACCTCCAGCAATAAGGGTAGCAGTACCTCCCCGTATTTTTTATATAGTTCTATGGGCAGGCCGTCCGGGCCCGGGGATTTTTGGGCCGCCATATCTCCAACAGCCCTCTGCAATTCTTTAAGGGTCAATGGGGCATCCAGCATTTCCCGATCTTCCTCTGATACCGGAGTTATCTCTAGTGCCTCAAAGAAACCCTGCATTTCCCCTTCTACATTTACCCTGGAGGAACTATATAGCTTCTCAAAGTATATTTTAAATTCGTTTACTATATCCTGAGTGTTTTTTCTTATTTCTCCTTCCCTCCCTTTAATTGCCGGCACTGCACTCGGGGGGCCATTTGCCTTAATTATCAGAGACAGGGCCTTCCCGATTTTCTCTCCCTCTCCAAAAAAGCCCAGTCTCTGAAAGGACCTAATCTTTTCTGCCTTCTCCCGAAGTACCCTACTATACTCTTCTTGCCTCCTCGCCCAGCGCTCGTGGTTCACTTGGGATGGTGTTGCTACAAAGTGCGCCTCTGACAGTCTTGCATTTTCTTTAGCTTCCATTTCCTCAGCATGCGACTGTTTTTTAACATACGCTATTCTCTGGATTAAAGCTCCTCGGATATGTGCCTTTAAGGCGTCCCAGACCACCCCAAGTGGAGCCGATCCTAGATTTATACTAATAAATTCAGACAACCCCTCCATCATTTTCTCCTCTTCTCCTATAAGTTCAAGCCAGAAGGGATTAATCTTCCAGCTCCCCCTGCCATACTGTCCCCCCACTCTCACGGAGGCAATAACTGGCGTGTGGTCTGAGACGCCCCTTGGCTCATATGTTATCTCCTCCACTACGCTTAGTGCCTCTTCATTCCCCAGTACGAGATCGATTCTGGACAAGGTGGCATGGGTCCTGGAGTGACACGAATACTGCCTCACTCCAGGGTGTCTCCTCCTCCAAATATCTAACAATCCTAATTCATCACAGTACTGCAAAAGGGGGCTCCTGTTGGCCTCTCCAGCTCCGGGCCTCGACGGGAACCTGTCTATGCTCCTGTCCATCGTCATATTAAAATCTCCCAGTGCTATTATCGGTATCCCCGGGAAGTCTGCTACAAACCTGGCTAAGTCCTCCATTACCTCCGTACCGAATGGGGGGGGAATATACACATTCGCTAATATATATCTTCTGTTTTCTATTAAACAAGAAAGAAAAATATACCTTCCCTTATCGTCCAACCTACTCTGCCCGCAGGAGAAGGCCAGATCTGTGCTTATCAGTACACTCACCCCTCTCGAATATGATGAGTGGGTAGAGTGATACTGCATCCGGAACTGTTTATTACTCAGAGTTTCAAGTGTGTCTTTAACCAGATGCGTCTCCTGTAGGCAGAGTATCTTGACATTCCCCTTTTTAGCTGTTGAAAAAATTATTTGTTTTTTAAGCTTATCCCTTACTCCTCTTACATTCCATGAACATATATTGATCCTTTTACCCGTATCCGGGATTTTACCACTCCCTCCTTTAATACTAAGGGGCCGTTCTATCTAATACCATTGCGATATTTTGATCTCCTGTCAAAACTAACCAACTCCCATTACAGGTATAATAAGGGGATACATAGTATATCTCCCTATCTCTTACCCATCCCTCTAGTCTGACAGCCTGAATCCAATCATGTCCACTCATACCACTCCCTACCTTCCACCTCTGATTACACACGTGCCTTCTCCCCCCCACCCCCCACCCCCCAATCCCCCACGCCCTCCCAACATCCCCCCTTCTCAACACCCCCCCTCCCCCACCCTACCCCCAAGCCCACTTTAGGGCCTAACCCCCGGGCTTCTATTGTGACCTTCAGAAAACTTTTTTGAGGTTTGAAAACAGAAAAAGGGAAAAAAACGTGAACCAAGTCCAGTAGGGGGGGACTTTTCCCCCTTTAAAAATAAAAAGAAAATATTTTGTGCTATTACCTTGTGCATTTTTTTCTATAAGTTATTATACTATTATTTACTTAATCCCCCCCTCCCCCCTTCCCTCGCTCCACTCTCCATTTATTGCATTAACAAAGAAAAATCCAGTGAAAAAACAACCAATAACATAATACAATAAAAAAGCTCAAAAAAAAAAGAAAAAAAAGAAAAAAAATCCAGTGGAAGAAAAAGCACCAAAAGATATTACAAAAAAAATACAAAGAAGAAACAGGATAGAGTTCCAAACGGCACCTAGCTCCCCTCTCCTCTCTTAATTCTTTCCTCAATACTCTCTAGCCAAGTTGATACTTCGTTGGGAGTGGAAAAAAACCTAACTTCTCCTAGAGCTGAGACCCGCAATCGCGACGGGAACAAAAGCGCGTAGTTGATTCTGAGTTGTTGAAGCTTACGCTTGCAGTCTCCAAATTTAGCTCTTTGCCTCTGCAGCTCAGGGGAGAAGTCTGGGTAAATTGAAATCCTGGCTCCATTATGCTGGATGTTCCTTAACTCTCTTGCCTTCTGTAAAATAGTAATTTTGTCCCGAAAACATAAAAGCTTAAAAATAAAGGGTCTGGGGCGCCCTCCTGGTGCTAAGATTTTGGGACCTATTCTATGTGCCCGCTCAACAGCAAATGTAGCAGAAAATGAGTCCCTGCCGAACTTCTCCCTCAGCCAATCCTCCATGAATTGAATGGGGTTATTCCCCTCGCAGCCTTCTGGGAGCCCAAGTACCCTCAGGTTCTCTCTGCGTAGCCTGTTTTCCATACTGTCCATTTTCTGTAGACAATCCCTTAGTTGGATTTTCATAAGTGCCACCTCTTGCTTTAATGGGTATACATCATCCTCCATTTGGCTGAATCTCTCCTCAAGTGCTGTTGTGCGGGTGCAGACTGTACGCACTTCCCCTTTAACCACAAGCAGTTCATCTCTAATGCTTTTAAATTGCTCAGACAGCTCAGTGATTGACTGCTTACAGATATTGACAGCTGTAAGAATATCTTGCAGGGATGGCTCTCTCTCACCCAAGTTGCCCTGGTCTCCCCCTATCGCTCCTTCTAGGCCCGGGTTTTGCTGTTTATCCGAGGTCCCCCTTGAAACTGAGCCTGCCAGTTGGATAGCTGATGATGGAATTACCAAAGTCCCATTTTCCTGGGCCTGACTTCTCCTCCCAGGATGACCTATCTGCTGTTGGCCCCCTCCTAAGTTGCTGGGTTTGTTAGGGGTTTGATTTGGGGTGTGCGCAAAGCGCTCCAATTTGGTAGCTACTTGGTTCCCCTTCTCCTTAGTGCTGTGGGTTCCGAGGCCCCCCGTCCCTTGCTGGGCTGGCCCATCCTCCATCCCTTTCTTCTTAGACATTCCTGATAGTGTCCTGATAATATGCTACTTTTGCCAAAGCACCGTGCTAGTCCCCTGCCTTGCGACCTAAGCCTGTACAGCCACAGTCTCCTTGCCAGGATATCAGTGTTAGTGTCTCTGCGTGGCTGGGCTTTTTATGCTGTGGATACACACACAGCCAGCAACTCACCCCTCCAGTACTCCGGACGGAATTTTGTGTTGCTTGGTCCTTCCAGGGGTTTCCGGTACCGCTCAACTCCGCTCGATCCCAGGTGTCAGCGCCCCCCTCTCTCACAGGGACAGGCACTGCCGGTGTACTTCCTAGGAGAGCGCTGTGCAGTTGGACTCCGGCTCCGTGCGGCGGTCACATCCCCAGTCGCGTCCGCGACAGCTGTGTTTAACTGCTCCGGGCAGCCTCCTGGGTCCCGCACTATCGGGTGCCGGGTACGGAGCGGGGGGAGAGGGCTGAACTCAGTCACGGCGTCCTCTCTCGCCTCTCACCTCAACATCCGGTCACGCCCCCCACCGACATGCAATCAGCAATATGTTATTCTTAGATGTAAGCATTATTATAATATATTTATTTTGATTACTTTTTGTTGCAGAGTTGTTGGACTTGCAACCATTGCCTGTGACAGCTTTGGGACATAGAGAATATGAAGCCTTGTACAAGTTTACACACTTCAACCCCGTTCAGACCCAGATCTTCCATACCCTGTACCACACAGACACAAATGTTCTACTTGGAGCTCCAACTGGTTCAGGAAAGACTGTAGCAGCAGAACTGGCAATCTTCAGAATCTTCAACAAGTATCCAACATCTAAGGTATTGAACTTTAGCTTACTGTTATGTTTGAAAATCCTGTTTGTTGCATGTTTGAATATGTAGACTGTTTTTCCAAAGGCACATTTATGTCACACTGACATGCAAAGAAAAATATAGTCTAAATTTGTTCAATTTCAGGCAAGTACTAGATTGGTGTAGAGCTGAATCTTCATTATGTACAAATGTCCTGTCAAGCACTGTGGTAGTAACTGGTCAGATTTATTGTAAATATTATTCCAAAATGCATAAATCTTTTGCCACATATAGTATATATTTTTTTGCAGTAAATGTATGACCTCCAGTTTAAGGGTTCATCAATTGACAGTGTGTGAAAAATTGATTTGTATCATGTATGTAGTAAGCAATACCATATTTTTTCTTACTTCATAGGTGCTTTGATATTTTTATATTCCTGTAGTGCACATTGGCATGTGCACTATGAGTTTTAAAAAACCCATATGAAAATATGCCTTAGTCATACTACTCAAAGAGCAAAATTGTCAAAAGAAAAGATCAGTCAATTGCATTTTTTGAATGGATGAACTATGGACTTTGAACTTGAAAACAGCACTGGTTTAAGGGGAACCTGTCTTGAAAAAAAAAACATAGCAAATGCCATTGTTAAGCTTTTCCTCTGGCCTTCAATTGTTTAAGTCACTAACCTAAAATAAATATGTAGACAAGGACCTTTGACTTTTCTGATTTACATACTTATTTTGGGTTAGTGACCCAGAAAGTATCAAAGCCGGTAGGTGAGCAAAACAGTCTGGCAGCTAGCATTTCAAAAGGTTGTAAGCAAAGGCAGTCTCCATATTTGTCTTGTGACAGGTTTGCTTTAAAAGTTGTTTTCTGAGTCAGTAAAGCCTTGTAAACATTTTATTATATAACATGTGGTGACTCGATAATGGTTACTCTTTTTTTTTTTCAATCAATATTTTTTTATTGAAACATTTTTGCACATTTTTACAAAAGAAACATATAGACAGAAGGAAAAATTAGCAAAAAAGTAGAAAATCACGTAGACATTACTTTCTTCAATTTTATTTACAAATCAGATGTAAGTGGGATACCCATAATTGAACAACTTAAAGGTGCGTTTTATACAATCAACTGTAGTCTCATGTAAGAGCCATACTATGTACCAGGGTGAGGAGTATCACTCCCTCTCCCAAGCACCCCAGCTGGGAACATTCTGTGCCCAGGGAGAGAGCCACACCCCCATTATTCCCCATTGTGCAATGTCCTCAAAGAAGTAGGTATCTTGGTGTCAGTCCAAGCGTTAAGATAACAGTGTATAAGATAAGAGATAAAAATAATAATAAAAATAAATTAACATAAATTTAGGGTAGGAAAACACACACAGTCAGAACGTTCTTTCCCTTTAGGTATTGTAATAAAGCATATAATTAAGTCATTTAGCTTTTATGTGTTTTTGCGTACCAGTTTATCCCAAGTCCTATTGGCTTTGTTATGATTGTTTTGGATTGAGGCATAAATCATCTTGTACGCTGCATGGGTGTTGGTTGTGTTTATTACCTCTTGGAGAGACGGAGTCTGGTGGTCTTTCCAGTGGCGCATTATTGTTAGTCTGGAGGCTAAGAGAATGTGGACTACAATCGTTCTGGCTCCTAGTGGTATTAAGTCAGTGTCCAGGGATAGCAGTGCTGTGCCTGGCAATATACATATTCTACTATTCAGTACTTGAGCAATCGCATCACATACTCCTCTCCAAAAGGGGAGGATCTTAGGGCAGGACCAGAGCATATGATACAATATTCCCACAGCACCGCAACCCCTCCAGCAGGTGTTAGAACTCTGTGGAGAGAACTTTGCTATTCTGTGGGGGGTTAGATACCATCTGAGAAGGATTTTTTGTGACAATTCCCATAGGTTCACACTCTTTGTTGCAGCGTACGTGATGTGTAAGGCCTCCCTCCATTGGTCTAGTGAATAAGAGAACCCTAAGTCTTTCTCCCAAGCTACTATATAAGTTGTTTTAGACAATATGTTTTTGTCATTCAGTAAATTGTAGAATAATGATATTCCTTTAATCTTGGTCATAGGGTTGGTGTAGTATTGGAGCACTCGCCAAGGCATATTCAATGATGTGTTCATATTGGTACCTAGTAAATGTGTAATCCTTTGATATGTGTAGTATTCGGAGTCCGATAGATTAAATTCTATTTGTAGCGACCTGAATGTCTTAGGAGTCGGGCCAATCAACATATCTGCAATATTGTTTATCCCATTTTCCACCCAATGTGAGATATGTAGATCCGGAATAATGTGGGCTAAGCTTTGAATGGGTAATTCTAATGTTGATGTGGTCAAGTCTGGATTTGAGACCTTTAATAGTGCTTCCCATGCGTGAAGACACTCTACTATAGTGGGAGAGATCCCTAAGTGCTGGAAAGTATGTTGCGAGCTAGCCAGAAGAAAGTGATAGAGATTACCCCATATGATTTGTATTTTTTCCAACTTTCCATCTGGTGTTGGGGTGTTGGGGGAACCATGCTTTAATTTGTGCCAGAATCGAGGCAGTGTAATAGTCTTTGACTACTACCAATCCCACCCCTCCTGCTTTCCTTGTGGCTGTTAGTTTGGAAAATGCGCATCTAGCTCTCTTTCCCTGCCAGATATATCGATTAACCATAGATTGGGCTTTGAGGAAGAAAGTATTAGGTACTAGAATTGGAATAGTCCTAAAAAAATATAAAAATTGTGGTAGGAGTACCATTTTAAAGGCTGCCAGCCTTCCAGACCAGGATAGTTCAGTTTTTGCTAAGTCTTGGAGTTTGGATTGTAAGTTATCTAAGAATGATAAATAATTGACTTTAAACAAGTCTGTTGTTTTGGGTGTTAACGTGATGCCTAGATATTATATACCGGTGGTGCACCATATATATGGGTATAGTTGTTCCATCCTACATTTAATGTTAGGAGGTATATTAATTCCCAAGATATAGGACTTAGTGTCCTTAACTTTATAGTATGATATACTATTAAATAATTTAAGTGTTTGGTGGATTGATTCCCAGGATGTCTCCACATCTGTGACCATGAGAATGACATCATCAGCAAATAAGCTAATGGTGTGTTCTGAGTTACCAAACTTAAATCCTGTAATTTGAGGGTGGTTGCGCATGTAACTCGCCAGGGGTTCCATAAGAAGATTAAATATTAACGGTGATAGCGGACACCCCTGGCGAGTTCCATTTGTAATGGTAAATGGAGTGGATAGCACTCCTGAGGCATAATGTCTGAGAATATGGTACCATTAAATCCAAACCTTTGCGAGATACCCCCAATGTATTCTATCAAACGCTTTCTCCGCATCCAGAGCTAGGAGCAGAGAAGGCGTTCTCTTAGAATTTGCATGATATATTACATTAATTAGGCGCCTAGTAGCGTCAGTTGTTTGACGTCCGTTCATGAAACCAGATTGATCCATATGTATAAGTTGTGGCATTATATCAGTTAGTCTCAGTGCAATTAACTTAGCATATCGTTTTACATTATTATTTAGCAATGATATTGGTCTGAAGTTCTGTGGAATAGATGGTTCTTTCCCAGGTTTAAGTAATGTGATTATAAGCGCCCTTAGCATTTCCGATGGGAAGGAGGAGGAAGCATCTGCAGCATTAAATATAGTGGTCAGATGGGGCGAAAGAATGTGTTTGAATGTTTTGTAGTATTCTCCTATATAACCATCGGGACCTGGGGATTTATTTAAAGGTAGTGTATCAATGGTCTGGGATATCTCTTGGGTTGTAAAGGGTGAGTTAAGGTATAATAATTGTTCCTTGTTTAAGTGGGGTAGAGATACTTTCTCCAGAAAATTGTTTATGGCATCAGTGGTTGGTTGTATGGTGTGTGGGTCATTTGCTAAGTTGTATAGAGAACCATAATAATGACTAAATGTGTCAGCAATATCTTGTGGATGATAGTGTTTTTCTTTAGTTAATGAGTGTGTTATGTATGGAATTTTGGATCTGTACCTACGGCCCTTAATGCGTTGTGCTAGAAGTTTCCCGGCTCTGTTACCATTTACATAATAGTTCATGTTTGATCATCTGGCAGATTTTTCAAAATTCTCCAGTAGAAGTAAACGGAGATCATATCTCAGTTGGGATAAATGTTTAGATGTAACGGGTGTAGGGGTTTGTTTATTTATGTTTTCTAAGTTGTGAATTTTAGTCATGAGATCTAAAATTCTCTGTTGGCGCTGCCTCCTCCTCCTTGCCCCTAGTTTGATAACTATACCCCTCATTAATGCCTTGTGAGCATTCCAAAGAATAAACTTATCTGTCACTGAATGCTCATTTTCACTAAGGTAATGCACTAAATGTTCTAATATACTTTTGGTATCAGCTTCCTGTAAGAGAAGTGGGTTAGCTCTCCAAATTGGAACAGGGTTGGAAGAAAAAGAGTCCCTTATTGTCAATGTTACCGATGCGTGGCCTGACCATGTGATATCATTGATGGATGCTGAAATTGTTCTGGATAATGTCCATTGGTCTACTAGGAATAGGTCTATCCTTGAATAAGTACCATGCAGGTTAGAAAAAAAGGTGAAATCTCTTTCTCCGGCATGGAGGCATCTCCATGAATCCAATACAGTTTGGCGGTGTATGGAGTCTTGGAGTGTTGGGAGCTTTCTGGTAGTATTGGAAGTAGAGTCGAGGTGTGAATCTGGTATTATATTAAAGTCACCACACACCACCAAAGCTCCTTTTTGATGAACTCGAATCTTTCGAAAGAGTTTCTTAACAAATCGTATTTGATGAGCGTTTGGAGCATACATATTCAGAATGGTGTACTGTGAGGAATTTATGCTGCAAATTAATTAATATTATGTACAGTCCCTGGGGATCCGTGATTACTTTGTGAGATTGGAAAGATACCGTGTCCCGTATAGCAATAAGAACCCCTCTTTTTTTTTAGTCTGTATTAGCAGTAAAAATGGAGGGAAACTGCCTGTTTGTGCATTTTGGTGGGGATATACTGCTGAAGTGCATTTCTTGCGCACATAGAACGTCGCTTTTAAATCGTATAGCTTCATTCCACATTGATTTGCGCTTGACAGGGTGATTAAGGCCCTTGACATTCATGGGAAGGAAAGTCACCCCCATTTGTACAGCAAAAAATCAATCATTTGGCATTTTACTTGCATAAGTGTTCTTTTGTAGAAAAAGGGTTCCCTCTTGTGGTCAAGATCGGTATAGAATATGTTTGTAAGGGCTAATGCAGATCTTAAATGGGTTGTACTCACATTGAAAACCGTGCGTCTTGTTTTTTCGCTGTGGTCTTGCATATGGTGTAGGTGGAGTTTCCGTAGAGATGTTGTCTCGGAGGAGACAGAAGTGGAATCATCCAAAGGCTGTAAAGGAATCTGTAGGCTCAGACTGTGTTGGAAAAACATGATATAAAGAAAAACATAACTGAGTATGAACAAAAAAATTTGAGAAATAAACGTACTACTTAAGTGTTGTAACTGAACTTTTTGAACCAAGTATGGGTATTGTATACCCGAATGCAGCATTTTGCTGCTCAAGAGTAGTCAGAGGGGTGAGTTCGTGAGCCGAGAGAGGCTGTTCCTCTCCAGAACAGTATATAGCATGGATATGCTTTCCAGATGGTCAGTGCTTTTTAGCATTCTTGGCTGTGACCATTTGCCACTCAGGGTTTACATGTGGGGTACTCTTAGGGAGAGAAGGTCTGTTGTCAGGCTCTGGAATAATCTGCCATTCAGGGACAGGCCTTTTTCCAAAGAGTCTATATTGAAGGTGCGGCCTTCCTTGGTGATTGCGATTTTGGTAGGGAAGCCCCATCTATAGTTGATCTGATGATTCCTAAGGGCCTTAGTAATTGTACCGAGGTTCTGTCTCTTCTGGAGGGTGTACTGCGACAGATCCGCAAAGAATTGCAGGTTTTGATGTTGCAGGGGGTCATGCTCCCTGGAACGCATCGCAGACATTAATTTTTCCTTCACATGGAAAAAGTGTAGCCGTAATATTACATCCCTTGGTACTTGATCAGGGAGGTATGTAGGTTTGGGCAAGCGATGGATCCTGTCTATGGTCACATCAAGATCTGTGAGTTCAGGGAGAATATCTTTAAACAGGGTGATAGTGTAATCATGCAGGTCATTCTGCTGAACTGCTCTTGGGATCCCTCTAATTTTTAAATTGTTTCTCCTGCTTCTGTCTTCTATGTCAGCCGTTTTGGATTTGAGCCCTTCTATTACCTCCTCTTTCTCATCATGTACATCTACCAAATCATTTATGGTGGATGCAGACTCCCCCATTTTGCATTCAATGTGTTCCACCCTCGATTCCACTGCTTGTATGTCTGTATTGAATTTTTGCATGCAGGACATCATGTCAGTTTGAATTGAACTTCTTAGTGATAGTAACATGTCTTTTAAGACAGTGTACATAATAGGCATGTTGTTCGTTGGGAACACTTCAATGCTATCTGGCAGTTCTCTAGTATCTTCCCCTGAGTCACTGCTGGGACTAGCTGCTGGGATGCATCCAGAGCCATCCATCCTAAATCTGGCTTTAGCAGGGGCTTGCAGATTGTGGGGTGTTAGGGTATGACTGCTGGCTGCGGGGAGACCCACTATTAACGCTAGTTGAGGCCTTTTAACTTGGCTGGAGTGTGGGTTCTGGGCTGGGGTGGATGTGCTGCCGGCGCCATCTTGCCTACCTCCATGAGCTTGCCAGGATAAAAAGTCTGTCAATTTTTGGGGTCTCCTTTCGCTTCCTGGTCATGGTCACTGATGCTGTAGGGTGTAGATCGCTCTGTTTGTAGGGAGAAATCCCCCTCTGGAAAGCCGATTTGAGCCGCTGATGGTTCGTGGGAAGAGGAGCTCAGCTCTCACACTGCCATCTCCGTTCCCGGCCGGCCACGCCCCTAATGGTTACTCTTTAAAGATTAACCTCATTCAGCCCTATAATTAAACCTTCATATTCAGACATGGGGTACATATCAGCTATCTAGCTCTTGCATTTTAATTCAGGAATCATTCCAGTGCACCAATCCACTTTTAGTTCAGGAATCATGCTAGTGCACCAATCTTTCCTGTAATTTTAAATGGAAATGTGTTAATTCCCCCTGTCTGTAATAGGAGAAAGCAGCCCAACTCCAGGTAACTTAAATAGTATTCCTTGCAGTTGGTTTATGCCTGCAAGGTTTAACTGCTCATGTAGTCTACAGGAAAGTTTTTGCACTTAAACGTACCTGATTCACAGCAACACTGGCAGATGACACTCCCCCCACCACATTTCAGAGGTGGACTATGCATTGGCCTCATTACATCTAATGCAGGGCTGTTGACCCTGAATTGGTCTTCAGGATGTCAGGACCTTAGACCGATGGAACCTGGGGAGAAGACACTTGGTGGACCGGAGGATCACATAAGTAAATCTTCTTTTTTATGTCCCTTAGATCTAAATGAACAATTAACCCTTGCAGTGCGGATTCAGTGCCACTGCAAGGGATCATTTTTAAGTTTCCCGGAGTTGGGCTTTAAACACACCTACTACATGACCAGTGCTGTATTTTTCACAGCCACCAATAGGTGTTTCTCTCTCAATTTGTTTCACAGTATTACCACACACTACCTGCTTAGTGGCAATATAATTGCATTATATAATAATTTCTTATTTATACAGTACAAGACCCAGGCTGTTTAAGACTTGATTATGGGTTATACGCTGCCACCTTCCGGGGAGGTCACTGGCAACCAAGGTTTTTAGAACAGCTGATATTCTTTAACACCTTGGGTTCCCAAGAATCTTCAGTCTTGGGTGATGGACAAACTTTCTCTACTGATTGCTTGTAATGCCAATTTACCTGAAAAAAGTTCACATGTACAAATCCCTTCTCCCTCTGGCTGCACTGATGCCACTGTCACAATATGATTGCAGCTACCAGATCACTTATCAGTCAGCAGCGTTTCAAGGAACCATACCCAGACCCTGCTGCTTGGAAGACGTGTGACAAGCCTGTAGTGTTGCCTTTGACATTGGACTCTGCATGTGGAGCTCAAACCTGGTATAGCAGTACAATGAAGTACAGTTAGTTGCAAAGTGCCCTACAGGTCCAGGGCAGTAGAGATCCAAATCCCAGTCGTTCCAGACCTTGACGACCTTCTGCATGAAGGGGGGGGTATGCCTTTCCAAACTGGGCAAAGCAGTGAGTCCTTCCCTATTGGGCTTTTCCCTGGGAATACGTTAGTACTGGGCATAGAGGAATGGGCAGCAAGAGCACATTAGGCCAGGAGCAGTGTGTGGCAAGGGAGCTACGACACGTTTTGACATTTCTCGTAGCCAAGGCCTAGTGTACACCACTTTAACGGTTTGTTGCTGTCAAACCTCTCTGACAAGATTTCAGGCCCTTGAGACTGCCTTGCATTAACTTCACTCTTTAGCAGCAATTATTCCAGTTCCCTACAATAAATCATTTTGAGGCTTTTCTGTTTGTGGTTCCAAAGCTGTCCACTTCCTGGACTGTGGAATCAACAATTCCAGATGGAATCAACCTGGTCTGTAAATGCATCTTTGCAACAATGAATTTTTTGTCATCGATAAATATCAGGGATACATATTGGCATAGTTGCATATTCCCATTTTCCCACTCATCAGCTGTTCCTGTGTTTTGCGGAGGGCGAGCAGCCGTTCCCCTTTGTGGTTATTCCCTTTGGCCTGTCTATGGCTCCCTGGGTCTTTACCAAGGTGTTTGAACACTATACGGCATTTCTGAACGACCTTCTCTTAAAGACTGACTCTGCCCCAGCCCTAGCGGCCAATGTGCAATGAACAATACAGACACTTTAGAACTTTGAGTGGATTCTCAACCCACAGAGGTCTGTGTTGGAATCAACCACTGCTTGGGTTACTCAGGCCTAGTCTTGCTAGAACCAAATGCAAATATGCAAAGTCATTAGCCTTCCAAATATATGTGTTTCACGTGTTTAATGTGAAGACTGTATCACATGAGGCTTTTAAAACCGAAATTTTGGGGCCTCAAAGGGTGCCTTTCTCAAGGAAACATAGTAACATCACAATTTTTGCATGTTTGCATTTGGTTCTGGCTAGGCACAAACTGTGGTATTCACTTTCAGCACCCATCATTACTGGTCTTGAACTTGGCCCAAGCCTGGGTTTTTCTTTCCTATAAAACTCAGACCTGGTGGTTGACCAGCCCTGCACTGGATTCGGAGAAGTCCTTTCTCCTATTAATCTGTACGGTTTTCACAATGGATGTCAGCCTGTCTGGCTGGGAAGGTGTCCTTGGAAAGGCACGTTCCAGTCTTGTCCCCAGCCCACATTCCCAGATTAGACAATTGGTGATCAGACTTTCTTAATTGTCTTAGCGCATGGATGCTAGAGAATGGTCTCCTCACCGTGAAGTATTTTGGGAAATATGTCACCACTGTGGGAATTTGAACATAGATCAGTTGACATTCCACCTCAACCACATGTTGGACAGATTTGTGCCCAGTATCAGGGATTCAAAGGCCTTTGCATTGCATGCACTGGTGACACCATGGGATCATATCTGGCTGATATTCAACTTTTCTTGCTTAAGAAATCTTTCTCAGCTACTTCACAGACTTAAGATGGAGGGCGTTTATAATGATCCTGGTGGCACCAAACTGGCCCAGAAGGACTGGGTACTTGGACATTCTCTAACTCCTTTGAGACTCTCAATGGGAACCACCAGATCAGCCACACCTATTGTCTGGAGGACCAGTCTTCTATCCTACCTCATGGTCGCTGAATTTCATCGTTTGAAACCCAAGTCCTGAGAGATTGTTATTCCTACGCGGCTTGTAGCCTTGAAATCAACCTCTGTTAAGGTCCATCATCGCACTTGGTAGACTTGCCTCACATGTTACGAGGCATGGAATTCTTGTGTGTGTCCTGTAATGTAATCTAAGAAAAGCATTTTACAGACAAGTCAAATATCTTTATGTAAGTGTATATAAAACTATAAACAACCACATACTGTCACAACTTAAATCCCTCTCTTTAACATTTACTCATAATAATCATCTACTTTACTTGTTTGTGTATAGGCAGTCTACATAGCTCCTCTGAAGGCTCTAGTCCGTGAAAGAATGGAGGACTGGAAAGTGAGAATAGAGGAAAAGCTTGGTAAAAAGTAAGTGTCTTGTCAAATTCAATCTGATATTATCAGAAGCTGTAGTTTCATCTGTTTATGTGCTACGTCACATTAAGCCTGCTTTTACGTCTGAGCCCTATGTATGTTGCAGCAATTCCTCATTGCTTTCCATTTTTTTTCTTTAATTTCAAGATTTCTGTTTATTGTTAAATTTTAAAGATTTTATTTTATTACTATACTTATATTTTAAATGAACTATGTGCTTAGGTATACTGTTTTTTTTTTCAGAACAATCGTGCATAGAACTAAAACACAATGAACTAAACATACAGTAACAATGTGCTCTTAATTCACCAACAAAATGTATTTAAACATTCAAAAGAAGAAGTCCTAAAATTGCATGTAGTATTTTAAAAAAAATATTATATTATATTATAATTAAAGTATTAGTAAAGCCCCCAAAATCTTTAGTCTCTACAGTAAATTTGTATTACATTAGAGCTGCTAGTGGGTGGGTAGCTAGGAACCTGATAGGACGGGTAAGACTTTTGAATTGACAGTGGCTCTTCTTGTCATTGCAGTAAATGACAGGGTAGACCAAGCAACCAGCTGGCAAAAAATTCATAAAAGTAATTTTTATATACAGCTCTGTAATTTGATTTTGGAGGATATTCCCAAACTCACTGTGTGAAAAGATGCATTCAGGTTTACAGTGACTTTAATAATTACTAAATAAGCACACCCCATAGAAATTGTTGACTTTTGTACCTTATTTGAACAGTCAAACTACAAATCTAGATTCAGATACCTAAATAGCTAGGTGATATACTTGAACAAATGTCAAAAGCATTGGTATGTTTTCATTTTTCAAGATCTAAATGAATAAAATTTCATATTTGTCATTTGAACAAAGTAAATACACCCCAATCTTTATCACCACTTCAAATCCATTAGAATAAGTTCAGGGTTTCAGATTAGGTGCCAATGGTTAGAAGCTGCTTCAGAAGCTACAGAAAGTTGTGGATGCTTATGAGTCTGGCTGGGGACTTTAAAAGATTGCCAAATGATCTGAAATCAATCATTCCAAAGTAATCTGTAAATGGCATAGATTTCAAACTGCTGCTAATTTGTCAATTGCTAGCCATCCTAACAAATTCAACCCAAAAGCTTACCTCTGGATGATAAATTAAGTATTTAAGAATCCCAAAATATCATTGTGGGATGCTCAGATAACTCTTGCAACAGTTAGGGTCAAAGTGCATACATATGCAATTAGAGATAAATTGCATCAATTCCAACTGCATGAGAGGTGTTTTAAGAAAAAGTCTTTGCTGTCAAAAAAAGAACACTAGATCAAGATTACTGTTTGCCACTGACTGAAACCACGTGCTGAAGACTGATCAATCAAAGATAGTTGTTTGGCCACAGTAACAGTAGATATGTTTGTTGCAAACCGAAGATAGTACTTGAGGTTGAAGCAGCTGTGAAGCATGGTGGTGAAAATGTTATGGTTTTAGGTTGATTTGCGGCTTCAAGGCCTGGGCAGTTTGCAGTCATCAAGCAACTCATAGCAACTGTGAAGCATGGTGGTGAAAATGTTATGGTTTGGGGTTGCTTTGGCGCTTCAAGGTCTGGGCAGCTGGCAGTCATTTAGCTGACTTCATCCTGCATCATATCAAAGGGTGCATGAGGCCATGTGTCCAAAAGCTAAAGTTAAACCAGAAATGAATCTTTCATACATCATGGGACACAGAGTCAGGCTAATATTCATTACCTGCTGGGTTATACTCCATCTCCAGGTGAATGGACACTGGTAGATCAAAGTACTTCAGTTTTTTACCAGTGTCTGCAAGGTGGATGGCACAGTTTGTTTGAGCTCCCTGAGCGCTAGGTCTCTAGTCCCGCAAATGGTTCCTAAATGAATCAAGGGATTGACCGATCGGCTGCATTTGACACAGGCTTATTATGCTCAGATAAATGGTACCTGAGCCTCGCAAAGAAGACTCAAGATCCTGTGAGGTTGTGCCTGTAATGCGGCTTCCCGGCGCTGGACCCTGTGAAGTGGAATCCTGGACACCACAGCGCTAAGGCATTCCTGCAGGGTGCTGTACAGGTCCAAGGGAGTGGACTATAAACATGAAAAGGTTACCCAGTCCTTGAAGGTCCTCAAGTGACAGGAACCCGCCGTGATGGGTGAAGTTTGGGCTCTTAGTTTCTAAGCTGCCCTGTGCTGGACGGGTAAGTGAAACCCCTTTACTTATTATTGTGGGGTATCCCAGTGATTGTAACAATCAGTCAAGCTAGCTAGAGGCTGGACACCTGTGTGCGGTAACCATACGAGGGTGTTTTGGGCTAGCTGTGGGTGTTTGTAGAGTGTACCTTTTATGCTTGTGTCTGGCTGTTTTTTACCTGTATGATGGCGCACAATGGTTTCGCCATGTTGCCTTGGTTCACCATGGTGCATGTGCATTTGCAAGAGTGCCGCTGTGCTTAGCAGTTGTTTGTTTGGCGGCCATGGTGCACGTGCATTCGCAAAAGCGTCACTGGACTTAGCAGTTTGTTTTACGCACGTGGCTTCGCCGCACATGCACAGTAGCCTTTATCTGGGCTCACCAAGATTTGCATCATACGAAACCATTATACATCATATGAATATAGCCACACCCGTTCGCCGGGGCCAAGCACGCACTAAACATTCTAGCGCACACCGAGCTTATTTAAGCTGTGTAGGCCAAGCATGCGGTGCTTCCAGAAGGCAGCTGCGGGACACAGAGCAGGCTCTGAACAGGCACTTGCAGTGGTTCATTTCTCCTTACCCGGGTTATGTGAGTCACCAAGTGTTGCTTGGCAGGCTAAATGTGCTTAGCAGGATTGTTACATAGGGGCTTGGTGAGCCATATTAAAGGGTATTCCTTCTGAGGTGTTTTAATACTACACACAAGTATTCTCTTTTTGTGGCTAGTAAATGTCTTCAAAAAAGAGGAGCGGGACTAACACTACAGGGAAGGGCACACCTATGTTGTCAGTAATTCCTGATGAACCTAGTTGTATCCCTATTATTGTATCCCCTGAAGGACCGGGCAATCTGAGCTGCTGCGCCTATCTGGTATTGTGTCTACGGTCAACGCTGCTGCTTCACCCATTATCACCAAGGATGAACTGTCGTCAGCCCTAGCCAGATTAGAGCACAGTATTGCTGGCATGATTGCTTCCATCCCGCAGGGTGACAAGAAGCGTGACAGATCCCCCTCCCCGGAGCCTCCTAGTCTGGAGCCGGAATGGGTTGAGGATGGGGAAGAGCTTAAAGCTCAGGATTCTGTGGAGGGCCCGGCAGATGAGTCTGCTTCTGAGCAATCTGGACAAAAAGATATTCAGTTGATGTCTGCCTCTTAGTCGCAGAGGCTTTCGATCCTGACTCTGACCAAAATGGTTCGTTCTGCCTTTAAGTTGCCTCTTGCAGAGGTGACTGAGCCCCCTGGTCCTCTTTGGGATCCCTGAGACCTCTTTAGGCCGCACAGGCTTTCCCCCTACACTTCCTGTTGGAACAGGTGGTGTATGCTGATTGGGAACATCCTGACAGGATTTTTGTTCCTCCTAAGAGGTTTTCCCTTTTATATCCCATGGATGAAAAGTTTGTTAGAAAATGGAGCAGGCCAGCCGTAGATGCAGCAGTCTCTTCCTTAAACAAGAACTTAACTTGTCTGGTAGATAACGCACAGGACTTGAAAGACCCTGTTGACAAGAAATTGGAGTCATTATTAATGGCTTCCTTTTCTTTGGCCAGTTCAGCTATTCAGCCAGCTGTTGCAGCAATTGGTATCTGCCAGTCTGTAAAGGATCAGGTCAAATGGCCTGATAGGCCTAACCAGGAGAATGATCTGCCTGAAAGAAAGACAGAAATTCCTTGAGAGACAAAAACAGAACATTCCATAGCTCAACTCACCAACCAGTCTGCTAACTGACCAAATTAACCTGTCCAACAGTCTGCGTTAAAAACAGGGGTTTAGTTAGCTTGCATTTGCAAACTCATGCGTAAGCTGCAAGGCCTCCTCACAGCACCCTGTGTATGCTTGCAGTCCTAACACTACTGTATTTATAAGCATCCCCAGAATGTCTTTCATGATAGCCCTTCCATGTGCTCCTTGCTGTGATGGCCAGTTATAGGTGGGGGCAGGGGCCATTTGTTTGTTATTGGTGTATATTGGTCCAGGGACACACTGCACACCTTTGCTGCCATTGTGCTCCTGCTGGGTGTCCAGTGTGCTCCTGTTCCTTTAAGGGGGATTGGGCTGCCTCCAGACCCACCTGCCCCCCATCTATCCATTTAATGCTTGTGCTTCCATTGTGGAGACGCTTATAAATACAGTAGTGTTAGGACTGCAAGCATACACAGGGTGCCATGAAGAGGCCTTGCAGGTTACGCATGAGTTTGCAAATGCGTGCTAACTAAACCCCTGTTTTTAACGCAGACTGTTGGACGGGTTCATTTGGTCAGTTGGCAGACTGGTTGGTGAGTTGAGCTATGGAATGTTCTGTTTTTGTCTTTCATGTGATAGCCCTTCCATGTGCTCCTTGCTGTGATGGCCAGTTATAGGTGGGGCAAGGGCCATTTGTTTGTTATTGGTGTATATTGGTCCGAGGACACACTGTACACCTTTGCTGCCATTGTGCTCTTGCTGGGTGTCCGGTGTGCTCCTGTTACTTTAAGGGGGATTGGGCTGCCTCCAGGCCCACCTGCCCCTCATCTATCCATTTAATGCATGTGCTTCCATTGTGGAGACGATTATAAATACAGTAGTGTTAGGACTACAAGCATACACAGGGTGTCGTGAAGAGGCCTTGCAGCTTACGCATGCGTTTGCTAACTAAACCCCTGTTTTTAACGCAGACTGTTGGACAGGTTAATTTGGTCAGTTGGCAGACTGGTTGGTGAGTTGAGCTATGGAATGTTCTGTTTTTATCTTTCATGTGATAGCCCTTCGAAAAGTCAGCCTTGAAACCAGCTCAAAGTCTGAAGTATTTACGTCTGATCCTAGATACGGTTCAAGCAAGAGTATTCTTGCCACCTGTACGAATCTGTGCCCTATAGGTTCAGGTGCGTCAGATAAGGGACACCAGACAACCCTCCATTTGGCTCTGTATGAGTCTTCTATGGAGGATGGTATCCTCCTCTGAGTCAGAGCCCTATGCCCAGTTCCATTCCAGGCCTTTACAACAAGACATCTTGTTAGCTTGGAACAGAAGAGGACAAGCCCTGGATTATCCAATGTGCTTATCTCCTCGGGCACGCTTGAGCCTAAACTGGTGGTTGCAGGATCAGAACCTGCGAAAGGGAAAATCCTTTTTCCCAGTAACTTGGAGAGTACTGACTACAGATGCCAGTCTCTCAGGCTGGGGAGCGACCCTGGAAGGGCTCACAGCTCAGTGGAAATGGTCAGGGACAGAACAGATCCTGCCCATCAATGTCCTGGAATTACGGCAGTACGTCTGGCCCTACGGTTCTTGTCGGTGGAGCTTCGGGACTGCCCTATTGGGGTTCAGTCCAACAATGCCACTGCAGTGGCCTATATAAACCACCAAGGTGGTACCAGCTCAACTCTGAAGGAGGTGAACCACATAATAGCCTGTGCCGATTATCTCAGCCGCCAGCAGATCTGCCCATTGGAATGGTCCCTACACCCAGGGGTGTTCCAGGAAATTTGCCAGCGTTGGGGATGGCCAGAGGTCGACCTATTGACATCCAGGTTTGACAACAAGTTACAGCAATTTGTGTCCCGAACAAGGGATCCTCTGGCAGTCGGAGCAGATGCTCTGATAGTTCCATGGAGCCAGTACTCCCTGGTTTATGCTTTCTCTCCAATCCCTCTCCTTCCACATTTGTTGCACAGGATTCGGAGAGAGGGGGTTCTGGTCATTCTGGTGTCACCAGCCTGGCCCAGAAGGCCCTGGTTCCCTGAGATTGTGAGACTGACAATAGACGGGCCATGGATGCTTCCACATTGCCCCGATCTACTTTCTCAAGGTCCTATATTCCACCACAATTTACAGTCTCTAAATTTGACGCCATGGCTATTGAAGCCAGGATGCCAAAGGACTGTGGCATCTCGGGACCAGTGGTGTCTAACCTAGTGAATGCTAGAAATGCTGTCACTGGGAAGATTTTTCATAAGGTCTGGAAGACTTATATTGCTTGGTGTGAAGCCAGAAAATGGTATCCTCCGAAATACGTGATTGGGAGAATTCTCTCTTTTTTACAGTCGGCTGTGGAAATCAGATTGGTTTTGAGTACAATCAGAGGTCAGATTTCGGCCTTGTTAGTATTCTTCCAAAGTCCTCTAGCATCCCATTTGTTAGTCAGAACCTTTATGCAGGGGGTGACTCACTTGCTTCCCCCCATTAGGTCACCTATGTGTCCTTGGGACTTGAACTTGGTGCTGTCTGTGTTACAGAAACAACCATTTGAACCTATCAAGAAAATTCCATTAAACTTGCTGTCACACAAACTAGCCTTCCTGATGACCATCATCTCGGCTAGAAGGGTGTCAGAGTTGGTGGCTCTTTCGTGCAGGGAACTATACTCGATCCTTCACCACGACAGGGTCGTGTTATGACATGTTCCATCCTTTTTGTCAAAAGTAGTGTCGGCCTTTCATTTAAATCAGGACATTATTTTGCCTTCTTTTTTCTCTCAGCCTCGCTCGGCGGAAGAGAGACGACTGCATTCATTGGACGTTGTTCGGGCAGTCAAGGTTTATTTGTCTAGATCCGTGGAGATCCGAGAATTATACTCCTTTTTTTTTACCAAAGGGACCCAAGAAGGGGCAGGTAGCTTCCAGACTTCCAATGTCATTTGGGTCCATCAATTGGTCATTCAGGCCTATGGTCTAAAAACATAAATCTCCTCCCTTTAGGGTGAGAACTCATTCTACCAGGGGTGTAGGAACCTCCTGGGCTTTTCGCCATAAGGTATCTGTGGCTCAGATTTGTAAGGCTGCTACCTGGTCTTCAGTGCATACGTTCACAAAATTTAATCAAGTGGATGTTCGAGCACCCGAGGATTCGGGTTTTGGCCACAGTGTACTGTGGGCTGCCGTATAAGTTCTGATGGCTATTATTTGGCAGGGTGTCTCCCTCCCCTCAAGGCTATTGCTCTGGGACGTCCCAGCAGGTAATGAATATTAGCCTGACTCTGTGTCCCATGATATATGAAAAAGAAAATAGGATTTTTTCATCATACTTACCTGTAAAATCCTTTTCTTTGAGTACATCATGGGACACAGAGATCCCTCCCCTCTTTTTTGAGGATTCAGTGCCTGCTACAAAACTGAAGTACTTCCTGTATGGGAGGGGTTATATAGGGGGTCACTTCCTGTCTAAAGACTTTTGGTCTACCGGTGTCCATTCACCTGGAGGTGAAGTATAACCCAGCTGGTAATGACTAATAGCCTGACTCTGTGTCCCATGATGTACTCAAAGTAAAGGATTTTACAGGTAAGTATGACAAAAAAAATCCCATTTTCAACACAATAATGACCCAAAACACTAGCAAAATGACCAAGGAAAGGCCTAAGGAAAAAATGTAGAGCGTTATGGACTGCCCTAGCTTTTGGTTTCTAGTAACATTTTGTAGGTGATTTGGAAACAGGCATTTCATGCAAGGAAACCCACAAACACCTTGCATTTAAAAGAATTTTGCAGAGATGTGGTTAATGTAACCTTGGATTAAAAAAAAAAATCACTAGATGTTCATGTCAAAAAGTGGTGAGTAGTTACAAAATGCCTAAAAAAGTAATTGCTGCTGCAGGGGACAATAGCTGATTTTGTTGCTAAAGGTGTGCTTACTTTACCACAGTACATCATTATATCTATTGATATTTTTGTTGAATAAATAATTAAAAAGTCAAATGAGTTCTTTTTCAAGTATATTGTCTTTATCTGTCAGTATTGTTTGAACAAAGATCTAATGTTTGCCTATTCAAATATGTTTTAAAAAAATAGTGAACAGTTTCCATGATTCCACACTTAAAGTAGTATTAACTTTCAGAATTTTTTAGCTGAACACATTAAGCAAAATAAAATAAACTTTCTCTATAAACTAGTTTTTAAAATTCTTACTATATCACTTTCAAGTTTACAACTTTCAATGTTGCTTACTCGTGCTGTCTCTGTGCTGATTTCCACATCCAGTTTTCATAGGAAATCGTTAACAGTAGACAGTTCAGTCTATTACCTTGGAGAAGAGAGGGGGATGAGGAAGGAGGAACAGGGGAGTATCTTGCCATCTTACGCTATGGAGCTGTGTGTTTCTAGTTCTGCACAGTGTAGGGAGATACAACTCTAATCCCTATATGCAAGGGTGGCTCAATTTGATGCTGAAAGAGAAATGAGTTACCTTGAAACAGGCCATTTAGGGCAGCAGTCATGGCACCAACTAAAACACATGCAGTGATTAAAAAATAAAGAAGCTATGTACCCAGTGAGTGATTAAATTAGCTGATGAAAGTGCTTAAACGAACTGAGGGTTTAAAAACCCTCATATATATCAGTATTTTTGCACACAATTTAGTATGAGTTATATAGCCTAAATCTCCTAGAATTCTGTAATTCCTGTTCTAATTCTACAAGAATATCCTTTATATGTTTTTGGGAACATACAGTGCATTCATAAAGTATTCAGACCCCCTTCATTTTTTTCAGTTTTGTTATGTTGCAGCCTGATACAGTTGTTTAAATGCATATTCTTTTTACTTGCCGACAGACTCACACACATATACATCAGCAGAAAGGCACAGGCAGGCAAATGGGCGTACCTGTACGTCCCTTTGAATTTGCCACCTGTCGATGTTCGCTGGCTGCCCGCGATTGCGGTGAGGAGAGGCAGAATGGGGAGATGCCTATGTAAACAAGGCATTTCCCTGTTCTGCCTAGCAACATGACAGGGAGCTACTGCTCCCTGTCATGTTGTAGTGAGCCCATCCCCCCACAGTTAGAATCACTCCCTAGGACACACTTAACCCCTTGATAACACCCTAGTGTTTATCCCCTTCCCTGCCATTTATGTCATTTATACAGTAATCAGTGGCTATTTGTAGCTCTGATTGCTGTATAAATGACAACGGTCCCAAAATAGTGTCCGATGTGTCCGCCATAATGTCGCAGTCCCGATAAAAATTGCAGATCGCCGCCATTACTAGTAAAAAAAATAATAATAATAATAAAAATGCCATAAATCTATCCCCTATTTCGTAGACGCTAAGAAATTCGTTTTTTTATTTATTTTTGGGGGGATATTTATTATAACAAAAAGTAAAAAAATTTGCTTTTTTTTTTCAAAATTGTCGCTCTTTTTTTGTTTATCGCGCAAAAAATAAAAACCACAGAGGGGGACCAAATACCTCCAAAAGAAAGCTCTATTTGTGGGAAAAAAAGAACATCAAATTTTGTTTGGGTACAGCGTCGCATGACCACGCAATTGTCAGCTAAAGCGACACAGTACAGAGTTGCAAAAGATGCTCTGGTCAGGAAGAGGGTAAATCCTTCTGGGGCTGAAGTGGTTAAATAAATTCACAGACATTTCTAAAATTCTGTGTTCACTTTGTCATTATGGGGTACTGAGTGTAGATAATGAGAAAGAAAATGTATTTAAACAAATGAAGTATCAGGCTGCATCATAACAAAATTGAAAAAAGTAACAGGGGTCTGAATACTTGCTGTGTGTTTCCAAGAGGCACACTTTTAAACTTAAAACAGTGTGTTTCAGCAAGTGCAGATATTTAAATATGTATGACTATTGTGCATTGCATTTTAGTTTCTTTGCTTGAGCAAGTATCTTAGTTCTTTGTGCAACCTTTTTTATTTATAGCCTGTGCAAGGTCATAAGTTGTATGATTTAATATTTTAGTTTGGGTAAGCAATTAGCATAGCAGCTAATGGACTGAAATGCTTATTGTTTTTCCTGTGGTTTGCTGTTTCTGTTTCTATTTTTCTTCAACTCGCCAGTTGGCTGCTGAACACAAAGCTTGACAATATGATGAGATTTCATTAATGATGTGTTATTTATCTTTAGGACTAGTAGAATAGTATTACCCATTATGCACACAAATAGAACTAATCAAGGCTGACAAAATGTTGTCAACTCAAATTACATTTTACACAGAACAGAAACCCATATAGAACATAACACTGCTTCCCTCCAGGTCTGTCCACTCCCCCAAAGACAATTAATAGTGAAGGGTCTCTCCCACTGCCTTCATTCTAGGCAGGTGATACAGACGTCATTTCTTTTTTGTTCAACCAGCAGGTTGAACAAAAAAAAAAAAATGAATTGACTTCCCCATCCACACATTCGATGTGGATAGGGAAATCAGTGTCCCTGAGATATTTCATTCTGCCGACAGAGAGCCTTCCCTGACGGCAGGCTGGTTTATACACAAGTCGATCAATAGATTGACTTGTGTACAACAAGCTAGCCCATACATGGATAAAAATCTGTCCAGTTCCTGCTGAACCAACCAAATTTTGATCCATGTGTGGACAGCTTAAGCACCCATGGACATCTTATAGGATAGCTTTCTAGCCCTATATGTGTTCATCAGCTACGCCCGCTCTTTCCTTGCATGTCTTACAAACTTGATATTAAAAGGAAGAAAAACAGATAATTCATGTTGTTAAACAAAATTAGGCGATTCTCTTGCTCCAGTTTTGAGTGTATAAGCCATTTAAAAATCCACCTTATCTAGGAAGAAATGTTCAGAAATTATTTTTTTTAAACCATTTTGAAGTGGCTTACATTTTTTCACATCAATTAAAAACTTTGCTTCTTAACAGAGTTGTTGAGCTGACGGGCGACGTCACTCCTGATATGAGAGCTATTGCTGAAGCTGACCTCATTGTCACTACCCCAGAAAAGTGGGATGGAGTCAGCAGGAGCTGGCAGAACAGAAGTTATGTACAGAAGGTGGCCATTCTAGTCATTGATGAAATCCATTTGCTTGGTAAGATATGCCAAATCCAACTAGCAAAAATATTTTAGATGTTGCAAAAGGAAATCATTTTGTCAATGTACATTGTGTGACTTAACATTTTGCATTTTTTTGTTTTTTTAGGGGATGAAAGAGGACCTGTACTTGAAGTTATTGTGTCCCGAACAAACTTTATTTCCTCACACACAGAGCAGACCGTGAGGGTTGTTGGCTTGTCAACAGCTCTGGCAAATGCTAGAGATCTTGCTGATTGGTTGGGCATTGGGCAGGTAGGTGAGCTTTTTTTGGGGTTACACAAGCTAAAAATAACATGTAGCTTTATCTTGTCCACACTATTATTTCAACTATCTCGCTATTTACTTTTTTGTATTGGATAAATGTGATTGTGCATTACCACTCCCAATTAGTAGTTGGGTCTATCCTCTTATCCAAGAACTTCTTTTGTCCCTCCTGCTACTCATAGTGCAGACTGTGATTTATTTTGGATGTACTGGAAGCTGCTGAAAATCCTGCCTGCTTGTGAGTTTCAGTTGCTGAAACTCACAAGGAAAAGTTTAGGAAAAATGTATGGTTACAAACAAGTGACCAAGTTCTGTAGTAGCTATAAATACAACTCCTGGACATGTTTACATTTTTCTCTACAAGCTGCAGATTTGAACTCTGTATCTTAAAGCAGAACTTCACCTAAAATGGGAAGTTCTGCCTTTCCCCCTCCACTACCACTTTTTTTTTGGGGGGGGGGGGGTTGTGTTGTTTTTTGGGAGTGGTTACTTATTTCTGATAGGTACCCTCTCCCACATTTTCGCTCTTCTCGCCAAGGCCTCTTGGGACAGGTCACAAGTACAAGTAGTAAAAAAAAAAAGTAGGAAGTCACAGCTGGCTTCCCTCAAGCAAGTTTGCAGCACCGGGAACTCAAAGACCAGTGAAGAACTGGCCGGGTGATAACAGCACTGGACTCTTGGACTGGTAAGTATCTGTTTATTAAATGTCAGCATCTACAGTATTTGTAGCTCCTGACTTTTAATTGTATTTATTTTTTTTTACAAAAGACTGTAGATCCTCTTTAATTTGTTTTTCATCCAATGGTGTTTAATAAAGTCTTATGCCATAACATTTTAGATGGGACTGTTTAATTTTCGTCCATCTGTGCGACCTGTTCCATTGGAGGTGCATATTCAGGGATTCCCGGGACAACACTACTGCCCTCGAATGGCTAGCATGAATAAGCCATCTTTTCAAGGTAAGTGTCAGAATTTATTAAACTATAAATTTAACGGTTTTGAATGGCAGCACTAAAGTGAAAAAACTTCCAGGCTATCAGAGCTGGCTGCATAAATGCTAATCTTTCCCAAATGTTGTGTTGTGGAAGGGGGTAACAAATTGGAACACAGGTAAAAATAGCAGGACCTTATCATTGGTTGTTAACTCATAGGGAGTATGTCACCAATTATTTTTTTAAAGGGAATACTGCCTAAGTTCTGAGGAAATCTGTGAGCCGATCCCACAAGCAGGAACTGTCATTTGTGGAGGTGCTCTGTACCCCAACAGTGTACAAAATGCCTCAATGTTGCCATATTGCATTAAATTTTACAGAAAAGTACAGCATTTTAAAAATATCATAGCATATACAATTGCTTCACAAGCCACACTGTAATTTATTATTAAATAAATTACAGTATGGCTTGTGAAGCAATTGTATATGCTATGATATTTTTTTTTTGGCCTAGGGTATACAGTATACATGGATGCATGGAAGACACATAGGTGCATATATACAGTGGACATACAGTATATGCTGAGTGTATGGAGTGTCACTATTTTTGTCAAATTCATGAACATAAGGAGTTATTCTGAAGGGACTCATGGGGCTGATCATATATTTTTTTTTTTTGTACTCCTAGGTAAGCTTCTCGGATGATAGGTACATTTAGTCCCTTTTGGCTCCTCTGTAATCATTGGAGCAACTATCGATTTCTCTGGGCTGTTCTAAATCTCACAGATATCTGCAGATATCTTTGCTTTCCCCTGCATTCTGGAGATTTCCAAAACATACAGGCCAAATGGGCAGTTTAAATATTTATTGTCCTGCAGCCAATCCCGAGGGAGGTGTACCCAGTATGTGGCTGGGGGTACAAAAATAGTCTGGGGTCTGGAATAGCCCCGTTCTTGTCATGCTGGAGAAGTTCCCAGCCTCAGGGTCAGCTGTCCTTTTGAAACAGTTCTGCTGGAGTCTGCCAATGTTAATCGAGGTGTAATAGAGCTGTGGGAGCTAACTAAGCAGTTTCTGTTCTGGAGAACTCACTGATCGTGCTTTGTGGAGACTGAAAGGGAGCGTGCCCTGGGATACTGACCTAAACTCAGGATCCTAGTTACTGTGTGCTGTTCTACTTTTCTGAGACAGCTCTTACAGGGTCAAGTTTCTAGCCCTTTGTTTCTGGCTTAAAGACTGTTCAAAGACGTGTCACCTAGTGAAATGTGTCGTCCTGTTGCAAGTCAATATTTTTGGAGTATTCCATACACCCTAACTCCTCTCCTATTACAAGTTCTACAAGGAATAATATCTTAAAGAGACATTTCATAGACTCTGTACTGGAGTCAGAGTGAATGGACTGTTGAGATTGGTAGCCTCTGCACTGTTTGGAGAAGAACCAGTTAAAACATGTGGCTCCTCACCACTGTTGAGATTCCCCCTGAGTGTTGATGTATGTTTGCTCGGGCTGGTGGGCACATTAATTCCCTGTTGGGCTCTTAGGACCCTTGTTAGTCTGCTGCTTTTATATGCCCATAAGGCCATTACCTTGAAGTGGAAGTCTAAGGAGGCCCTTGCTTACAATTTTGGAAAATCTAGGTAAATAAGGTGATACCCCTTTATAAAAACAACTTATGAATCTTGTGGGTGTTCTCGAAAGTTCAACAAGGTGTGGGACTTATGGCTAGATTCTCCATCAATGGCCACATAGTACCCGATTCTAGTTATTGGGTGATTGCATCCTCTATGATTTCAGGACAAAGGTGATCTGAGAAATCTCAGTGGTTATCTGGGAAAATAAATGTGATATATTCATTATTGTTTGTGGTGTGCTGCACGATAATGCAGAGGCCCTTCCATTTTTCTTTATTTCAAAACTTATTTCTTAACTGTGTACTCCTTCTAACTGAGCTGAGTGAAGATAATTAGAGATGTTTGTTTTGTTGTTTACCTTGAGTCGGGGAATGCCCAGAGGCTCTGTTTTGTACCAGTTAATTCTTTAAAACCAATCAAAAGAATTAAAACAAAACGAAAAAAAAAAAACATGTGGCTCCTACAGGGGTAGCACTATGTTTATTATCATACATATTTCATATTATTACAATAGTTGGATGTGTTTTTAGCCTATTTAACTATTTTTAAATAATTCTGTATAGCCACTTTTGTAATTTTTACACCTCAACTAGAGTTGGAGAATACAGCAGTATTACCTGCCTGTCCCTAGACTGCAAATTGGACAATATAGGAGCAGGAACACACTGATAAGTCATCAACTCTAATCAAAGTGCTACTTTTCTCTCTCCCAGTTACCAGAAGTCATATGCTGATTTCCACAGACCTCTAATGCTTATGCCTTTACAAATATGTTTACATGCCCTTCAGTATATCTACAGTATCTCACAAAAGTGAGTACACGCCTCACATTTTTGTAAATATTTTATTATATCTTTTCACTGAAGAAATTACACTTTGCTTCAATGTAAAGTAGTGAGTGTACAGATTGTATAACAGTGTAAATTTGCTGTCCCCTCAAAATAACTCAACACACAGCCATCAATGTCTAAACCACTGGCAACAAAAGTGAGTACACCTCTAAGTGAAAATGTCCAAATTGGGCTCAAAGTGTCAATATTTTGTGTGGCCACCATTATTTTCCAGCACTGCCTTAACGCTCTTGGTCATGGAGTTCACCAGAGCTTCACAGGTTGCCACTGGAGTCCTCTTCCACTCCTCCATGACAACATCACGGAGCTGGTGGATTTTAGAGACATGCTTGGCCAGTCCATCACCTTTACCCTCAGCTTTTTTAGCAAGGCAGTGGTCGTCTTGGAAGTGTATTTGGGGTTGTTATCATGTTGGAATATTGCTCTGCGGCCCAGTCTCCGAATGGGGGGGGGAACATGCTCTGCTTCAGTATGTCACAGTACATGTTGGCATTCATGGTTCCCACAATGAACTGTAGCTCCCCAGTGCTGGCAGTACTTATGCAACCCCAGACCATGAGACTCCCACCACCATGCTTGACTGTAGACAAGACACACTTGTCTTTCTACTCCTCATCTGGTTGCCACCACACATGCTTTACACCATCTGAACCAAATAAGTTTATCTTGGTTTCATCAGACCACAGGACATGGTTCCAGTAATCCATGTCCTTAGTCTGCTTGTCTTCAGCAAACTGTTTGCGGGCTTTCTCATGCATCATCTTTAGAAGAGGCTTCCTTCTGGGGCGACGGCCATGCAGACCAATTTGATGCAGTGTGTGGCGTATGGTCTGAGCACTGACAGGCTGACCCCCCACCCCTTCAACTTCTGCAGCAATGCTGGCAGCACTCATACGTCTATTTCCCAAAGACAACCTCTGGATATGACGCTGAGCACGTGCACTCAACTTCTTTGGTCCACCATGGCGAGGCTTGTTCTGAGAGGAACCTGTCATGTTAAACCGCTGTTTGGTATAGGTCACCGTGCTGCAGCTCAGTTTCAGGGTCTTGGCGATCTTCTTATAGTCTAGGCCATCTTTATGTAGAGCAACAATTATTTTTTTCAGATCCTCAGAGAGTTCTTTAGCATGAGGTTCCACGTTGAACTTCCAGTGACCATTATGAGAGAGTGAGAGCGATAACACCAAATTTAACACACCTGCTCCCCATTCACACTTGAGACCTTGTATCACTAATGAGTTACATGACACTGGGGAGGGAAAATGGCTAATTGGGCCCAATTTGGACATTTTCACTTAGGGGTGTACTCACTTTTGTTGCCAGTGGTTTGGACATTAATGGCTGTGTGTTGAGTTATTTTGAGGGGACAGCAAATTTTACACTGTTATACAAGCTGTACACTCACTACTTTACATTGTCGCAAAGTGTCATTTCTTCAGTGTTGTCACTTGAAAAGATATATTAAAATGATTACAAAAATGTGAGGGGTGTACTAATTTTTGTGAGATACTGTACTACTTTCTTTATTCCTTCCTTCCTTATTATTTCCTTCCTTTCTTTGAACACATAGTTCCCGGGTTACAAACAAGGTTTGTTCCCAAGTTAAATTTGTATGCAAGTCGGAACAGGTAAATTCTTTAAGTGTAACTCCACCCGAAAAAATAATTTTTACCTTTTTTTTGATTAACACTGTGAAGGGTTAACACCCCTCCCAGTGTAAGGTTTGTTTTGTTGTCGGTGCCCCTGTTGAGAATATTTCACCTCACTTTCTGTCCCTATGTCAATTAGATTTTGAACATTTTGGGTTGTTGTGGAAACAAGGATTGGTGATTAAGCTTCAGTGGAGACATCTTTTCCCCATGATAACTCTTCGGCCCCTTTCACACAGTTGTCTAGCGGAATCCACTTGCTCAGCGGGGAATCTCTCCCCTGGTCCCCGCTGAGCAGGCGGAGGACAGGTCCATGTCTGCTCCACTATGCAGAACAGACACGGACACAGTCCCGCTCTCCTCTATGGGGCAGTCCATTTCCATCCGTTGCCATCCGACCCGCCGGATGGATGGAAAATAGGAGGGGTTCGATCAAGTCTGCCTAAAACACTGACAGGCGGACCTGATCGGACAGCCCGTGTGAAAGGGGCCTTACAAGAGTATACAGGAGGGTAGATTTCCTCTTGCTTCCTGTTGTCTTCCTCTGTAAGTATGAGTCGTATGTAAGTCAGATGTTTGTAACTCAGGGACTGCCTGACTTGTACAGTGCCTTGAAAAAGTATTCATACAACCAAAAACGTAAATGTATTTTATTGGGATTTTATGTGATAGACCATAACAAAGTGGCACATAATTGTGAAGTGTAAGGAAAATGATAAATGTTTTTTATTTTATTTTTTTACAAATAAATATCTAATAAGTGTATTTGTATTCAGTCCCTCTTTAGTCCGATACCCCTAACTAAAATCTAGTGGAACCAATTGCCTTCAGAAATCACCTAATTAGTAAATTGAGTCCACATGTGTGTAATTTAATCTCAGTATAAATACAGCTGTCTGTGAAGCTGTTAGAGAACTTTAGTAAACAAACAGCATCATGAAGGTCTTGCAATGTGATATTGTGTATGTTGCTATACCTTTTGTGTTTGACAACAATAAAAATCAGTTGTAAGCAAAAAAACTAAATCTTTTGCTGAAGTTTGCTAGGAAAACAGCACTTTTAGTTCATTCATTTCCTTGTGTCTCAGAGCTGCCGATCCTGTAGTGATGTGAAGGGCAGTGGAAGGAACCAGTGAGCCCTGCGGGGTACCAGGGAGATTAACAATCCTGTGCTATCAACAGGACAAAATAAAAGATTTTCAGGCCCTAAAACGAAATGACAACGTGACTAACTTACCCTTCTGGACTTACTTGCAAGTCAGAAGTTACATCAGTAGCAACCATAAGACAGGTGACTTCTCTAGACCTTTGACAGACTTTGAGTCGGTGTGCCACACGGGCGATCCGGTCAGTAGAACAACTCAACTATTATGCTTGGCTACAGAATGCAAAGGCTCCCATGGAGGACAGACTCAGAAGGCAGTGGTCTGATTTGCTGCAGGTAAACATAACTCCTAAACAATGGAAGAACGCTTGCATTTTATCACACAAGTGCTCTATCAGCACCAAAGTACAAGAGACAGCATACAAACTGCTGACCCAATGGTACCTAACACCAGTGAAATTAAATAAATGGTTTCCCCAGGCATCAGACCGCTGTTGGAGATGCTTGGGAGAAAGTGGTTCCTTGATACATATTTGGTGGCAATGCCCTTTAATTGCACGCTACTGGGATAGGGTTCGAGAACTTATTAAATCAATTACAGAAACGACTCTAATATTGGATGCAGCGTGTTGCCTATTGCACATTACAAGCTGGCCTTTAAAAAAATACAAGCGTTCTCTCACAAAACATTTGTTGAATGCTGCCAAATCTCTCGTTCCAATTCACCGGAAATCGCAGCGGGTTCCAGCAATAGCGGATTGGCTTCATAGGGTCGCAGAGCTCTATGAAATGGAAGATACTCTGGCTCAAGCGATTGAACAGGTCCACAGTTTCCTTGAAACATGGCGTCCATGGAATGTTTTCAAATACTCCAAAGTTTTTTCCGACATCATCAATGTTTAGACTAGGGTACCAGTCTAGTAGTGGGCCTAGTTATAAGGCAACAATAGAGTAGCGTTGGAATGGAATGGCTGTACTGCGTGGATGGTCTAATGTGGTGATAACCTAGAATATAAAATGGTCAGAAATTCTACCTTTTCTCTTTTGCTGTTTTCCTTCCTTTCTTTCTTTTTCTGATTTAGTTAACAAATCAGATGGTCAAATTTACCAACTCTCATATAAGATTAATAGGATTAGACAAGATGATCTGTGACAGCAAAGGTTCATTCATACTGAGAAAACACTGTTTTGACGGTCACAACCGACTATAATGCATTAACCTTTATACTTTGTTCTAAACAATTATTCTATAGATAAGATGTAAACTCAGGTCGATTTTTTTTCAAAGTTATTTTAAATGTATGGAATTATTGAGCTTTTTAGTAATATTTATTAGGTAAATAGGAAAACATGTTCATATTAGCTGGTTATATACATGATTTTATAAGATTTATTTATAATTGTTACGTCTTTATGCATTATGGCCACAGTCAGCCCATCTGCACAATAACATTTTGTATCCAATGCACATTATTAAAAATGTGCCTAGAATGTGGTATGGTAAATGTTTCCGCCATAGATAAATGGTCTCTTGTTTAGGTATTTGGGTGGTATTTATGATATCTCATTCTTGGAAATAAAATTTACATCATGGCCTGTAGTGTCTTGTGAAATTAATGTTTAGCTTTTCTAATTAGCCTTCTGACAGCATGGTTTCATTGATGGGAATTTTAAACTGGTCTTGACTATTCCAATTATTTATAGGCTGCAGAAATGCTATGTAAAAACCACTAATGAACAATAAATCAGACTCTTGCTGTTTAATCGCACCTGTTCTAGGGGGAGCAAAAACACATTAGATCTTCAGTTTCCAGATTCTACAAGGCTGCATGTGTATATAATGATGATGTATTTCCACAGGCTCATTTGTAGAATACACGAGCAATCTCCTATAATTCAGCAGTTGTAATCTTTGTATTAGACAACTTCTGATTAGTTATCCCAGAGCGACCTTATCACATGGGGTAGTTTGTTGCATTATTGACTTTCCCTTGGGCACTGTGTAAGTAGAGTAGCAATTTGTCCCCATGTTCACTATAATGTCCAGGGACCAAAATCTGCGTTAGCTGTAAAATTGTCAGTAAGTTTTTAGATCTGCGTTAGCATCCTAGCACTTTTGTTAAAACTGCTATTTATGCCAAAAGCAAACACAATGCTATCACTTTTTTTTCACAATTGAGGAAACAAAATTTGTATTGAAAAGTGGACATTTTTGGCTTAATATTTGTGTTTTCATTCCTAATTATCTTTCTTGGTTGGTTTTAAAAAGAAAGACTTAATAAAATTTGTGTTCAATTTTTATAGGAAAAAAAATGTAGTTAAGGTGTTGAAAGGGCAGTTGTGCCCCACAAGGAGAGAGAGAATTTTAGAAATGTTGAAATCTGACTTCAAAAAGATGTGCACTGTATGTGTTTAGAGTTTTGAGCAAATTCAAGAATTTTATATTGCCATTTTAAGGCCTCATGCACACTGGGTGTTTGTCCAGCTCTTCTGGAGAAAAGTAAGGTCAAAAACGCGCCTAAAGCTGCATATTTGTGAATATGCTTAGGCAAGCTCTTGAGTGTTCAATTTCATTGGTCATAAAAATAATTTATTCTGGCCATTAAAATTCCTTAATGCTCAAACACTAAACGTACCCAGCGTTAACACACTTTTAGATGCGTTTTCTAACCTCTGCCTGCTCTGCTAATAATAATCCTTCTATATTACGGTCTATGCCCTCATTAAAGACCTATTAATTTCTTGTCCTAATGTTACAACAGGGAGTGAAGAAAATCCCCTCAGTGGGACACAAACAACAGTGAAACCCTTACACATTCATATATTTTATTAAATAAAGAAAAAAAAATGAATTTTTACTGGTTTTATTTTAAAGTGCCAAAAAGCCAAAAATGTTTTTTCCTTAATGCATTCCCTGCATTAAGGTAAAAAATGCCCCAGTATTTGTATCACCCCCTCACCTTCATATAAATTTGCTTGAGTTCTGTCTCGATCCAGCATTGTGCCTGTCTGCAGCAGCACCGGACTCTGTTCATTTCCTCACAGGATACAGAGGCAGCATCAGGAGCCATTCGCTCCTGCTGCTATCAATCACATCCTGTGAGGAGGGAGCGGGGGGCACAGCCGAGCTGCTCTGCGTGTGTCTATAAACACAAACAGCCTGGCGCAAGAGGGAGCCCGCATGCCTGTTTTCATAGAAGGGGTTTGCTATAGAGCAGGCGCAGAAGAGGTGAAGCAGACAGCATCAACAGGAGACCCCAGAAGAGGAGGTTTAGAGCCGCTCTATGCAATACCATTGCACAGAGTAGGTAAGTATACCGTGTCTGTTATTTTATTAAAACAAATTTACCTTTGCAACTGCTTTAAGCCTTCACTGTCTTTATTTAAGTTATTAGATCTACTGGTGCTGTGCTTATATCTGCCTGGACTTTTTTTTCTGCTACAGCACTGGTCTGCGAGCAGGGGAAAAACGGGACAATTCTTGTTTGAATATTACTTCAGTGGGTATTGTTTTGCTAATTGAGAGTTCATTTTTTAAGGAAGCAGGGTGAACAGCAGCATGTTTTAGGCTTCATGTACATTACATTTACCACTGCCGTGGCCACAGGTAAATGCAAAATGTAGCAAAATTGCACGATTAGGAGAGGGAGGTTAAAGCTCCCCTAAATGCTGATAAAAGCCTATGTGTACATTGACACATAGGTATTCATGGAGTTGAGATTAAGCACTTTGGCAAAAAAACGGCAAAAGCTCCTAAAAAAAAGTTTAGGAGCTGCTAGTGAACAAGAAGCCTAACAATGACTGTGTGGAGATAATGCTATATGTAGTATCTTATAGGCATTATTGTTGCCCTTATCTCAGACATTAATGCTACTCTTGTCAATAGACTCACACAGGAAAGTTATGATAGTTTGCCTAGGGCAGACATTTTAAAACCAAACCTTGTGTGTAAGAATTAGCCTTATCCTTATCAGTGACTTAGCAATATCAGGATCATCTTCATCGCTATCAAAAACTTCTGTGCACATTATGTGTGTTTAGTAAGGTCTAGCGTTAATGCCCACATTAGATCTGTTATTTTGCTTATAGTTTTTATGAACCTTTTTGATAAGCCAATTTAACTTTTATCTCCTTTATGACCAGACCATTTTTTGCTATTCAGCAATGCTTTAACTGCCAATTGCCCGGTAATGCAACACTGTACGCATATTAATTTTTTTTAATTGTTTTTACACAAATAGAGCTTTTTTTAGTGTTATTTGATCACCACTGTGTTTTTTTATTTTTTGTATTATATACATGAAAAGAGACTGAAAGTTTTGAAAAACTAAATGTTTTACTTTGTTATAAAACATATCCAATAAAATCAAATTTCTTCATAAATTTAGGTCAAAATGTATATTGCTACATGTCTTTGGTAAAAAAAAAAAAAAAAAAATCCCAATAAGTGTATCTTAATTGGTTTGTATAAAAGTTATAGCATCTTGAAACGGTGGGGTAGATTTACTAAAATTGGTGCACTCACACAATCTGGTGCAACTGTGCATGGTAGCCACTCAGCTTCTAACCTCAGCTTGTTCAGTTAAGCTTTGGCAATAAAACCTGGAAGCTGATTGATTTATATGCAGAAGTGAGCCTGATTTTCCACTCTCCAGATTTAGTAAATAAACCCCAATGTGTGTGTGTGTATATATATATATATATATATATATATATATACAAGAAAAAATATATTTAGTTTCTTTATCGTACATCATGGCACACAGGGCCTCAAACAATTACTTAATGGGTTATGGGCCACCTTAAGGTGTTGACACTGGTATACCCAATACAGGAAGTTGACTCCCCTATAAAACCCCTTCTCCTTCCAGGATTACCTCAGTTTTTTCGCCAGTGTCTAAGGCGTTGGTCACGAGTGAAGATGTGCTCCGAGGAGCTCCAGGAGGGATCCATGCTGGATTTAAAAAAACCTCCACAACCGGATCCATCCACGCCACTGCGGCCACAGGATGGTACCCGTGTCTCGCATAGAAGAACAAGGTTTTGCCTGTAACGCTTCTCTTTGAGGGCTGGACCCTAGGAACCAGGACTCTTTTAGGTCTTGCTACATTACCTAAAGTTGTCCTGAAGGGTGTTATACAGGTCCAAAGGAGTGAAACCCCTTTTAAAAGGGACCCTGTCTTTGAAGGTTTAACTACGCTGCCCGCCGTGATGGGTGAAGTTTGGATCTGTCTGTTTTCAGCAGTATCCTGCAGCGAGAAAAAGGTAAGAGAAAAGCATAGGAACTGCAAAGTCCACCTATGACTTTTCTTTCAATATGTGATATTGTAATGCCTTAAAACTCCTCTAGAGGGCGTAAGAATGTACATACCCTGTTAATCTGTGCTAACTTACAGCGTGTGTCCTAGCAGCTGGAGGGGGTTCTCCTCTCCCCCCAATTGGGGAATCTGAGTGGCTGGGGGTACATGTACTATGGTACATTACATTTGTAACAGTTTTGTATTGCTATAAAACAGTGTGACGAGCACTGAAGGCTGACAAAGTGCTGAGTAACCACCCGCTCGACCCCCCACCCCACCCCCTCGAGGGGTGCTGGGTGGCTTCTTAGCTAAAAGCATTTACTTGCCATACAAGGTGTAAAGCAGCCCTTCTCAAGGAGACACGCCGCATGGCGGCTGCAGCCTCCTCTTGTCCTTCTGGTCTGTGCCTAAGACCCGAAGCCATCCACGAGCGCACAAGGCTGAGGTTTTACATTGAAAGAAGAAGGAGGAGGGAGGGTCAGGGAAGGGGCGTGGCTTAAGCACAGACAATCAGGTTTACACCTGAGGGGCTTAAAAGCTGATGCTCTGAGAACCAAAAGTGTCTACCAGAGCAGCTGAAGCAAGGCTGCCACAGGACACAGGAACGCTGGAGCACGTGAGGGGTTTACACAGGCATTTTCAGTACAGGAAAAGACATTATTGTTTAGCATCAGATTAATCTATGCTGCCATTGTTTTTCCTATTATTGCTCAACAAATAGAACAGTTCTTAGAGTGTCTCTGCTTTTGTGCTTAGCACTATGGCTTCCAAGGTTACTACTAAGGCACCAAAGGTTCCACCCCCAGGCGCTGGGAACTCCAGCCATGCCTCCACACTGTCATCCCCACCGTAGATACCAGATATGGCAAGCCAGGGTGAGTCTTTGGAACCGATTGGTGGTGCATGTATACATGACTGAAGCTGCATTTTCCTCTACCCTGCAGGGCTTAGAAGGAAGATTAGCGGCTTTAATTGCATCTTCCATCCAAGGGGATAGGAAGCGTGCTAGATCCCTCCCTCCCACACCAAACCCTTTACCAAGGGAACAGTGGGGTCAAGATGAGGTGTTACCCTCAGACGATCGAGAGGAAAAACAAGCCGATTATTCCTCTGTGGAGGAAACAACAGTTGATGAATCAGCTTCACAATCTGAGGTACAAATCCTTACGAAAATGGTTCGCTCCACTTTAATGCTACCCCTAACAGAGTTAGCTGAAAGTCCGGTTTCCTCCTTGGGTTGTTTGAAACATTTACAACCTTTGCATGCGTTTCCGGTCCATGCATTGCTAGAAAAGCTTATTTATGCTGAATGGGATCATCCGGATAAGCATTTTCTCCCTCCAAAGAGATTCTCAGTTCTCTATCCCATGTAGGAAAAATTCACCAAAAAATGGAAGGTACCAGCAGTAGACGCTGCGATTTCCAGTGTGGATAAAAGTCTAACTTGTCCAGTAGACAATGCACAAATGCTTAAGCATCCAACAGATAAGAAGTTGGAATTCCTGTTCAAATCCTCTTTTTCCTTAGCAGGGACCGTTACTCAGCCTGCAGTTGCAGCAATAGGCATCTGTCAGTCCTTAACCGCTTGCCGACAGCCTCACGCAGATATACTGCGGCAGAAGGGCACGTACAGGCAGAATCACGTACCTGTACGTTGCCCTTTAAGAGGCGGCCTGCGGGCGCACGCACGCCCACGGCAAGCTCCATGAGTCGGGTCGTGGGTCCCACGGACTCGATGTCCGCGGGGATACCCGCGATCGTCTCACTGAGAGGAAGAAGGGGGAGATGCTAATGTAAACAAGCATCTCACCGTTCTGCCTAGTGACAGTGTCACTGATCTTTGCTCCTTGTGATCGGGAGCAGAGATCAGTGACGTGCCACACACAGCCCTTCCCCCCCACAGTTAGAAACACTCCCCAGGACACACTTAACCCCTACACTGCTACCTGGTGGTTAACCCCTTAGCTGCCAGTGTCATTTACACAGGAATCAGTGCATTTGTATAGCACTGATTGCTGTATAAATGACAATGGTCCCAAAAATGTGTCCACCCTAATGTCGCAGTCATGATAAAAATCGCTGATCGCCGCCATTACTAGTAAAAAAAAATATTAATAAAAATGACATAAAACTATCCTCTATTTTGTAAACGCTATAACTTTTGCGCAAACCAATCAATAAACGCTTATTGCGATTTTTTTTTTTTTACCAAAAATATGTAAAAAAATACATATCGGCCTAAAATGAGGAAAAAAAAAAAATTTATATATATTTTTGGGGGATATTTATTATAACAAAATGTAAAAAATAATGTGTTTTTTTTTCAAAATTGTCGCTTTTTTTGTTTATAGCGCAAAAAAGAAAAACCGTAGGGGTGGTCAAATACCACCAAAAGAAAGCTCTATTTATGGGAAAAAAAAGACGTCAATTTTGCTTGGGAGCCACGTCGCACGACCGCGCAATTGTCAGTTAAAGCGACGCAGTGCTGAATCGCAAAAAGTGCTCTGGTCAGGAAGGGGGTAAATTCTTCCGAGGCTGAAGTGGTTAAAGGACCAGTTCACAGAGGCTCTTAAAGAGCTCTCTGCACAACAGGCCATGAGTTGGCGGAGTTACCAAAAGCTATGAAGGATTCTATTCACCAGGCGTCTTGCCTTGCGCTTGTGCTAGTACACATACGTAGGACCCTTTGGTTAAAAGATTGGTCTGCCGAAGCACCTTGCAAAAAGCTTCTGACTAGTTTCCCTTTTTTATGGGCAGCGATAATTTGGATAAATACATCCAGACGATTTCTAGTGGAAAGAGTACTCTTTTGCCAGTCCAAAGAAAGTATAAACATCCTTCATTTAAATGGACTCTTTCTCCTGCGCCAGGGGCATCCGCCTCTAAGCAGTGGCGATGGCCTCCGCTGTCAGACTCTAGAGGAAAACCTCAGGGTCAGACCCAGGCACAAAAGAAGACCTGGGGCCGCAAATCTGCAAAGCACAATACTGAAGCCTCATCATGAAGAGGCGTCCCCCCTCACTAGAGTGGGGGGGAAGACTTCTGAAATACTCAGAAGTCTGGCAAAGGGAAATTCAGGATAGATGGGTAATCTCCACGGTGTCTCTAGGATACAAACTAGAATTTCGGAGACGTAGATCTTCAAGCGTCCAGATTCAACATGAAGTTAGTCAACTTTGTGTAATGGACAAGGGATCCATTCGCATGTGGAACAGATGCGTTGGTGACCCCGTGGGATCAGTTCTCACTGATCTATGCATTCCCCCATTCAGTTGCTGCCACAATTTCTTTGCAGGATCAAGCTGGAAAAAAAGCCCGTAAATTTAACGGCCTGGCTGTTGAAACCCACATTCTGAAGAAACGTGGGCTTTCCAGGTCAGTTGTCTCAATTTTGATTAATGCAAGGAAGCCAGCTTCCAGAACTATATATTATAGAGTTTGGAAGGCTTATGTTTCCTGGTGTCAATCCAAGGGTTGGCACCCTCAGAGATATATCATAGGCAGAATTCTTGCTTTTCTACAATTAGGCGTAGAGATGAAGTTGGCCCTGAGTACTATTAAGCTGCAATTCTCAGCCTTATTGATATTATTTCAAAGACCGCTTGCTACACATTCTTTAGTCCAGGGTTTTATGCAAGGGGTGATGCGGGTTAATCCTCCAGTTAAAACACCCTTGAGCCCTTGGGACTTGAATTTAGTTTTGTCAGTGTTACAAAAACAGCCTTTTGAACTGATACAGCATATTCCCTTAGTCTTTATGAGAAGGAAGCTGGTATTTTTGGTTGCTATATCCTCAGCAAGAGGGGTTTCGGAATTGGCTGCTCTTTCTTGTAAAGAGCCATATTTGATTATTCATGAGAACAGAGTGGTGTTATGCCCTCATCCAGGCTTTTTGCCAAAAGTAGTTTCAGGTTTTCACCTGAACCAAGATATTGTCCTGCCATCGTTTTTTCAAAAACCATGTTTCAGGGAAGAAAAGTCACTACATTGTCTTGATGTGGTGAGAGCAGTGAAAATCTATTTAAATGCAACTGCTCAGATTTGTAAGACTGATGTCTTATTTATTCTGCCGGAGGGTACTAAGAAAGGACAGGCAGCGACGAAAACCACTATCGCTAAGTGGATTTGACAGGTGATAATTTAAGCTTATGATTTAAAGGGTAAAATTCCCGTTTCAAATTAAGGCGCACTCTACCAGAGCGGTTAGTGCTTCTTGGGCAGTGCGTCACCAGGCCTCCATGGCTCAGATCTGCAAGGCCGCAACTTAGTCTTCAGTGCATACATTCATAAAATGTTATCAAGTGGATGTAAGATGGAATGAGGATATTGCCTTTGGGCGCAGTGTGCTGCAGGCAGCAGTATAAGTGCTCAGGTCTGGGGGTGCCCTACAGGTTGTGTCTCCTTCCCCTCAAGTAGCATTGCTATGGGACGTACCATTAAGTAATTGCTTATGGCTCTGTGTCCCATGAAGTACGATAAAGAAAATAGGATTTTTATAACAGCTTACCTGTAAAATCCTTTTCTTGGAGTACATCATGGGACACAGGTCCCGCCCCTCTTTTTATGGGGTTTAAGTATATTGCTTGGCTACAAAAACTGAAGTACTCCTGGAAGGAGGAGGGGGTTATATAGGGGAGTGAACTTCCTGTATTGGGTATACCAGTGTCAACACCTGAAGATGGCCCATAACCCATTAAGTAATTGCTTAAGGCTCTGTGTCCCATGATGTACTCCAAGAAAAGGATTTTACAGGTATTATAAAAATCCTATTTTTCCTTCATCATTTTCCTAAAACATGTGGCAACAAATGAGATTTGCAAAATAATGGTCATACCTCTTAGCAAATATCTTGGAGTGTCTACTTTCTAAAAAAGGATCATTTGAGTATGTTTGTGCTATCCTTCTATTTTAGGCCCGCCGAAATTGTGATAGGCAGTCAGGAAATTGAATGCACAGATTATGCCCTTTGAAAGTCTTAAAGGTGCTCATTGGATTTTGGGCCCCCGTATGGGGCTAGGCTCCCAAAAAGTCTCCAACATGTGGTATACTCATGAGAAGTAGCAGGATGTGTTTTGGGGTATAATGTCACGTATACCCAAGCCATGTGTGAGAAATACCTCAGTAAATTGACAACTTGGTGTTGAAACAAAGGGGTTTTTTTTGGCAGTGTATGCCCAACATTAGACGCTTCCACCACAAATCCACCCCATGCTTCCAATGTTGGGCTGAACAAAAAAAAGAACCTAACAGATTCCTTCATTCACATCGATCGATGAAGAAATCTCTTACACAAAAAAGTGAAAAAAGTATATGCCGAGCATTAGAGCTACCACCACCTGACCAGCCCGCACTCCTAATGCTGGGCACACACGTTCTTTTTTTTTTTTTTTTCTGCAGATGGAGAAATATCCCCCTGCAGCACTGCAGGCACTCACTTATGTATTCTGAGAGCAGCACCCTGCTACTATCAGAATACACAAATCAGTGCTACAGCTGTTTGGCGTTCCTGCAAAGCAAGCAAAAACAGTTAACAAAAACACTCAGAACAATAACCTTTCAGCCTTAAATTTTAGGGTCTCTCAAAATGTGATAGACAGTTTCCTGACTACCTACCATCTTTAGAGACCCTTCTTATGCAGAATTGTGTTGACCTCTATACTGTGCTATGTTGTACCCTAGACTCAATACAGTGTGATAGTGACAGAAGCAGTCCTTGATGCAGAGCCAAAGTTGGTCAGGACAGGAGGGACAAAAAAACAGTGTCACATCTTATTCTGCATTTAAAGATGCAACATCTTTTTGAGGGTGACCTTTGTGTTGGGTAGATTAGAGGACATCTGGGAAATGCCTTCTTTGGGCCACAGTGCCTTCTTGGATAGACAAGGTCTGAGAGGATCTCTTCCTGAAATTTTAGGGGGGATCCAGTTCTTCCAGTAGATTTGTAAATAACAAACAAATTGTATAGAGGCAATTAAAATAACCACATAACCAAAATTGTCCACATACGAATGGCACCCCATATGAAACAAGGTTGACAAGTCCCACACTATCTTACCACTGCTCCCATGTAGTCTGGGTATCCTGTGGGCTCCACTTGACTGTCTTTTCCTTCAAAAATTTTAAAGCAATGTGTACAGCCTGTGGCCCTCTCACAGAGCTTATACATTTGGATCCCATATCTGGTACACTTACTGAGGAGATATTGCTTGATTGCAAGCCTGCCAGTAAAATGCACAAAGGACTCATCAATTCACATGTTTTGTTGAGGCGTATACACATTTGCAAATTTCTGTAACAGGTAATGAGGGACCAAATTTTGTGGAGGAATATGATGAATCGGGCATGTGGACTAATATGACTGCAATTCATTCTTTTTTGTAATGCCAATGTTAAGGGTTAGGCCAAAAAAAGTTTTCAATTAGAAAACCATGATAGGTTTCCACACAAATGGCCTCGTAAGGCATGAATTTGGGTTGGCGGCAATGTACTGTAGGGCATAAGCATGACTTCACAATTAAAATATAGAGGTTTTCGGTGAAAAACAGCTAAAAAATGTCAAGGGGTGTTGTTAAGTTGGCTATTTCCACCTGAATCCCAGGCGGGGCTGGGATAACAAGTCCTGCTCAATCTGGGGGCAGACAATTAGGGTTTTCAAGCACCTCTGGAAGGCTACTATAGTCTCTATGGGCCTGTGCTCGAATTCTTGGTGGCTGCAGTTGCATTATACTACTAGTATTAGCCACCTCACCAGCTTGTACTACACTGCTGGTGCTCACCACTTCACCATGAAATACTGAAGTACTGGTGTGTAAGAGGCCAGGATGTACTATGCTGTTGGTGCTTGCCAAAAATTAGTGCAGCACTAGTACTTGTGCCTTGCTGCATCTGAGCATTATTACAGTATGTGTTTCTAGCACTGCAGCAACATGGGATCAAGTAAGCCTGATTGTAGCATAGACCTCTTCAACATTGTCCAAGCTAGCTGTTAGGGTGCCGTTGCTTGCTACAGGTTCATACTCTTAGCCTGATTTTGAAAGTGAGGCCTCCCCTTTACTCTTATCTGTCATGCTCAGAATCCTGTACACCTCCTCACTAGTGTACCTTTTTTTCAAGACATTTTGGACACTAGTTTTACAGGTACCTAGTGGTGACTATGGAAAATAGAGCTCCTGGCTAGCAATCAGGGACTTCTTTGGTATTGCGTACTAGAGATAAAATTAACTACTTGTGCTAGCATAGATCAGGCCTGATCTTGCTAACACTGAGGTTTTGCAGAGAATGTATCAGAGGCACAGGGATGTGGAAAATTTACACTGCACTTGTTTGGGGGGGGGGGGGGGTTGTTATATGCAAGTGCTGGCAGTGATCAGGTCTGATCCTGCTAACACTGCATTTTTGGGGACACTAGTATAGTTCTGACCATGGCTAGGGTACAGACACATATCATTAGCAAACACACAGGATTATATAAGATTTTAACTGTAATTTCAGCAGCAGGAGGTGAGGGGGCGGGCACGGACATAGAGCTGACAGGCAGGGAGGGGGGAGAGAGGACAGAGGAGAGACAGGAGCACTACGGATGACAGAGGCATGTAAACTGACCACGGTGTCAGGGCTCAGCAGCCATGATATACCGTGGTCAGTTTACAGAGGGGAGGGCAGGATCAGCCAGGTATTTTTTGGTGTTACAAGGGGCCAAATTACACAACACAAGCACTGTGCTGTATAGCATGCTTTAAAGGAACAGGATATTTTTTTTTTTTTTTTTTTGGGTAACAAACGCCTTCATTTGTTTTATTACCTTTTCACAGCTATACGAAGCCATTCACCTGCGAAACCTGTGCTCATCTTTGTGTCATCCAGACGTCAGACTCGGCTGACAGCTATTGATTTAATTGCTTTCTTAGCAACAGAAAATGATCCCAAACAATGGCTCAATATGGATGAAAGAGAGGTAATTGATTACTTTACATACAGTATGTGTGTGTTTCCCTAAGGTAAATTACTATACAGATAATAGTTGTATTTCTTAAAATTATGAATTCATCATTGGCTTTGTTTTGTAACATAGTATTTAATAAATCTGTTATTTCTACAGCGTTCCTTAACAAGGAGGAATATATACAGAGAAATACTTATACAGCCGTTGAAACAATTGTTTGTTTTTACAGAAAGGCCAAATAGTTCAAACCGTGCTAAGCTAGGTTCATCAATGGCCTGTTTACTGATTACGTGCAAACAAAAATAGCAACCTTTCTACTGAAAAAAACCTGCTATCTTGTGTGGAGATATGAGGGTGGGAGCCCAGGGGGTACATATAAACATTTTTTGTGATAACGGGTAAGATTTTAAGAAGGAGAGTTTAAGAAAAACTTTGGAGATGTTCGTATCTTCCAGGATGGCTCCCGATATTCCCAGCTAAAACCCAGAGAGCAAATAGTGACCACAGCTTCCTGATTGTGCTTCCTTCCTACCTCCTCTTGCACTTCTACTTCTTGTTGGCTAGTGAGGTGACCTGTTGAATTTTTGGTAAATAAGAAGGTGAGATAAGGCGAGTCCATAAATCACTGTTAAGACTTTAGCTCCTATATGCTCTCTGGGTTTTGGGGATCCGGTTCACACAGGGTCAGCCCAACTTGCAGCGCAACTTTGCAAGACGATCTGCACATGACTTCAGCGGTGGCTTGCAAAATGACTTCTGTATAGAAGTCAATGCAAGTCGCCCTTAAGCCGTCCCAAAGTAGTACAGGAACCTTTGTCTAAGTTGGAGCCACTTGAGTCGCTCCTATTAGAACCGTTCCATAGTACAGAACGGAGCGCGTCTTGTCAGGCGGCTAAATCGTCTGACAAGTCGCCCCTGTGTGGACCGTCACTAAGACTGAGAAAAGTATAAACGTAAAACTAAAATATAAATGAAAGTTACCCTTAACTGAAAACATTTGAATCATATAGACTTGGGTGGCAGGATGTGCCTTCAATAACTTAATCCTAATATTTCCCTGGCTACACAAGAGTGATCTGCTGCAGCACTTAGCCAGCAAGTGTGTCTAACATCACATACGTTATCTGAACTTAAACCATTCAGTAGATTTTATATGTGCACCTATCTTTTCATTGTTTCGGTGACTGAAGTAATGCATGTTTTAGATATTACTATGAGGTATCTGTTTAGCAGAAAGCAATTGGCTAAACTAATCACATTATTATTATGTAAAAATAATGAATGTTCTAATTGAAGTTTTCAACAGATATGGTAAATATATGGTGTGCAGATTGATCATTTGCAGAGAAAAATATTGATTGCGGATTATAGCAAATTCTAAATGTGGACTGTTGTTGTTGTAGTATTGGTACTGAACAATAAGGGTGTTTTGCGCTGTTTAGAGCTGTGCTTGTGCAATCATTAATAGCCATGCTTTGTTATATTAATGCTTCTCTGCTAATAAATTATACACTTTGTATTCCGTGGAGTGTTTGATTAACTTGGCTGTGTGGGTGTTTTTTTTCTTATCGTGATTGTTTTGAGACTTTTGGTCTAAAGGGTTTTGTACATCACAGTTTACTGTGTGGTTTGGTAGTACAGTGCCTATTGAAGCAGGAAATAATGTTAATATGATATAGATATTAAAGGAAACTAAACACCTGCAGACCACTTCACTCTGTTCAATATATATACTCTGATAAGCTATAACTTTATTGTCCCTGACAGGTTAAGTGTATAGCATTGGTTATATCATTAAAATGGCATCTGAAAGTCATTGGAATATATTAGACAGTAAGTAAACATGTTGTCCCTGATGTTCATATGTCGGAAGAAGGGTTAAGGGTGTTCCTTTTACATTTCAAGCTGCAAACCAAGTAATAAGTTTGTTTTTTATCTATCCTACTTTTCCTTGAAATTAAAGGTGTACCACTTAAAGTGTATGTAAACCCTCACCTTATATAACGACCAATTCAGTTAAAAATAGAAGTATGCAAAATTGGAAGTGTCACACAATAATTAAATACAATCAAAAAACCATATTGTAAACCCAACAGCGCATGTCACAACTGATGAGTTCATAAACACAAGTACACTGTGACTTGGCAAATAACTGAACAAAAAAAGCGACTTTTCTTAACCAATTCAGCCCTGGAAGAATTGGCTTCTCAATGACCAGGCCATTTTTTTGCGATTCGGCACTGTGTCGCTTTAACTGACAATTGCGTGGTCATGCGACATTGTTATGACATGTTATCCCTTCTGTTCCAGACACCTCCAGGTCTTGTCAGCACTATCAACCAATAGTATAATACCGTATAAGACCTAATGATCTTATGCATGCATAAAGGTTAAATACCTTCAGCCTTTAGAACCACCTTAATGTTTTTTGTTTGCTACTGGGCAAACCTGTGGGTGGCAGTATAAACCAGATGTCTATGAATTGCAACCTTCTTGTGTTCCTCAAAAAATATGTTATGGTAATAAAGAAAATTATATATTTTATGGAATGACCTCCAGAAGTTCAGTGACATATGGAAACCTGGGAAAGACAAACTATCTTCCTATGATTGATAATTCAGTTAGCACAAGCCGGATCTGTGCATGCTTGCAGACACCTCAAGAATATTATTTGTTAACCACTTGAGCCCCGGACCATTATGCTGCCTAAGGACCAGAGGTCTTTTTCCAATTTGGCACTGCGTCGCTTTAACTGCTAATTGCGCGGTCATGCAATGCTGTACCCAAACGAAATTTGTGTCCTTTTCTTCCCACAAATACAGCTTTCTTTTGATTGTATTTGATCACCTCTGCGGTTTTTATTTTTTGCGCTATTAACGGAAAAAGACCGAAAATTTTGAAAAAAAATGATATTTTCTACTTTTTGTTATTAAAAAAATCCAATAAACTCAATTTTAGTCATACATTTAGGCCAAAATGTATTCTGCCACATGTCTTTGGTAAAAAAAATGTCAATAAGCGTATATTTATTGGTTTGCGCAAAAGTTATAGCGTCTACAAACTAGGGTACATTTTCTGTAATTTACACAGCTTTTAGTTTATGACTGCCTATGTCATTTCTTGAGGTGCTAAAATGGCAGGGCAGTACAAAACCCCCCAAATGACCCCATTTTGGAAAGTAGACACCCCAAGGAAATTGCTGAGAGGCATGTTGAACCCATTGAATATTTATTTTTTTGTCCCAAGTGATTAAATAATGACAAAAAAAAAAAAAATATTTACAAAAAGTTGTCACTAAATGATATATTGCTCACACAGGCCATGGGCCTATGTGGAATTGCACCCCAAAATACATTCTGCTGCTTCTCCTGAGTATGGGGATACCACATGTGTGGGACTTTTTGGGAGCCTAGCCGCGTACGGGGCCCCGAAAACCAATCACCGCCTTCAGGATTTCTAAGGGTGTAAATTTATGATTTCACTCTTCACTGCCTATCACAGTTTCAGAGGCCATGGAATGCCCAGGTGGCACAAAACCCCCCCAAATGTCCCCATTTTGGAAAGTAGACACCCCAAGCTATTTGCTGAGAGGCATATTGAGTCCATGGAATATTTTAGATTTTGACACAAGTTGCGGGAAAGTGACACATTTTTTTTTTTTTTTTTTGCACAAAGTTGTCACTAAATGATATATTGCTCACACAGGCCATGGGCATATGTGGAATTGCACCCCAAAATACATTTAGCTGCTTCTCCTGAGTATGGGGATACCACATGTGTGGGACTTTTTGGGAGCCTAGCCGTGCACGGGACCCCGAAAACCAATCACCGCCTTCAGGATTTCTAAGGGTGAAAATTTTTGATTTCACTCTTCACTGCCTATCACAGTTTCGGAGGCCATGGAATGCCCAGGTGGCACAAAACCCCCCCCCCCCAAATGACCCCATTTTGGAAAGTAGACACCCCAAGCTATTTGCTGAGAGGCATGGAAAGCCTGAAGGGAGTGCTTGGTTTTCGGGGTCCCGTACACGGCTAGGCTCCCAAAAAGTCTCACACATGTGGTATCCCCGTACTCAGGAGAAGCAGCAGAATGTATTTTGGGGTGTAATTTCACATATTCCCATGGCATGTTTGAGCAATATATCATTTAGTGACAATTTTGTGCAAAAAAAAAAAAAAATTGTCTCTTTCCCGCAACTTGTGTCGCAATATAAAATATTCCATGGACTCGACATGCCTCTCAGCAAATAGCTTGGGGTGTCTACTTTCCAAAATGGGGTCATTTGGGGGGGTTTGAACTGTCCTGGCATTTTATGCACAACATTTAGAAGCTTATGTCACACATCACCCACTCTTCTAACCATTTGAAGACAAAGCCCTTTCTGACACTTATTGTTTACATGAAAAACTTATTTTTTTTTTGCAAGAAAATTACTTTGAACCCCCAAACATTATATATTTTTTTAAAGCAAATGCCCTACAGATTAAAATGGTGGGTGTTTCATTTTTTTTTTTTCACACAGTATTTGCGCAGCGATTTTTCAAACGCATTTTTTGGGGAAAAAACACACTTTTTTAAATTTTAATGCACTAAAACACACTATATTGCCCAAATGTTTGATGAAATAAAAAAGATGATCTTAGGCCGAGTACATAGATACCAAACATGACATGCTTTACAATTGCGCACAAATGTGCAGTGACAACAAAATAAATACATTTTTAAAAGCCTTTACAGGTTACCACTTTAGATTTACAGAGGAGGTCTACTGCAAAAATTAATGCCCTTGATCTAACCTTCGCGGTGATACCTCACATGCATGGTGCAATTGCTGTTTACGTTTGACGACAGACCGCCGCTTGCGTTCGCCTTAGCGCGAGAGCAGGGGGCGACAGGGGTGCTTTTTTTTTTTTTTTTTTTTTTTTTTCTTTATTATTTTTTTGCTTTTTTATCTTATTTTTAAACTGTTCCTTTCATTTTTTTTTTTTTTTTTAATCATTTTTATTGTTATCTCGGGGAATGTAAATATCCCCTATGATAGCAATAGGTAGTGACAGGTACTCTTTTTTGAAAAAATTGGGGTCTATTAGACCCTAGATCTCTCCTCTGCCCTCAAAGCATCTGACCACACCAAGATCGGTGTGATAAAATGCTTCCCCAATTTCCCAATGGCGCTATTTACATCCGGCGAAATCTAAGTCATAAAATGCTCGTAGCTTCCGGTTTCTTAGGCCTTAGAGATGTTTGGAGCCACTCTGGTCTCTGATCAGCTCTATGGTCAGCTGGCTGAATCACCGGCTGCATTTTCAGGTTCCCTGTTGAGACAGGAGAGCCAGAGAAAAACACGGAAGATGGTGGGGGGGGCATTCCCTCCCACGGCTTGTAAAAGCAGTCTAGAGGCTAATTAGCCACTAGGATTGCTTTTACATGAAAGCCGACCGCTGGCTGAAAAGAATGATACCAAGATGATACCTAAACCTGCAGGCATCATTCTGGTATAACCACTCAAAGTTGTGAATGGCGTACCTGAAGACAAAAAAATGGTTAACAATAAAGCACAGTAAACGGTAAAGTATAAAAAATTGCATACCTGAAAAGCAAACATGATAAAACATAATAACAATAAAACATTGCAGAATAGAATACAGTAAAAAAGAGCAGAACAATAGAAAGAATAGAGAGAGAGAGAACAATAAAACGACAACTATTTTTTTATTTTATATATATTTTTTTTTTTTTTTTACACTTTTTTTGTAACTAACTTTTATAACGGTAACCGTTTCCAGGTGCGGGTCTCTCAAAATGCGATGGCATCTTGGGAGACCCTGTGAAAGTGTGTCCTAGTCTGTGGAATGCTGTACCCTACGCTAATACTCAACTAGTGCATAGTAGCGTTCAAAACATTCACCAATGCAAAGACCAGGATTGTCAGGACAGAAGGGACAATAATAGTGGGTGTCACGTCTATATCCGCGCTTGCTGCAGACACAACATCTTTTTTGGGGGGGTTCGTTGGGTAGGGGTACTCGGGAGGACATAAAGAAAATGCCTCTCATGCAGCCGACTGCATTTGGTTGGGGATGTGAATGGGGGAAGTACGGGCGCTGCAGAAGCGGTGGGTTCCCAATTAGGATTGGCGAATGCAGCAGGAAGGGCATTATGGGCACGACGGGCCTGTTTGTTTTCTTTTTGGTGGCAGCGGGACACTACTTGTGCTTGCCACCTCACCAGCTTGAACTGCACTTATGGGACTCGCCACGTCACCAAGTGTTACTGCAGTGCTGGTTTGACTACGACCGGGGTGTACTAGGCCGCTGGTGCTTGCCAGTTCACCAAAACGCTACCAAAAAAACTGTTAGCGATCGCAGAGATCAGGCCTGACTCTGCGAACGCTGCAGTTATTCGTTTAGTCTTTTGTACGTGACAGTGATCGTCGATACTGCACTTGGGTGGGCTGAGCTGGGCCGGGCGGAGGGGCAAAATGCAGGTGCTAGCAGGTATCTGTGCTGATCCCGCTAACACTGCGTTTTTGGGAACCCTAAACTGCTGGGGACGCTAGTATAGATCTGATCGGATCAGATATTGATCTGTACAGATACTATACCACTAAGGGAGGCGTATGCGTGGGTGTTAGCGCTACTGGCGCTAACCTGACGCTGCCTGGGGCTGGTGCTTGCCAGTTCACCAAAATACTACCAAAAAAACTGTTATGCCGCGTACACACGGTCGGACTTTTCGTCTACAAAAGTCCGACAGCCTGTCCGACATACTTCCGACGTACCTTCGGCGGACTTGCGGCAGACTTTCTTACGAACGGACTTGCCTACACACGACCACACAAAAGTCCGACGGATTCGTACGTGATGACGTACACCGGACTAAAATAAGGAAGTTCATAGCCAGTAGCCAATAGCTGCCCTAGCATGGGTTTTTGTCCGTCGGACTAGCACACAGACGAGCGGATTTCGGGGTCCGTCGTACTTACGACGTAAAGATTTGAAGCATGTTTCAAATCTAAAGTCCGTCGGATTTGAGGCTAAAAAAGTCCGTTGAAAGTCCGGAGAAGCCCACACACGATCGGATTACCAGCCAGCTTTAGTCCGTCAGCGTCCGTTGGACTTTTGTAGACGAAAAGTCCGACCGTGTGTACACGGCATTAGCGATCGCAGGGATCAGGCCTGACTCTGCGAACGCTGCAGTTATGCGTTTAGTGTTTTGTAAGTGACAGTGATCGATCGATACTGCACTTGGGTGGGCTGGGCGGAGGGGCAAAACGCAGGTGCTAGCAGGTATCTGGGCTGATCCCGCTAACACTGCGTTTTTGGGAACCCTAAACTGCTGGGGACGCTAGTATAGATCTGATCGGATCAGATATTGATCCGTACAGATACTATACCACTAAGGGAGGTGTATGCTGTGTGCGTGGGTGTTAGCGGTACTGGCGCTAATCTGACGCTGCCTGGGGCGACGCATATCACCGCCGGGCGATCAGGGGGCTAAACCTTTGTTCGGTAATAAACGGCGGGTGCCCTGACACTATAAAAAATAAACGAACTAACCAGCGTCACCCGTAACACTTATACGGTGATCAGTGGTGAAAGGGTTAACTAGGGGGCCATCAAGGGGTTAAAACATTTATTCGGTAGTATATGGGGGTCCCTGACGCTATAAAACGCTGACGGCGAACCTCAATATTTACGTCCCTAACTAGCGTCACCAGCGACACTAATACAGCGATCAGAAAAATGATCGCTTAGCGACACTGGTGACAGGGGGTGATCAAGGGGTTAAAACTTTATTGGGGGGGTTAGGGGGGTACCCTAGACCTAAAGGGGGGTAACAGTAACTGTCCCAACACTGTAACTGTCACAAACTGACACCAATGCAGTAATCAGGAAAAAAAAAAAAAAAACTGCTTGGTGTCAGTTTGTGACAGGGGGGGGGTGATTGGGGGGGGATCGGGGTGTTTTGTGTGCCTGGCATGTTCTACTGTGTGTGTGTAGTGTTGTGCACTCACAGTGAAGTCTTCTCTCCTCGGGCCGGAACGGAAATTACCGAGCCGAGGAGAGATGACATCATTTCCTTTGCTGCTGTTTAGCATACAGCAGCAAAGGAATGATTCGATTGGCCGGCGGCGATCGCGAGGGGGGGGCCACGAACGGATGGCCTCCCCCTCACCTCCGATCGCCGTGGAACAAAACACGACCTCCTCGGGCACGTGATTTTGCCTGTCCGTGCCACCTTGCCGACGTACATCGGCGTGAGGCGGTCGTCAAGTGGTTAAGTTCAGTGTTGTTTATCATTTCTCTATAATTTCATTCTTTATGTTTTTGTTCACTTTTCAGATTGGTGTATACATGCATTAAAGTGAAACTAAACTCTGAATCAACATTAACTATTTCTAATCCCTATGTTGTTGGTATTAGAAAATAGATAGGAAGTAGGAAGGTATATTATATTTACTTATAATTTTTTTTTTTTTCATTTTTTTTGTTGCTTCCTGGTTATTGCCAGGCCAACATTATGTCATACATCCCACCAGTATTTGTGGGTATTTTTCTTTTCTTGCTTCTGGAGGGGGGCTTTTTCAGTGAAGCACCTCTTCCTTGCTTGCATGCTTGAGCTAAGGGTAGATGCATTCAAGGGAGTAAACACTACATGCGTCATCTGCTCTTACTCAAAATGTCTACTGCTAGAAATCCTAGGGGGGTGTTTTCAAAGTGATTTCTCAACAAAGTAAAGCATGGAGACATGGATGGGTGGGTGAGTTTGCTTTGAATAATAAAAATTAATTAAATAGCGTTTTCAGTTTGTGGTGCTCAGATACAGTTCAGTTCTCCTTTAAAAAGGATAAACAGATTATAAGGAAAAGCTTTTTTCATAGTATTGAAATTGTACAGCTGATACACTTTTAATCAACAAATAAAACATTTGAAAAGGCTTATATTTTCTGTTATTTTTTACATATTAAGTTTTTTGTTTCCAAAAAAACCTCATTGGACCCTGAGTTTATTTTGTTTATACAGTTTATTTTGAAATTTTGCATGTAGTTAGCTTTGGAAATGACTGGCAGATTCTATCCCTTCCACTTTACATAAGCGATAAGCCCCCTATGCCAATTTTAGAAGATTAACTGGGCAGCTGGCAGAGTGACCTGACGTAACTTGATGATGGTGTGTTCCTAGTACTCGAGAATGTGTTTACTTTTATTTTGTATGAAGCTATTTTAAAACTAATTGAGATAAAATGACATCCAGACATCAGATATATTTTTATTAATTATATATTCCATTGGTAATTTTCAGAGTGCATATTCTACCATTTTAAAACCTTACTGTTATTAATTTATTTTGACATTTATTGCTCAGTACACTTTCCAGCAGTGTAGGGGGTGATGTGGACTGAAAGTTCACTGGGTGAAAGAAGATCTACTTTTTTTTTTGTGCAGGGTGGCAGATTATGACAGCAAGAGCACTTTCAGATAAATTGAGTCAAAGTTGTGACTTTGTTTCCTCCCAGTTCTCCTTCAATTGTGGTATCATTTAATGCCACTACGAATTGCAGGATTTTGATTCATTCTGGTGAAAAATAATGCTGCATAGCATTAAGAGATCAGATCAGTAAATAACAGGAGTTTCTCTAGAAGGTATTTGTGTGATTATCACATCAGTGACGTTGAACTGGGCAGTGACTGAGTTTCAAAGCCTGTCATAATATGGAAATTTGTAGAATTCTAAATATTCTAGTCTGCTTAACCTGTCAATTTATTAGTGTTCTGTCTATGAAAAGTTGATGGGTGACTTTTAACACCAAAAGAGGCCAAGCACTTGCCACTAGAGACCAACAGAAACTCTGATAGATATCGGTTGCTCATATCGAGTTATTAAAAGATAAGTATGGGTTTGGGACTTATTGTAGAATCATACGTACCTAGGTGGATGCAGCATCGGTCCCACGACGCCTCTTCACTGAGATCCGAGCAATCGAACATCGCCGATGGCTCGGTTCTCACAGATCCCCGAGCAGAGAGCTGCTGACTGTCAATCAGCAGTGCTCCTCTCTGCTCCTCCACGCTCACTGGATCGCTGAGCTGTGGAGGGGTGGTCTCAGCCTCTCAGCGGCTAATTAGCTGCTAGGATTGCTTTTACATGAAAGCTGACCATTGGCTGAAAAGAACGATACTAAGATGATACCTGAACCTGCAGGCATCATTCTGGTATAACCACAAAAAGTCCAGCAACATAGCAGTACATTGCTGGTCCTTGTTGGACATATATTGTAATGTTCTTTTTTTTCATGCAACCTGTGGGCTGAACAAAAAATGAGATTAATCAGTGGGTACGCCCACCATTAGACTACTGCCCTGCATCCACCCACTTCTAATGATGGGCATACATGCCCCGTTTTTTTTTTTAACTGTGGTGGTGAAATCACCTCCTACAGCGCTGGAGTCATGGCTTTATGTATTGTGAGAGCAAACCCTGTTGCTGTCTGAATAAAAAAAATGTGCTGCTGCTGAATGGCGTGCCTGCAAAGCAAATAATGGTTTACAATAAAACAAAATAAGGTTAAAGTATAACAGTAAGACATACCATGCCTGCAAAGAAATTACAATAAAACACAGTAAAAATAAAACATTACAGTTAAGCATAAAATACAGTAACAATAGAGAGAGAAGAAAAATAAAACGACAACTATTTTTGGCTTTTTTTGTTTTTTGCACTTTTATTTTAACTGTAAACGTTGCAGATTCTCTCAAAATGTGATGGCCATCTTATCTTTCGAGACCCTGTGTAAGTGTGCCCTAGGACTGTGCAGTGCTGTACCCTACGCTAATACTCCACTAGTGTGTGGTAGCGACGGAAACATTCACCGATGCAGAAACCAGGTTGGCCAGGACAGGAGGGACTCTATAGATATCTTCCGTGAAAAACAATTAATAAAAATCAAGTGACGTAAAACCACCTGAATTCTGAGTTGGCCAGTGAATGGGGTAAGTATGGGTGCCACAGAAGTGGTGGGCTCCCAATTAGAATTGACATATGCAGTGTGAGAGGCACTATGGGCTCTACGGCCTGTGTTTGAACTCTTGGTGGCTGTTTGACACTACTTGTGCTAGCCACTGCACCATCTTGAACTGCACTTATGGGACTCGCTACCTCACCACATGATACTGCAGTGCTGGTTTGTCTATGGCCAGGATGTGCTAGGCCGCTGGTGCTTGCCAATTCACCAGAAGGATGAGCGGCACTAGTACTGGCTCTCTGCTCCATACGGGAGCCCTGCGGATTTTGCACCTCAGCAACAGAACGGGGTTGGGTACGCCTGACCTTAGCAGTGACCACTACTCCCTCATCAGAGCTATCTGTCAGGGTGCCACTGCTTTCTACGGGTTTGTATACTGAGCCTGAATCTGACAGTGAGGCGGCTTCCCCTTCTCTCTCATCTGTCATCTCTGTCATGCTCAGCAACATGTAGGCCTCTTCACTAGTGTACCTCTGGACATTTTGGCCTCTAAATTTACAGGTACAACTAGTGCGACTTACAGGCAAAAGAGCAACTGGTTGTCAGTGACTGCTTCAATCACTACCAAAAAAATTAACTGTTAGCGTTCTCAGGGATCAGGCATGACTCTGCAAATGCTGCAGTTATGTGTGTTGTGTTTGCAAGTGACAGTGATCGATTGATACTGCACTTGGATGGGGTGGGGTGGGCTGGGCTGGGCAGAGGGGCTAAACGCTAGCAGGCGTCCGGGCTGATCCTGCTAACGCCACATTTTTGGGAACACTAAACTACTGGGAACGCTAATATAGTTCTGATCAAATCAAAAATATTGATCCGTTAAGCCACTATACTAGTAAGGGAGGTGTATGGTGTGTGCGTGGGTGTTAGCGCTACTGGCACTAATCTGACGCTGCCTGGGGCAACGCTGACCCTAACTGACACTAAAACCTGTACTGGGGGGCCATCAGGGGATTAAACCTTTATTCGGTAATATATGGTGGATACCCCGACGCTATAAAAACCTGACGGTGACAGTAACTAGCTAACTGGCTAGCTAGCATCACCCGTGACACTAAATGCAGTGAACAGAAAAGAGATCTGTACACTATATTAGTGACACTGGTGACAGGGAGTGAAAGGGTTAACTGGGGGGGGTGATCAGTGGGTTAAACCTTTATTAGGGGGTTAATGGGGGGTACCCTAAAGCTACCTGGGCCTACTGCTAGCTGCCCTAACGCTGATTAGTGTCACAAGTGACACCAGTACAGTGATTAGTGAAAAATCTGAAAACTGCACTTGGTGACACAGTGACAGGGAGTGAAGGGGGGGGGGGCAAGTGTACCTATGTGTACTGTGTCAGTGTAGTGTTGGTGCAACTCACATTTAGATGTCCTCTCTCTGGAACTGAAAAGGGCTCCACGAGGGGAGGTGACATCACTTCCTCTGCCTGTGTATACAATTCACAGGCAGAGGAAGCATTTCATTCGCCAGAACTGATCACCAGATCCAGGCCAGAAATCATTGGCCTGGTCCTGGAGACTGATTGGTTTTGAAGCAAATGCAATCATTGCGCGTACGCCCCCCGACTTACCATGACAGCAATTTCACCCGGGAGAGCCAACCTGCCACAGTCTAACTGCGACGGCTGGTCTTTAACTGATTAATTGAATTACCCATTTTTTTCAGACTACTGTGTTATATGTATGGCTTGCCTAGGGCTTACGTCACACTAATGATCCTACCACCAAAATGTGCAATGAAAACACTCACCTGCTTGCATGTGTTACTCCCCTGCCACAGGATGAGCGAGGTGTCTTTCTCTTTCTGAAAACATGCCGCAAAATGTAAGTTGCCAGCAGGAGATCTTTTGGTGAGGAAGCAACATAAACAAGCAGGTGAGTGTCTCACCTGTCCTGTAGTGTCCTGCAAAGTGATTCTGCTGCTAGGAACAAGATTGCTAGTGTGACATGGCCAAAGTGAGGAGACACTGGTTCAGATATCTGATCACAAGTGAGGAAAAATACAACAGACGGCATAAAGGAGGATTGATGCTTCTGTGAATTTTCACATGTTTGCAGTGGCTATGTGGCACAGCAAGAGCACCCGTGAGATGTTTTCTTTATGTTATTACGTATCTTAAATATTTCACAAGATAACACAATATTTTAAGCATCACTGTTTAATTTTCATATTCCCCATAATTCTTTCTGTGGAAAAAAAAACACTTATTGTTATTGAACCCCATGGTTCTTCCAGACACATGTCAAATCATTTTTTTTTAATTACCTTTGCTGGTCCAGTCCCTTTTGACTTCAGTCAAAAAACACTGAAAAATGATGTGCAATATTCTGTGATGCAAAAGGCTTCCTATCTCTTTAGGTATTACCATTAATAAAATAAAAATTAAAAAAATGTCTCATAGCATGAAAAAAGGGTCGTAGCTCAACAATGTATCTTTATTAGAAGATCAGAGTTAAAACAAACCATACTCACAAGGCAAGTGTTCTGCCCAGCACTCAGAAATGACAGCATACAAATTTGCATCAAGCTCCACAAAACTGCAAAATTTAGTCTTTGGTCACATCACTGGGTGAAGACTGCTCCCTTGTGTGGAGCAGTAGAACAATACCTTGCCTGTCCAAAATGTTTTATCACACCGGAAATCAGCAGAACTTGTTGAGATCTCATTACTTTAGAAAAATATATTAAAGAAAGATTTATACCTTGGAGATTGTGGGATTTTGCTCAAGGATCAGGAATGCAGTAAGGAGTGCTTTGGTTTTTCATCATTTCAAGCGAGTCCCTTTACAGTAGGTCTAGTGATTCAAAGTGGGTAAGATAACATAGAGAGATTACAAGATAATGTTGACAGTATCGTTTACACGAGCTACAAAGTAGAATTTCTATCCCTGCCCCCTCCTCAGTTCCTACCGTACAATCTGCCAGCTTCACGTCAAGGACATTCAGACTTGTGGGCTGTCCTGAACCAACTTCAGGCACAAGGAGCTGTAATCCCAGTTGCTGCAGAAGAAATTCAAAAGGTTTTACTCAAACCTATTTATGGTCACCCCATTTTGGACTAAAAATCCCTGAACACAGATATCTGCATGTCTCTAAATTTCCCATGGAGTTATCGCTTCTCTCAGATCAAGGTGATTTCTAGCATCAGTTGACATGCAAGGTCCCTATCTTCAAACTAAAATTTTCAATTTTTCGCACTCCCTTCTGTTCTCTCTTCTGCACCCAAGAAAACTCACAAAGGCACTTGATCACTCCTGGCCCTGCTAAGATCTCACGGCATCCATGTCACGGGATACCTAGATTACCTGCTGCTGAAAGATTTCTCAGTAATGGTCCTGTCTTCAAAACATATAAAGGACGAGCCAGCCCTTTCAAATTTCTGAATGGGTGTTCAACCTTCCTATCACCTAGTGCTGCTTCTCCGTACATATGACTTTTGAAATCCATGTCCTAAAGAATAGGGGCATATCTGATTTGGTCATCCCCACCTTGTTCAGTGAGAAAATCTCCTTCTCATAAGATCAGTCATCACACTTGGAAGTCCTGTCCAAAAGCACTTCAATACACTGCAATATTCTGTTCCATGCATCTTTGCCCTCCTCCAGTCTGGTCTAGACAAGTATCTGGCCCTTAGTACTCCAGAGGGATATATTTCTGCCCTATCCATTATATTCCAAAGACATATGACATATGACTTCACACACTCTCTTTATATAAGGTGTTGCTCATGTTAATCCCTATATAAATGTGAAAAAACTTTTTGCGCTATACCAGTGTATAAACCACCTATTACTCAACTCTATATACTATAGGAGGCAGCTTTACACCACAGTGTAAAAATCATCCATATATAATAACTTTATGTGAGTCCATCTTTTCTTTTAAACATATATACAGTCCATATATAAATGATTCAATGTCCCTGAAAAAAAAGGTTGCAGTTCCACAAACCAAAAACTCTTCAAGAATTGCCTCTGATCACCACAGTGCCCCTCACCCCACCTATGGGTGTCTTCTCGCCTTCTTGAATGGACCTCACTAATTAAAGGAGGTCTATATGTGCTTTGCAGTGGCACTTCTCCCACTGGCTGCACACACCAAGTCCGTAGCTCCCAGCAGCTCTCAGCGTGGTGTCAATCATATAGGAGGCAAGAGGAAAAAACCATAGTGCAAATCGCTAATAAAAAGTATTTATTTCCATATAAAAATCCACTCACATTTCAGAAGTAAAAAACAGGCATTTCACAATACAATCCTCAGCATACACAGCTCCACCTAGTCCCAGCGTGATTATGTCACTGCCCACCTCACGCGTAGCGTCCAATGGGCTTTCTCAAAGGTCCACTGGCTCTTGTTTCTTGTGGACTTGTTTGTGCTAGTTTGCTATTTTGTTGCTCACCCCTCAGTTTATTGCTATGGGACGTCTCAATGTCTAAAGATCCTTTGACCCATCCTGTTTGATTAAGATAATGAGAATTTTGACTTACCTGTAAATTTCTTATCTTGGGAGAAGAGATACATTGGCTTATTAGTTCCTTTTAACCCTTTTGCCATAACTACCTGGGTTATATATGTATTTTCATTGAATTTTAGTTGTATCTGCAGGCTTACAATTTAGTATCTGCAGGTTTAAAGATTTTTTTTTTCTAAATGAAGCCTCCAGCCTTAACATAACCACATGATCAGGAACCGCTCTGATTCAATTCTCATCATTAGTGGGAACCAGAGTGGTCATTGACAGATGGGTTTGGCAGCTAGCAGCCATGCACAGTTTCTACTACTAGCTGTCAAAGGGTTATGTTGATTAACATTCCCTCATCACAGAACAAATTGCATAGGAACACTATTCTACATTTGACTTTGAGGCACTGGTTTCTTCATTTTGGCACTTTCCAAACTTTTATACATTTTTAGATAGGTGCAGAGGGCTCTCCAGTTTGGAGATGTAGCACTGTTGTATGTTGTGACCCAGTAGCTGAGGACTTGGGTAGTAAGGCTGGTTAGAATAAGGCACCAGGAACTACCCCACAGTCAGTATTTTTGAGCACCAAAACATTTAATCACGTCCACCTTATTGTGGTAATGGTTAAGGCTGAGGGGAAATGAGGACTGGCGCCATCTTCCTGGTGAAGTGTACGCTCTTTCTCGTACCATTCTTGCCACTACTCATTTTATATTTTTATCAAGGTCTCTAAATTTATTTTTATAAAATGAAAAGGAAAGCAAAAATTAGAGCAAATGGTCACCTGTGCCAAGGATTTTTATACTTAACATTATTCCCTCACTAAAATGCCAACCTTCTATATATAGAGGTACATACTAAGTTATCTTTTAAAAAAGATTGTTTATGGAGTTTATATATGTATTTTCTTTTTATATACTGAGCTATTAACCTTACCAGTCACTTGATGCTGATAATGTCTCGTATTCCAAGTACTGGTCTGTTACAACAGCTTGCCTAATATATTAATTCCGTTTTATTGCCAGTGTTTGCATTTAGCAGCTAACGTAGAATGCCAGCATGTCTGCTCTTTGCAGAGAGCTTGCTTTTTATGACACCAAAGTGCCTCATAAAAAGTGAACACTCAATTATGACAGAGAAGTTTTTACTTCATTTAACATCTGCAGCAGATGTGATGTTAGTAAATCTCTGCATAAAAGACTTACTTAACTTTTGTAAATGTGTCTCATGGCACATGTCCCTTTCACCAGGCGTCACAGACAACCTAGGGGCATTGCTCTGAAGCATATGGTACGAATCTGATATTCACTGAAATCATAACACTAATAATTAGTGCTCTAAAAACTGGAAAAAAATCAATAACTTGCAAATATGCTACAAATAGCATGTGCACTTAGCATCTTGAAACAATACATCACACTCAAAGGGATAGAACTGGGCTGCACAATCTGTTAGCTCATTCTCATCCAATCTGGTCTTGCCTTTCCTTTTGGAGCCAGGATTGTCATCATCTTGCTGAATTATACCCTGGCTCAAATGCTTTTCAGACACAGGGCAATGTATCTGCTCAAATGGAATCCCATCTTTCTTCAAAAGCCTTTTTTCACACCAATAAATTTGAACACTTCGAATTGCAGGTATCAGAACCATGAGGAAATGGTTCATCATTTTACACATGCTCAAAGGAGGAGGAATTACTACTATTCAGCTTTGAAGAAGATTGGATTTGTCATGAAGGAAGTTTTATTTCTCAGTATGTAGTAAGAAAGCTTGCACTTTTGACTCAGCTTACAAGTGTAGAAAGCCTGAAGGCGGGGATTGGTTTTCGGGGTCCTGTACACGGTTAGACTGCTTAAAAGTCCCACACATGTGGTATCCCCATACTCAGGAAAAGCAGTAGAATGTATTTTGGTGTGTAATTCCACATATAACTATGCCATGTTTGAACAATATATCATTTAGTGACAACTTTGTGAAAAAATAAATAAATAATTTTCCCGAAACTTGTGGCAAAATATAAAATATTCCATGGACTCAACATGCCTATCAGCAAATAGCTTGGGGTGTCTACTTTCCAAAAAGGGGTCATTTGGGGGGTTTTGAACTGTCCTGGCATTTTATTCACAACATTACAAGCTTATGTCACACATCACCCATTCTTCTAACCACTTGAAGACAAAGCATTTCTGACACTTTTTGTTTACATGAAAACATTTTTTTTTTGCTAGAAAATTACTCTGAACCCCTAAACATTATGTATATTTTTTTAAAGCAAAGGCCCTACAGATTAAAATGGTGGGTGTGGCATTTTTTGTTTTTCACACAGTATTTGCGCAGTGATTTTTCAAATGTAAGCATGACATGCTTTAAAATTACGCACAAACGTGCAGCGGCGACAAACTACATACATTTTTAAAAGCCTTTAAAATCCTTTACAGATTACCACTTTATATTTACAGAGAAGGTCTACTGCTAAAATTACTGCCCTCGATTTGACCTTCGCGGTGATATCTCACATGCATGGTGCAATTGCTGTTTACAGTCGGGACTCTACAAGTCATTGGGGGAAGCCCTGGCGATTAGATTGCACGGTGCCACATGCACCAATTCCACAATCAAAAAGGTGACTAAGCGTAATAATTGTCCACGTACAAGTGGTACCCCTTTCCGAATAAGGGTGACACCAAGTCCCACACAATCTTACCAGCGCTCCCTGTGTAGTTTGGGTAGTTCTCGGGCTCCACGTGACTATCCCTTCCCTCCTAAACCATAAAACTGTATGTATAGCCTGTTGCCCTAGCACAGAGCTTATACATCTTGAACCCATATCTTGCACGCTTGCTGGGAAGATACTGTTTGATAGACAAGCGACCAGAAAACGTAATCAGGTACTCCTCAATGCAGACAACTTGATCGGGAGTAAACAAGGCTGAAAACTGTTGGTTGAAGTGGCTTACGAGTGGGGGCCAAATTTGTGGAGCCGATCGTATCCAGGGTCACCCTGAGGACGACAAAGTGCATTGTCATTGAAATGCATGAACCGCAATATCTGCTTGTATCGTGTCCTGGTCATGGAGGCAGAGAACACGGGCATATGGGGAATTGGGTCAGTGGACCAATATGACCGCAACTCACTTTTTTTTAACTATGCCCATGAGGAGGGATAGGCCCAGGAAGGTCTTAAGTTTAGTTTCCAATCTCTGGCAAGGACCAACTGGGGATTAGCGGTGATGAATTGACCAGCATACAAATTGCTTTGGTCCACAACAGATCTATAGAGATCTTCGGTGAAAAACAGCGAATAAAAATCAAGTGACCTCAAATCAACTGTTTACACCTGAATTCCAGGTTGGCCAGTGAATGGGGGAAGTACTGGTGCTGCAGAAGTGGTGGACTCCCAATTCAGATTGACAAATGCAGCAGGAAGGGCACTATGGGATCGACAGGCCTGTGTTTGTCTTCTTGGTGACTGCGGGACTCTACTTGTGCTAGCTACCTCACCAGCTTGAACTGCACTTATGGGACTCGCCACGTCACCAAATGTTACTGCAGTGCTGGATGTATGACCAGGATGTACTAGGCTGCTGGTGCTTGCCAGTTCACCAGAATGAGCGGCACTAGTACTGGCTCTCTGCTTCATAAGAGAGCCCTGCGGTTCTTGCACCTCAACAACAGCAGAAGAACGGGGTCGGGTACGCCTGACCTTGGCAGGGACCACTACTCCGTCGTCAGAGCTATCTGTCAGGGTGCTGCTGCTGTCTACAGGTTCGTATTCTGAGCCTGAATCTGACAGATGGGTGACTTCCTCTTTACTCTCATCTGTCAGGCTCAGAAACGTGTAGGCCTCTCCACTAGTGTACCTGCGATTGGACATTTTGACCTCTAAATTTACTGGTACAACTAATGAAACTCGCAGGAAAAAAGAGCACCTGACTGTCAGCGACTGCTTCAAACGCTACCAAAAAAACTGTTAGTGTTCGCAGGGATCAGGCCTGACTGCTGCAGTTATGTGTTTAGTGTTTTGTAAGTGACAGTGATGGATTGATACTGCACTTGGGTAGGCTGGGCTGGATGGAGGGGCTAAACGCAGGTACTAGCAGGTATCTGGGCTGATCCCGCTAATGCTGCATTTTTGGGAACCCTAAACTATTGGGGACATTAATATAGTTCTGATCAGATCAAAGATATCAATCCGTTCAGACACTATAATACTAAGGGAGGTGTATGGTGCGTGCGTGGGTGTTAGCGCTACTGGCACTAATCTAACGCTGCCTGGGGCGACGCAGACCCTAACTGATGCTAAAACCTGACTGATGTCACCCGCCGGGTGATCAGGGGGTTAAACCTTTTATTAGGTAATATACGGCAGGTGCCCTGACACTATAGGAAAATAACTAACTAACCAGCGTCACCTGTGACACTAATACGGTGATCACTGGTGACGGGTGATCAAGGGGTTAAACCTTTATTAGGGGGGTCCCTAGACCTATCTGGGGCTCCTATTAAGTACCATAACACTGATTATTGTCACAAATGACACCAGTACAGTGATCAAAGAAAAATATGAACACTGTACTGGTGTGACACTGTGACAAGGAGAGAGGGTTAACTGGGGGGGGCGATCGGGGGATGACAAGTGTACCTATGTGTACTGGTGTTAGTGTAGTGTTGGTGCAACTTACTGTGAGATGACTTCTCTCCTCTCTCTGGAACGGAAAAGAGTTCCACAAGGGGAGATGACATCACTTCTCCTGCCTGTGTTTACACCTAACAGGCAGGGGAAGGATTTCATTCACCAGAGCCGATCACCAGGTCAGAAATCATTGGCCTGGGCCTGGAGACTGATCGGTTCTGAAGCGAATCCGATCGTCACGGCCGCCGTACAGCCGAGCCAACCTGCCGCAGTATGACTGTGTCAGCTGGTCCGGAACTGGTTAAAAAGGAGTCAAACAACTATGTGATAAGAAATGGCTTCATATGATCACTATTCTTAAATAAAGTGAGGAGATCCTCTATGTCATCTCCTCATCTCTAACAGAAAACAAATCTCTCCTGCGCTCAGGTGTCCAGGAACTGAACATGTGGTGCGACCACCTATAACAAGGTATTGCCTAGCGTCTTGCAGCCCTCCTCTGAACAATGGGTATTCATGCTAGAAAAAACAGAAAAAGAAGGAGGGCGCACTAACCTAGTGCATTACCACTATTAAACTTTATTGCAGCATAAAAACAGCAAAGATTATACTCACAAACGAGCTATGGAAACCAGCTTTAAAAAGAGCGCAAATGCGCTGTTCTATGGATCGACACACCAGGACCTATTGCCAAGAGGATCAGACCGGTGCAAATGGCCAATGGCTAACGCGTTTCAGGGGAGCACCCCCTTCTTCAGAGCCTGAACGGGCAATGGCTGGTCTCTCGAAATTGCCTCTCTATAGATGTATATATGTGTGTGCATAAGTACCTGTGTTTGCCACACCCAATTGGTAGCGACGCCCCCTCACAAACAGCAACACCTACCCATTTAGGCTTACTCTCCCTGGACCCCTCCCTCTATGTACAAGCCCCATTTGCAGCCAGAAGATAGTACTGATAAAAACAAGCGACAGGCCTCGCTCTATGTTGCTTGCTATATATTGAGCTAGCAAAACTGTAGCAGAATCAGTATGGACCACAAAAAAATTAAAACAAAAAGAGGGGTGGTGGTGGGGGGGGGCGCCGACCACACATACCTCTCCTCCCACAAGCAGCTCCATAGGTAGCCCCATGCCGTGGACAAACCGCAGTAAGTACTACGGGACTTCTCTGGCTCCCAGGAGCCATATGAACACTGCACACAGCGTGTGGAACGCACGCCGCCCGAAGGACCAGGAAGTGCGGGCGTTCCTGCGTTCCACCCGCAACTTCCAGCCGATCGTGACGTCAGTTCCCCTTCTACAAGCGTCAGAAGACGCTGCGTGCAGGGGACACGGCCCGGGCCGTGTCCCCTGCACGCAGCGTCTTCTGACGCTTGTAGAAGGGGAACTGACATCACGATCGGCCGGAAGTTGCGGGTGGAACGCAGGAACGCCCGCACTTCCTGGTCCTTCGGGCGGCGTGCGTTCCACATGCTGTGTGCAGTGTTCATATGGCTCCTGGGAGCCAGAGAAGTCCCGTAGTATTTACTGCGGTTTGTCCACGGCATGGGGCTACCTATGGAGCTGCTTGTGGGAGGAGAGGTATGTGTGGTCGGCGCCCCCCCCCCCCCACCACCACCACCCCCCTTTTTGTTTTTGTTTTTTTGTGGTCCATACTGATTCTGCTACAGTTTTGCTAGCTCAATATATAGCAAGCAACATAGAGCGAGGCCTGTCGCTTGTTTTTATCAGTACTATCTTCTGGCTGCAAATGGGGCTTGTACATAGAGGGAGGGGTCCAGGGAGAGTAAGCCTAAATGGGTAGGTGTTGCTGTTTGTGAGGGGGCGTCGCTACCAATTGGGTGTCGCAAACACAGGTACTTATGGACACACATATATACATCTATAGAGAGGCAATTTCGAGAGACCAGCCATTGCCCGTTCAGGCTCTGAAGAAGGGGGTGCTCCCCTGAAACGCGTTAGCCATTGGCCATTTGCACCGGTCTGATCCTCTTGGCAATAGGTCCTGGTGTGTCGATCCATAGAACAGCGCATTTGCGCTCTTTTTAAAGCTGGTTTCGATAGCTCGTTTGTGAGTATAATCTTTGCTGTTTTTATGCTGCAATAAAGTTTAATAGTGGTAATGCACTAGGTTAGTGCGCCCTCCTTCTTTTTCTGTTATCTCCTCATCTCTTCCCTCAAGAGGTTTAGCCATTGTCCTGAAAAAAGAGAGGTTTGTTTCAAGCTTTCTATGCAATCCTTTTCACTGTCTCAAGGCAAAAGGGTGCGTCCATCCCATACTGGATTTAAAGGTTCCCAACTCCTTCCTCAGGGTTCAGATATTCCATATGGTATTCACCTAGCCTGTCATTCGTTTCCCTCCATCTAGGAGAACTTCTCACTTCTGTGTACATTAACCAGTTGCCTACCTTCGGCATCTTGCACACATCCATAAAACCCCTCACTCTGTACACATGGCGTCTCCTGTACGTCCTGCAGTTTCTTATTTCCCCCTGCTCCCTTCCATACACAGCCCTGTGAGACCTGGTATCTGTAGAAAGATGAGCTCCAGGGGAGCCAGCCAAAAGCCTTCCTCAATTAATGATCACACTGACAGCCAATCACAGTGAGAATTCAGTATAACACGTCAGATAAATCAAAAGTAATACAGTAGCTGTCTAATCTCCTGAGTTCCCTGTCAGACAGATCTGTGGGTTAGAGAGCTGCAGCTGACAGAGGAATGTTTATTGTGTGCACAAGGAGTTAACTCTTAATTAACCAAGACATGCTCTTATTTTACTACTTAATCCATTCATTTCAACATGTATAGACATTATTTAACCGTTTCATCTCCTGTTCCATGTTTCTATTTCAAATTATTTTTTGGAAGAAAAAAATGTATTATCTTTAAGGATTTACTGTTAAAATATGTGGTTTAAGGTATATCTGTTTTCTTTTAAATCAGTAAGAACTTTAAATTACTGATGCATTTTAAGAAGAATGTAATATATGCAAAAAAAACTTAACATGCAAATAACATATGTAAATAACTTTACCATGCTTTGTACCAAAAATGTAATTTCAATGTTGCAGTAAATAGAACAAGCAGTAGAATAAAATGTATGTTTTCTCCACGGTAATGGTACTTATTCAAAATATTACTGATTAAACTTGAAAAAAAATTTATTTTTTTCAGATTTTTACTCTTTTTCCCTTAGGCCACTTTCACACTGTAGCCGTTCCGCGTCAGTGTTAGCAGCACTTTTCACCCCCGCTAGCGGGCTGCTTTTAACCCCTGCTAGCGGCTGAAGAAAGGGTTAAAAGCGCCCGTGTTGCAGTGCTGCCAAACCGCTTTGCAGGTGCTTTCGCAGTGCTGCCAATTCATTTCAAACCGCCCCAAAGATGCTGCTTGAAGGACTTTTCAGAAAGTCCCGCAAGAGCACCGCCCCAGTGTGAAAAGGCACACTGAGATGAATTGGAGGCGGTTTTCAGGCGCTAGTTAGAGGCTATTTCTAGCTCTAAAATGCCAGAAAACTGCCTCAGTGTGAAAGCAGCCTTAAAATGCAAATACATTTTAAAAATTCTCAGAGGACTTTAGGGTCACAAGAAAGCCCCGTTGCCCCCCCCCCCCCCCCCAAAAAAAAAATATATGTTTTAATTCTTTATCATAAGTAATTACAAAGTTATAGACTATAGACTCGTGAACAAACGCATACCGGTTAAACCTATTAGGGATATTCCTTTGTCTATCCCCACTCTAAAGGTTGCTTTTTGCACCATTATCACTTCTGGGAGGCAAGTTTTGCTGCCTTTACCTGTAAAGAACCCTTTTTTGTTCTACACAAGGAGAAGGTTGTTTTAAGACCCAGGGCTTCTATTTTCCCAAAGTGGTTTCTTACTGTTACCTTAAACTGAACAATGCTCTACCATTTTTGGTGTCCACGCTGTTTGAGTTTATCTCTCAGCTACAGCTTCCTTTTGACAATCTGTCTCTCTGTCAATTCTGAAGATCCACATAGGAGATAGATTGCTTCTTGTTCCACTATTTCCCAGTGGATTTGATATCTTATCATTCAAGCTTATGACCTCATAAGGACAGGTTTCTCCCTTTACCAGTCAAAGTGCGCTTTACTATTGTTTCATGGGATTTTCAGCACCTGGCATCTTTTTCTCAGATTTGCAGGGCTGGCACATTGCTGTCTGTTCAAATGTTGGTTGTGTTTTACCAGATGGATATTTGGCCCTCGGCTGTTGCTAGCTTCAGTGATAAAGTGATTCAGGTGGCACTGTACACTCTGTTGAGCCATCTCTGTTAACATGTTGTTTTTTGTGGGCCTGTTAGCCTGTTTGCTGTGTTACCCATTCCTCAGTTGGATTGCTTTTGGATGACCCTTTGTACCTCAATACTCATCCTGTGTACTGTACAATTAAGAAAATAGAACTTACCACAAAATCCATTTTGTTGGAGTAAATTACATTAACAATTAGGGATGCTGAGAGTAGGAGGGGTTATACTGGACTGTCCCTTAAACTTTGTTTTGCCACTGTCCTATGTACTGAACTACTCATCCTTTGTCCCATAATGTACTTTAAGAAAATAATTTTTACAGTAAATCAAAAATCCCCTTTGAATGTTAAATACACTAGGTTCGACATTGGCCAGATGCATACGATGCAATATTCTGTAAGTCGAGTAACCTTTTTTTTTGGATTTGGATGTGGTTCACCAAGCATATAATGTTTGGTTTGCAAATATTTTACATGCAGGCTAGGAAGCAGATATTTCATAATTTCTGTCATATGTATGCAAATAATGCACAGATGATAATAAGGTAGCTTTTTTATTTTTTAATAGAAAAGTGAAATACTGGAAATACAAACAAAAGACACCATTTTCTTTTCACCGTGTGACAGTCAGCTACTCTTGGTTGCTCATTTTGTTCACTTTTTTTATTTTTATACTTCAGACGAAGCTCTATTTGAAGAGTGAAACATGTTAGGTTTGGGTGATTTGTTTTTGGGAGCACCTTCTGACTTTATTTTCATTTAGGTTCACATGATTTATTTTTTGTCCTGACACATTCCCCCCCCTCCATGTTTCTTTTTTTGTGGGTGAGATATGCCCTGTGTTAATGTAGTCTTGATTAAGAGAGAAGCTTTTTTGTGGATATGGTGATATATGGGGCTCGTCCATTAGTAGTTATTTGTGTCCACATGAATGAGTGTACCCGTATTGCATATCTGAGAGATAGGTAATTTCATAGGGCAGAAGATAGATAGCCCATATCTTCAGTAAGACAGTATTTATTAGCATTCCTTCTCTGTTTCTGTTCGTCTCATTTTTATATGTGGCCAATAGATGGGATGAGAGACAAATATACCCCCCTCTCTTGATACCAGGTGGTGTTGGTGAGTAGATCTTTAACCACTTTCAGCCCACGGACGTCATATGACGTCCTGGGCTTTGGGCGGGTATATCTGAATGATGCCTGTAGTTACAGACATCATTCAGATATTGCCGGTTTCAGCCAGCGAATCTCTACACCATAGGAACGATCATAGCGGCCGTTCCGCCGCTTGATCGTTCCTATGGGAGGCGAGAGGGGACTCCCGCCGCCCTCCGGTGCTTGCTCCGACTCACCGTTACGATCGGTGAGGCGGAGAGTGGATCCGCCGGCGCCGGATGTAGATCATAGAGATTTCCGGCGGACCAGATGGTCCCCGGAGTCTCTATGATCGTCGGAGGCCGGGCGCGATGTTATGACTTCACGCCCGGCCTCTCCATTCAAAAAAACGGCGCCGCTTCGGCTGGCAAGCGGCAATCGTTTTATTTTTTTTTTTTATTTCAGGCTTCCCAGCCTAGTGGTGAGATATGGGGTCTTATTGACCCCATATCTCACTATTAAGAGCACCTGTGTCATATTGCTATTACAAGGGATGTTTACATTCCTTGTAATAGGAATAAAAGTAATCAATTTTTTTTTTTTTTCAAAATAAAAAAAATAAAATATAATTAACAATAAAAAAAAAAAATTTTTTAAAGCGCCGCTGTCCCTGTGTGCTCGCACACAGAAGCGAACGCATACGCAAGTCCCGCCCACATATGAAAACGGTGTTCAAACCATACATGTGAGGTATTGCCACGAACGTTGGAGCGAGAGCAATAATTTTGGCCCTAGACCTCCTCTGTAACTCAAAACATGTAACCAGTAAAAAAATTTCAAGCGTCGCCTATGGGGATTTTTAAGTACCGAACATTGGCGCCATTCCGCGAGCGTGTGCAATTTTGAAGCGTGACATGTTAGGTATCTATTTACTCGGCGTAACTTCATCTTTCACAAAATGTAAAAACATTGGGCTAACTTTACTGTTTTGTTTTTTTTTTAAACACAAAACAGTTTTTTTTCCCAAAAAAACGCGTTCGAAAAATTCCTGCGCAAATACTGTGTGAGATAAAAAGTTGCAACAACCGGCATTGTATTCTCTAGGGTCTTTGCTAAAAAAACATATATAATGTTTGGGGGTTCTATGTAATTTTCTAGCAAAAAAAATGATGATTTTTACATGTAGGAGCAAAGTGTCAGAAGTGGCCCGGTATTGAAGTGGTTAACCGATTGCCGCCCGCGTAACATCAAATGACGTTGTGGACTTTGAACGGTGATATCTAAATGATGCCTGCAGCTTCAGGCATCATTCAGATATTGTCTTTTAGAGCTGGCAATTCCCTTCACCGTAAGAATGATCATAGATGCTGTTCAGCAACTTGACTGTTCTTACAAGCAGCAGATGGGAACGTCCCCCCTCCCACCGCCCTTGGAGCTTCTCCTGGCTCGCACCTGCCATCGCTGAAACGGAGAAGGAACCAACCGGCCCCGGATGCTGACCATAGAGATTTCTGGCGGGCCAGATGGTTCCCGGAGTCTCTATGATCAATCGGAGGCCAGGTGCGATGTTATGACATCACGCCCGGCCTCTGCATTTGAAAAATTGCCGCTGCCTCAGCTGGGAAGCTGAGATCTTTTTTTTTATTTCAGGCTTCCAAGCCTAGAGGTGAGATCTGGGGACCTGTTGACCCCAGAGCTCACTGTAAAGAGGACCTGTCAAGGACTATTCTTATTACAAGGGATGTTTACATTCCTTGTAGTAGGAATAAAAGTGATCAAAAAAAATGTTAAAAGAAAGTGTCAAAAAATAAAAGTAAAATTAACAAAAAAATGAATTTAATGCGCCCCTGTTCCCGCGTGCTCAATCGCAGAAGCGAACGCATACGTAAGTCGCGTCCACATATGTAAACGGCGTGCAAACCACACAGGTGAGGTATCACTGCGAACGTTGGAGCGAGAGCAATAATTCTAGCACTAGACCTCCTCTGTAACTCAAAACATGTAACCTGTAAAAGAATTTTAAGCGTCGCCTATGGGGATTTTTAAGTACCGAAGTTTATTGCCATTCCACGAGCATGTGCAATTTTGAAGCGTGACATTGGGTTAACTTTACTGTTTTTTGTTTTTGTTTTTTTAATGCATGAAACACGTTTAAAAAATTGCTGCGCAAATACCATACTGAAATAAAAAGTTGCAATGACCACCATATTATTCTCTAGGGTCTGTGCTAAAAAAACATATATAATGTTTGGGGGTTCTGTGTAATTTTCTAGCAAAATAATTATGATTTTTACATGTAGGAGAGAAATGTCAGAATTGGTCTGGGTGGCAAGTGGTTAATTTACATATCCTCTAATACAGCCTGGAGCCTTTATATCTAATATAGGAGGAAATTATAACCCTTGTATATTGTCTATACGTATGTATTCAAGAGAAGTTTTCACCATTTAAACTTGGTAGATGTTAATAATACTACATAGAGATAGAATGTTGATTTTTATATATAATGACGTTGACCTCATCCTATAAGTATACCTGTTATGGTCATTTACATACTTTTTATGATTTACAATAAAGGTTAAGTTTTAGTTAAATGGCCTTTTGGTGCATAGGGAAGTGCACCCTCATCTAGTTCCAGTCTAATTTTGCCACAGTTAAATGTTATCAGTATCTCACAGGCTTTTGTATATATGTTAATACTGGAAATAGGCATCAGTTATATGAAAAGAAAAGTGTGATGCTAACAGAGATTCATCATGAGATCCATAAGCCATGAGATTTGTACCAATAAGTAAAATAGTTTTGTTTGCTGAAGTGATTTATGTGAAAGTTAGAGGGAGGTCAGCGAGAAGTGACCAGAGCTTCCTGCTGCTAGTTTGACAGTATATTAGTACATTCTCCTGCAAAGGGCTCTATCCTCTTTCCTGGCTAAATTACTTTGCTTAGCGGGACATGACTAACTGCACCACAGGGCATCGCTCTCATGCAAGGCACAAAGACAAGACAAAAAAAGATTTGCTGCTAATATGGTATAGCAACAATATCTTAGAACATATTCCTGGAATGGAAGAAGGTAGTGCTATTGGTGTATCGAGTAGGTAGTAAAAAATATGTTTAGCACAGGTGGTTTTTGTTGCATAACACAAACACACACATTTTATTGTTATTGTAATTGGTTCTTTCTGTTTTTCTAATTGTATCTCTGTATGCATTATGAAACAATACATTTATTAAAACAAAACTTCCATGTATTTTAAGTGAATACTTATTATGTCATTATTGTTGAGTTTACATTTTGGTTAGTTTGCTGTCTTGAATTTCCATGATATTATGATAGCAATTTTTTCTCATTAGTGGCTGTCAGGTGGTACAGTGATCCACTTTGTTTTTTAATTTATTTCTAGTTTAAAAAAAAAAGCAATACAAGCATGTAAATTTGCAATAATATCGAATAAATGTTCAAAGGAAGCAGTAGAGTACAAACAGAGTTTTAAACAAGTTAGGTGTGAAACATTGGATATCTATCCATATCTATACAGTGGAGAAAATAATTATTTGATCCCCTGCAGATTTTGTAAGTTTGCCCACTTACAAAGAAATTAAGGATCTATAATTTTTTATCATAGGTGTATTTTAAATGATAGCGACAGAGTATCAACCAAAAATCCAGAAAAACACATGATAAAAATGTTATAAATTGAGTTGTAGTTCAGTGAGTAAAATAAGTATTTGATTCCCAAACAAACCATAACTTAGTACTTGGTGGAAAAAAACCCTTGTTGGCAAGCACAGGAGGGATTTTGGTGCACTCTTCTTTACAGATCTTCTCTAAATCCTTAAGGTTTCTTGGCTGTCGCTTGGCAACTTAAAGTTTCAGCTCCCTCCATAAATTTTCTATAGGATTAAGGTCTGGAGACTGGCTAGACCACTCCATGACCTTAAAGTGCTTCTTCTTGAGACACTCCTTTGTTGCCTTGATGGTATGATTTGGGTCATTGTCATGCTGAATGACCCATCTTTAATGTTCTGGCTGAAAGAAGAAGGTTCTCTTCCATCGCTCTCCTCACAACTGACAGGATGTGGATCTGGATGTGGATCCACGGTCCGGCCCGGTTAACGGGCAATCGCGGGTGCCGGGCACACGCACCGGGTCCCGAGCAACGCGGCGGGCGCGCGCCCCCCCCCCCAGACGGCCGGGAATCCCAGGCCATCATATGACGTCCACCCAGGATGGGATATCCCATCTGTGGACGTCATATGTCTATGGCTGGGTAGGGAAATGGTTTAGGATACGAATACTTTGAATGATTTTTCTTGTCTCCATCATTTTTTGTGGACATATACAGCAAATATTCTAGCGCAGCTTTTCTAATTTTATTGAACTCTCTGTGTTATCGCACTGTATGCTGCTGCTTTTTTACAAGTCTATTCATTTAATCAATTTTTTCTAGCGCGGTATCCTCTTTTGCAAAATATTTACTAATATTTTACTCACTGAACTGCGACTCAATTTATAACATTTGTATCATGTGTTTTCTCTGGATCTTTGGTTGATATTGTGTCTGTATCATTTGAAATACACCTATGATAAAAAATTATAGACCCTTAAATTCTTTGTAAGTGGGCAAACTTACAAAATCTGCAGGGGATCAAATAATTATTTTCCCCACTGTACAAATACAATTGTTCCAAAATCAGAAGCTTTTTATGCCACTCTTGATTACAGTGTTTTCAAATCAGGTTGCTGGCCATCAGATGACATATACAGTATGTTTGTAAGTTGTGTCATATTACTACTCATCTATTTTTTTTTCTTTCAAGCTCAGAAGTATCATTAACCAATCCTCTTAGGGTTTTAAGAATGCTATTAATAGAAAAAGAGACCCTGTGTTTTTATAGGGAGCTTTAACCACACTCTTAATTAAAACAAAATCTTATTCACAAGCAGGGGAAAAGTGTGTATAATAAATTAGGTGTTAGTGCCCCACATTTTAGATGGATTTTTCTAAATAACAATGACATTTAAAAAAAACAATTAGCTAGCAAAAGCTATACACTGCCTTGCAAAAGTATTCATTCACTTTGTTTTTTACCTATTTTGTTACATTACAGCCTTTAGTTCAATGTTTTTTTAATCAGAATTATATGTGATGGATCAGAACACAATAGTCTAATTTGGTGAAGTAAAATTTGAAAAATATATACATAAAACTATTTTTCAGAAATAGAAAACTGATAATTGGCATGTGCGTATGTATTCACCCCCTTTGTTATGAAGCCCATAAAAAGCTCTGGTGCAACCAACTAACTTCAGAAGTCACACAGTTTGTGAAATGATGTCCACATGTGTGCAATCTAAGTGTCACATGATCTGTCATTACATATACACACCTTTTTGAAAGGCCCCAGAGGCTGCAACACCTAAGCAAGAGGCACCACTAACCAAACACTACTACCATGAAGACCAAGGGAGTCTCCAAGTAAGAGACAATGTTGTTGAGAAGTACAAGTCAGGGTTAGGTTATAAAAAAATATCCAAATCTTTGATCCCTAGGAGCACCATCAAATCTTCCATAACCAAATAGAAAGAACATGGCACAAGAGCAAACCTGCCAAGAGATGGCTGCACACCAAAACTCATGGACCGGGCAAGGAGAGCATTAATCAGAGAGGCAACACAGTGACCTAAGGTAACCCTGGAGGAGCTGCAGAGTTCCACAGCAGAGACTGGAGTATCTGTACATAGGACGACAATAAGCCGTACACTCCATAGAGTTGGGCTTTATGGCAGAGTGGCCAGAAGAAAGCCATTACTTTCAGCAAATAACAAAATTGCACATTTTGAGTTTGCGGAAAGGCATGTGGGAGACTCCTAAAATGAATGGAGGAAGGTGCTCTGGTCTGATGAGACTAAAATTTATCTTTTTGGCCATCAAAGAAAATTCTATGTCTGGCGCAAACCGCCAGACAGTAGTCTGGGACTGGGAAACTGGTCAGAGTTGAGGGAAAGATGGATGGTGCTAAATACAGGGATATTCTTGAGCAAAACCTGTACCACTCTGTGTTTGATTTGAGGCTAGGATGGAGGTTCACCTTCCAGCAGGACAATGACCCCAAACACACTGCTAAAGCAACACTTGAGTGGTTTAAGGGCAAACATGTAAATGTGTTGGAATGGCCTAGTCAAAGCCCAGACCTCAATCCAATAGAAAATCTGTAGTCAGACTTAAAGATTGCTGTTCACAAGCGCAAACCATCCAACTTGAAGGAGCTGGAGCAGTTTTGCAAGGAGGAATGGGCAAAAATCCCAGTGGTAAGATGTGGCAAGCTCATAGAGACTTATCCAAAGCGACTTGGAGCTGTGATAGCTGCAAAAGGTGGCTCTACAAAGTATTGACTTTAGGGGGTGAATAGTTATGCACATTGACTTTTTCTGTTATTTTGTCCTATTTGTTGTTTGCTTCACAGTAAAAAAACAAAACATCTTCAAAGTTGTGGGCATGTTCTGTAAATTAAATGATGCAAATCCTCAAACAATCCGTGGTAATTCCAGGTTGTGAGGCAACAAAACACAAAAAATGCCAAGGTGGGTGAATACTTTTGCAAGGCACTGTATATTAATCATACACATTAGCATGTTATGTGGTTAAGCTACTTACTTTTTGGAAACTGTCAAATAGCATTTCTTTATTATCCATTGAGGGACACAGGAAGGTAATTCATAGACATTTGAGCTATACTTCTGCCTTCAGGAGGTTTTGACACTGTTAAGCAAAAACCATTAAGTCAGCCCTTATATAACCCAGCCTCCAACTGTCATGACTGTGTTTTTTGCAGATGTCCTAGAAAGAAGGCATCCTTTTCCTCAGATCTGCTGAGAAAACCTATAACTATACTTTTACCTTTTTGTTTTATTCTTTTCTATCTTTGATTTTTCTTTGCTGTTGATGTTTCTTTTTCATACATCATGGGACACAAAGTCAGGCTAATATTCATTTCTTGCTGGGTTCTACTTCATCATTAGGTGAATGGACACTGGTAGACCAAAGGTCTTCAGACAGGAAGTGATCACCTATATAACCCCTCCCATACAGCAAGTACTTTAGTTTGTACCATCCACCTTGCAGACAATGGTAAAACTTTGTATGAGCTCTCTGAGCTCCAGGTCTCTAGTCCCAAAACAGTTTAAAAAATGAATCAAGGTATTGACTGATCGGATCCATTTGACACAGGCTTTTATGCTTCGTTAATGGTACCTGAGCCTTGCAAAGAAGACTCAAGATCCTGCAAGGTTTTGCCTGTAACGTGGCCTCCGGGTGCTGGACCCTGCGGAGTGGAAATCCTGGACACTACACCGCTAAGGCATTTCCTGCAGGGTGCTGTACAGGTCCATGGGAGTGGACCCTAAACATGAAAGGGTACCCAGTTCTTCAAGGTCCAAGTGACAGGAACCCACCGTGAAGGGTGAAGATTGGGTCCTTAGCTTCTAAGTGGCCATGTGCCTGGACGGGTAAGTGAAACCCCTATAATTTATTATTGTGGGGTGTCCAAGTGATTGTAACAATCAGTCAAGCTAGCTAAAGGACATCTGTGTGCGGTGTCCATACGGGGGAGTTCTGGGCTAGATGTGGGTGTTTGCAAAGTGTACATTTTTTGCTTGTGTGTGGCTGTTTCTTACCTGTATGATGGCGCACTACGGTGCGCCATTTCGCATGGTTCGCCATGGTGCACGTGTGTTCGCAAGAGTGCCACTGGGCTCACCAGTTTATTTGGCCATGGTGCATGCGGATTTGCCGCACATGCGCCTTAGACTTTATCTGGGCACATGAAGATTTGCGTCATATGCAAATACAGTCACGCCCACTTGTCGGGACCGCACACATACGTACGCATGCATAGAACATTCCAGCGCACACCCAGCTTATTTAAGCTGTGTATGCCAAGCATGTGGTGCTTCCAGAAGGCAGCTGTGGGACACAGAGCAGGCTCTGAACAGACACTTGCAGTGGTTCATTTCTCCTTACCCAGGACACATGAGTCAGTAGGTGCTGCTTGGCAGGCTAAAGGTGCTTTGCAGGATTGTTGCATAGGGGCTTGGTGAGTCCTATTAAAGGGTCTCCCTTTTGAGGTGTTTTAACTACACCCAAGTACTCTTTGTTTGCGGCATTGAATGTCTTAAAAAAGGAGAGTGGGACTAACACCACAGGGAAGGGCACACTTATGTCATCAGTAGTTCCTGATGAACCTAGTCGTATCCCTAGTGTTTATATAGAAGAAATGGGGAGATGGCGCTACCCTATTGTAACTTAGTGTTAAAAACCAAAGTCAAATAAAAATAAAATGATAAACATATATAGTGCAAACCCCAGTGCAATTATCAAATGATAAGGTAAGTACCATATACGTGCGTGAAGGTGCTTATAAGTATGCACTAATTTATATTGCAGCAGCACTGAATACAAAAAAACATATCCTGTGACAGTGTGCCCCTTAGGGCAAGCAGCAGTGATATTAAATACTAAAGTGTATGCTCAATGTGTACATTCATTCCAGGGGGCAGTGTACCCCTTAGGGCAAACAGCAGTAATAGTAAATACTAAAATGTAAACTCAATATGTACATACAATCCAGTGCCTTCTGTTTGTAATAAGATGAACAATGTGATATCTACTAAACTATCCGGAAAAAACATGCATGTAATCAGAAAATTAAAAAAATTAAACCATACATTAACTCATGTGAAGAATGTGAACCAAGATCTGTATAGATATATCCAGACCGGATGTGTATATAAATTTATAATATATAATTAATAAACTCATGTATGTGGCAAAGTCTATATGAAAAAAGCAAAGTCTCTGTGAAAAAACAAAGTCTCTATGTAAAAAACCAGGGCCACGATAGCTGTGCTCATAAAGGGTGGTGACTCCAAGTGCTCCCCCCAGTGTATCCCCACTCACCAGAAGCAGTCACCCCTGCAGGGGTAATGGGCATAGAGCGGGTGTCTTTAGGATAGATGTCCCCTTGAATATCCCGCTTGAACTCCGCTCCTCCATAGGTATGCACCGGCTATCCGGTTTGGGGTTCCCGGCTGACGTTCCAGGGATGGACTCCTCCGTGCCTCACCACCATCAATCTATTCTTTCTTATATAGTACAGACTTCTTGGAAAATCAACCAGCCAAACACACCAGTAGGAAATTACATTTCTGTGAGTGTTTTTTCATCAGTGGATGGTTTACCGAATGCCTCCAGGTTGCCAAATTGCATTGAATTCAACCAGTCTGCCAACTGACCAAATTAACCTGTCCACTAGTATCCCTAGTGTTGTATTCCCTGAAAGACCAGAGGCTCCCGGGCAATCTGAGCCGCTGCACCTATCTGGTATTGTGCCTACAGTCAACGCTGCTGCTGCTTTACCCTTTATCACTAAGGATGAAATGTCCTCAGCCCTAGCCAGGTTAAAACACAGGATTGCCGGCATAATTGCCTCCATCCCACAGGGTGGCAGGAAGCGTTACAGATCCCCTTCCCCGGAGTCTCCTCGTCTGGAGCAGGAATGGGTTGAGGATGGGGAAGAGCTTAAAGCTCAGGATTCTGTGGAGTGCCCGGCAGATGAGTCTGCTTCCGCAATCTTCTGTACAAGAAGATATCCACTCGATGTCTGCCTCTCAGTTGCAGAGGTTTTTGATTCTGACTCTGACCGAAATGGTTCATTCTGCCTTTAAGTTGCCTCTTGCAGAGGTGACTGAGCCCCCCTGGTCCTCTTTGGGATCTCTCAGACCTTTTCAGGTCGCACAGACTTTCCCGCTACACTCCCTGTTGGAACAGGCGGTGTATGCTGATTGGGAACATCCTGACAGGACATTTTTGCCTCCTAAAAGGTTTTCCCTTTTATATCCCATGGATGAAAAGTTAGTTAAAAAATGGAGCATGCCAGACATAGATGCACCAGTCTTTTCCTTAAACAAGAACATAACTTGTCCGGTAGATAAAGCACAGGGCTTGAAAGACCCTGTTGACAAGAAATTGGAGTTATTATTAAAGGCTTCCTTTTCTTTTGGCCAGTTAAGCCATTCAGCCAGCTGTTGCAGCTATTGGTATTTTCCAGTCCATAAAGGATCAAGTCAAACGGCCGGATAGGCCTAACCAGGAGCATGATCTGCCTGATAAAGTAAGACAGATATTCTTCGAGCGCTGTGTTTTGCTGTTGATGCTTTAAAGGATTCAATACAGCAGGTTTCTCATCTGGCTCTCTTGTCTGTACATATACACAGACTGTTATGGCTTAAGAACTGGTCAGCCGAGCTTCCTTGTAAAAATTTATTGGCAGGTTTCCCGTTTCATGGGGAACGTTTATTCTGTGATCACTTGGACAAATATATCCAAAAGATTTCCGGGGCAAGAGTTCTCTACAGCCTGTGAAGAAAAGCACAAAACGTCCCTCGTTTAAAAACCCAGGGACTGCTTCCTCAAATGTCTCAGTGTCAGGACAGTTCAGCCGCCAACAGGGCGCTAGGGCCAGGGGCAAGCCACAAGGCCATGGACAGAAAAAGCCCTGGGTCCAAAATGATTCTATACCCAGTGCCAAGCCCTCCTTTTAAGGGGATGCCCTCACTCCATTGGGTGGGGGGAAGGCTGCTGCACTTTGCGGACATTTGGAAAACAAAATTCAGGATGAGTGGGTCACCTGAATTATATCTTGTGGTTACAAGCTGGAGTTACAGGGAGGTGCCCCCTCAGAGGTTTTTAAGATCCAGTGTTCCTTCGTATCCTCCAAAGAAAAAATGATTGCTTCAGGCACTACATCATCTAGTGCATCAAGGAGTAATTGTAGAGGTTCCGGGATCCAGTTCAGAAACCAAATGGGGACCATTTTGGACCTAAGGTCCCTGAAAAAGTATCTTTTGAGACAATCTTTTCAGATGGAGTCTGTCCGCTCAATAGTAACCTCACTCCAGAGGGGAGACTTTTTAGCCTCCATCGATATAAAGGACGCATACTTACATGTACCAAACTTTCAGCCTCATCAGAGGTTCCTACGTTTTGCAATCGAGGAACGTCATTTTCAGTTTGTGGCTCTACCCTTCGGGCTTGCTACAGCTCCCCGGGTGTTCACAAAGGTCCTAGCACCAGTACTGGGTCTTTTAAGGGCCCAAAGGATCCTGGTGCTCGGGTATCTGGACGACCTCCTGCTCAGAGATCACTCAGTACAGGCTCTAGAACAGAGCATAATATACACGGTGAGGTACTTGAAAAGCTTAGGCTGGATCATAAATACTGAAAAGTCAGCCTTGAGACCAACTCAAAGTCTAAAATATTTAGGTCTGATTCTAAACACGGTCTAAGCAAGAGTATTCTTGCCACCCATAACGATCTGTGCCCTGAAGGATCAGGTGCGTGAGATAAGGGTCACTAGACAACCCTCAATTCGGCTCTGTATGAGTCTTCTAAGGAGGATGGTATCCTCCTTCGAGGCAGTGCCCTATGCCCAGTTCCATTCCAGGCCTTTACAAGACATCTTGTTGGCTTGGAACAGAGGAAGAAAAGCCTTGGATTATCCAGTGTGCTTATCTCCTCAGGCATGCTTAAGCCTAAACTGGTGGTTGCAGGATCAGAACCTGCGAAAGGGAAAATCCTTTCTCCCGGTAACTTGGAGAGTACTGACTACAGATGCCAGTCTCTCAGCCTGTGGAGTGATCTTAGACGGACTCACAGCCCAGGGGAATGGTCAGGGACAGAGCAGACCCTGCCCATCAATGTCCTAAAATTACGGGCAGTACGTCTGGCCCTACGATCCTGGTTGGTGGAGCTTCAGGACTGTCCCATCAGGGTTTAGTCCGACAATGCCACTACAGTGGCCTATATAAACCACCAAGGCGGTACCCGGAGTCATTCAGCTCTGAAGGAGGTGAACTACATACTAGCCTGGGCAGAGGGACATGTGCCAATGATATCAGTAGTCCATATCCCAGGAGTAGAGAACAGAAAGGCAAATTATCTCAGCCGCCAGCAGATCTGCCTGAGGGAATGGTCCCTACGCCCCGAGGTGTTCCAGGAAATTTGCCAATGTTGGGGATGGCCAGTGGTCAACCTACTGGCATCCAGGTTCAACAACAAGCTACAGCAGTTTGTGTCTCAAACAAGAGATCCTCTGGCAATTGGAGCAGATGCTCTCATAGTTCCATGGAGCCAGTACTACCTGGTTTATGCTTTCCCTCCAATCCCTCTCCTTCCACATTTGTTGCGCAAGATTCGGAGAGGGGATTTCAGTCATTCTGGTGGCACCAGCCTGGCCCAGAAGGCCCTGGTTCCCGGAAATTGTGAGACTGACAATAGACGGGCCATGGACACTTCCATGTTGCCCTGATCTACTGTCTCAAGGTCCTATATTCCACCCCAATTTACAGTCTCTATATTTGACAGCATGGCTATTGAAGTCAGGGTGTTAAAGGACCATGGCATCTCGGGACCAGTGGTGTCTACTCTAGTGAATGCTAAAAAAGCTATCACATGGAAGATTTATCATAAGGTCTGGAAGACTTATATTGCTTGGTGTGAAGCCAGAAAATGGCATCCTCGGAAATATGTGATTGGCAGAATTCTATATTTTCTATAGTCAGCTGTGGAAATCAAATTGGCTTTGAGTACAATCAGAGGTCAAATTTTGGCCCTATCAGTATTCTTACAAAGGCCTTTAGCCTCCCATTCACTGATCCAAACCTTTATTCAAGGGGCAACTCGCTTGATTCCACCCATTAAGTCACCTATGTGTCCTTGGAACTTGAACTTGGTGCTGTCTGTGTTACAGAAACAACCATTTGTACCTATTAAGAAAATTCCATTAGACTTGCTATCACGCAAGCTAGCCTTCCTGATGACTATCACCTCGGCTAGAAGGGTGTCGTAGTTGGCGGCCCTTTCATGCAGGGAACCGTACTTGATCCTTCACTATGATAGAGTCATGTTATGACCTGTTCCATCCTTTTTGCCAAAAGTGGTGTCGGACTTTCATTTAAATCAGGACATTATTTTGCCTTCTTTTTTTTCTGCGGAGATCCGACTCCGGAGATCCGGATCAGACTCTTTTTTTTTTGTTTACCAAAAGAACCCAAGAAGGGGCAGGCAGCTTCCAAAGTTTCCATTGCCAATTGGGTCCGTCAATTGGTCATTCAGGCCTACGGTCTGAAACATAAAGCTCCTCCCTTTAGGGTGAGAGCTCATTCTACCAGGGGTGTAGGAACCTCCTGGGCTTTTTGCCATCAGGTATCAGTGGCTCAGATTTGTAAGGCTGCTACCTGGTCTTCAGTGCATACGTTCACAAAATTTTATCAAGTGGATGTTCGAGCAGCCGAGGATTCGGCTTTCAGCCACAGTGTACTGTGGTCTGTTGTATAAGTTCTGATGGCTATTGTTTGGCAGGGTGTCTCCCTACCCTCAAGACTATTGCTCTGGGACATCCCAGCAGGTAATGAATATCAACCTGACTGTGTGTCCCATGATGTATGAAAAAGAAAATAGGGTTTTTACGTCATACTTATCTGTACAATCCTTTTCCATGAGTACATCATGGGACACACGGATCCCTCCCCTCTTTTTTGAGGATTTAGTGCTTGCTACAAAACTAAAGTACTTCATGTATGGGAGGGGTTATATAGGGGATCACTTCCTGTCTAAAGAACTTTGGTCTACCAGCATCCATTCACCTAATGATGAAGTACAACCCAGCAGGTAATATTAGCCTGACTCTGTGTCCCATGATATACTCAAAGAAAAGGATTTTCCAGGTAAGTATGACGTAAAAATCCTATTTTTTAATTTGGTGTCTTTAATCAACACTTCAAGAAACGGTGCTTGAGTTAGTCTCTACGCAGCAGCTATCCAGATTTTCTTATTCCCAGCAACACCTTTGGAGACTAGACACCTCTGGACTGAAGATTGAGGGGTTACCCTGAAATGTGACCTTTGGGTATTGAACTCCATAATATGGCACTTTTCAGACCTGTGTGTACTGTGTTAGCCACATAGTGTTCACTACGTCTAGAGCCATGGCACACTCTCAGGTGTGACCCACCACTGCAGACTTCCTTAAACTATTTCAGCATCTGAACTTCTCTAAACCGTAAGACTCTGGGACCAGCGAGAAATGTGACTTTCAGGTATTATTTGGCTCTTCCCAGACATTTGTGTGCCTTGTTAGCTACGTGCAAAGTACTCTCCAAGTCCAAAGCCATGGTACGTCTCTGGTGTGACCCAGTCTCTGAGGACTCAAATACTGAGTAAAGCTGGTCAGGCTGAATCCCTGAGAGCTATCTCACAGTTAGAACTGTTGGGTGCCATTTTAAAAAAATTCCCAAAACTGCCTTTTTTTGGTGGTGATGTTTACAGCTGAGAGAACTGAGCTTCAACATCATGCACTAAGTGGAATGTTGCATGCACGCTCCACTTTTTTTTCCTCTGTCATTTAGCCTAGAGGAGGAATCTTCCCACTGCTGCACCTAGATCTGAAGTGCTTTGTGGATTATTTTGTTCTGTTCCACTGATATCCTTCAGTGACTTTGTCACCTCCAGCCACCTGTGATCCTCATTAGCACCAACTTGCCTAGGTTTGTGAAGAAAAACAACCAATGGAATCATGGATTCCTCCTAACAATGTGGACAAGCTTTTTCTCTTTGAAATGGCATGTAGTGATAAGTGTTCTCTGCTCACTGTAGTAGTTCCAGTCATCCATCTTAGAATGATTATATTCGTACATTTTACTGATTATCAGTTGGATTCCCTATGCACTGTATATCTGCATTTGAGTTATCTGCTGTGACTGTCTGCCCATTATTGATAGTGGCATAAAATTGTGAATCCATGTCAGTGTTGATCAACGGCACTTCTTAATTTTGAGGTTATCCTCTCATGCCTTAGAGCTTTTTGAACAAATGTCTGGAGCACTGCAGTACAGGCATGATGGTCCGGTCTCTTGCAAGCATCTAAGTTCCATTGGATGTAAAGTTTATTCAGATAAATAGAGAGCTTTGGCTTTGTTCCTGGCACACTAAGAATACCCTAAGAAACATTTAATTTACTCGCCCTTTACGGGTAGGCATCTTAGTTCTGCTCTTCACACTGTTTCCCTGATGCCTGTAGTTCTTGGAATTGGCACCTGCCTCAGCACAGGAGATCTTGAAATGGGATGTTTAACCACCTCAATACAGGGCACTTACACCCCCTTCCTGCCCAAGCCATTTTTCAGTTTTCAGCGCTGTCGCACTTTGAATGACAATTGCGCGGTCATGTTACACTGCACCTTAATTAAATTTTTATCATTTTTTTCCCCACAAATAGAGCTTTCTTTTGGTGGTATTTGATCACCTCTGCGGTTTTTATTTATTGCGCTATAAACAAAAGAAGAGGGACAATTTTGAAAAAACACAATATTTTTTACTTTTTGCTATATTAAATATCCAATTTTTTTTTTTTTTTTTTAACAAATTTTTTCCTCAGTTTAGGCCGATACGTATTCTTCTACATATTTTTGGTAAAAAAAAATTGCGATAAGCGTATATTGATTGGTTTGCGCAAAAGTTATAGCGTCTACAAAATAGGGGATAGATTTATAGCATTTTTATTATTTATTTATTTTTTACTAGTAATGGCAGCGATCTGCAATTTTTATTGTGACTACGATATTGCGGCGGACACATCGGACACTTTTGACACATTTTTGGGACCATTCACATTTATACAGCGATCAATGCTATAAAATTGCATTGATTACTGTGTAAATGTGACTGGCAGGGAAGGGGTTAACACTAGGGGGCGCTCGAGGGGTTAATGTATGACCTAAGGAGGTGATTCTAACTGTGGGGGGAGGGGACTGACTGGGGGAGGTGACCGATCGCTGTCCCTATGTACAAGGGACACGCCATCGGTCTCCTCTCCTCTCTGACAGGACGTGGATCTGTGTTTACATGCACAGATCCACGCTCCTGCTCTGTTACCCGGCAATCGCGGGTGCCCGGCGGACATCGCGGCCGCCGGGCACGCGCACCGGGTCCCGAGTGACGCAGCGGGCACACGCGCGCCCCCTAGTGGCTCGGGAGGGCGAGGACGTCATATGACGTCCCCCCAGAACAACAGAAGCCTCGTCCAGCCGTCATATGACGGTGGGCGGTGGCTTAGCGGTTAAACTCCATGTTTCCCCTACTGTATGGTAGTAGCTCATACCTTTCAGTCTACCTCCCACTCAATCCACAGATCTTAGGGACAAAAGTCCTCCATCCTTTTAACTCAACCTTCTACAAACATAACCCACTAGTTTTGCAAGTTGGACATTGTTTGCTCATTCTGCTGGTTTCCTTCCAGTTTGGATACTCAAGCTACCTTGTAGCTCCATCCCCCTCTATCCTTTTTTGTCTAACCTTCTGTCAGTAATGCCCCTGTTATGCTTCTTTTCCAAAATGTGTAAGTTTCCTACAACCTGGGATCTCTGATTCCTGCCCTGGTAGAAATGCCTTCTTGAGAAGGTTATCCAGTTGATCACATGCTCCTCAGTGGTGTTCTTACCATTGTGTTGGCTTGCATTCTACATTTGACTCTCCAAGCCTTGCCCTTTCTGAAGAGATTTTGCAGTTAGAGCTACAGGGATCAGTGTTCACTACTCCTTTGCCTGTTTATTATCAGTAAATCAATGTATTATGGTAGTTTTTATATTCTGCTCACCACATTGTATACTATTCAACCCTTATGTCCTTTTTTTCTTGGCTCCATCATAGTAGAATGCTCTAGAGACCTTCATTGAAAATTGTTCTAATTTTTTACAGTTCCTGGTAAACCAAAAATCATATTATCTTTTTTTTAAAGTTTAGCAAGTCCTTTCCTATTTACTTTCATTGGTAATTATCCGGTATTTTCTTTTACCATTCCTGTGTTGTCCCTCAGTATTTTTCAACTCTCCAAATTGTAGGACCTAAAATCTGAGCTGCGCAGAAATGTGGTCCTTTGGACCAACATGCTCCACTGCCTATTTGTCAATTCTTGTAATGATAAGTTATATAATTTCCCTTTCTTTGACTCTGGGTACATTCTTCCATCCTCTACTCCTTGAGTCCCAGCAAACCATAAAAATACAGTGCTACACAAAAACAATGCAAAACCTACAACCTCAATCCACAGCTGTTGTGTAATTTCCCAGTATGGTAATATTTAATGAATATGTATACTGTATAGTGAAAAAAGCCTAAAAAAATAACATTATATAAGTATTATCTACATACCATCCATTGCATATAAACCAACTCCGGCGGTTCAAATCTGTGCAATATAAACATACTTTACTCACTGCTTGAGAAAGATAACTTACTGAATTGCTATGACCTCTTGGTTTAGTAAGAAATCAATATATGCCTTTTTTCAGGTTAACGATAGCCTCCATCTGTTCAACATGGGTCTGGTGGATACTTCTCCTAGCACTCTCCGTATACTTCAAGCAACATCAGATATATAACAGAAGAGAGGATCTTTCATAGTGTAACAGTGATTTTACTAAAAAGTTAATCATAAAACTCACGATTTACAAATCCTTCCCCAAGCATTACAGGATCAAAGCCTTGATAGTAGAAGGAGCTGCATACCACAGCACAAAAACCACCAGTATTTAAAATCTCTCTGTTGGTCACTTTTTTAATTGACCTCTGTTTGGGAGGCTGCAAGATCATTTCCTACAGAGACATCCAGCATATTCTTTCCAGACTAGACTATTGTGTCTAGATCTGTGTGTCTGATGTTTCCCACTTTAGCAAGTGGTAGTCATGTCGCAAGTCCTATGATTCCCTGTAATGTCTGTAGACATGATGTTTTGTTACCCTGCTGTAGGCTTCCCTTTCATGGGATAGTGCAAGTCTGGAGGCCTTGATGAGATCTAGCTGTTGGAAGATACTGTAGAGCCTCACCCTACCCTTGAGCAAGTTAATTGTTGACATACTATTACATGGATATCTGCTCCTAGCTCCTGTGAGGAGGCTCATTTTCATGATTGCTAGAATCAAGTTTTTTTATAAATGGTCAGGCAGACTGTTCTGTGGCTACTACACCCCTGACACATCTTAGGATGTAGTTTGCAGGGCCTTGTAAGGCCTTACCTTTTTGGTCCTAAATATATTACATTATATCCTACCCGCCTTCCATTTTTCATGGAAAACTTTCTTTTGAAAGTATTTAGTAATGCTACCCGCATAAGCATAATTTGTTCACATAAAGTTTGGGAAATACAGGTGATCAAGTTTCCATACAAAACCAAAATATAATACAGTATGAAAATATAAACAACAGGTAGCACACCAAGCACATGGCACTTCAAATAATTTCATATATATTTGCAAATGGCATATATTTCACATTATACATTCAGGTGCATACATCAGATCTTACTCTCCAATCCACTCAACTAAACAGAGGCATACTATGAGCTGTATAGTGGTCAGGCAGATCCAGAATGTCAGTAGAGAAGGCAACATAAACACACAGATTTTTTACCAGAGAAACATATTTGAACATGTGTAAGAACCACTTTCTCAAGTTACATGGGATTTGGCATGTGTCTGGACCTTGGAACCCCAGTTGAACACATCACCATATTTTCAAAGCAACATAGACAAGTGAAACACAGGAATGTTATGGTGAATGCAGCAGAGTCTAGACTCTTCATAGACTTGTCAATGTTTTCTTGTCAGTAAGTGTACAGGGCCATTGGTGATGGGAAATGTAATCTCAATATTGGGAAGCAAGCATATTCATTGTGCATTTTGGCAAGCAAAATTGCATAATAAGACAATTATAATGAAGATGTAAAATATTTGTACTCGCACAATAACCCTTTTTACTATATATTTGTCATACTTGTTTTATATGATGTATAGTTGAAGTAAGGAATCACTTTGATCTTGATTTTTTATTCAGATGGATGACATCATTGCAACTGTAAGGGATTCCAACCTGAAGCTCACACTTGCCTTTGGAATTGGAATGCACCATGCAGGGCTGCATGAAAGAGATCGCAAGACAGTTGAAGAGCTTTTTGTGAACTGCAAGATACAGGTATAGCATCTTTAAAAAACAAAAGATAGTCTGTTTAACCTGTAGTTGTCATTGGTTTTAATCTATTTTCTTTTACTTTCTAAATACATTAGGTTCTTATTGCAACCAGCACACTGGCTTGGGGTGTGAATTTCCCAGCTCACCTGGTAATTGTCAAAGGGACTGAATTTTATGATGGAAAAACTAGGCGATATGTAGATTACCCAATCACAGGTAATTTGAGGAAACCAGTTTATATCCTATGCAAATCAGTGTTCAGCTTTTAGATTTTACTTCACTGATTACAGTGTTTCCCATGTATTAAACATACAGTATATGCAGTTGTAAAATGATCATCAGCATGGAGCAGTAACCAGACCTGGATCCTGAAAAATATGCATTTTGTTTCACTAGACTGTGCCCTGTTTTGCTGATAAATAATGTCTGTTTTAGGAAGAAATGGAAGTGAAATGCAAGTGAAAATATAAATAAATGCTAACAGTGCACACATTGGTAGAAGAAAATAAAAACAAATCCTGGCAAACTCAATTTTTAATTAAGCGGAGCAATTTTTTCATTTTTTGCACACATTAAATCTTTCAGAATTTTTGGCTAAAAAATTACTGTAAACTCCCAAACAATTCTGTATGTTACAAAAGCAAATCCCCTATAGAATAACAAAATAGTAGTTGCAATTTTCTATGTTGCACCATATTTGACAAAATATTTATCAAAAGAAATATTTTTTTGAAAAAGAAAAAACTAAAATAATGTCCTGTTTATTTTTGCAGAAATTGTGTGAACCCATGATATGGCAAAAAATACGGAACCCAAAATTGTTTATAGCCGATGCATTAATAGCCTTTACAGCACAATTTTATGTTAATCATAGACCTAGAATTATTGCTCTCACTCCGTTTGCTGTGATATGTCCCATGCTAGGTGCAGTTGTCATTTCCACACATAGTCACCTGTGTATGTGCGTGCATATGGAGGCAAGGGAAAAATATTTTATTTATAATATATCAATTTAATTACTTTCATTTTGAAACTTTTACAAAAGTTAAAAAATGCTATCACATAGGGGAATAACAAGCCCACTTAGTGATAGCATAATGGAAGTGATGGGTCCTCTCTTATGGATAGACCACTGTTTGACCCCCAATCAAGCAGATGAAGCACAGATCATGTGTCAACGTTTTTTTTTTATCTAACCACAGTGGCTTATCTTTCTGCTATCTTGCCACCGACACCTGTTATTCCCATCCTAAACCTGCACTTCCTAAATCATACCAGGCCACATGTCCTTAACATAGGCAATGGTACATTGCCAGGGTGGTCACCCTGGTAAAGCACCTTGTCCTCATGTTCATGAAAGTAAAGGTCTCTTCCCACATCTGTGGCCTGGTGATGGTTGAGGTTTGAAGGGGAAAAGAATCTAAAAGCCCCCTTTAGAATAGGGGGGTCCCCAAATATTGAGACTTCCACATGACTAAGAGGTACCTACTCCTGGTTACTCATTCACAAAAAAATGTTATGTAGTAAATAAATATACCCACAATTTAAAAACCTGTCCATGATGTCCAAAAAAAGAATGTCCTAAGAAGATTTGCTCCTATCGATACACTGTTGCAAATTAAATCTTTGGTTGGGGTACTGGTTAAAAAATTATTCAATACAGGAGGAATCAGAGAGCCCTGCTCGTTAGAGCTTAGAATCTAGGAGGGAGGGTCAAGTGATACATTAGGTAATAGCTGATTGCGAAAATGAAAGTACAGTTGCTAGGAAGGGGCAGAATAGGCTTCTCTGAAGAGGAGGGTTTTCAGGGATCGTCTAAAAGCAAACATAGTAGGAGATAGTCGGACAGATTGGGGTAGAGCATTCCATAGCATAGGTGAGGCTCAGGAGAAGTCCTGGAGGCAAGCATGGGAGGAGGTTAAGAAGGAGCTAGAGAGCAGGAGGTCTTGGGAGGAACGAAGAGAACGATTAGATTGGTATTTTGAGATTAGGTTAGTGATGTAGCTGGGGGCAGAGTTGTGGATGGCTTTGTAAGTTATTGCTAGTATTTTAATTGAATTTGTTGGGTGAGCGGAAGCCAGTGGAGGGATTGACAGAGAGGAATAGCAGACACTGAACGGTTGGTAAGGTGGATGAGCCTGGCAGCAGCATTCATAATGGACAGAAGGGGGGATAGCTGCCCACCAGCTGGTTTACAATCTGAAACAAGCCAGCAGGCAGCTACCTCTGAAGGGTTTGCACAGTAGGAAGTTGTAATTTAGTGGTGGTGATAATACCACCACTACGCTAAATAACTCCCTTCAATAGCAGCCTGAGTTTTACACAAGCAAGAGGGACAAATTTGGCCTTTTTGTTTGAATTGTTTGCAATCTTTGAACAGCAAGAGTTTGAACTTGAACTCATTCTTATAATGACATATCTGCAAGTATTGGGTCTGATGGATATTCACATGTATTATGCATAAATAGTTTTTTTTTTTTTTTTGTTTCAGTCTTTAACATGAATGAATGGTACAAGTATAGTTTATGTAAACAAATAATAACCTTGTCTTGCAATGACAAGAAACAATGAAATGTACTTTTTTATAGATTAGGCAAAGGTTTTTTTTGTGGTTTTATTTCCCTGGACTATGATTTAACTTTTCAGTTTCCAAGAGCTACATGTAAATTTTTGAACTCAATGTACAGTAAATATAAAATAACACTGTTTAATCTAGGAATGTATTCAATAAATCCATTAAAAGCATTGTATATAGAACTGGTATAGATGCCTGATACTCATCCTCTTGAAATCCCACTCACAGTACTATTCACACTGACAGGGAGGGTCAAAGCTCTACTGCTTTTCACAGTACTGTCATTCAACAATTTAATATAGTGCAGGTGCAGAGTGGCAATACTGAAAAATAAATTTGTTTATTAGGAGTCGTGTACAGAGTTACCAAAGCATTTTTGTGATAAGCAAACTTTCCTTTTTCAAGGCTACAAACTATACAAAAGTTATAGATAATATATTTGCCTATTTGATTTTATACATCAGGATTTTATGCATGCTTACAGAAGAAAAGAGCACAGTCTGGGGCAGACTTGTTAATTGTTTAATTGCAGTTTAAAAAAGTGATGTCCTGACTGCTTTGTTGAGGGATGCTTGAAACATAAGATTGTCTGCAAAGAATTACAGATCTTTTTGCAGCTAATGCAGTTTGTGTATAGAGATGTTCTTGGTTGTCCTCCTAACTGTTCTCTACCGAACACTGAACCTTTTTTTTTTTAATCCAGTGAGCTGCAGACCATGTTATACGAACATCTAATGTTAAAAAAGAGGTGGACTGCGGGGCGGGAATGACCTGGCCCAAAGATCATTGGTGTAGAAAAAAAAAAAAAGGGCACAGGTTTAGAGTTTGTGTTAAGATAAGTTTAGAGGACTTAATGTATAGTAAGTTCAAATGTATATTTAACAGTTGCCCAGAGTTTGAAATGTAATGTGATTTTAGCTTTTCAGCTATGCTATGTGGTTTCTTCTTGTATATTGCATACTTTCAACACTACATAAATGATTAGCACAAAATAAAAGTGAATTTTTCCTCTTTTGTTAGACGTTCTTCAAATGATGGGTCGTGCTGGAAGGCCTCAGTTTGATGACCAGGGAAAAGCTGTGATCCTAGTGCATGATCTAAAGAAAGATTTCTACAAGAAATTTCTCTATGAACCATTCCCTGTTGAATCTAGGTAAGTGCATAAATGAATAGAACAGGACAAAGCGTCTAGGTAATAAATTAGATATGATGCCATTTGCTTTCTCACAACCCGCTCGTTGTAACAGCTAGACTTATCACATTACTTCTGCTGTATTAAACTTCCAGAAAAGCACACTGGAAGATATTACAATAATGGTGTCGGCTTGGTATAGTTAATATGACTTTGATTGTCTAACATGGTTCTAAGACATTTAATGCAATTCTGACTTTTGTATTTTCTTAACTCTTTAAAGCTTGCTGGATGTACTATCTGACCACTTAAATGCTGAAATTGCTGCTGGAACAATTTCCTCAAAGCAAGATGCTATGGACTACATCACCTGGACTTACTTCTTCCGTCGACTCTTGATGAACCCTAGGTGAGACATTCAGGATAGACAGCTATAGTGTATGTAAAGACGATTTTTTTTTAGCTTTGGAGAGGGTAGGGAAGGATTTGACTCTGTCAAGTTTTTATTACTGTCTTTGTTTCCACTGGCGAGATTCTTCACTCTACAGTATATGTCCTGGTGACCATTGTCCTCCAGACAGAAAGTGAGGGGAAATTCAAAAAGTTTGAGTTGTCAGAGCAAGTGGTGAGTGGAAATTATCTACTGGGGACCCCTGTTCATGTGATCACTCTCTTTTCAATTTGAACGGATTTCCTTTCAGTTCTTGGATTTTCAGAAAAGGAATTAAAAGGAAATCCCCCCAGGTAGAAAAAAATAACTTGATAGTTTGTTTAGCCTTACATACACATTCATTAACTACTTGCCGACCAGCCGTGCGGTTGCGCAAATCGCCATCAAGCTATAGGGGGTGCACGTGCGCCACAGCGGATGCATGTGGCCGGCAGCCGCGATGTCCGCCAGCCAACCGGGATCGCTCCTCAGAGAGCCAGAACGGGGATCTGTCAATGTAAACAGACAAATCCCCATTCTGTTAGGGGAGTAGAGAGAGATCTGCTGTTCCTAGTGATCAGAAACAGTGATCTCTCTCCTCCTCTAGTCAGTACACAGCCCCCACAGTTAGAAACACCTCCCTAGGGAACACTTAATGCCTTGAACGCCCGCTAGTGTTAACCCCTTCCCTGCCAGTGAGATTTATACAGTAATCAGTGGCTATTTTTAGCTCTGATCGCTGTATAAATGTCACTGGTCCCAAAAAAAGTGTTAAGTGTCCGATCTGTCTGCCGCAATGTCACAGTCCAGCTAAAAATCGCAGATCACCACCATTACTAGTAAAAAAAAATAATAATAAAAATGCCATAAATCTATCCCCTATTTTGTAGATGCTATAACTTTTGCGCATACCAATCAATATACGCCTATTGTGATTTTATTTTATTTTTTTTACCAAAAATATGTAGAAGAATACATATTGGCCTAAACTGATGAAGAAATTTGTTTTTTTGGTGGGGATATTTATTATAGCAAAAAGTAAAAAATATTGTTTTGTTTTTTTCAAAATTGTCGCTCTTTTTTTTGTTTATAGCGCAAAAAATAAAAACTGCCAGAGGTGATCAAATACCACCAAAAGAAAACTCTATCTGTGGTGAAAAAAAGACACAAATTTTGTTTGGGTACAACGTCTCACAACCGCGCAATTGTCAGTTAAAGCGACACAGTGCCATATCGCAAAAAATGGCCTGGTCATTAAGGGGGCAAATCTTTCCGGTCCTTAAACCCCCTTTGAAAAAAAAGAAAACTAACACCTGCAAGACAAAGACATAATGAGCTAGTATGCATAGCATACTAGCTCATTATGTAATACTCACCTGAGATCGAAGCCCTTGCTGCGGCGCCCATACACAGCATCGGCTGGCGACATCACTCCTGGGGGTTACTTCCGGGTATCGTGGCTCCGGCGCTGTGATTGGCCCAAAGCCGCAATGGCGTCACTCCCACGCATGCACGCGGGAGCCACTGGTAACGGCACACTCACTGAAGCAAACGGCACATACGTGCCATTGCCTCAGTGCACATGTGCCAAAGACGTCGGCACATGCAAATACAGGGGATATCTCCTAAACTGTGCAGGTTTTGGAGATATCCAGGGTAGCTACAGGTAAGCCTTATTATAGGCTTACCTGTAGCAAAAAGTGGTCTGTAAGGGTTTACAACAACTTTAAGTGGTTAAAGAGAGGTTTGAAAGGCAATTTTTGTCAGTTCGTGTTTATTTTTGAACTTAAAAATGACTGTGGATTGCAAATTACCAGTTAGAAGTATCTCCATCAGCCTGCTTTGCATTCTTTTGGTCTTGTCTATATAGGAGTGCTTTCTTATAAGTCACAATTTGATTTTCTGACCATCTAGTACAGGCGAGAGGGATTTAAATGTTGAGATTTTTTTTTTACTCCTGTCAAAATGTAATTCTAAACCTTGAGATGCTTGCTAAGAATACAGGTTATATACTTAAAGCAGCATTAAACCCAAAAGCAAACATTTATTATATTGCAGCTTACCAGTTTTTAAATGTGATGGCTATATTAGTCTCCTTCTTTAAGGCTTGCTTTCTTCTGTTTTTACATGGTGATCCAGCCTGAAAGTCTGTGTTTTTAAAAGCTAAGGCCCTCCAGCTTTAAGTAAGATTAATTAATTATGATTATAAAGTGTAAGCTGGAGTTGGGCTTCAGTTTGTTAGGGTATTTAAGTCAGCTAACACATTAACACCCCCCCCCCCCTTTCGAATGATTGCTGTCCGGTGGAGGCTCTTTACCATGTGATCAGCCGTGTCCAATCACCACTGATCACAAGGTAAACAGGAAGAGCCGGTGATCGGCTTTTCCTCACTCGCATCTGACAGACGGCTCTCCTGACAGGGGGGTCTGTGCTGATTGTTTATCAGCGCAGCCCCCCTCGGATGCCCACACTAGACCACCAGGGAAGCTGCTAGGACCACTAGGGAAGCCCCCAGCATGTGGATGGCCAGGTACATCCCCCATGGCCATCCACATGTGAAAATCAATGCCCAACATATGCCAGTCAGTGCCCACAAATGGGCACTGACTGGCACCTCTATGACACAATAAAAATTAGTGATGCCCAGCAATGCCACCCATCAGTGTCCATCAGTGCCACCTATCAGTGCCCACCGGTGCCCACCTATCAGTGCCCATCAGTGCTACCTATCAGTGCCACCCATAAGTACCCATCAGTGCCGCCTATGAGTGCCCATCAGTGCCGCATACCAGTGCCACCTATCAGTGCCCATCAGTGCCACCTCATTGGTGCCACCTCATCGATGCCCATCAGTGCAGCCATATCAGTGCCCGTCATTGAAGAAGAAAACATACTTATTTACAAAAAATTTCAACAAAAACAAAGAAAAACATTTTCTTTTTCAAAATTTTCGGTCTTTTTTTATTTGTTGCGCACAAAAATAAAATTTGCAGAGGTGATCAAATACCAGCAAAAGAAAGCTCTATTTGTGAGAACAAAATGATAAAAAATGTGTTTTTTTGTACAGTGTAGCATGACCGTGTAATTGTCATTCAATTTGCGACAGCGCTGAAAGCTGAAAATTGGCTTGGGCAGGAATGTCTATAAGTGCCCTGTATTGAAGTGGTTAAGCACCCAGACTCTTCTACTACAAAGCCATACTGTTGTCATAGATGCAATATGCGGTTTAGCGCTAGCCTGTTGATATATATACAAGGCTTTCCCTGAAAAAGATATAGTCCGGATTGAAGCAGATGCTGCTCTAAAACCTTTCAGCATTAATGATGCCTTTCCAGTGTATGTGCAAGCTGTGCATTCCATACACACTAATGCACCCCCATACTAACAGAGATTCAGGCTTTTTAACTGATCGCTGATAACAAGCTGGAGGGTCCCTCTTCTCTTTAGTCTGTTAGACTCAGCGCCCATGGTTGCCAGAATAAGAAACGGCTGCACCTTACATTCGTTCCAAATGCCATTTATTGAAAAGGGGTCCAAGGATGGAGCCTTGGGGCACCCAGACAGAAAAAAAACATGGAAGGTGTGGTGAGATAGGTAGGATGAGAACCAGAAAAGAGTACAGTCACAGAGACCCAGGGAATAGAGTGTTTTGGGATGGAGGGGGTGGTCAACTGTGTCAGACAGCAGAGGTCCAAGATTAAGAGTACAGGATAGTGATCAAGAAGGTTATTTTCATTTCATTTTGTAGCTCAGGCAATTGTAGATTAGGTGTTCAAGGAGTTTTGAGGTAAAAGGGAGCAAGTAGATCGGTCATAGGTAGTTAGAATTGGTGGGGTGCAGTAAAGACTTTTTAAGAATGGGGGTAACCATTGCCTTTTTTAGAAGGTTGGGGAAGATGCCAGTTGAGAGGGAGAGATTGAGGATGTGAGTTAGAGAGTGTGGGATGGAGCACACTCGTAGTGGTCGTAGTAATTCAGAGGAAACGTGATCTAGGGGGAAGGTGGTTAGGTTGGTGACCTTCTCCATTGTAGCAGGGTAAATGAGGTAATTATTGAATGTGCATGTCAACATGGAATGTTAGGCAAGGGAGTTATCTCTACAGTGGAAATTTCATCACAAATTGTACCACTCTTATTTTTGAAGTGGTTTTTATCTCCTGCAAAGTGATTGAGTGGAGGCAGAAATGAGTTGACAGGTACTGAGTGAGAGCGTGTTAATGAGCTTGATAAAATAGGTCTCTTTGGCAGTGTGAAGGCAGGAATTGTATTTTTGGAGGGCAGATTTATATTGGGTGAGGTCTTGCTAGGATTGGTCTTACACCACAGACGCTCAAGAGTGCTGCTACATTTTTTGAGCCTTCTGGCAAAGGTTGTATAGGTCGGGGAATGATTCTGTGTGTAGTGAGCATGTCCATGGAGCACATAGTTGCCATCGGAGTGAATAGACATGTGTATCCATTGTTTTGGTCAAAAAGAGGACTTTAGACTGAGTTTAGAAGTTACAAAAGTAATAATATTACCATGGATATTGAGGTTACCGAGAATAATTGTGGGAATTTCAGAAGAGGGAAAGTAGGGTAGCCTGGTAGAGAGGTCATCAAGAAAGCTTGATACTGTCCAGGAGGCCAATAGATCACAGCAACTATCAAAGAAACTGGAGAAAATAGTATGCATGTTTATATTATTATTATTTTTCACTTGTGGCATTATATCATGACATGATATGTTGTGGTTGTGTTTCGGCTGCTAGCGAGTGGTTTTAACCCCAAAAAATGGGTTAAAAACTCCTGTTTTGCGGCGCTTTAAAAATGCTTTTAGGGCGCTTTGGAAGCGCTGCCCATTCATTGCTAAATACAGCGCTCCCAACCCGCCCCAAAGATGCTGCTTGCAGGACTTTTGGTAACGTGTCCCGCAAGCGCATCACTCGAGTGTGAAAAGTCACACTGCAGTGAATGGGAGGCGGTTTTTAGGCGCTTAGCAGAGGCTATTTCTAGCGCTAAAGCACCTGAAAACCACCCCAGTGTGAAAGGGGTCCAAAATGGCATAAAACGCATTGACTTTTTCTCATTCCTCACGGTGTTCATTTGCTGTATCATTTTGCTTTTTATACAACAATAAAGTTGGACTTCGCTCCTCTTATCCCTGCTGAGCAGGCATATGACAGGTCCATCTCCGCTCACTGTGCTGAGATGGACCTGTCAGAGAGAGCCCCGCTCTCCTCTCCTTAGGGGAGATCGGATGAAAACAGACTGCCTGTCTCTTTTTATCCGATACAATCTGCCAGACGGATGGAAAATAGGGTCTTCATCCATCTGGATTTCCAGAAATCGGATTGGATAGCAGTGGGTGTCAGCGGACATGTCACTGCTGACATCCGCCGCTCCATAGGGCTGAATGGAGTGTCCAATCAGGTCCGCCTGAAAAACTGACAGGCGGACCTAATCGGAAAGCACGTGTGAAAGGGGCCTAAGATATAAAGTACTTTACGACTCATCTGGGTTGATTAACTAAAACTGTAGAGTGCAAAATCTAGTGCAGCTGTGCAGGGTAGTCAATCAGCTTTTAACTTCAGCTTATTCAATTAAACTTTAAGGCTGCTTTCACACTGAGGCGCTTTACAGGCTCTATAGCACTAAAAATAGCGCCTGTAAAGAGCCTCTCCTCTCACTCCAGTGTGAAAGCCTGAGTGCACACTGGAGCAATGCGCTTGCAGGATGGTAAAAAAAGTCCTGCAAGCAGCATCTTTGCAGCGCTGTAGGAGCAGTGTACACACCACTCCTAATGCACCCCTGCCTATTGAAATCAATGAGCAGCGGCGATTTGCGGGTAGTTTTAACCCTTTTTTTGGCCGCTAACAGGGGTTAAAAGTGCTCCGCTAGCGGCCGAATAGTGCCGCTAAAATGACAGTAAAGCCGTCGACGCCCCCAACGCCCCATTGTGAAAGTAGCCGAACAAAAAAAAAAACTGGAAGCTGATTGGTTTCTGTGCAGATCTGCACCAGATTTTGCACTCTCCAGTTTTAGTAAAGGAAGACGCAGACTGAACACCAGATCCCATCGAAGACAGTGGTGTTACATGCCCTGTTCACATCACAATGCTGCCCTGAGGTGGGTTGCAGCATCTTGCGTAAAATACAGACATTCTATATTTTATCCCGATGCACTGCAGCTCAGCAGCGGTTCATAGAAATGGATGAAATGTAACGTTGTGATATTTTAGAAAGGTTTAAAAAAATGCAAAAAAAATAAAGTATTGAAAAACCCAGTGTATGTTGCATATTAGGCATTTACTTCTATGTATCCAAAATGTATGTGTGGGGTTGTTATACATTTTTACTTTTTTAATATGCTTAACTACATTATTGCTGACAAACCTTCTATGTAATGGTAGACCATAAGGGATCTGTTAAAAAACTTGATACCCCCTCTGCCTTTAAGAGTACTTTTCATATTTGCTGTGCTTGCTGTCCATGTACTTGTATGAAAAAGTATCCAGATCTCTTTGTATTGCTTCCTTTCTGTGCCAGTCCCTCTGCTTTCCTATTAAAACCTGACCACACTAAGCAGGAGAACACACCATGGTCAGTTCTCTAGCTATGCTGGAAGCTCAGTGTACTCTCCTCCAATGATCAGACTTGTTCTGACTCTCCCTCCCTACCTCCACAGTTTTTTTTATATATCAATGCACAAATGTTTTGCTTTTCATTTCTATTTTACACGGAATGTGTTGTTTTACAAGGTAAGGGTTTACATATACTTTCAGCCCTTACAGATCAGGTTCAGGTTACATGACTACTGCCATCTAAATGCTAAAGCTCATTCAAAGCAGAGGAGATTGGTGTATGAAAGTTTTTCTCTTGTCTAAGACCCCTTTCACATTGCCAGAATTTTTCAAGCACTACAGCGCTTAAAATAGCACCTGAAAAAAGCGGCTCCATTCACTCCAGTGTGAAAGCCCGTGGCCTTTTACACTGGAGTGGTGCACTGGCAGGGCGTCACAAAAAGTCCCGCCAGCAGCTTCTTTGGAGTGGTGAAGGACCGGTGAACTCACCACTCCTCCACCACTGCTCCCCATTGAAATCAATGGGGGAGCGCCGCGATACCGCTGCAAAACGCCGCTCCGGCGGCACTTTGCGGGCGGATTTAACCACTTTTCGGCTGCTAACGGGGGGTTAAAACCGTCCTGCTAGCGGCCGAATAGCGCCACTAAAACAACGGTAAAGTGGCGCTAAAGATAACGCTGCTTTAGCGCCGACACGACACCCCCCCACCCGCGGCTCAGTGTTAAAGCCGTCTAAGGTGGGCAATTAGGAGAGTTGTCAGGGGTAAAGTGGTCTGGAAGTTTTTCAGTTACTCAACTCACTGATGCATGAATTACAGAAGATGACATTTGCACATGAAAACACATTCACAGTACCTTGGCTTGTTTCCCGCCTTTGACTGCACTGTCATAATAGTTATAATAGTAACAGCAATATACATCAATTCGAGTTATTTATACCTGGATTGGTAACCAGTAAAGTCTTCTGGTTCTTCAACAGCAGTGATCAGAATGACCTCCGGGGATTGGAGCTGCATGGAATTAAAAAACTTTAGTATATGGCCTCCTGACATGGGTAGTTGCCTGGGAGGATGTTAATGCATGCTAGGTTTAACCGTTAATCTGCTTATCTCTTTGGCAAGAGACAAAATCCACTTTCCTGTAGAAAATGTCCATGTTATGCATATTATAAATGAGAGTTAAAAAAAAGTAACAGCATGCATCTGCAAAGGTTGTTAAAGGGCCCCTGGCATGTTACAAATCTGGCGTAGGTGTATTTATAATAAAAGGATATATGCAATATTCAGTGAAACCTGTATGTCCCGTATACCTATTTGTTTTAACTGTTTTATTAAGTCACAGTGTGCTGTTGCCTGTGAAATGCATTCTAATGACTATAGTTCAAGTGAGTAATTGAGCTTCTGATTTGGAGGGTGTGGCTGCTGGCAGGTGGCATTATCCTCTGGAATGTTAAAGAGCTGCCTGCTGAATAAGCTGCTAATGAGGCACACTGTAGGCTTTGCTACAGTGATTAAATTATGTCTCCACATGATTGTCTTGCCTCGAAAAGTTTGCTTGTTTCCCTGCATATTTGCACTCATGCCTTTCAATATAGGAAAACTATAGTGTGTTTCAGCGAATTAACAAAGCAGTGTTAAACTTGAAGTTTGTGTAAACTCAATTACTAAAATTTCATATAAGCTTTAACATGTTAATGTCATTTCAAAAGTCATGTTCAATATTTTTAAACCTGCAGCTTTCAGTAAAAAAAAACACACCCCACCATGTAGGTACTTGTTCAGGCACTTCCTGTTATAGGAGGCTGTTCCATAGAAAAGTGACAACAGAAAAATACAGTAGTCAATCGAGTCTGCCCATTTTTTAAAAAAAAATTTTTACATTTTTTTGTTTTAGTTTTTTTTCGTTAACTTTTTGTCTGAGTATACATGTATGTTTGTCCCAAGCATGTTTGAAGCCATTTACTGTTGACCATCTCACTACCTTTGCTGGAACTTTATTCCAAGTATCAACTATCCTTTCAGTAAAATAATACTTTCTAAAATTAGTTTTTAACTTTCCTCTAATTAGTTTGAGGTCATGTCCCCATGTTCTTGATTTTGGTTTCATATTGAAAAAACTGTCGTCCTTAACCTTATTCATCCCCTTGATGTATTTAAAGGTTTCAATCATGTCTCCCCTTTCCCTTCTTCCCTCTAAACTGTACATATTAACCACTTCAGCCCCGGAAGATTTTACCCCCTTCCTAACCAGAGCACTTTTTACAATTTGGCACTGTGACACTTTAGCTGGTAATTGCGCGGTCATGCAATGCTGTACCCAATGAAAATTGAATCATTTTTTCCCACAAATAGAGCTTTCTTTTGGTGGTATTTGATCACCTCTGCGGTTTTTATTTTTTGCGCTATAAACAAAAAAAGAGCGACAATTTTGAAAAAAAAAGCAATATTTTTTACTTTTTGCTATAATAAATATCTCCAAAAATGTTTTTAAAAAACAAATTTATTCATCAGTTTAGGTCAGTATATATTCTTCTACATATTTTTGGTACAAAAATTGCAATAAGCGTATATTGATTGGTTTGAGCAAAAGTTATAGCATCTACAAACTATGGGAAAAATGTATGCCATTTTTCCCATAAGGGGATGGGATTGACTGGGGGAGGAGACATATCGCTGTTGCTACTTACTAGGAACAAATGATATGTCTCCTCTCCCCAGACAGAACAGGGATTTGTGTTTACACACACAAATCCCCATTCTGGCTCTCGTGCCCGCAATCATGGGAGGCCAGCGGCGACCATGCCCGCCGGCCACGTGCATTGGGTCCCCCGACATGCAGCAGGTGCGCGCATTTGGGGGCTCTTAAAGGGGACAATGTACCCATATGTTGTTTTGTGCACCCGTGCCATTTTGCCGACATATTTCGGCGTTAGCCGGTCGGCAAGTGGTTAAGTTACCGAAGTCTCTACTGATATGTTTTATCCCCCAAACCTTTCAACATTTTTGTTACCCGTCTTTGGACTCGTTCTGTCTTATCAATATCTTTCTGTAAGTGAGGTCTCCAGAACTGGACACAGTATTCTAAATGAGGTTTGACTAAAGATCTATATAGGGGAATCAGAGCCTCTTTCCTCCTGCAGGTGATCCCTCTAGTGATGCATCCTAGAATTTTATTTGCTTTTCCAACTGCCTGGCCACACTGATTGCTCATTTTGCAATCATCTGAAATAAGCACTCCCAAATCGTTTTCTTCTGTAGTGCTGGCCAACACTGTAACCTCAATGTTGTACTCTCTCAAGGGATTCTTTTTCCCTAGGTGCATTATTTTACATTTGGAAAAATTGAACTGTAGTCTCTACTGCTTTGACCAATCTTCCAGCAATGTCAAATCACATTCCATGTTATAGACACCTCCAGGGATATCAGCCCTATTACACACCTTTGTATCATCAGCAAAAAGGCATACCTTGCTTTAGTTATATCACTTACATTTATATTACATAGAACAGGACCCAGTACAGAGCCTTGTGGTACACCACTAATGACTGCCCTTTGTTCTGAATGAACCCCATTTACAACCACACTCTGGTATCTATCCATTAGCCAACTGCATATCCCCTGACCCACCCAAGGATTAATGCCTAGCTTGTACAACTTTTGTATTAGATCATTCTGTGGAACTGTATCAAATCCCTTGCTAAAATTCAAGATACGTAATGTCCACATCGCCATCCTGGTCCAAAACATTGGTAATATAGTCAGATTAGTCTGTTCCAACACACATGATGCAGACATGACCACTGTTGCCACCATCAGGAAACCTGTCCTGAAAAACAGCATGCAGTCTTGTTGGAGTTCATGCATGTAGACATGACATGGCTGTGGAGGGAATACAGGGGATCAGCAGCACTGAGAGGCAACAAAGAATAGGAAAAATAATAAAAAACAGTTTTATTAAAAAGAAAAAAAAGTGTTTGTGATGCACAGTGCTTCAGCAAACCTTAATGTCATTCAGTTCAAGTCTATTTCTTTATTTGAATGTATTTTTTTTTATACATTTGCTCTCTCTCTTGCCTCTATTTGAGGCCTCTGTGTGCCTATGCAACCATTTTCTGAGCACCAACATTGTCATGTGGGAGGAAGAGGAGCGAATTATACTCCTAGGGTACTTTCTTTTCTTTTTTTTTTTTTTTAAGCAGCTAAACGGTGAAGTAGCAATATCTAGGGGAGTATCAGCTAAGTAAACCTCTTGTCTTTCTTTGGCAAAGCACAGGTTCACTTTAAGGCTAGGTTCACACTGCTGCGAATTTTATTGCGAATTTGAGCCACTGCGATCGCTCAAATTCGCAAGTCATTTTAATAACATCGTTTTCCATGAGTGCCGTTCACATCAATGCGTTGCGAATCTAACCTGCGTAAAAAAAGGGTCCTGTCCGAGTTTGATCCGTGTGCCATGCAAATTCAGCTCCATAGATTGCAAAATTTGCAGTAGAATCGCAAGAACACATAAAGAATTCGCAATGCAAATTCGCAAGGCAATCGGATCAAAATCACGCTAAATTCGCACTGCAGCAGTGTGAACCTAGCCTAAAGCAGATCTGTGTTCACATCAAGTAATTTAATTCTACTTTACTGTCAGATCAGCCTTTCTCATCCATTATCATTCATTAGCATGGGACTAATGAAGTCTCTCCTTTCATCTTTCAGGTAAGTAACCACTAACATCTTTTTTTAAATGTGGGGGGGTAGTATTCTCACTGGAAGAAGAGGGCACTTTACCTGCTAGCCTTCAGTGAAAGGAGGACTACACTGACCATCAGTGCAGCGGGATCCTTCTCCCACTAACCATCTTCCTCTAACTATCAATCCAACAGCACAAGTCAGCCATTGGCTACCAATGTAAAGCCTTCTGAACCTGAAGTGTTTCATCTTAGTAAAAAGATTAAGAAAGGCGGTGTTTGACTAAGCAACAAACTAGGGCTTCATCTGAGAAAATTAGTCACATCAATGTGTATATATTTATTTCAAGTTTTTTTTTTAATTTTTAATGACAGTTTTGTTGTTCATTATATCTGAAATATATACCTGTACCGTTTGTGTGGCACAGCAAATAAAAAAACGCTTTGTGTAAAAAATAATAGCTGATATTTAAAACCCAGACACAATGACTTTACTATATTTAGAAGTGCAGTTATATATTTAGCTTCCATAGTTACATAGTAGGCGAGGTTGAAAAAAGACACAAGTCCATCAAGTCCAACCTATGTGTGTGATTTTATGTCAGTATTACATTTTATATCCCTGTATGTTGTGGTCGTTCAGGTGCCTATCTAATAGTTTTTTTTTTATTATTGATGCTCCCCGCTGAAACCACTGCCTGTGGAAGAGAATTCCACATCCTAACCACTCTTACAGTAAAGAACCTTCTACGCAGTTTAAGGTTAAATCGGTCCTCTTCTAATTTTAGTGAATGGCCGCGTGTTTTATTAAATTCCCTTTCGCGGAAAAGCTTTATCCCTATTGTGGGGTCACCAGTACAGTATAAGTACATTGAAATCATATCCCCTCTCAATTCTTTCCTCTCCAGAGAGAGCAAGTTCAGTGCTTATAACCTTTCCTCATAACTAAGGTCCTCCAGTCTCTTTATTAGTTTATTAGTATATGTTTGGGCCAGCAAGGATTAGGAATCTGTTGAGGCAGAGGTACATGAATACTGGCAACTGACTATTGAAAAACAGTTGGTGGGATAAACACTCTTATATTTACTATAAGACACTAGCCAGGGGCAGCAAGGTTAGAGAGGGAAGCCCCAAGCCTTAAAATGCACTTCTCTAAGGCCAGGGGGTCCGGTGTGCCCCTGTTCGCCATTTCAGGTACAAATCAGGTCGGAATTTGTGCCTAAATTCTGACCTGAAACTGAGCCAAAGACGCACAGGACCCTTTTCCAGTGCGGATCGCGGCCACCCTGGAGCTGTGTGAACTGGCTCCATTTAAAGGAGGTCGCATTCTCCTGTCATGCAAACTGAAATGCGGGGAAACCCACCTCCAATTTGCATAAGTGTGAAACCAGCCTTAAATTCTGTTAACATCCTCAAGGATATTTGTGGCTAATTCAGCAAGAGAACGCTAGGGATAAGGGGGTGATGAGAGCAGTCAGAACGTTCTTTATAGTTCTGGAGACATGAAGCCCATCTTTCCTTTCTCTAGTTTGATGGTTTGTACATATTAAAGGTAATTCAGAATATGAAGCAGGCCTCATGCTACCTCCAGCAACTCATTGCAGAAATGTTTCTTTACTAAGTAATCACATAACACAAGGGGTGGACCTTTTACGAAAAAAACATTATTCAGGGCTGCTCAGGGTAGAAACTTTCTAAATACAGACCCAGGGATAAGAAATACAAGTGCTGCCATTGCTCTGATCCATAGCAGTGACGTATCTTACCTTTTGGTATTGGAATGTGGCAAGGGCAAGTTATGTCATACTAACAGGGAATATATTTAAAAAATGGGTGAAGGTGCAATAATTTGGGACTGTCAGTAGAGATAAAAACATACTTTAGTAAATAACCAATAGTGTAGAGTTGGATGGCAGATGTGCAATCCATGGAAAAGTATGTAAACTATTAATAACAGGTGCACTCAGCAGGACTTACAGCAGGAGGAATTTTCCATCATAGGCTAATAAATGCCAACGTATCGATGGGGTACAGTCCACCTTTTTCAAGTAAATAACTAATATGCGCTGCTGTTATCACACAACTGCAGTTCAAACATTGTCTTTTTGCCTTAGGAAATACTAATGATTACCTCTGTTAATGACTGATTCAGTTTGCAGTTTCTGACAGTTATAACCATACCGTAGTTTTACTTTCTCCAGAGAGAAGCAATGGCATGTGTGATACGAGAAATTAAGGGCAGATAAAATCTCATAAATAAGGTTTATAGAAAGCGTTACATTGACTGTACATTTCACACTGAGCCGAAAGTAAACAGTCACATAATAGGAAAACAATATATTTATTAAAATAATAAAATCACATATTTTTATATAAAGTCATTTCTTTTATATATTTTCCATTTTTGTGCCACAAACACTGAAACACAAAAGAGTGAAACACTGTTCTTTCATTGTAATACAGACATTGAAAAAAAAAGTTTCACTTTTAAAAAACCCCTGTAAGTGATTTAAGTGGTCAAAGGCTAAAAAAAGATTTTTTTTGTTTGTGTGTTATCTTAGGTTTTACGTGCATTACGTGCATTACTTAAATAGAACATATTAGAGAGTTCTCATACTTACTCGCATAAATGTGTCAAATAGTCTTATTTACATGTATGTTACCATGAGTTGCAGTCTTTTTAAATTTACACTCTCCTGAAATCTTTATACGACATTTAGGATATTTCCAGCTCTTAATGCTGTAATAAGAAAAAAGTTTTTTTTTTCTTTAATCGCTTAATGAGTTCAACTTATCGTACTTCTTTCTTGATAGTTTACACCTCTGTCTTTTAAATGACTTTTTTAAACCATGCCACAAATTTTAAGATTATGATTTAACTGTAAACCTGATATCTAATCTCCAATACGTATTTAAGATTTCAATCTAGCTTTACTAAAATAGGATCATTAGGGAGAACTTTTTACTTCCTAATTGTTTTATTAAAATGACCACTTTTAAAACCTAAAATAAACATAATTTTAACAAAGAATTGCAACTTAATCAAACTCAAAGTAAACCTGTCACAAACCAGGTCAATTCAAATTGAGCATATGATTTAGGCTTCATGCACACTGGGCATGAAGCCTAAACAGCTGCTTTTTTGGGTGTCAGACTTTTTTTTTAACTGTCTCTAAACTCCCCTGCATGTTATCTTATGTGTTCATGCACACATAGGCTTTTGCCAGCATGTTTTGGAGCAGCAGTGTTTTGGCAGAAAAAACTCTGACAGCACCTAAACTCTACTAGAATCTCGCAAACTCTGCTAAATGCTGGTATCCAGCATTTAGCAGAGATAATTTTTTTCTAAAGCAGAGGTTACCAGCATCCTTAACCAGTGATTAGCTGGTTGTTAAGGAGCGGTTCGGGAAGACGACCGTCATGTCCTTAATAACAGATGAGTAGTTCCATCATCAATCAGAACCCCTGCCACCACCGCCAACATAGGCCATTAAAAAAAACAAAAAACTCTGGTCCCGACGAAGGCTCCTTCACCTGGTTACTTCACCGGGTGGCACCGCCACCTTGTGATGTCACTGACCAAGGGCATGCTGGCTCGGTGATGTCACAAGGGGATGGTGCCACCTGGTAATGTAACCAGATGCCCCTGCCCCTTAATTATTTAAGAGCTGTCAAACAGCGGGAGCCTTGGCTGGGACTGGAGGGGTTTTTTTTTTCTTTTTTTCGGGTTAGCGGTGGTGGCGGGCATCGTAATTGATGTTGAATCTACAGCGGGGGACATTTTTTATTTTGAACCTACTCGGGTACATCGCCAACTCTCTTGGCTCCTCCCTCCTGTTGCCTGCCCCCACAGCAAGCAGCATGCTATGGGGGCACCTGAGCCAAGCCACAGCTCTGTGTATGTATTCAGACACTGAGCTGCAGTTTGGCCCCGCCCCTCCCTCTCCTGATTGGCTAACTGACTGATTGACAGCAGCGGGAGTCAATGGCCCCGCTGCTGTGTTTCAGCAAACCAGGAGGGAGAGTGCCGGATGGCTGCGGCACTCATGCACATCACTGGAGGAAGATCAGGCTCAGGTAAGTATTAGTAGGGCTGAGGGTGGCTGCTACACACAGAAGGTTTTTAGCTTAATGCATAGAATGACTTTACAAGCACTTTAATGCTGCAGCTACTAAACATAGCTTACACACTAGGCTAAACGCAGAGAAAACCTGCTTAGCGTTTTTTTGTCCAGCATTTCTAAAGCAGTTTTTAACTTTCTTTAGTTTTCTAGTGTGCATGAAGCCTAATGTGCATGCAGACCTTTTGTCCCCACATGTCAAAATGATCACTAGATCTAGAGTTCTTAACAGCTGAACTCAAATTATAATTTTTCCTGTAATTCATTCATCAAATCCCATACCTACTTACATGTAATTTAACACTTCATTACCCAGTAGGTGGGGGCAGACCTAACATTGACTTTTACAGAAAAAGTCTAGATTTGCTTATAATCTCAGCTGATGTCTCTAGATTTTGTGGTATGTGAAGACAACTTCTTAAATTGAAATTCATAATTCGCTTAATTTTGAATTAGCCAGGGTTTATTTCAACCTATTTCTGGATTTAGGTGGAAGTCAGATATGCAGGTACAATCCAATCCCCAATCTGAATTTTATTTTTCATTCATTCCATTACGTATCACACGCCAGTTTGGCTAAGCTGCACTATAATGTTAGCCTGTTTATCAGTGTTATGAGCTTGGTGCACAAAGATGTTTCTTTGCTCCAACATGTTGACTCCCTTCAATTAAATGAGAAAGTTGTTCAAGGAAAATAATTGCATTTTGAACAATAGCTAAAAAAAAAAAAAAAAAAATACTGAAACAATTAACTTTTATTTCTTCAGAGTTTATTGCAACAATTGTATCAGGTCACGCCACTGTCACAATTATAAACTTTTGTATGCATTTAAATTACTTCTAATTGTGCTCTTAACAAATATGACAATATCGCCCATGCCTTTTTCATGGATATAGAATTGCCCTAGAGTCCTTTATAATTATGTTGTCAATACATAAGCTCATCAGTCCTGTAAGGCCTATTTTTAGACTTTGTTGGTTGTACTGAGGGATTTTCTATGAAGAACATAATTATTAACCAATCATTACTTTTAATACTCTCTTAGAAGTTTGTAGCGTTCAGTCCTTATGCTACGGACAACAATATGAAATTAATTCTCTGCTGTGTTTTAAGCTGTTTACAGTTATATACTTCTGTAATTTTTTATGGTACAGAGGGGCTTGTTATTTTCCCCCCTTAGAATACTAATAGAAGTTTGACTGTCTAGCCCATGTGCTAGATGCTGTTAGTATAAAACTGCCTTTGACTTTCACACCTCTCAGGGGACAAGTAATTGTTGTGTTCAAACAGCCTGTAATTGTGATCCCGCTGGCTTTCTCAGTACGCTTCTGGCTATTAGAGTCATTAAACAACTCAGCACCTGTTAACAGCATTGTAAATATTCAACCCTGCTTGTATGCTGCTTGAGACCAATATCGAGAAGGCTGGCAGAGCTCAGCTTCATAAATTAAAGCTTCTGACAAGTCAATTATTGTAAAGCTGGGTTTCAATGTGAATTAAATGAAATAACGTGGTGATAAAATGGTAGGCTGTCTGTTTACAGCAAGGACAAAATAATGACTGGGATGATTCAATGCATCTATAGTGGTCATACTTTAGCTAAAATTATACACTCATTATTTTGCCAGAAACTGTATTTTTTTCAGTATAACAGTGGAAACGTAACAATGAATCAGACCCATACTAAAATACCATTCTAATATGAAGTAGAAGGTTTATTTTTATTTGTGCTCCTTCAGAAGAAACTTTTGGTATCAGAGAGAGGAGAGGGGTTTACACAGTGCTCTGTAACTGTGTAGAGCCTTCACTGTTACCACAGTGATGGCATTTGTTGTCACTGTGTGAAGAGCGAGCTACATGGAATGCACAACGGATAGGAGGTGTGTCTTTCTTTTTTTTTTTTTTTGTTACTGAATCCCCACTAGGACACAAGGAGATATTAGGAGTTTTCCACACTAGACCACTATGAATATTTTGTTTTGGAGAAGGGGTACAGAAACCCTGACAGAGAAAGGCTATAAGGCACCCCAGGATATCTGATTGCTGGTTACAGGCCACTTCTGATCACCAATGCTTAGGTGAGGGCGGGGATTGTTGCGCCAGCCACTGACTACCAATTGATGGGGGGGTTATTGTTCCAGCCAGCCACTGACCACCAATACTTCTGACCACAGTGTCTCTTGTCTCCAAAGTTGCTAGCTATTTTTGTGATGTTCTTTTTTTAAGGTAGACTGAAAAGCAAATATAATGGATGGGTTTCGTTTTTAAAAAATGTATTGTGCTGAGTGTTGTACGTGTTTGTTAGACTCTCACTTGTGGTGAGACACAAATCCCTGTGCTGTCAGAAGAGAGAAGACAGATTGTGTGTTCCTACAAAGTGTGTTCCTGTCATCTCTCCTAGTTAGTCCTATCCCTACACTGAGGGAACACACAATTAACCCCTTGATCGCCCCCTAGTGTTAACCCCTTCCCTGACAGCGACATTTATACAGTAATCAGTGCATATTTATAACACTGATCGCTCTATAAATGCCAGTCAAAAGTCTCCGATCTGTCTGTCGCAATAACGCTAAAAATCGCAGATCACCGACATTACTAGTAGAAAAAATAAAATAAATAAAAACGCCATAAATCTTTCCCATAGTTTGTAGACGCTATAACTTTTGCACAAACCAATCAATATACGCTTATTGCAATTTTTTGACCAAATGTAGAAGAATGCATATTGGCCTAAACTGATGAAACAATTTGTTTTGTTTTTTTAATTTGGGGGATATTTATTATAGCAAAAAGTAAAAAGTAAAAAATATTGTTTTTTTCAAAATTGTCAAAATTTTGTTTATAGAGCAAAAAATAAAAAATGCAGAGGTGATCAAATACCACCAAAAGAAAGCTCTATTTGTGGTAAAAAAAGGATGCAAATTTTGTTTGGGTACAGCATTGCATGAGCACGCAATTGTCAGTTAAAGCGACGCAGTGCCAAATTGTAAAAAGTGCTCTGGTCAGGAAGGGGGTAAAATCTTCTGGGGCTGAAGTGGTTAATGTAAGCTCTTCCAGATACTATATTGCTATACATCACAATATTATGAGAGTAGAGTTATCTAAGTTAGCTTTTGAGTTTAGGAACAGGATTAGGTGTATGGTATAAACTTGGGCTACACTTTCTTTTTTTTAACAAGAAAAATATTTTATTCAGATCTTTACAGTACAAGCGATGCAAATACACAATTTGTCACAAGAACAATATTATACAAAGTGACATAGAAACCATCATTATTGATATCCATAGAATAGATGGGAGCAAAATCCTTATCATATTAAATATTAGTATGGGCTACACTTTCAGGTCTAGGTCCGGTGACTTCATTTCTTTCCCAATAGGATGAGAGTGGTAGTATCCCCAGGTAGGACATAGACTGCAAATAAAAACCCTTCCCCCACTCGATCTTAACCTAAAAAATGAAAATGAATGCGGCCACCACAGCAAAATTGCTAAGCTTCACTATATTGCATTTTTGTTTTTGGGTTTATTGCAACTTTAAATACAAGAACCCCCCCATATTCCAAGTGAAAAAATATTGAATGTTTAATTTGGGGTTTTCAAACAAGTCACAGCCTTCATCTCAAAAGGGGCATTGTGTTCCACTCCTGGTGTTCTGCACCTTTGCATCACAAGGATTTTGTGGTTTGTTGTCTGGATCAGCCAGTTCTAGCTGTTTGCCACAGCTGCGTTTAGGTGGTCCAAAGCTGTTTTCTAGAGGATTCTCTTGCTTCCAGTACCACCATTCACAGTGGGTTTACTAGACTATTTTTCAGCCTGCTAGCCAGAGAAGGACCCTTCAGAACAGTGCTCAGCCTGTTTGTTAAAATTTGATCCAGCCCCCTAATGCCAACCAACAAACACAGTTTTCCATGTCACACTCCTGACACAGCACTCTGAAGCTTATTCAGCAGAATATTGCAGAAAGTATAACACAGGGAACTCCTAGCCACGGCAGTCTAAAGCTGGCTATACACTAGTAGATTTTTTATTGAACATTCATACAAAAATTCTCAGTACATTTGATGACTTGACAAATGTGCAAAAGTGCTTCAAAATGTTGTTTACTTTTAATGAATTTGGAATGAGTGGACGTTACTGAATGAAAACCACATACAGTATCTCACAAAAGTGAGTACCCCCCTCACATTTTTGTAAATATTTTATTATATCTTCTCATGTGACAACACTGAAGAAATTACACTTTGCTACAATGTAACAATGTAAAGTAGTATACACTTGTATAACATGGTAAATTTGCTGTCCCCTCAAAATAACTAAACACACAGCCATTAATGTCTAAACAGCTTGCAACAAAACTGAGTACACCCCTAAGTGAAAATGTCCAAATTGGGCCCAAAGTGTCCATATTTTGTGTGGCCACCATTATTTTCGAGCACTGCCTTAACCATCTTGGGCATGAAGTTCACCAGAGCTTCACAGGTTGCTACTGGAGTCCTCTTCCACACCTCCATGACGACATCACGGAGCTGGTGGATGTTGGAGACCTTGTGCTCCTCCACCATCCATTTGAGGATGCCCCACAGATGCTCAATAGGGTTTAGGTCTGGAGACATGCTTGGCCAGTCCATCACATTTACCCTCAGCTTTTTTAGCAAGGCAGTGGTCATCTTGAAGGTGTGTTTGGGGTCGTTATCATGTTGGAATACTACCTTGCGGCCCAGTCTCCGAAGGGAGAGGATCATGCTCTGCTTCAGTTTGTCACAGTACATGTTGGCCCTCATGGTACCCTCAATGAACTGTACCTCCCCAGTGTCGGCAGCACTCATACAGCCCCAGACCATAAGACTCCCACCACCATGCTTGACTGTAGGCAAGACACACTTATCTTTGTACTCCTCACCTGGTTGCTGCCACACACGCTTGACACCATCTGAACCAAATAAGTTTATCTTGGTCTCATTAGACCATAGGACATGGTTCCAGTAATGTCCTTAGTCTGCTTGTCTTCAGCAAACTGTTTGCGGGCTTTCTTGTGCATCATCTTTGGAAGAGGCTTCCTTCTGGGATGACAGCCATGCAGATCAATTTGATGCAGTGTGCGGCGTATGCTCTGAGCACTGACAGGCTGACCTCCCCACCCCTTCAACCTCTGCAGCAATGCTGGCAGCACTCATACATCTATTTCCCAAAGACAACCTCTGGATATGACGCTGAGCACGGGCGCTCAACTTCTTTGGTCGACCATGGCAAGGCCTGTTCTGAGTGGAACCTGTCCTGTTAAACCTCTATATGGTCTTGGCCACCTGCAGCTCTGTTTCAGGGTCTTGGCAATCTTCTTATAGCCTAGGCCATCTTTATGTAGAGCAACAATTCTTTTTTTCAGATCCTCAGAGAATTATTTGCCATGAGGTGGCAGGTTGAACTTCCAGTGACCAGTATGAGAGAGTGAGAGCGATAACACCAAATTTAACACACCTGCTCCCTATACACACCTGAGACCTTGTAACACTAACGAGTCACATGACACCCTGGGGAGGGAAAATGGCTAATTGGGCCCATTTTGGACATTTTCACTTAGAGGTGTACTCACTTTTGTTGCCAGTGGACATTAATGGCTGTGTGTTGAGTTATTTTGAGAGGACCGCAAATGTACACTGTTATACAAGCTGTACACTCACTACTTTACATTGTAGCAAAGTGTAATTTCTTCAGTGTTGTCACATGAAAAGATTTATTAAAATATATACAAAAATGTGAGGGGTGTACTCACTTTTGTGAGATACTGTACACTGTTAGACATTTGTTTGTTTGAGTACAATTTTCCATCCTGCTCCTTTTAATGTCCTTGTCACTGCACATGAACGTTCCTAAAACAAAAAAATTTGAGCAAAGATCTAATAGAGTAGCCAGCTTAAGAGTGACCTTACAAACCAGGCTGTTAAGGAACACATTTGTTATAAAATATTTCTGAAACCTCAATTTCATATAGAGATAAATGTGGCAGAGGTGTATTTTGGAGGAATATTTATTATAAGTTTGTCAGCCAATCTGATATTTGTAGCAGACCTTTGCTGGACAATAAAACGGTCTAGATAAGGATGTTTTGCTGTATAGTAAAACTGAAAGAAATTGCTTGCTTTTTATCTTTTTTGGGGAAATTATTGCAGAGTTTTGAAGTAAAAAAGATTTGAAGTATGGCAATCAGCATTTGTAGTCAATATGTTCAGTCAAACAACAGGCCTCTCAGATTAAGGCCCCTTTCACACTACCGCGACTTCAAAGTCATGTGATTTTGACGCGATTTTACCGCAATTTTGCGGTTATGATTTTGACACAATTTTAGTGCGACTTGAGGTCTATAGACTTCAACTCACGTCAAAGTCAGACCAAAGTAGTGCATGGACTACTTTAAAGTCGGTGCGACTTGAAGTGATCAGATATGAATGGTACTCATTGGAAATCATAGGGTACGACTTGTAATGAGACTTTGCAGTTCCAAGTCGCAGGACAAGTCGCACAAGTGTGCAAGGGGCCTAAGACTGTAGACTTGGCATAAAATCGTTAAAGTGGTTCCACAGGCTCAAGGTTTGTTACCTTCATGATATGCATGAAGGTAACAAACTTTCTCTGTACAGCAAATCCCCCCCCCCAATACTTACCTGAGCCCCATCAGGATCCAGCGATGTTTAGCTCTCCAGGGACTCTCCCTCTTCATTAGCTAAGACAGCATCCAGAGCGAGCCTGCTTGGGTGCCCCCATAGCAAGCTGCTTTCGCTAGGGTCTCTCGGCAGGAGGGAGAAACCAGGAGTGCCGACAAGGGAACCAAGAAGAGGAGGATCAGGAATTCTCTGTGCAAAACCACTGCACAGAGCAGATAAGTATAACATAACATTAAAAAAAAAGCCTTTACTATCACTTTAATCACTGTTTTATAGGATGTTGCCCAACCATTCTGATAAAATGGAGCATTTCTGTCAATCTAACCCACTAATTTGGTGTGAAAAATGTTAGTTCATAATGGTTTTCATTGTTTAATTAAGGACAATCTCATGCCTCTTTGATAGTTGCCTATGGGCCTATGTTGATGGGGTTTTTGTTCACTTCAAGCAGGTTTTCTATTTTAATACAACTCTATGGGAACACAACACCTGCTTGAAGCAGGTAAAATGCAGACCAGATGGAGGTCAGCTGTAGGTCAAATGTATCTGTCTATGAATGAATTCTGAATAATCTCAGAAGCATCTGAAACTGATGTCAAACTTATGCTATCTATACCCATTCTACTCTCCCAGTAAAGCATAAGTGTGCATTTCATAACATACTACATGTTACACCCATATCCAGGGTTACAAAACGAGCATCCCCTGCAAGACCCCAGAGTCCCCCTTGTGACAGCGAGCCAGGGATCTTCTCCCCTCACCCGCTGTCACAAATTTAAAAAAAACCTGCGGCCGTTTTGGGCTCTGCCCACTTGGCGGCATTTATTCCCAATGTTCTGTGAATGGGAGAACTACAAATATCGTCATTTATGGGACTGAGGTCTTGTAGTTCTCACTGTTCATTGATTCTTTCTGTCATTCAGTAACTGCCTGCCTGTATGAGGTATGGGCAGAATGCTACACTAATACCCCGTACACACAAGCGGAATTTCCATCGGAAAAATCTTGGATGAAATTCCGCTCAAGCTTGGCTTGCATACACACGGTCAAACAAATGTTCTCTGAACTTTCGACCGTCAAGAATGCGGTGACGTACAACACTACGACGAGCTGAGAAAATTACGTTCAATGCTTCCGAGCATGTGTCAAATTGTTTTCGAGCATGCATGTTTTTTTGCACGTCGGAATTGCATACAGACGAACTGAATTTTCGATAGGAACTTTTTCCGACAGAAAAATAGAGAACATGCTCTCAATCTTTTGCTGGCGGAAATTACGCCAGCAAAAGTCCGATGGAGCATACACATGGTCGGAATTTCCGACCAAAAGCTCACATCGGACTTTTGCTGGCAGAATTTCCGCTCGTGTGTACGGGGCATAACAGTCTACAGGAGCATGAGATTGCATGCGTGCAATACTTTACAGGCTCCTATTAAAAAAATAAATGCACATTATTTTTTTTTCCTTGTCAAAAGAAGTTGATTGAGTATACAATATTATAAAGATACATAAAGTAAGTTTACAAGGATCTATAAAGTAAGCTCATTGTTTTACAGTGGGGTTTATATAGGTAAATATCATGAAATTTCAAATATTAAACATTGGGTTCACGTAAACCTAAATTAAAGATATATATCATTTCCTTAGTTACTTTTGTAGGTATTTAAATGATTTATACCTACTATACATATTGTTTACAGGTAGAGTGTATATAGGTCAAATAAATTCTGATAATGAGCTTTAATCGTAAGGTGGAGAAAAGGAAAGAGAAAGAAGAAAAAGGGTAGAAAGGCAGAGGTATGGTCCACAAGGTTGTCCCGCTCGTCAGTTTATTATTCTTTTTAGTTCTCTTTGAAGCCTTAGAATGGGTGTCTCTGTAAGTCATTTAATCTGTTACCATGGCAACAGGACAGAGTCATTGAAATTTGACAGGAACTGTTGTTTTATCCAAGGATGCCAAAGTTTTTCAAATTTTGGAATTTGATTTTGATCGATGGCTACCATCTTAGCATGGGACATTGTATTATTCATTCTGTGAATTGTTTCTGCTAGTACCAATGTAGGAGATTTCCATGCCTTGGCCACTGTTTGTTTTGCAGCCGTTATTAGTTGGATCATAAGTTTGAATTGAGAGAGTGTTAACCATTCCGGTTTTAGATTAAGTAAAGTTATATATGGATCTGGTTGTATTATTTTTTTAAATATTTTAGATGCAATCACGAAGACTTCCTTCCAGAAGGTTTGGATTACTGGGCACGTCCACCATATGTGTAAATGTGTGCCTATTTCTGGGCATCCTCAAAAACAAAGAGCTGAGGTATTAGGTGAATATTTTGCCACTCTAGCGGGTACAAGGTACCAGCGAGTTAGGACTTTATAATTTGTCTCCAGTGCTAAGATGTTGGGTGAAGATGACTTAGATGTGAGCCATATATTAGACCAGTCCGTGTCTTCTAAAGTTCGTCCCAGGTCCTCCTCCCACCTCTGAACGTAAGAGGGTCTATTAAGATTTACTACTCCATATAATTGATTATAAAGTGATGAAATTGTACCTTTAGCAAATGGATCTTTTGTACAGATTGATTCAAAAATGGATAATTGGGATAATGGTGTATCCCCCTTTAGGAATGGTATATATAAATTTTTGATTTGGAGATATCTAAATATCTCAGAGTTTGGTAGATCATATTTTTCTCTAAGCCAGTGGTTCTCAACTCCAGTCCTCAGGACCCACCAACAGGCCAGGATTGCAAGATAGCTGAAATACATCACAGGTGATATCACTTGCTGCTCAGTGATTGCAGTATTCTAGTCTGCAACTCCCCAAGGTAATACCTAAAATCTGGCCTGTTGGTGGGTCCCGAGGACTGGAGTTGAGAACCACTGCTCTAAGCGATGGGAATGAAAGGAATGATTTAGATGCTATGAAGTCATTTAGTGTCTGAATGCCTGATGTTGTCCAAGCTTTAAAAGAATTTGGGTAGATCCAAGCCGGATAAAAGGCCGGATTTCTGATAAAAGAAAGGAGAGGATTGTGTGGAGATTTTAACTGATATTTGGTTTTTAGTTTATCCCAGAGAGATAAGAAGTGTTTAGTTATGGAAAGCGGTCTTTAGGATCAAGCCATAACAAGTTTGATATTAATAGAGGGTCATTTTCTGAAGCCTCTATAAATACCCATAATGGGATTTCCTGTTTTGCATGGTATTTGGACAGACTGGCCAAATGTGCTGCTCTGTAGTAGTTAGTAAAATTAGGGTATCCCAGGCCTCCTTTATTTTTGGGAAGATGTAGTGTGTGTATAGGTATACGTGGTTTAGAAGAACCCCATATAAACGAAGTTGCTCTTTTTTGTACTATTCTCAAAAAATAGGAAGGAATTGGAATAGGGAGGACTCTGAATAGATAAAGCAATTTGGGTAGAATAGTCATTTTGATTGCATTAATCTTCCCTATCCAGGATAAAGGAAGTTGCGACCATTGTTTTATTAGATTTGTGATCTGTCTTAATACAGGAGGATAATTGGTTGAGAATAAGTCAGAATGAGATGCTGTTAAATGAATTCCAAGATATGGGATTGATTTTTCTGCCCATGTGAATGGGAGTGCAGCCCTAGCCGGGATCAATTCCATGTTTGTGAGCGAAATATTAAGCACTAGGCATTTCTTAGGATTAATCATAAGGCCGGATAGGGCTGCAAATCCATCAAGAGCTGGTATTAAGTTAGGACCAGAGACCTGTGGTGATGATAGAAAAAGTAATATATCGTCTGCAAATATACATAATTTGTGTGTAATACCTCCTACTTCAATGCCAGTTATAGTTTGGTTTGTTCTGATGTATTGGGCCATGGGTTCGAGTATAAGGGCAAATAATAAGGGAGATAATGGGCAACCCTGTCGGGTACCTCTTTCAGTATTAAAGGCATCAGATTTGTATCCAGCATATTTTATATAGGCTTTGGGTTTATTATATAATGCTTTGATCCATGTTAAAAAGTGGGGTCCAAAACCCCATTTTTGTAATGAATATTGCATATATTGCCAGGATACTGTGTCAAATGCCCTCTTAATATCGAGAGATAGAAAACATAAAGGGATTTTCCGTTTTTTAGCAATATGTGCCAATAACACTGCCCTGCAGATATTATCGCCTGCCTGTCTATTTGGCATGAAGCCTACTTGATCTCTATGTATTAATTTTCCTATAATGCTATTGAGGCGTTTTGCTATTATTTTTGCTAATAATTTAATATCAAGGTTTAACAGAGAGATAGGCCGATAATTCACACAGGAAGTATCATCAGAAAGGGGTTTTGGGATCATACAAACAATTGTCATTAGTGTTTCTTGCCGAAAAGAATGTCCTTCTAGAAGTTTGTTAAAAGTTTCAGTGAGAACGGGAGAGAGTATTTCTGAGAATGTTTTATAGTATAAAGCCGAGTAGCCGTCTGGGCCTGGTCTTTTGTTAAGTTTTAGGTCTTTTATGGCGTTAGCAACTTCATCTATAGTTATAGGCTCATCCAAACTGCTTTTTTGATCCTGAGACAACTCAGGAAAGGTTATTTTTGAGAAGAAGGATTCAGCCTCTGTAGGATTAAATTCATTGTTTGTCTTGTATAAAGTTGCGAGATGTGAGTGAAATTTATGGACTATTTTAACTGGATTACAAGTATAAACATTTTTTGATAATTTCAAACGTATTGGTTTGAAAGATTTGTTAGTTGAATTTAATGCCCGAGCCAAATATGTACCTGGTTTGTTTGTATTCATGTAGAAATTGTGTTTGGAGCGTTTGAGGGATTTAACTGACTCAGTGAGAAATAGATCGTATTCCAATCTAGATTTTTCCAGATGAGATTTTGTACTCTGAGATGGATTATCTTGGAATGATATGTAGGCTGCATTAAAATTGAGTTTTTTTGCTAGATTTTTGCGTTCCCGTTTAAATAGTGCCATTTGTCTTTGTATTGTACCACGCAAGACAGGCTTATGAGCTTCCCACAGTGTTATTGGGGAAATGTCTGTTGTATTATTAATTAATATGTATTCCTTTAAAGCTTGTTCAATGGCCATCTGATGTAGTGGGTGTTTGAGCATTATGTCCGGTAAGTACCACGTTGGGTCATGCGCTTTTGGTATGGCTGAGGCTATAGTAGTGTATACTGCATTATGGTCAGACCACGGAATCGGAATTATATCTGATGCAATAATTTCTTTATCATTCCTATTGTTAGAAAAATATGATCTATTCTGGTGAAGGTTTGATGAGGGTGCGAGAAATAAGTGAATTTCTTTTTCATTGGGTTACTTTCTCTTCACGAATCTACCAGATTGTATTTGGAAAGAAGTTGAGAAAAAGGTAATCTAGAGGTTATTTTGGATGGTGTAAAAGGTGATTTATCTAGAAATGGGGGGAGGACCTGGTTCGAATCCCCGCACATTATCACTGTTCCTATTTTGTGTGTATTAATCACTTGTAATATATGTGGGAGGAATGGTGTAGGTTGTTTGTTAGGAGCATAGTAGGAAATCACCGTGATTGCTGTATCCATTATATAACCCATGAGTATCAGGTATCTACCTTCTGGGTCTTTAATTTCTAATGATAAGGTGAATGGTGTGGATCGGTGAAATGCAATTAGAGTTCCCCTTTGTTTGATACAGGCAGAAGCCGTGTAAATTTGTTGATAAAAAGGAGAAATATATTTTGGAGTAGAATCTTTGGTGAAGTGTGTTTCTTGGAGGCATACTATGTGAGCCTTCTTGTTATGGAAAGTACGGAAGGCTTTGGTCCTTTTTTGTGGGACATTTATTCCCTGAACATTCAGGGAAAGTATATTCAGTGGTGCCATGGCAACAGATCAAATAGTTTTGACTTACTTTTTGTTATGCAGAGCTGACTGCGCCGATCAACCTGTGTGGACTGAAGAGATGAAAAGATAGAAAAGAAACCAGTGAATTCTGGAGTAAAGAGTAAACAAAAAACATATGAGATTAGATGATACATTGTATAAATTATTTTTTGCAAGTAATCACAATTTACCCGTGAAAGAGAATAAATATCTCTCTCAGGGGAATAAGTGCCTTCGTCACACTCCCACATAATATGGTTGGGAGAATGAGGAGGGCTAATGGGGGTACACGGATCTTCCGCTTACAGGAGAGAAGTGTTATGTCAAAAGACATCAAAATGATGATTCATTAATTGGAGTGCAGAATATGGTTTTTGTTGAAATTATTTATTCCAGGGTGGTTGTATATGGTTAGTCTTGCCCTAGGCTAAATAATTCAGTTAGAAAGGTACTGTTAATAACTTTGGTATTGATGAAGATAGTTTGAATTATTTTGGGATTTTAACCCTTTTAGAGTAAACAATTACATATTTTATTCATATGTAACTGTTTAGATATGTTAACGGCCTCTTTTATGAGAATGATGATTCCCATTTTGTTCTGAAATTTTCTGGGTGCTGCCTGAATGTGAAGATGATGCCATTCTTCTGCGTGTGGGAGAGTTGCTGCTTGTGGGTTCTGTCAGATTTAATTTTAAAAGGGTTTGTTGTAGTTCATCTGCTTCTGTAAATTGTACCTTGGTAGTTAAATCTGACTGAAAAGGGGAAGCCCCATTGATACATAATGTTGTGGCGTTGCAATTCCATTAGTTGGGGTTTCATGGATCGTCTTTTAGTAATAGTAAGTTGGGATAGGTCAGCAAAAATTTGATAATTGTGTCCTTGAAAATTAAGTTCCTTTTTTTCTCTTGCAGCAATTAGTATTTGTTCTTTCGTTCTGTAATAATTACATTTTGTGATTATATCACATGGGAGTCCATCTTTCTTTTTGGCTGTGAGGGCTCTGTGTACTCTGTCCAGTTCTAAACGTTCAATAGGGATATCTGGCTTTAGTTCTTGTAATAGAGCAGTAATAGTAGATTGCAGGTCTGTCACAGTTTCAGGTATTCCCCTTATGCGCAAGTTTGAACGTCTGGCTCTATTTTCGTAATCTTCGAGCTTAGTTTGAAGTATTAAATTCTCTTCTTTTAATTGTTCCAATTCTGTTATATTTTCTTGGGTTGTAATTTCAATTTCATCCATTTTTATTTCTAAGGCTGCGGTGCGGTTTCCCAGCTCTCTTATTTCTTTGGTTAGGCTTTTTGTTATTTGGTCTGAGGTTTGTTTTAAAGCCTTATGAAGCATCTTTTCAAATTGTAATAATATTACTGGGGATGCTGAGGAGGCTTGTGGAGAAGTTTGTGAGAGGATTTGTTCTGTATCTGACTCAAATGGAGAGTCTTGCTGTGACATTTTCTGTCTGTGAGAGCGCCCTGATGCTGTATATTGTGAGGTGACTGGAGCTGCTTTAGTTGCAGTGAGTGCCTGTGAGCTCTTTGTGAGGTGATTTTTATTTCTGCCACGGCTTCCTCCCAGTACCATATTTCCTGCCCAAACTTTCACAGTTTGTTCCCTGGGGCAAAAAGGTTCAAATGGATACCTTTTGAGCCTGCAGGCTCTGCTTTGTCCTTCTCTTCTCTCCTCAGCGGTGCGGAGCTCTAACAATGCATGTCTGCTCCGCTAGGCTCCGCCCATCTCCCCCCCACATTATTTTTTTTTAAAGGTGAACTTATCCTTTAAAGGAGACTTATCCTTTGGCGAGCCACTGAGAGCCTGGGCCAGCCACTCCGCCCCCTCCACAGCCCAGTGCTCCAGTGAGCGTAGGGTTGAGCAGAGCAGACAGCAGTTACTGACAGTCACCAGCTCTCTGCTCATGGAGCACTGAGAACTGAACAATCAGTGGTGTTTATATGTCTCGGTTCTTAGTCTTAGAGCCAGTGGGGGACAAATGCAGCATGGGACCGATGTTGCATTTTACTAGGTAAGTATGATTCCAAAATTAAAGAAAAACCCTAACTTCTCTTTTAACAATAGATTCAATAGCTCAACCACTTCAATACAGGGCACTTTCCCCCCTTCCTGCCCAAGCCAATGTTCAGCTTTCAGCGCTGTCGCTTTTTAAATGACAGTTGTGCGGTCATTCAACACTGTACCCAAACAAATTTTTATCATTTTGTTCCCACAAATAGAGCTTTCTTTTTGTGGTATTTGATCACCACTGATGTTTTTATTTTTTGCTAAACAAATAAAAAAAGATTGAAATTTTTGAAAAAAAAAAGTTTTTCTTTGTTTCTGTTATAAAAATTTGTAAATAATTAAGTTTTCTCCTTCACTGATGGGCACTGATGAGGCTGCACTGACGGGCACTAATAAGGCGGCACTGATGAGGTGGCACTGATGATGGGCACTAATCTGCAGTACTGATAGGTGGCACTGATATGCAGCACTAATGGGCATTGATAGGCGGCACTGATGGGTGGCACTGATGGTCACTAATAGTTGGTACTGATGGGCACTGATAGGCAGCACTTATGGGAACTGATAGGCGGCACTGATGGACACTGATAGATGGCACTGATAGGCATCACTGATGAGGAGGCACTGGAAGGCATTACTGATGGGCACTGCTTTGCATCATTTATGGCCACTGATTGGAATCATTTATGGCCACTGATTGGCATCCCTGGTGGTCCTTGGTGGCATACCTGGTGGTCATCATTAGTTGGCATCCCTGGGGGTCCTGGTGGCCCTGGGTGGGCATCCTCAGGGGGGCTGCTCTGATTTATTAGCCTTGATTGATTATCTCCCTGTCAGGAGAGCAGCCGATCGGGCTCTCCTCTACTCGCGTCTGTCAGATGCGATAAAGGAAAAGCCGATGCATGGCTTTTTCTGTTTGCACTGTGATCAGCTGTGATTGGACGGAGGCTTTATATCGGGATCGGAGATGCGTTGTGTCAGACTGACACACCAGACCACCGATCGCCACGATGCGCAACCTCGTGGTCGCGTGATCGTGGCTTATCCTGCTGAAATCATATGACGTCCAGTCAGGATAACTGAACCACCGCCCGGCAGTCATTCTGCTATAGGCTGGGCGGGAAGTGGTTTAGTACCCTTTATGTATTTAGTGAAACATATCCACAATAAATACATTCATCTGGTTTGTCAGATCGGTACATTTTTGACAGGCATGTGACCCATAGTCAATAAGCAGGGATCAAACTAAGTTGGTGAGTAAACCGCGCAAGTCCGCAATAATTTATTAACTGAACTAAAATTAGAAGCAATGTGCAAAACCAGTTTTTAATATCATGTCAAGTCCTATTGCTTGAGATACTGTGGCAAGCATTTGTTTTAATGTTTTTCATGTTTGTTTAATTTAGCTACTACAATTTGGAAGATGTTGGACATGATACTATGAATAAGTTCCTTTCGAACCTTGTGGAGAAATCACTTATTGACCTTGAGTGCTCATACTGTATAGAAATCGCGGAGGTAAGATCAACATTTATTAATTCTTTTTAATTGAAATGTTTGGTGGGTTGAGAATACTTTCAGATTATCATTAGGCAGTAGGATTGATTTACTAAAACTGGGGAGTGCAAAATCTGGTGCAACTGTGTATAGAAACCAATCAGCTTCCAGTTTTTTTGGGTTTTTTTTGTCAAAGCTTAATTGAACAAACTGAAGGTAGCAGCTGAACCAGATTTTGCACTCTCCAGTTTTAGTAAATCAACCCCAGCTTATAAACCAACTGATGAGCAAGTAGTAGAAGTAATAAAAATATAAGACAGATGTTTGGTTTTATCATTCTGAAATTTTTAAGTCAGATTTAAGAATATTTCAATCGGGAGTACCGTTGGCAGAATTATTTGTGATGATTGTAAGTCTGTCAAACTCTATGCGTGTAACTTACTGGATCAACTTAAACCCTTATTATCACACACAGAGATTTGTATGCTTTAAAATCCCTGTAATCACTTGCAGATTGTTCACTGCTGTATGTGCAAAAGGCAGTATAGCTTTCATTTTGTGTTTTCTGCATCCCCATTTTGATAACGTTGGTATGGGGATTGACAGTGTGAACAAGGAAAGGTTAAACTAGATTAAATCTTTTTCTAACCTGACTATGTAAAACTATAAAAAAAGCTGCCTTAGCATCCGCTCCCAGTCAGAAATCTACCTGTCATTGACCATGTATACATAGCTTGATATATAGCCAAAGCTTTATATTGTATTTTTGGATAAAGTAGGTAAGGGTTACAACCTCTGTCGTGTAATTATTATTATTATTTTTTTTTGTCTGTATATGAGGGAACACACAGCAAGTGACACACAAAGTGAGCTGAATTTCTTTCTGCATGTATCCAGTCAGGCAGGCCCTTGCACTACATAATTGTTGGTAGATGTAAAGGAGAACATATAAACAGATTGTAAAATGTGGTGAGCTGTAAGCATTACAATCTGTTTGTACAATCTCCTTTAGATGTAAAAAGAAGTAATTAGTGCAAGGGCCTGCCTGACTGAATACAAATTGATTGTTTGAACATTTAGGTAGGCTGTCATATTACACAGTTTTGGCAGATCTGAAGTTGACTGTGTGTAGACTGGTGTGGTTAGATTGCAATGTGTATGATAAGCCTTATGCCCCGTACACACTAGCTGAATTTCCGTCGGAAAAATCTTGGCTTGCATACACACAGTCACACAAAAGTTCTCTGAACTTTCAACCATCAAGAAGGCGGAGACGTACAACACTACAACGAGCCTAAAAAATCAAGTTCAATGCTTCCGAGCATGTGTCGAATTGTTTCCGAGCATGCGTGGTTTTTTGCACGTTGGAATTGCATACAGACGAGCGGAATTTCGGATAGGAACTTTTTCCGACGGAAGAATAGAGAACCTGCTCTCAGTCTTTTGCTGGCAGAAATTCCGCCAGCAAAAGCCCGATGGAGCACACACACGGTTGGAATTTCTGACCAAAAGCTCACATCGGACTTTGCTGGCGGAATTTCCGCTCGTGTGTACGGGGCATAAGACAGTTGTTCCAGAAACAGATGTCCCCAGTGGAAGACTTCCACTTACCTCTTCTTCTGGGGACAAGTCTAAAATTGGAATTCCCCTCACATTCCTCCTATTGCCACCAGTAAAATTAGATGGGTTTTTTACAGTTTCCTCCCCAGACAACAATAAAAACTTGGCAAAAAAATTATTTAGCAAGGCATACACTTAATCTTCATTTTAAGGCTAAAATTGTATTTTCATAATGCTGCCTTTCACATCATATTCATGTTTCAGTTCTTCATAGGCAGTAATACAAGCCTGCCTTATCACTGCATTATCAGTATTGTAACACCTTTCAACTCGGCTAGCAATCAAATACAGCCTATGCATTACTAAAGATGAAATCTCACTTGATTTTCTGTTCCTCAGGGTACAAAGTACATGTAGTTCTTTATCCCATGTTCTTAGGTGCATAGCTACAAGGTCAGACAGGGCTCCAGCCTTCTTTCCCCACAGCCATCTGACAATGTAGCAGGTAAGGGAACAGCTGCTTGATAACCGGTGCTTGTTCAGGGCTCAAAGCCCTTGCCCCAGAGAAGTGCTGGCATAAGCAAAGCTGGGGGGTGTCAGCCTCCTCTTCTATTTCTTCTGTTTAGCTGTTTACCTGGACTTCAGCTTTAAGACCTCACTTAGCATGAAAAGATTTCCTAAACCCTAAAGGGGAAGTACAGGCTAAAAAAAAAAAAAAATTGTTTAAAGCCTTGCCTTTCCATAAAATGTTGCATACTGTTTGCAAGAAATCACAGTGAAGACAACTTTTTTCACTTCTTTGGGGTGGTCACTTGATTTGTCTGATCTGTGTCAATGATGTTTATCAGCAGTAGGGAGTCAAATGTTTAATCTTTATTTTAGCTTTTCCTTCTACTTTAACCCTAACACCAAAACCTAACCCTATGATTTAATTTTTTTATTTGGTGCTGTACCAATTGGCTCCAAAATTAATTTTTCTGTTCTGAGATCACAGCACTGATAACCTTTTCTAAAATGGCCTGATGCTATGAGGTTTCTCAGTGCTTGATCTTTTGCAGTTGTTTACACTCAAAACACTGTCACATGGTGTGCCAGGATTGCTTGTATAATTTATCAATTTAACTTACAAACATGGCTACTTTTAAGGTGATACTTAAAATGGTTGTAAAGGCAGAAGGTATTTTATGTTAAGGCATAGAATGCCTTAACATAAAAAGCCCTCGGTGTGCAGCAGCCACCCTCAGCACCCCCTAATACTTACCTGAGCCCCATCTCTGTCCAGCGATGTCCACGAGTCCCTCAGCCATCCGGGCCTCCCCCTCCTGATTGGCAGAGACACAACAGCGGCGCTATTGGCTCCCGCGACTGTAAATCAAAGTCAGTTAACCAGGGGAGATAGAGGGGGTGGGGCCAAACAGCAGCTCCATGTCTGAATGGACACACGGAGCTGCAGCTTGGCTCGGGTGCCCCCATAGCAAACTGCTTGCTTTGGGGGCACTCGAGAAGAGGGAGGGGCAAGGAGCAGTGAAGAGGGACCCCAGAAGAGTAGGATCCAGGCTGCCCTGTGCAAAACCAGTGCACATAGGAGGTAAGTATAACATGTTTGTTTTTTTATTTGTTTTTGTTTTTTTAAACAAGTCTTTACAATTACTTTAATTTCAGGTGAAATCAAGTATAGAAGATTGAACTTTAGCTTTATTGGTAGAAGCCTAGACAAACAGAAGCAGTTTTAATTGACTTTTAGCAGAAAACCTAAATAGTCTGATTTCTTCACCCAAATATTGTATGGGGACTTTTGATTAAGCCAGGATCCAGGTGTTTATAGCCAGCCTTACATGCAGTATACAACAAACACAGTTTTGTAAAGGCAAATATAACTTACTTTACCCAATGTTATGAGTCTGGTGATAGCCTGATCCTGTAATTTAAAGTCCGATTGGGTGAAAGTTTTCTGGCTAAGGCTGGATTCACACCTATGCTTTTTTAGTGCTTTTTGCATTTTGCAGATTTGCACTACAGAACATGTTCCATAGGAGACCATGTTAAATGGACTGTAGTGCAAATCTGCAAAATGCAAAAAGCACTAAAAATGTATAGGTGTGAATCCAGCCCTGTTAAAAAGATAACAATTGTAGCTTCCCTTTTCATGCATTTTTATGGATAGCAAAGAAGTAAGAAGATGCATGTCTACCCACATGCCCAGTGTCTATGGCTGTCCTGAAGTTTGGTTTGTTGAGACTGTTGGCATTCAAACCATGGTTAGTTTTTGTTGTTGAATTGTGATGTCCAGGCTAACAATGATAAAAAGTTAGTATGAGGAATATACTGTACATATACTGTAAATAAATAAATATATATATATATATATATATATATATATATATATATATATACACACACACACAGATGGTCCCCGGGTTACAAACAAGATAGGGTCTGTAGAATTGTTCTTAAGTTGAATCTGTTTGTAAGCCGGAACAGGTACATTTTTTGTAAGTGTAGCTTTTTGGATAACATAGGGAAGGGTTATCACCCCTGTAACATTTGTTTTGCTGTCTGTGCCCCTGTTCAGATTCACCTCACTTTCTGTCCCAATGACAACTGGATTTTGAAAAATTTTGGGTTGTTGTGGAAACAAGCCTTGGTGATAAAGCATCAGTGGAGTCACCTTTTTCCCATAATAACTCTTACAGGAGTAAATTTCCCTTCCTAGGGGTAGATTTCCTTTCACTTCCTGTTGTCTCCCTCCGTTTGTAAATAGGAGTCGTTTGTAAGTCAGATGGTTGTAACTAGGGGACCGCCTGTGTGTGTGTATATATGTATATAATTTTTTTTTTTAAATAATTCTAAGCCATTAAAATGAAGTTCCACAATCTTAGAATGATGCAAGAGTAGATATCTAATACTCCGTGTTTAGCGGTTTGTATCATTCATGGATCACTGCTCATGCATATAGCTATTAGTACACTATATGATATGATTAAATTGATTTATCGCATTTTCCTTTATGTACTTTACACTTGTTTAGATATTTAGATCTATTAATATTCCAGTTTATTGAATTTGCTAGCAGCACTAGTCATTTTTTTATTTTCTTCCATCTCCTATTTGTGTAGTGTATTTGATAATAATTGTATCCTTTTCCCGTTTTCGTCTGATAACATACTGTAAGTCATGAAAACAAGTGAATGGTATAAGTACAGAGGAGTCCGAGCCTAATTAGGACTATTTCACGACTTCACACTGTGTGCTGAAGTATAAATGATAGTGGTATAGAGAGGGATTTATTAACATTTAAATGTCTCTAAGGTATAAATTAAACATGGAAAATGTGTGCTGTTAAATACAAAGCAATAAATGTGTCAAACTGCTTTGTATAGCTATTTTGCTTTTAAAAGAAAATTTACATCAGAACTTTAACATAATGCAGGGTTACATATTGTTCATGTGTCTTAAGCAGGGCAATCTATTGGCCATTTACAAATAGTGATCATTAATTCTGTTAATGCTTCTTAAACAGGTGCTCTAGGAAAGAAACTTTAGAACAGATTTACAAAAATGATTTGTTTACAAAAACTTTATATAGTGAGGCATAATGCCTAACATACTGAAAACTAGATGTGGGGTTTAATACAATACACTCTAAGGAAAAGGGAATATCTTGAATAAATATCTAATGTATATGTAATGAAGAAATGGGGGGATACATTTCTATTACTCAGCACGTGGATGGTTTGTAAAAAGATCCAAAATATAGACATAATATGTTGAGTTTTTAAGTTAATAAATTCCATGTACGTTAGTTGCTTTATTAAGGTAAATTGATTATCTGAAAATATTGAAGGCTATGATTACAGTTTTTTTTACCATTGTGCATTAGAATAAAAACATAGATTTGTACTATTTGCTAGACAGAATTAAAGAAGGCTAAATGCAGGGTGGTGAGTAGAGATGTCATTTGTCTTTTTTATTTTTATTTTTAGGATAATCGTGGTATTGAGCCACAAACCTATGGGCGAATTGCCTCTTATTATTATCTGAAACACCAGACTGTACGCATGTTCAGGGACCGACTGAAAGCAGATTGCACAGTTGAAGACCTGCTTTCTGTACTGACAGTAAGAAACATTTTTTATGTTTATATAGATTATTGCTCTTAATCATGCTTGATTTACTAGTCTAACTATTTTTATTTTACATTGTATTCTCGCATTCATTTAATACAGATTTTACATAATAAGACTTTAGATGGAACATTTAGCATCTACTACTCGTGATTCATATTTTGTTCTGGACACATTATATGCATTCTTTGTGTTTTACATGTAAAGACGATTACACAAACCTTGACTTTACACTTCTCACTCCTTAATGCTTTTCAGTGGAACCGGAATTTTCACTAACTTTCCCTGTATTTTATCATACTTAATACATACACAATGAGCTTTATTTTTTCAAATAAGTATTAATAGAAATAGAGGCAATAGTAACAACATAATTATGTAGAGAAAATGTGTGTTTTATCAAAGCACCAAGGGGACATAGACAGGGAAATGTAGACCAAAAAAAGCAACAAAATAAGTCACCATTACTACAAGTTAGTGAAAAAAACAAGCTGCTAATAACAATTGAAAACAGCCATTTTAAATGAACTTGATGTTGATAGGTTTCCCTCGCAGCTGGCCGTGTTATGTCACGTTGCTTTATATGGAAGCATGTCTCCAAAATAGTGTATTTCCGCTTTAATTCTTAATTATATGCTGGAATCATTCCTACTTGTGCTGTTCTATGTGTATAATGGTTTATTTGCACAGTATCACTTGATAAGTATATATTTGTTGTTCTTGTATAATCTCCCCCTTTTTTTATATACTGGTTTCTATATTTTCGGATCGTCATTATGGCTACCCTTTCATTACCTTAAATGATATATGTTTTATATACTAATGTTGGTTTGCAGGATCTTCTATCTAACCTGTTTGATTTAATTATTATGTACAGCTATATTACTACAGGGTACTGTACCATTATTTATTTTTTGTGATTCACTTTTTGTCAACTGACATAATAAATGTACTTTCCTTCCATTCCTTCTGTTTCTACCATATAGTGTTGTATGTGATATTGCTGTCAAACGGGGAATTGCACGTTCCTTTATGTTTTGGGTTATTACAAGTTTTTATTCTGCTGAAGATTTTAAACGTTCCTTTATTTTCTACTTGAAATGGTTTAATAGTTTTCTTTTTTTTCATTGGGATAATGGATTGAATATGAATTTTAGTTGCATAGTAGTAGATTAAATTTTTTTGTGATGCTTTTTTAGCAAGCTAATCTTCTGGTAGAGTTGAATTGTATGCCTGAGGAAATCTGAAACATGAACATTTCTCCCAACATTTTGTCTATTTAGAATGGAACTTTATCTAAAGGATTCTAACAGGAAGACTTTTTTATTGCACAAGAGACATACTATAGGAGTAATTCAATAAAGCATTTGCGACATGTTTCTCACATGGTGGTCATATTAGCAAGTCTTGTTCCAAATTAATGCAAGCCATACATCGGTTTTCTTGCTATCTCCAACTCATGTAACCAATTCAGGTAGTTCTTATGTGTGTCACTTTTACATTCTGACACCATGGCTGTGAAAAATTCCTTTAGAAATACTGTCTAATCTGCAGTAAGAAAAATGGAGGTACATAAGACCTCAATCGGGTTGGAGTTAATCGTATCACATGTGTAAGTGTTGTTTCGCAAAACAAAATTCTGCAACAGATTCATATATAACTTACCAACAGTTACATGAATCTGTGGCAAGTTGTGCCATTTGTTGCACGGACATGAGACAGATTTGTAAAGATTATCTCTGTATGAATTCCAGGGTAATTGTAAATTTCTTTAGACTAAAGACAGAGCTGAGTTTGCTCATCACAGTGTTCATTATCTGCATTTATGGTGCCAGGATGAATTAACTCATGTGCAAATGTAGAGAAGTCATGTAAATTTGTATGTGCCAATCAAGATGGCTGAAGATTCCAAACACAGAAGTAGACCCAGTGAAGAAGACAGATTTGAGGGGGGAATGTGCAGGGATAACTCTCCTGAGGAATGGGTGTACATGGACTTTAGTTCCACATTAAATGCATTTCAAGTACAGAAAAATAGCTGTTGATCCAGAAATCCAGTGATCCAAACCTCCTGCTTAATCCCACATCACTGCCTGTGATTTTTTTAGTTGATACCTCTGCTGCAATGAAAACCCAAGCAGAGCTATCAACTTTGGCCAGTTCTTCTCGCTGATTTACAAAATTCACTTATGGTATGGAAACAAGGATAAGGGGTGTTCTGTAGTTTAGCAGTGAAAAACTGGACAGGGCTGACAACACTACTTGGGATTTCAGTAGAGCAGAAGTACTGTGTTGCTCATTCTGGTTGGAGGAAGTTAGGAGCACACTAGATTTTAGATCAATAGGTATTTTTCTTTACTTGTACATTAATATTTTTAAAGGGCTAAACATGTGGAAATGTGCAGTTATTGCAGGGATTTACAGATTTTTATTTTTATTTTGTCCAGACATTCAAATATGCCCAAGCTTAGTAGTACATTTCCAGAGGACCTCTAAACATAACACACCCTGTTTTTTACATAGATTTAGTTTAACTCTAATTAGTAATTACGTTCACTTCCGAGGTGTCCCCATTAAAGGTGTAAATTGAAAGATTTTATCAGTCTGATTCTTGTAAAAAAAATGATACAGCATTTTGGAGGCTTTTTTCCCCAGTTTTTTTTTTTTTTTTTATGCAGTGTGATTTAATGAGCTTCCTAATTAAGGCAATTGCTTCACACATCCATTGTCAGCTAGTATCATTGCATCTGTCTGGTGCTAATGCCTTTTCTCTACTTATGGAAGCATTTAACAGTTTTGGCAACAGGGAATAACATGCCATGGGGTAAATAGGCTAATTAGCTTTAAGTGAAATTGTCAGGGGAGAATGACACAAAAAGTAAAGCAGGATGCTGTGAATCTAGAGAAAATAACAGCATAATGTTGAAAATTCCTGTATTCAAAATGATTTCTTTATTAAATGGTAAAAGACTTGCATTTTGCATGTTCAGCGCTTTCTCTTTTTTAGCTGGACAAGACACCAGCAGGCTGATCTGTTAGCCTGACCTCCCTGCTCTTCCATCTGCTGTAAAGTCATTTCATTGCACCTATACTGTTAGACAAGCATTGGAGGATGGGCACACTACTGCAAAACACACAAAGCAGTTTATACTAACTTTACATCCATACCTTTAATCTAAACGGTAAATAATACTAATAATAGTTCTACAGATTGATATATTGTTATACATGTACATTAGTGATCATTTTAGAATGTTAATGTACTTTTCCCTCTGTTCACAATCTGTTGGCTATTTAGATCTACTGCATACAGTAATAACATGGTAATATTTACTACAGCAGTCCACACAGCCAACAAAATCAGTAAATTATCTATTACTACTAGCAAGAAAATACTGTGCCTGATCATTCTTTAGCAGCCAGAATTTGTTTCTCACAAAGCTTCTAGTATGAACTGCAGGCTCTATAAAAATGATTACTGGTATATACAAATAGAAACTGCAAGGAGTTAGGAAAGTACTCAGTGTTTGAAAAAGGAAGAACATTTTTTTTGTTTGTTCAAAACTTAGGTCCAGTTCAAACATCATTAACCACTTAAGGACTAGCCTCGTTTTGGATTTTAGGTGTTTACATGTTTAAAACAGGTTTTTTTGCTAGAAAATTACTTAGAACCCCCAAACATTATACATGGTTTTTCTTCTAACACCCTAGAGAATAAAATGGCGGTCATTGCAATACTTTTTTTTGCACCGTATTTGCGCAGCGGTCTTAAAATCACACTTTTTTTGGAAAAAATTCACTTTTTTGAATAAAAAAATAAGACAACAGTAAAGTTAGCCCAATTTTTTTTATATTGTGAAATATAATGTTACGCCAAGTAAATTGATACCCAACATGTCACGCTTGAAAATTGCGCCCACTCGTGGAATGGCGTCAAACTTTTACCCTCAAAAAACTCCATAGGCAATGTTTAAAAAATTCTACAGATTGCATAATTTACGGTACAGAGGAGGTCTAGGGCTAGAATTATTGCTCTTGCTCTACCGGTCGCGGCGATACCTCACATGTGTGGTTTGACCACCGTTTTCATATGCAGGTGCTACTCGCATATGCGTTCGCTTCTGCGCGCAAGCTCGTCGGGACGGGGGGGGGGTTAAAATTTTTTTTTTTTTTTATTATTTATTTTACAATATTTTATTTATTTTTACACTGTTTAAAAAAAATGGTGTCACTTTTATTCCTATTACAAGGAATGTAAACATCCCTTGTAATAGAAAAAAGCATGACAGAACCTCTTAAATATGAGATCTGGGGTCAAAAAGACCTCAGATCTCATATTTACACTAAAATGCAATAAAAAAAAAAGTCATTTAAAAAGATGACATTTGAAAAAATGTACCTTTAAGAGGCGTGGACGGAAGTGACGTTTTGACGTTGCGTCCGCCCAGCAGTGTCATGGAGACGAGTGGGCGCCATCTTAGCCTCACTCGTCTCCAGACACAGGACAGAGACAGATGCAATCGCCTCCACCGCTACCGACAGCTCCGGTAAGCGGCGGAGGGCACCGGATCTTGGCGGGAGGGGGGCCCTCTCCCGCCACCGATAAAAATGATCTCGCTGCGAATCCGCCGCAGGGACCACTTTTATCTGAAAGCCAGCCGCCGCATGAAAACGGGGATACCGGGGTTATGGCAGCTAGCTGCTGCCATAACAACGATATCCCCGTTCAAAGTTTGGATGTACATCGTCGTGCGGCGGTCGGTAAGTGGTTAACCACTTCAGCCCCGGAAGAATTTACCCCCTTCCTGACCAGAGCACTTTTTGCGATTCGGCACTGCGTCGCTTTAACTGACCATTGCGCGGTCGTGCGACGTTGTGCCCAAACAAAATTGACGTCCTTTTTTTCCCACAAATAGAGCTTTCTTCTGGTGGTATTTGATCGCCTCTGCGGTTTTTATTTTTTGTGCTATAAACAAAAAAAGAGCGTCAATTTTGAAAAAAAATTCATTCTTTTTTACTTTTTACTATAATAATTATACCCCAAAAATATATAGAAAAAAAATTATTTTCCTCAGTTTAGGCCGATATGTATTCTTCTACATATTTTTGGTAAAAAAAATCGCAATAAGCGTATATTGATTGGTTTGCGCAAAATTTATAGCGTCTACAAAATAGGGGATAGAGTTATAGCATTTTTATTATTATTTTTTTTACTAGTAATGGCGGCGATCTGCGATTTTTATCGTGACTGCAACATTATGGCGGACACATCAGACAATTTTGACACATTTTTGGAACCATTGGCATTAATACAGTGATCAGTGCGATTAAAAATGCATTGATTACTGGGCAGTGAAAGGGTTAACTGTGTTCCCTGGGAGGTGATTCTAAATGAAGGGGGAGGGACTAACTACAGGAAGTGACAGATCGTGGTTCCTAGCTAATAAGAACACACAATCTGTCACTCCTGTCAGAACAGAACAGGGAAGTGTGTGTTTACACATACTCGTCCCTGTTCTGTGTCTCCTGGTCACGATCGCTCGTGGCCGCCTGTCATCGCAACCGTCGGCCACGAGCATCGGCACCCCCGCTGTGAAGCAGGTGCGCGCCTGCTATCCAGACCCCACGAGCCCACGTACAGTAACGTGGTTTCACGCAGAGGAGCCAACCTGCCGCAGTTTTAGCTGGTCCTGAAGAGGTTAAAAGGGGTTTGAGCATATATGTATGAAGCCATTTAAATGTGCACCAGGTGCCAGGTTTTTAGTTGAATAGAAACATACACACATCTTTATTCTACAAAAATAATCCATCCACACCCACTACTTAATGGTCTTGTAATCTATTGATCATGAAATTGTTTCTTACTGTTTTTTTCTCCTTCATTTTAATGCTCTACATGAGCTCCTGAACTTCTGCTTTTCCGCCTCACTTTCATTTGTTTGGAATAAGCAATACACATTAGTTGCGATCGTGTTCACTCTATGTACATTACAAATTTCATAGTCCCTCGTCTATCTCGGCAGCAAGCAAGAGAGGGTGGCTACATTTTAACATTGGGAGCATGGAGAACATAGTCACATTCTAGCAGGCAGTTGATCACAGCAGCAAAAAAAAAAGGGGGGGGGTTGTAGATTTGGAGGCGGGTGGGAGGAATAAAAAGTACTTTTTAAAATTGTGAATGCATACCTAAATACAATTTTCTTTTTTAATATTAGTTTAGTGTCACTTTGTGATAAGTTTTTTTTTCTCTATTTGTTTGAAGATATTGTGCCTGCTGCCCCATCTTGTCATTGGCTACCCTTCTCTTTCTGCTCAGAGAAATTACATGGCAGCTAAAGACTAAAAAAACATGACTGCTACAGTGGGGGAAATAATTATTTGATCCCCTGCAGATTTTGTAAGTTTTCCCACTTATAAAGACATAAAGGGTCTATAATTTTTATCATAGGTGTATTTCAAATGATAGAGACAAAATATCAATCAAAAATCCAGAAAACACAAACAATACAAATGTTATAAATTGAGCTGCAGTTCAGTGAGTAAAATGAGTATTTGATCCCCAAGCAAAACATAACTTAGTACTTGGTGGAGAAAGCCTTGTTGGCAAGCATAGAGGGTAGGACGTTTCTTGTAATTGGTTACCAGAAATGAACACATCTCAAGAGGGATTTTGGTCCACTCTTCTTTATAGTTCCTCTCTAAGCCTGGATTCACACCTATGCAGTTATAGTGCTTTTTGCATTTTGCAGATTTGCACTACAGTCCATTTAACATGATTTCCTATGGAACACGTTCTGTAGTACAAATCTGCAAAATGCAAAAAGCACCAAAACTGCATAGGTGTGAATCCAGCCTAAATCCTTAACGTTTCTTGGCTGTTGCTTTTTCAGCTCGAAGCTTCAGCTTGCTCCATAAATTTTCTATATAATTAAGGTTTGGAGACTCCATGACCTTAATGTGCTTTCTCTTGAGTCAGTCAGTCAGTCCTTTGTTGCCTTGGCGGTATGTTTTGGGTCATTGTTCTGTTCGTAGGCCCATCCACAACCTATCTTCAGTGTTCTGGTTGAGGGAAGAAGGTTCTCATCTTAAGATTTTACATTACATGGCCCTGTCCATTGGCACCTCAATGCGGCAAGTCAGCCTGTACCTTTAGCAGAAAAACAGCCCCAAAGCATAATGTTTCCACCTCTGTGCTTGACTGTAGGGATGGTGTTCTTAGGGTTATAGTCAGCATTTTTCTTCCTCCAAACACAGTGTGTCGCATTAATGCCAAAGAGCTAAATGTTGATCTCATCTGACCAGAACGGAAGAATGGAAGAGGAAGATTCTGTGGACATGTATCTTTTATACACATAACAAGTTGTCGTTTGGAGCACCTTCTAAAATTGACACAGCTAATCTGTGTACCACATGAGCACATGCTGTAGCCGGTCTATGAGAGGCAGATTTATTGTTGGTTGGTAGGGGATCAAATACTTATGTTACTCACTAAACTGCAACTTGATTTATAACATTTGTATTGTGTTTTTTCTGGATTTTTGTTGATATTCTGTCTCTATCATTTAAAATACACCTATGATAACAATTATAGACCTTTAATTTCTTTGTAAGTGGGCAAACTTTTAAAATCTGCAGGGGATCAAATAAATATTTTTCGCCACTGTAAGTACACTGAGCACTGCACTGGCCACTATAGAGATTTATACAATGGTAAAACCACATGCTGAAGATGAACGTCAGGATGACAATCATGCAATCCAGCGGGTCATAGATTGAAATGATTTTGAATGATTCACATTTTTTTAGTATTGTTATGCATAAAATTTAATTCGAGGGGCCTAGGTTTGTGTAATGCCTTACTGCATTATTGTGCTTAAAAAATGTAGGTCTGTCAAACTTATTTTATTCTTGTTCAATGTTTTTATTAGTTTGACAAAGGACATGGCTGTCAAAGTACAAAGAATGTTAAGAGTCATAGGTTATACAGTAAATATGTAGGAACGCATTGAGAGTGTTAGAATAACAAAAGTTAAAACTGTTAAAAAAATAAATAAAGCTTGAGGTTATAGAGAAGAGAATAGGTAGAAGTATTGCAATCGTATGTGAACCGTTCATAGCGGGTCATTTGCCTAACAGGTTAATTGATATCTGGAGGTAGGTAGTGAATTGTGCTAAGTATGATATGGTAGGAGAAGAAAGGGGGGTGGGATAGCAGGAGAAGCAGGGTGTCCCTGGGGGTCAAAGGGAGGTGTGGTACTAAATTATTGATTAATGGATAATAGTTGGTGAGGTGGAGACAATGGTATTGGGGAGCAGGAGAGAGAGAGTCATCAAAGTGGAGGGGAGGGAGGGGAGTAAGAAGTGCCAGACCAATGGCTGCCATAGTTTAGTGTTATGTTTGATGCCCTCCTGAAGGATTGCATCGATTTTAGCATAGATCATAGCTTTAGTAATCCTGTGTTTAGTCTCCGCTATATTAAAATGGTTGTTAAGCCTAAACATTATATACCTTAATGCATTTCTTGCATTAAGGTAAAACATTTTTAGGTGTCAGCACCCCCCCCCCCACCCCCCCTTTTACTTACCTGAGCCATCATTCGATCCAGCGCCATACTTGTCTGAAGCTCTTTTCTCCCCTCACTTCCGGATCTCACTGGCTTTGCTGGGGGACTGGGAGCCATTGGCTCCCAGTGCTCTCAATCAAAGCCAGTGACACGGGTCAGGGGCCGACTCCCACTGTCTGTGTCAATGGACGCAGCAGCGGGGCTCGGGTGCGAGCTCGTTTGCGGCTTCCCATTGGGGCACTGGACAGAGGGGAAGGGCCAGGAGTAGAGGGACCCAAATAGAGGAGGTTTGCGATCGCTTTGTGCAATTCCATGGCACAGAGCAGGTAAGTAATGTTTATTTCTTTTTAAAAATAACAGTTTTACCTTTACAATCACTTTAAGGGAGTTAGTCTTCCAGGCCTTTGCTATAGCTTGTTTAGTGGCTGTTGTTACTTGGAGTAACAGTTTAAATTGGGTCTGGGGGGGCGAAAGTTAGGCAGTGCTAGAAGGAGGTTGGGATGCATCATAGTAGAAGACAGTTTAGAGATAATCCTGAATATTTCTTCCTAAAAAAAACAGCTAACTATTGGACATGGCCCCCAAATATGTCCTGTTCAATATTTGTCCTGTTTACCACTATTACCATTGAAGTATTTGGCTAGGTTCACACCATCGCTGCATGCAGCTCACAGCAGGGGTCCGGTGCTTGCTGGTTCACTGTTTCAGGTCCGATTTCAGCCCAAGTTTTGGGCTGTATTCGGAGCTAAAACGGGCCGAAAGACACACAGTGTTTTTGTGCAAAACACACCGGACCTGCTGAGGAGTTATGTGAACTGGCTCCATAGAGAGCCAGTCAAAATCTCCTGCTATTGCGAATGGGATGCAGGGAACCCGCATCCCATTTGCAATGGTGTGAACCCAGCCTAAAAGGGGAAATCTTCCAATGGGCACACTAGTTCTGATGACCTGGGATACCCCATGAAAAATTTGCAGGGATTTCCTCTCACTTTCTCTTTGGCTATGGGCCAGGAAGTAAAGGATAATCGCCACAATTGGACACAGATGGCAAAAAAAAATCTGACAAAATGAAAAAAAAAGTTTTGTCTATAGTTCTACTTTAATGTTTTTAATAGTATTTGCAACTGTAGTCACAGGAACATTAAGATGCTTGAAGATGGTCTTCTAGCTTTTACCCTTGACATGCGGGTGTATTATTTTCTTTCTGATTTCATCAGACTACTGCATTCATCAGATGCCTCCATACAGTTCCTGAAGGCACCCAGTGCACCAGCACTGCCCCAGGGCTTCTGCACATATGCAGCCCAAGCACTCACTATTCTTTGCCACCTCTGAGGACTTACAGTGTGCCTCCCCCTCTTTGATGAGATCTTTGAACCCAAAACATCTCCTGTTCTCCTCTTTTGGCACATAGGCAATTTCTATCATGATATCTGGTTTTGCTGTGGCCTAGATGCTGTCAAGTTGTGAGTACCCCTATGAGGACACAATTTACAAACTTGGCAGGTCATAAACAGAAAGAAAAGGGTCAGATGGTAGCTCAGGCTCAGCTTTTAGTCCCCTTGTGGTTTGTAGTTTTTCCATTCTGGGGCCTAGTACCCTTTCTCTTGACTTTCTGCCTTTCTCTGGTCTATCAGCAGATCATCCAACCTCTCCTGTCTTTTCTTTCATATGTAGAAGGAATTTCTGCCACAGTGTCACATTTCATGGGCAGAATTATTGGCCTTATTGAGGCCATAGACAGCAGGGATTACAAACGTGCCCCTTCCAGGCTCCCTCTGTCCGCGCCCCCCCCCCCCCCCCCCAGCCTTTGATTTTGTAACTATAACTAAACTTAAAGATGCAGTATACTCTTGCTTAGCATTGGAGCAGGCAGTCTAAATCTGCTCATTCCAGGATGTTTAATATGTTTAACAGCTAGTTTGACATTTACTTATGGCTTTACAATACTGCATGAATGCCTTGGTAAATACAATTCACCAGCTTTCCAGGATGAGTATTTTCTCTATCCAAATACAGTGTTCTCTGATTTATATTTTGGGTTATGAAGCTGGCAAGTAATAAATGCTTTAAGCAGTTACCCTTTGAAAGAAAACTCCTGTTGACCCTATGTTGGATAGGTATTTTATGGCGATTGCTGTGATAGGTTGCCCCCTATTTTCAGGGTAGGGCATGTCTGTCAGCCTTGTCGGCCTTCTGGTCCCAATAAATCTTGGACATATAAGTCCAGAATGTCGTTTCTATGAGCTACAAATTGGGGTTTCTCACTCTGCCTCCTCCATGCATCATGCTATCAAGCCTGTCCCATTCATGACAGGCATTTTGACTGTTGTCTAGCAACTCTTACACTCCCATACCAACAATGGTACCCTTTCAGCATTTTTACTTAAACCTCTTTGAAGACCTGAAACCGAATGGGGAAGTCTGGCCCATTTTCAATGTAAAGGTTCTCAAATGGATCCTGTGGGTTTAGAAGTTTTGCATAGAAAATGCTAGGATAGTCATTGCCTCCCTGCTTCCAGGGGATTTTCTGGCTTCCATAGACATCAGAAGCATTCACCCTTCCATTTGTCCTGCCTGTTGCGCTTTGAATCTTTACCAGGGTGCTTGGCCCAGTTTTTTCCTGTTCCTGATTGCCATTGTCTGCCAGAAGCAAGCTCTGCAGTTTCAGGTGAGTCCTTAAAGTGATATTAAAGGAAAAATAAAAAATCATGTCATACTTACCTGTTCTGTGCAGCGGTTTTGCACAGAGCAGCCCTGATCTTTCTCTTCTCAGGTCCCCGCCAGTGCTCCTGGCCCCTCCCTCCTGTCAAGTGCCCCCAGAGCAAGCAGCTTGCAATGGAGGCACCCAAGCAGGTGCGCTCCCAAGCCGCTGCTCTGCATGTCCATTCAGACACGGAGCCGCGTCTCGGCCCTGCCCCCTCTCTCTCCTCATTGGCTCACTGGCTGTGATTGACCACTGTTTCAGCCAATGAGGGAGAGTCCCCGGAGAGCCGATGCTCTTGTGCACATCGCTGAATCGATGAATTTTCCAGGAGTGGAAAATCTGGGAGCTCAGATAAGTATTAAGGGGGGGTTGCTGCATATTGAAGTTTTTTTATCTTCATGCAAAGAATGCATGAAGGTAAAAAACTGTCAGCCCTTAGGACCACTTTATTCTGAAGAGTAAACAAACAACCCTAACACACTAAATTAACGGTACCCAGTAGATAAAATGTCAAAAAGATTTTATTATACTAAATTGAAAATGTATAAACATAACATAGGAGTATAAAAATATACCACAAACAGACAAGACAAAACGTTATGATGCTCTCATTGTTTTCCTCATCAACCCCACTGCAGTCAGGGGATGAGTGGCTCGCTGTAGCTTCAATGCAGGTGCGTTTCACGGGTCATATCCCGCTTCTTTAGGAAGATACAGTATATTGCAGCTGAGCTCTCAGAGTTCATAAACAAGAACACAAAGTCACACCAAATGGTCATCCTACAAACAGCTGCTGCCAATCCTTTGGTCACATGGGGTAGTTCACATGGCTTTCTTTGGGGATAACAAGGTCCCATTCACAGATTTGAGTGGGTGTGAATCCAGTATCTATGAAGTTAGGGCCACCATCCATGTAGTCTAATGTGTCGAAAGCATATGGTGGTCAATGAGGAATGGCAGGAGGAGGACACCAACGCGTCATTGCCTTGTGCCTGACAAGGATGATTCTTGATTCTTTTTCTTCTTTGTTTTATCTGAGGAGGTCATTGCTGTACCCATCTCATAGACTAGAGTATCCGGGTTTTACTGTAGACAAACAGGCCTGTCCAGGATCTTTCTGCTCTGAGACAAACGTCTGTCGCTTTGCTCTCAGCCCTTCTGGCCTGGAAAAAGTCCTCAAGTCAAGTCTGCATGAGGGTATTGGGTGTCATGGTAGCATCCCTTGAATCTTTTTCTATGCAACTGTTGCAACTCAACATTCTGCCCGTGTGCGACAAACAGACTCAATCTATGGACCATCCCATGCATGTGACCTCCAATGCCTGACTTCTTGGTGTGGTTGATCTTCAATCCAGCACGGGGGTAGGGAAGCTCATTCCTTATCAGCCATGAAAGGTTGTCATGATGGATGATAGCCTGATTGATTGGGGTACAGTCCAAAACACCCTTGTGGTGCAAGGAAGGTGTTCATTGGAGCAAGCTTGCCTTCCCATCAGCATCCTTTAACTCAGGGTAATTCAGTTGACCTTTCATCACTGGACACATCTTTTTCATGGACACCGGATGACTGTGGCCTACACCAGACATCCCCTGTTCTGAAAAAAGCAGACTTGATCCTCTATTGGGCAGAGCTTCATGTTGTAGACCTGTCTGACATTCACATCCCAGGAGTGGAAAATTGGTAGGTGGAGTTTCCCAGTCACCAGCATCTAGATCTAGGGAAATGTGCCCTCCATCTGGAAGTATTCCAATTCCTTCGCCACAGATCTACTGGTGTCCAGATTCTACAACGAACTGGGTGGTATTGTCTCTTGGTTCAGGGACCTTCACAGTTTATCCTGATTTGCACCTTTATTCCCTTCCCAATTTTCCCCACCTACTTCACAAGGTCTAAATGAAGGCTATTCTCATAATCTTCGTGGCACTGAATTGGACCGGTAGCCATGGTACTCAGACCTGCTCAGTCTCTTGACATTTGCTCCATATGCACTCCCAAGTGCCAATGTTTCATCCTGCTTCTTAGTCACTGGCTTTAACGGCATGCCTGTTTAAGCTGTGTTACTGAGGAACATGGGCCCTTCGGATTTTGTCATCCCTACCTTATTAAAGGCTAGAAAGTAAAATTTTTGCAGTCTGCTAACAAACCTGGAAGCATTATTTTACTTGATGCAAGGCAACAAACATTATTTCTAGACATTACTGGCTTTCCTCCAGTCCGGTCTGTACCAATATCTGGCCTTAAGTATCGTCAAGGGACAACTCTCAGCCTTGTCTATTTAGAAGACCTCTAGTCGTTGTTCAGGGTGTAACTCACATCTCTCCCCCTGTGTCCGGTCCCCTGTGTCCACATCAAATGCAGCCACTGTGCCCCTCATATGCAGCCAAATGTGCCCATCATATGCAGCCACTGTGCCCATTATATGGAGCGACTGTGTCCATCATATATAGCCAACTGTGCCCATCATATGCAGCCAACTGTGCCCATCATATGCAGCCTTTGTTCCCATCATATACAGCCACTGTGGCCATCATATGCATCCACTGTGCCCATCATATACAGCCACTGTGCCCATCATATGCAGCCACCGTGACACCCACCCGCTCGCTCACTGTCTTGCCCTGCACTTACCCCATCATGGTTGCGGGTCAGGCAGCGGATGACGGCGGTGAGCTGTGGGACGGGTAGCGCGGGTCAGGCGGTGGCTCCTGTGTCCTCCGTGTGTCTCTCCTTGCCTTCTGCTAGGCGGGCAATGGGATCGCTTGTGCCTTCAGCCAATCAGGTGATGGGTATTAGTCCATGCCTCCTGATTGGCTGAGAGGCGGTTCAGTGTTAGAAAAGTGAATATTCATTCGCTTTTCTAATACACCTGGGTGGAATGCGAACGCAATGCTTTGCGCTCCAAGTTCATCTTTTTTGAAGCCTATTAGAGTCAGTTACTTCAAAAATACACCCCCACCGCTGGAATTCAGGCGCCAGACGCCTGAATAGGGGTGGCAGTGGCTGCCATGGATAGATTTATGCTATGCATGAATCTATCCATGATACATAGAGGGGAGTGGCTGGAGAGAGGCGGTGGCTCCTGTGCGCCCTTTTTGGATGCACCGCCACTGGCTAGGTGGATTAGACAAGTTATTGTCACATTCTATAGTTTGAAGCATAGGGTTCCTCCTTTTCCTGTCAAGGCATTCCCTACCAGGTCTGTTAGTGTTTGCCTATTCAGTCATCTGTATTATATATTGGCAAGGCTGTCACCTGGACTTAAGTTCACAAGTTTGTTAAATTCTACTAGGTGCATGTTCAGGCATCTTCTGATGCAGGTGTAAGGTGCTACAAGCTGCTGCTGAGCCTTTTTCATTGCGTTTTTGTTTTTTAAGACTGTTAGTGTTTTTTGTAGTTTTGCCCACCCCTCTGTTGGATTGATTTTGAATGCCCACCCACTCTCCTTCTTGCTTGCTACAAATCTGAGATTATCTGGAACTGGGAGGGGTTGTTTCAGATGTCCAAACTACTTTTTATCAAGCGTCATTGCTGTTACATTGGAGGAAGGAAAGTTAGGCACACTAAAAAACTGGGTATTTCTTCTAGCTCCTGGCAGAAAGTTGAGTAGATAGGTACACTGGGTAAATCAATTCAACAAAGCTTGAAAGTGCAGTGTTTGTCTAAAAAAGTAACTTTTGCATAAAAAGTGTGGCAGCAGGTAAAATGTTTATTGATATATCGACTTATTGTCTTAATGCTTGGTGTAGTGTCTATTGAGGACAGAGGACTGTCCCAACCTAGTTAAGTTAATAGGGTTACACTGCAACCATATGCAATGATGATGCAGGTTCTTTGAGGTTAAAGCAGGGGGTGGGGAGGCAACATAGCCTGTCAAATAGCCTCTGAAGATCGCTCTTCAGAGCGCAACATAAGTGTAGATAAGCCCTAAAAGTTTACAACACAGGTTTTGAGAGCTTAGCTTTTCTTTATGAAGAGCAGAATCTTGGCAAACTGCCAAAACTTTAATATAAACAAGTAGTAGAATTTAAATCTGAGGATATTTGGATCAAACTTTTATTTACTGTATTTATTGGCATATAACACTGAAAATCGGGTGCAAATAGCGCGTGTGTGTTATACGCTGATGCTTCAATTTTAGCTGCCTCGGAGGGGACAGGGAGGGGGGCGGGATGAACGCCGTCAGATTACATACAGTGAGAATCTTCTGTTTACTTGGTGGCCTCTGTAACAGGAAGTTTGTCTCCTGGGCCACCATTAGACCACTGTTCTGTCTATCATAGGAGATTCTCACTGTATGTAATCTGTCGGCGCTCGGGCCTGCCCCCCTCCCTGTCCCCTCTAGGCTGCAGATGGTCATCGGTCAGGCTGCATTGAAAGCGATGGTGAGGCTGCTGCATTAAAGGCAATGGTGAGGCTGCTGCATTGATGGCAATGGTGAGGTTGCTGCATTGAAGGCAATGGTGAGGCTGCTGCATTGATGGCAATGGTGAGGCTGCTGCATTGATGGCAATGGTGAGGCTGCTGCATTGATGGCAATGGTGAGGCTGCTGCATTGATGGCAATGGTGAGGCTGCTGCATTGATGGCAATGGTGAGGCTGCTGCATTGATGGCAATGGTGAGGCTGCTGCATTGATGGCAATGGTGAGGCTGCTGCATTGATGGCAATGGTGAGGCTGCTGCATTGATGGCAATGGTGAGGCTGCTGCATTGATGGCAATGGTGAGGTTGCTGCATTGATGGCAATGGTGAGGCTGCTGCATTGATGGCAATGGTGAGGCTGCTGCATTAATGGCAATGGTGAGGCTGCTGCATTGATGGCACTTGTGAGGCTGCATTGAGGCTGTAGATGGGCATTGATCAGGCTGTATTGATGGCATTGGTGAGGCTGCAGATGGGCTCTGACCCTTATTTTGCTTCAAAGTTCCTTATTTAAAATGTAAGTTTTTTTCCTGAAACTTCCCTCTTAAAATGAATGTGCGTGTTATAAGCCAATAAATACAGTACTTTCAATGTTTTTCTCTCCATTAGCTTTGGTTAATGATTGTTCCTAAAATAAATGCTAATCCTAGTTGCATGTAAAAATCCTCTAGTTTATCAATAAACAGTAAAATTAGGGGAAATATGTTCCCTAATCTTAATGTTAACAAGGTGATAATTACTCTTTTGATCAGAAAGGTCCCAAGGATTAATAAATATGTTAAAGTATTCAAAATAGGTGTCAGATCAGATGTAATGGAGCTGAAATTCCTGTTACAATAAATATGTCCCATAGTAACTGGTCAAATAAAAGTACACCACATCAGCATGAGAATGTACATTTGTGCCATTGTGTTGTGGTTTTTTTTCATATTTTGACTGTGTCATATGATAATTCTTATTTCAAATTAACAATGAAACAGTATTCATTGCATAGCCTTTGGGTTTTGACAACACAAGCCACATTTCCTCATTTCCAACATAAGCCACATTTCCTCAACTGGAAAAACAATGAGCTTTCTCCGAACTGATCGCGGATTATATTTGACCGGGATCACAAATAATGATCAATTGCATAGTGTGAATGTGTTCTTTTTGCCATTTTCTCAGGTAATTTCCGACAATTAGTAAAATGTTTCTGTGTGTAAACAATTTGTGCCTGTAAAGTCCTCTGTATCTATTTCTGCCATTTTTATAGCCCATCCAGTCACCATCCAGTATTTGTTAAATTGATGCAATCTATTTTTTGCTTGTGCTTTCTCTAGTCCTAATACCTGAATTATCATTCAGAGGAAATACGGTCTTGGCTTGTAATAATGCTTAATCACCACCAGAGGGCAATTCTTCCTTGAAGCTTGTAATATTTTGGTATACCAATCATAGATATTAGTATTATTTTATACACGTGAAAAATTTGTCTGTTCACTCCTCACTGAGTGATTTGCTTAGCTATAATATTTAAGTTGGGTTTTCTTCGTGGATTTAAACTTTTTTTTTTTTTTTAAATAGAGGCTTGGCCACAAGTACAGATTTTATTTTACTCTTACACACATACAGTTTTATCATATGCTGCAGATATTTTTGGCAAATATTTTATATTTGTTAACACGTGGTGTTTTGTTTTTTTTCTTGTTTTTTGTTATGGTTGTTACCTATTTGGAAGATAAGGAAATACATGTAAATGATGGGGGTATTATTCTTACACCCATTAGAAGCAAAGAAATTGCTTGGATAAGCTACAAAACATCTTCAAAATGAATGTGGCTAACCACTACTAGCCTTTACACACTATATAGGCATATAAAACTGTAGCACAGTATTTGCCACCTGATGTCTTTGTGATGAGAGATATTTAGCAGGGACATGATTTTTAGACATAATCACTTCCATGGCTATGGAATTACTATCATTGGACAAGGGGAATGACCACTGGGAAGGGCTTAACTCAAAAATATGGGTCCCAGTAGATAGGGAAAGCAAATCAGAGATTTTGCTAAAATACAGTTTCTGGCATTAAAGGTGACACGACATCTTGTGATATTTGATCTTATACAACATTTTTAGTTTTAGTGTTTAAAATGTCTCAGGTTCACTTTAACCACTTAAGGACCAGGCCTATTTTTCAGACTCTGTGTTTATAAGTTAAAATATTTTTTTTTTCTAGAAAATTACTTGGAAACCCCAAACATTATATATATATTTTTTTGTTTTCAGACACCCTAGAGCAGGCATATGCAATTAACGGGCCCGGTCCCGTTATGCCTCTGCCTCTGGGTGTCATGCTTGTGGCTGTCACAGTCTTGCTATGCCTCATGAGACTTGTAGTTCTGCAACAGGTCCGCTAATTGCATATCCCTGCCCTAGAGAATAAAATGGCAGAAAAAATTATGGTGGAAAAAAATACACTTTTTTGACTTAAAAAATAAGACAACAGTAAAGTTAGTCCAATTTTTATTTATATTGTGAAAGATAATGTTACGCCGAGTAAATTGATACCCAACATGTCATGCTTCAAAATTGTGCCCGCTCGTGAAATGGCGACAAAATTTTACCCTTAAATATCTTCAAAGGTGACGTTTAAAAATTTCTATAGGTTACCAGTTGTAAGTTACAGAGGAGGTCTAGTGCTGGAATTATTGCTTTCACTCTAACGATCACGACGATACATCACATGTGTGGTTTTAACACCATTTTCATATGCCGGCGCGACTTGTGTATGCGGTCGCTTCTGCGCGCGAGCTCGGCGGGACGGGTTGCTTTAAATTTTTTTTTCTTTCCTTATTTATTTTACTTTTTATTTTATTTTTTTACACTGTCCTTTAAAAAAAAAACATGACAAGACCTCTTAAATGTGAGGTCTGGGGTCAAAAAGACCGCAGATCTCACATTTACACTAAAATGCAATAAAAAAAAAAAAAAAAAAAAGTTTTTTTTGTTACAAAAAAAAATCCCCTTTAAGAGCATTGAGCGGAAGTGACATTAGACGTCATTTCCTCCATCCAATGCTATGGAGCCGAGTAGGGGCCATCTTTCCCTCACTCTGCATCCAGCCTCACAGGGGAGCGGACGCGATCATCTCCACCGCTAACGACGGCTCCGGTAAACGGCGGAGACGACTGGAGCGCAGCAGGAGGGGGGGCCCCCTCTCCCGCCACCGATAAAAGTGATCTTGCGGAAAATCTGCTGTTGATACCACTTTTATCTGAAAGCCAGCTGCACACCATTTTTAAAAATACCTAGCTAGCTAGCTGCTGCCATAAAAATTGTATTTAGCGTCAAAGTACTGACATAAAACGATGGCGGCTGGTCCTTAAGTGGTTAAAGAGGAACTGCAGTCTGCTCACTTAATTTGTAATAAAAACATCTTTGCCATTCTGAAGCTTCCCTCCAACCACTTTGCCTATTATTTTATATATACTGTGATTCTGTATTTGCCAAATATGCTGCAGAAAGCTCCCTCCACTAAGTCTGGCTGCAGCCATTTTTACTGTGGGCAGCTGAAGCTGCTGCCTGTTCACTTCCTAGATTTACACAGACACACAGAGGCACAACTCAAGCTCTGCCGCTCTCATTGGCCCTCCTATGACACATCCCCCTCCCTTTCTGGCAAACTCTCATGAGAGTGAGAGAGAGAGCTGTACATGATGTCATAAGCCTAGGCTTTTTTCCAGACAAGAAAAAGGAAGTGGGCTGTATAAGGTATTTACTAGCAGAAAAAAAATGTTTTACTATCCAAAGTTAAAACAAGAAGGACAGAAGATTTAATAGATGGAAAGATGAAAAAATTACTGAAGTTCCACTTTAAGTCCTTAGTTATGGTTTGAGTCAAAAAGATTTAGAGCTGTTGTCAGGTTTTTACTGTGGTTTGTGTTTCCATTGTGAAGATTTTCCGCCACTTCCTGTTCTGATTTCACTCTGTCACACCCCTATATTCTGGGGTTTATATACAAAACATTTACTTTGTATATGTCCTAACAATTTGCACAGGCATCATAAATGTTTGCCAATTGTTTGTGATCTCTGAGGTATTTATTTTTAATTGATAGAGGTATTTGGGGAAAATACTTCATTATGGCTACTAGATGGAACCGATGAACACAGGAGTCATATCACAAACAATATACAAAGAGATATGTATAAAGCTTGCGCTTGGATCAAATTGACAGCTGCACCAGGTGAGGCTGAATACAAACCTAACAAATAGATCAAAAAAGAAAAAACAGGTGCGCTTATCCTTTTAAATTAAATAAGATGTCTGTCCATGTAACCAACAAAGGATAACTCATATACATAATATCTCAGCATATAAGTGTGCAAACAGTATATCAAAAGTGCTAAAATAAACATACAAAAATAAATATGCCCAAAATAGCAATCTATCAATTCATATAATTGTGCAAAAAATATGAATCCAATCCACAGAGCCAGCAATGAAGGTCAATATATGACTCAAATGGAAAGTGCTTTCTGTGCATAAAACATTATATCAATACATATATATATAACTTTGTCCACTTGTGCAAAGCCAGAGCAATGAAGATCAATACATGACCGTGATAGAAAGTGCTCTCTATGCATGAAATTGATAACAGCTGTGCTCCAGTGCTTGTGTGCAACATATAGCAGCTTACCAACAGCAAAAATCAGTAGAGCGTATATGCATGAGAAACTCTCCCAGCCAGCTTAAAATGTAGCCATCCCCACTCGGATCACCCACATGAAATTCGCTCCCTCTTCATGCTCCAGGGTAGCCAATTAAAACAAAACAGGAGAGCTCCATAGTACAGTAAAGTCTTATTAAAAAAAGTTATTGAAAAAACAGATGCACTTATGTAGAGGCAATCAATCACAACAGTAAGATCACAGATGAGAACCCCACCACAAGACCAAGCGGCCAGAGATGGCAATGACGTCACAAGATAAGCTCTGCCCAATGCATAAGCCCCAATAGGGCATCTTCAGGGATGACATCACAAGACCAGCTCTGCCCAATGCATTACACCCAATTTGGCATCTTCAGGGATAGAGACTCTATCTATCCCTGCATGCATATATGGAGGGAGTACAACTGGGGGAATCAATGGTGGAGAAGGATCTGGGTGTTCTGGTAGATCATAAGCTTAATAATAGCATGCAATGCCAAGCTGCAGTTTCCAAAGCGAGCCAAATTCTTTATTGTATTAAGAGGTATAGACTCCAGAGACAGAGACATAATTTTACCCCTATACAAATCATTAGTAAGAGCTCATCTGGAATATCAAATGGGAAGTAAAAAACACACTCAATGAGTGAAACCAAATCATCATTTTTGAAAAGTGAAAAACAATAATCAAAGCTGCAACTCTGCTGTGAGATATAAAACAGTCATATCATACTCCAAACGTAAAGCGTCGTGCTGTATGTGCCACCACATATAAATATGATGCACCAATGGGTGCCAAATTACACTAAAGTCCAATAAAAATTATTGTGAGACAATTAATCCAGTGTAAACATACAACATAGAAAATGTGTAATGTGAATCAAAAACACAATAAAAAAATAAGCAAGATAAAAAATGAAGTAAAGTCCTCTTCATATGTGACCAGGATATCAAAACAATTGTGTGTAGTCACCATCTGTCACCAAAATTGCAATCTTGACTGGAACACCACCACCTGTGTATGGTAAAAATGCCTACTTACCAGCTGTATGGGACCTTCTATGATGGAAGGTCAACAACACTTGTGGCTATACACCCAGCCAGGGCCTTTCTCTGCCACTCTTATAGGATCCACAGGTGCAGGTCATCCACATATTGCTTACATAGTTTCATCCCCAAATATATATTAAATGCTCCACATAGTGTAAAATCTTATGATGTATTTTATTAAAAGAATAAGGGATGCACTTACATCGATCCAGTATTTAAAAAATGCCTAAATAACAATCTAGCTGTCAGGCATAACAAACAGCCTGCACTTCCAGGAACCAAAGAATGTGATGATGTCGGCACCTTGCTCTGCCCTACGCATTTCATCACAGAATTACATAGTCCGGGGCTCCATGTAGGGTAGGCTGACGTCAGTGCATTCTTCGGTTCCCGGAAGTGCGGGCTGTTTGTGTTAAGCTGGCCAGGAGATTGCTGTAAGTGTAAGATTCTGTAAGCGTTAGGCCAGTGTCAAACTGCTGTACTGCAGTTTGGACACAGCGCAGGTATACCAGAGGTTTTCATGCAGTGGGGCGGCACAGTGGTGTAGTGGGTAGCACTCTCGCCTAGCAGTAAGAAGGGTCGCTGGTTCGAATCCCGACCACGACACTACCTGCCTGGAGTTTACATGTTCTCTCTGTGTCTGCGTGGGTTTCTTCCGGGTACTCCGGTTTCCTCCCACACTCCAAAGACATGCTGGTAGGTTAATTGGATCCTGTCTAAATTGGCCCTAGTATGTATGAATGTGAGTTAGGGACCTTAGATTGTAAGCTCCTTGAGAGTGTAGGGACTGATGTGAATGTATAATATATATGTAAAGCGCTGCGTAAATTGACGGCGCTATATAAGTACCTGAAATAAATAAAAATAAAATAAACCTACGGCTTTCTATTAGATCACATGTTTTTGGTACATTTTCTGAAAGCGCACCAAACATGCAATCTATTATCATGAGAGTTCTGTTGTCTTGAACCACTTGCTGACTGTTTGGGAGGCTGTCATATGATGTCCTCCCATGATCACACGTGATGCACTCTGTGATCAGTGTCCTCTGGACCAATCAGAGGTGCTTTACCATGTGATCAGCTGTGTCCAATCACAGCTGATCACAATGTAAAAAGAGGGTCATCGGCATTCCTTTCCTGAGAAAGAGAGAAGAGAGACGATAACTGGCTTCTGTAAAAAGGACATGTATACTGATAATCAGGGCACTGATTATCGGTGTATTGATTATCAGTGCAGTCCCAACAGTGCCCACCAGTGCTGCCAATCAGTGTCTCCAATCAGTGTCACCTTTCATTGCCCATAAGTGCCACCCATCAGTGCAGCCTCATCAGTACCCACCAGTGCACATCAGTGCAGCCTCATCAGCGCACATCAGTGAAGGAGAAAAATTACCTGTTAGCAAAATGTTATAACAAACTATGAAAAATGTTTTTTTTGTTTTGTTTTTTCAAAAATGTCTGTCTTTTTTCATTTATTTAGCAAAAAATAAAAAACCCAGTGGTGATCAAATACCACCAATAGAAAGTTCTATTGGTGTGAAAAAATTATAAAAATTTTGTTTGGGTACAGTGTTGCATGACCACGCAATTGTCATTCAAAGTGCGACAGGGCTCAAAACTGAAAATTAGCCTGGGCAAGAAGGGGGTAAAAGTGCCCAGTAGGCAAGTGGTAAATTGTACACAGGTGATTGTGAATTACTCCTCCCAGTCCGGTGTGGGAATGGGAATATTGTATCAATTAAATGTGCACTTAAGAGTTACAGTATCTATGCTAAAAGGATAAAACGCCACTATTTGCACCATGTTACATGTTACACCCGAAATTAGGATGTAACATGTGACGTGGTGCAAATGGGGGACCCTCTTTCCTTGTAATAGCATGCAGGGCTGTCACTTTTTAAATCAGCACAAAGATCTGAGAATCAATGAACTACTGAAGTCCTGAAGTCCTGTCTCCCATAGTGGCAGACAAACTTGATGTTCTTGATGGAACACAAGTGTTGTGATTACCGCTCTTATAGTCCATTGACACTTCCTCCGGCTCTCCAAATGAAACCTGTACCTCAGTATAGACATAGAGCTGGAGGAAGAGTCTTCAGGAGCCTGGAATTGCACCCGCAGTCTACTGATCGTGGGTTCATTGCTTTACAGGCTCTTATGCAAAAAAATAATTTTTTTCTAAAAAGAGCACTTAGCCTTTAGGGCATTGTTCACATACTGGTATTAGCTATCTATACATATTTTAAGACTAAGAACTATGTGCAGGACTCTTCTTATGATATTGTATTGTGTGTGGGCAGACAGGAGCCTGACCCGAGCACCAGCATTTTCTTTCAGCGTGAGTGGAACTTGGAGGTAGAGCAGGTATACTTTGTATCAGTTTTTCTCAATTTCTTCTACCATCGCTGTGAATCGTTGGGAGGACATGAGCATTAACATACTGTATAATGTATATTTGATAAACACTATTCTATATGACATGTTCATATATGTCAGTCTTTAAGAAAAAAAGATGCATTTATTAAGAAAACGCTGCTAAATTCTGTGTTACATAGTATCTTTACCGTGTAAAAGTAAAAGATTAAGTGTGTATGTTTAACAGTGTTTGCTGATTTGTGTTAGAAAATTACAAGAATAAAATGTGTAGTCTAAAATGAGTATTATCCTTGACAGTTCCACAGAGTAATTTGTAACATACTAAAGTAGGATTCCTGAGGTGGAAATAGAGGTTTTCTTGTCAAGATCTGTAGGATAACATGATTTAAGATGACCATAAAATGCAAATCCTAGTTAAGCCGAGGATGAGCGAACATTAATGTGAGAGAAAAAGGAGAGACGTATAAAACTGCTCTTAGTGAAGAAAGTCACAGGAATGAATACCAGAGACATTTCTTTAAAAACTCAAGGATCTCAAGAGAAACACATGAACACATGGTTTACTATTTCACCTGGCAAAGTCTTGTTGGCTACCATCGCTGTGATATAATAATCTTTTCTAGTCGGGATAATCAGTCTGCTACTAACTGATTGGCCTTCACAGTTTCCTGGGTCAGGGTTACTGCTCTTTGGACAGGAGTGGTGATGCTGATTTGTTGTCCTTTGATTAGGCTAGAGATGGGGAAGTGATGTACAAAGTCACAAACTTTAAAGTGTATGTACAATGGCATCCCTGGGGGGGCAGAGGGGGCCCTAACCCCCCCAACATTATGCTGTGCCCCACCATGTGGCAATGTCTAAGACGGAGAGCGTCCCCAGTCAGCTCCTGTGGGTGATTCCCCCCCCCCTCTGCTCGCTGACACTGCATAATGCGAGCGCTCACACAACCACGGCCACCCAATCTGCTCCTTCCCCTGCATCCTCATTGGCAGGGAGAAGAGCAAGTTGCAGGAAGGACTCCACCAGGACTCTCAGTTACTGAAAAAACAGACTGATTTCTCCCGTCCTTAGGACAGGAGAACCAGCCTGTAAATTCCAAGAGATGCCAGACCAGCGCTGTCAATAGCAGGGGCAGGACAGCAAGAGGAGGCTGGGGAACCCCACAGTGGCAGAACACCAGGGCCCGGTGGCAAGACATCCTTTGCAACCCTGATAGTTCTCCCACTGCTTTGGACCCTTATATTTTCTTGGTATGCTGGTGACATATATCTCTTGTTTTCTGCCACCCTGGGGGGGGGCCAATACCAGTAGGAATGGAGCTCACTGCAGAACATGTGAAAGGGCCGTTGTGGGATATATATATATATATATATATATATATATATATATATATATATAATTGCATTTTATAGTTGCCCCCCTACTTTTGCCCCTGTCCCCCATGTGCCCCCCCTAAATATGAAAGCTGGAGACGCCACTGTGTATGTATAGCCAAAATTTTCTTTTTCATTTTAGATAGGGTATGGGCAAGATAAAACCCCTGACAGTTTTTTTTATCTCTATCTTATTGGGGGATTCCCTTTCACTTTCTGTCTTGGAGACACAACAGGAAGTGAGATCAAATCTCTCTGAAGAAAGAAATCTCTTAGGCTGTTGTCCCCATTGTAGGATTTATGCTCACCTCTTCTGGTCAGGAATATACATTTTTGGATTTTCCGCCACTTTCTGTCTTACTGCTCATCAGGGTAAAGATCTAATCTTATCCTACTCTATCTAAAGCTTTTTTTTAAAAAAAAAGGTTTGGCTAAACGTACACAAAGGCTGGCCATACATTATAAAATTTCCTTGTACAATATTTCTTTAGATTTACCAAAACCATATAATATGAGGTCATACCTAAATACTTGCAATTTATATGCAATAAGGCAGGCCCTTGCACTACATAGTTGAAGGTAATCTAAACGATTCCTTAAAGCAGGAAATAAGTGTGTTACATGTGCAGTGTCTAAAAAGCATGTACATTTCATTGGCCTTTTATACAGGCAGTCCCCGGGTTACAAACAAGTTAGGGACTGTAGGTTTGTTCTTATGTTGAATCTGTTTGTAAGTTGGAACAGGTAAATTTTTTAAGTGTAGCTTCAGCCAAGAAAACTATTTTTAAGCTTTTTGGAAAACATTGGGAAGGGTTATCACCCCTGTGACATTTGTTTTGCTGTCTGTGCCATTGTTTAGAAGATTTTTACCTCACTTTCTGTCCCAATGACAATTGGATTTTGAAAATTTGGGGTTGTTAGGGAAACATGGACTGGTGATAAATAATCAGCGGAGATACCTTTTTCCCATATTAACTCTTACATGAGTGAATTTCCCTTCTTAGGGGTAGATTTCCTCTCACTTTCTGTTGTCTCCTTTCGTTTGTAAGTAGAAGTCGTTTGTACGTCAGATGTTTGTAAGTAGGGGACCGACCGCCTGTATTCAGTTGTGTGCTAAATGGGTGAGTTTTATATTCACAAAATACTCTCTCCTCACATGTTAAAGTTTTATTTTCACAAAATACTCTCTTCCCACATGTTAAAATATGAATTTTTGGCTATAAAATGACTTAGAACTCCCAGAAAATTAAAGATTTTCTTAAAGCAGGGGCAATGCTGAAAAAAATGGTAATTTATTTTTTTTGTGTTGCACAATATTTCTACAACTTTTTGTCAAATATATATTTTCAGGAAAAAATACACTAAAATAAGTTTTATTGCACAAACATAATTGAATCTCCGTTTTTCAAATGTATCAAGCCTCCAAATTGTGTGTGACTACAAAATGGTAAACACTATGGTACCTAAAATAATCAATTGGCAATGCTTTAAAGGCCTTTACAGCTAATCAGTTTAGAGTAAACCTAAAATGAGTGACCTAGAATTATTACTCTCACTGTGATGTTCACTCAATATAAAATGCACAGTTCAGTTACGGTTTACATACACGTGTGTGCAGGGTGACAGGGTTACTTTAATTTTTTTTCATTCAATTTTATTATAATTTTTGTTCTTTTGGCATTTTTTTCCATTTAACTTTATTGGTCTCACAAGGGGGCTCACAAGCCCTCCATGTAATAGCACTGGGCAAGTGACAGATCTTCTTCCACTGCAGTGAATCAAGCACAGAACATGTCTGTCTGTAGCATTCTTAAAGTGACCAGGCGGCTATATACCCATCTGAATTTGTCATATAAAACACAAACTCATGACTGCTACTACGCAAGAGGTGCTCACAATGCAGCTTACTGCATTAGTTTTCCTTTTTAAGGCTTTTTTGTGTTTATTTTCATCTGGTGATCCTTCCTCTCACACACTTCCTGTTTTAGGGTGACAATTCCCACTTACTGTAATGTATCTATGTAGGAGAAGTAGAAAAATGGTCACCAATCACACACAGGATGCCCACTCACTCATGCATTTCACCCCTAGTGGGCTTAATGATTGAGGCCTCAACGATTAAACCCACCAGGGGGCAAAACACATCTGAGGGACCTCTGCAGAGAGCAGAGCTGAAGCCATCTTACATTACTGGTTTAGTTTTGGTCACAGTTAGCCTGTGTACGATCTGTTGCCATTTTTCTGTAGTATATTGTAGCATGACAAGCTGTTTTATATATGATTTGCACCAGTTCATTACATGTCGTGTTGGCTGATATCAGTGATAAGAGCGTTAGAGCAGTATTTTATTTTCTTTGGCTCTATGTAGAAGTGTTGTTGTGACAGACCTAGCCGGGAGAGAGACTTTTGGAGGGGACTGTATGCTAGCCTCTTGCCGATCGATCGTGGGCCCTGGCATTTGGGGGAACGGTGCTCTTGGTGAGCTGTATGCCTGGGGACCCTTGAGGTGATATTACTGTGGATTCGGGTCCTGGTCCCCCAGGACACACAGACTCTGGGGACCCTGGATTTGCCATATTGGAATAGTGACTGATTCATACCGTTGGGACTCCTACTGTTAAATGCTAATGTCATCAATTCCAGCTACCTGTCTGTTGTCTGCTAAAATGTGTATTGTAAATAAGTCTCTAGTATGGGATCTAAGAGTCATTAGATCCGCATTGTTGTTTGTGTTTAATTAACTCTGCTATTGTGATAATGTTGATTGGGGGTTCTAAGCTACAAGACGGCCAGTCTGGCCTAAAGGTCATGTCTGAGTCATCTAAACTGTCTAAAGGGATTAGTTAATTAGCCCATGTTAATTAGGTTAATTAGGTTACAGGTGTATTGTTAGAGTAATATGAGCAGGAGGTATGCACCTCCACTGTTAGTGTATAAAAGAGCCTGTATTTTTGAATAAAGGAGATTCCTGGTTGAACTTACATACAGCCTGCCTGGTGTTTGTTCTGAGCTATCACAACTGGGTTAGAACGGCACATAGCTGTAGTTCTAATCCCGGAGCATTGGATGACCGAGCAATCAGAGGTTGCGATCTGCAATCTGATTCTATAGCAGCAGAGGAGTGTCGGGAGAGTGGAACCGAGCGAGCAAGGGGCTCGTTACAGTTGTCATCCAAAGTCGTAATCTGTTTTGGTGCTACAGAACACCTCCCCTTTATCCTCATTCGGTTACATGGAAAAGGGGGTGTTCTGTATCCTATAGAGGAGAAAGTAGAAGCTCATTGGATTTTTACTGGATCAACTGGTATTTTTCTGTACTCAAAAAAATGTGCAGCACTATACAGGAACAAATGAAAGTCTTTGAATGAGATCCTGGTGAGGAGTCTTGAAATACAGTGTGCAATTGGTGGCAGACTTGTCTGCTTACCAGAGGTAGCAGATAATAGAGCATAATATGATCTCAAAGGATAACACCAAGTGTCTAAACAGGTCTTCACACGTGGGCATCCACCAAAAGCATGCACTCCCCAGATAAATGAATATAGTAGGCATAAATCAAAGCTTAGGATCACATAATCCTCAATCAAAGTCACCAGCTGAATGGGAACTGGTCTCCAAAACTGCACACTAGATGCAAACAAGCTCACCAGCAAGAAGCGCAGAGAAATTTATATAGTGTAGTATTTATTGTTGTGCAAAGGTCCATACAAATATTAAAAAGATCATAAAATGTCTAGTACACTTACATAAATGGAGAAAATGGCGTGGCGAGAGAAAATGGGCTCCTCCCAACGAGTTTTGTGCCAAACACGTTCTCAAGGGAATGCCATAATTTTTGACAACATTTTTTGAGTATATTGTTTACAAGGATTGTATAGTCGCCTTGGGATCTAGCTGTGGCTAGAATGGTATGCTCACTTTTTTCATAATTATTTTGTACTGGTATTTTTCTGTATTTGCAGGTTTTTAAATGAGAAGTATGGCCAAAGTCTTTTCGGCTGGTCGGTAGAAGTATGGACAAAGCTTTTTTGGTCACAACAGTGCAGTTCGTTCTGCAGCCCTGTGACCCAGTTTCAGCCGATAGCGAAGTTAATGCCCACTGTCTGCTAACGTCACAGACCAGGTCCAGGCTCTGAAAAGCAGAAGCCTGGACTGACAGCTGGATTAGCCTCTTAGCGAGTTGCTGATAGCCTGAGCCAATCTTTCCTGCCCCTTCCACAGCCCGGAACTCCAGTGAGCACCAGAGGGGGAGAGCAGAGAGCCTGTGACTGACAGTCACCAGCTTTCTGCAGGCTGAGGACTGAGAGCTCAGCGATCAGCAGGGTTTGAGGTGGCAAGAAACAGCTGCAGATGGGATTGCTGCTGCAGCCATCTAAAGGATTTATTTGTTTTCATATTCCCAAGCCTCTCTTTTAAGGAGGCTAAAGGTGAGTAAATGGGCATGTAATAGATATATGTATTTTATTTGTTATTGTGCCCCTATATAACTATAAACCCTATTTTTTGGCAGTGTTTACAGTAGCATGATCTGCATTTTATGAACAGTATTCTGGTATATGGACCCAGTGACCTAAACTGAATGACCCCTTGTTCTATTTCTTCAAGCACACAAATCTGTTCCTTGTAGATATGACTCTCAAAGATCTCACAATAGTCAAACACACGTGGGATGCTACAGTCATTTTCTTTCGATGTGCAATCCCCACCACATATGTGTCTATAACAGGGCTCAAAATTTCAAGTCCTGAGCTACAAGCCAGGTCTTAAGGGTTACTCGCCACCAGTTGCCCCACCCAAACCCTGCCCTGCCCCTAATTCCGCCCCTAAACACGCCCTCGTAAATTATCTCATGAAATGACACTTAAATGTTTTATGCAGAATTAAGTTACAAAAATAAATATGAACAACAACTTTATCAGTGCCTATCAATGCAGTCTGACCAGTTTCCATCTATGCAGCATGACCAGTGCCCACCAATGCAGCCTCACCTATGCCCATTATTGCAGCATCACCAGTGCCTACTCATGCAGCCTCGCCTGTGCCCATCATTGCAGCGTGACCTGTGCTCATCATTGCAACATGATCAGTGCCCACCAATGCAGCCTCATCTGTGCCCATCATTGCAGCGTGACCAGTGCCCACTAATGCTGCCTCACCTGTGCCCATCATTGCAGCCTCGCCTGTGTCCATCATTGCAGTGTGACCTGTTCCCATCATTGCAGCCTTGCCTGTGCCCATCATTGCAGCATGACTGATTTTTACATTTATAAGATAAGTTTTATTTCTGAGATTTGGTAGAAGGTTGTTTTCTTGGGCTATGATGTAGACAAAAGTATTCCTGAATATTTTTCTCCCTAGAAGAAAATGTTTCAGCTCTGATATCCTCTTCACAAGCATCCCCAAGAGTCATTATGTCATCAAATCTATCTGTTCAATAGTTCTAGTTTCGTTTGAAAGGCCTTCTGTTTCCTTTGAAAGTCTGCATCAAATTGCAGAGGTCCCTGAATCATAAGCTGCTACATCCAGCCATGATCATCTGTCCATAACAGCAGGTAACTGCTGTCTTTGTGAACAGTCATGTATAGCTGCAGCAGCTGTCACCTTGTCATTGTTTTGTATGGGCAGAGCAGCTGCAACTCTGCACATACACCTGATTTCAGCTGCAGGTATCCACAGTGTGTTCTAAACATCTGTGTGAATGCTTCCTAAGATCTACAAAACAAATTCTTGATCAAGAACACACCATTGAAAAGCGCTGAGTGAGCACCCAATCAGAATGTTTTGCACAGTGATTTGTTATTGCTTGTCTGTCTTTTTATGTTGCATTCGTGAGGGGTGGCATGAAAAATTGGAGGTTAGTTTTACCAGTAAATGATTTTCCAGAGATACAGTGTTTCTTGTGAGATGACCCAGTTATTGGTAAGACAAACTTTCTACTTTTTATATACAATAGAAACATGTTAGACAGAAAGTGCAGTCACTAGCTTGTTGATGCATCATACTTCAGATAAACATTAAATATGAAACATAAGGTGTTCATGAAAGATTAGCATTGCGTTTCAGCAATCCCTGTGGTAGCAAAGCTTTGTGCCCATTTTTTCAGCTGGATTGGCACGTACTGCAGTTGTTCTTGGATGCCACTGTGTATAATCGTAAGCATGCTGCAGTTGTTTTTGTGTTAATACAGACCTACTATAGTGTCAGAGAGGCAGTCTTCTTGTAATGTTCCATTTTAAATTAACACCACCTGATGCTTTCCAGCAAAAAGCACTGTTTTTTTAGTGGCAGGTTACAATAACTGCCAGATATTAAAGCTTTCCTTAGCTTTTTATACCCTTTGAAGCATATCCTTGATAGCTAAGTCATCCATGTTCATGTAAATGTATGGTGCTGTTTGCATTTATTTAAAATTGCTTTAAAAATCCAGAAGGGAGAAATTGATGCGATTATAGCCAATAAAATTCTGGTGTTTAAGAAAGAAGTTGCTAAAAATCAACATTTCTCAACCATTCCAATGGGACAATCATAAATAATTCATACATTAAATTCATAAATAATGCTAATGGTATATGCTAATGTTTTGAAAATGTTGTTTTTGTGTAAAATTCCAAAGATATATGTATTTAAGCTAGCCATATTTGTTAATTAAATACACAAGCTTTTTTTTCTGTTTTAGTGCTACGTGGTGATTTTTCTTTACTGCTCTTCTCTCAGTGCAATACAGACTAAAAAAATAGGCTTTCTGTGAAGCTAACTGACTTGGTCCCAGAAATTTAGTAGGGAAGCTGACTGCTAGAGAAGCACTCTACCATTTCGTACATAAAATACAATAATTAAAATATGGAGCAAAGGGCATTGAAATATATAATATGCAAATCGTTTTTTGACTACTTAGCTTTTGAAAATATGTTGTTTTATTGGTGGTTAGCATTTAAAATGTAAAAAAAATAATCGATTATGAATACCTTTCTAAGAAGGTGTGTATTGTTTGTTTAGAATCCTTCAGGAAACTATCACAAAGGGTTCAAAAGTAGCAAGATGGCTCAGGAATTTAACCACTTGCTTACTGGGTACCTAAACCCCCCTCCTGCCCGGACCAATTTTCAGCTTTTAGTGCTGTCACTCTTTGAATGACAATTGCATGGTCATACAACTCTGTAACCAAATTACATTTTTATCATTTTTTCCTACAAACAGAGCTTTCTTTTGGTGGTATTTGAACACCTCTGGGTTTTTCATTTTTTGTTAAAAAAATTAAAGACTGATTTAAAAAAAAAAAAATACAAAACTGTTTTATATTTTGTTAATAAATTTTGCAAATAGGTAATTTTTCTCCTTCATTGATGTATGCTGATGAGGCTGCACTGATGGGCACTGATAGGCTGCATTAATAAGTCTGCACTGATGGGCACTGATAAGGCGACACTGATGGGCACTAATAGGTGGCCCTGATAGGTGGCACTGGTGGGCACTGATAGGTGGCATTGGTGGGCACTGACAGGTGGAACTGATGTACTGTGGGCACTGATTTGTGGGCACTGATTTGTGGCACTGATTGCTGGCATTGGCAAGCGGTACTGGTGGGCACAGAGGCTCTTCCTCTTCAGGACCGATGTCCCTTCAAACAGAAGCCGGTGATCGGCTTTTTTACTTCTCACGCTGTCAGCTTGAGAAGAAAAAAAAACGATTACCGATCCTCTGTTTACATCACGTGATCAGCTGTCATTGGCTGACAGCTGATCACATGGTAAGTGGCCGGGATCGTCCCTTACTCGGATCTGTGATCACCTCGGTCTTATTGACTCGGATGATCACAGCGTGCGCCCCCTTCAGGGGGGCGTGGCCAGCTTTGAAAGGGGAGGACGTCAATAGACGTATTCCCGGCAAAGCAGATCCGCGCTGTAGCCACCATTCAGCAATAGCACGGATCTGAACAAGTTAATAATGTTGACAAATATTGTATTGTCTTTTCTAGTTGTTTTGATTTTTTTTATTGGATTATAAATTTTATTTGAAGTCCCCGAGCAGGGCTGGATTAACATAGGGGCTGTTGGAGATGAAGCTACCAGGCCTCTTCCGTAAGATAGGCCCAACCCAGTGGTATGAGTGAGTCACTAATGCTGCCCAGCCCTGCTCTGCGTGCCATGTTTACATATGTAAATTGTGTGCCATTGATATGTAAATCACAGGCGGCATTAATATGTAAATTGTTAGAGCATTCATAGGTATGTCAAACTCCCTGAGCCCTGATCCACCATCACCTTTGCTGAATACTGCTGACATTGGGTATGTACAACAAGCCCTGCCCACCACAGTCACTGAGCCTGCCATCAGCCTGTACTGCAAAGGTGAGCAGAGGTAAACAGACAAGGGATTACAGTTTGGAGGGTAAACATGACCAAAGAGGGGGTGTGTAGGGGGGCTGGGGTGCTAAGATGAGCAGAGACATGTGGAGTTAAGCAGAAATGGGGGATTTGGGGTGCAGGGGATGGTTTGGGTGCAGAGATTAGTGCGGGGGATTTTGTACTGAGAGGAGATGGATAAAGAGGCAGAGAAGGGTCTGTCATAGTAAGTACCCCTGTTACATGGTTGGCAAGTGTAAGTCTCCATTCAAATCGTGCAGATGTGACAGCGCGCACACATTCCCATGTATTGTGTGTAGGGCAGCCCCTCCCACTCTTACAGCAATGTGGCTCCCCCCACAGCTATGTGTGCCACATTACTGCCCTACTAAACCTACCCTCTCTCTCTCCCCCCTCTTTCTCTCACCCCCCCCACCATCACCCTTCTCTCTCACCATTCCTCTCTCTCCCTCTCACCCTTCCCCTCTCACTCTCGCCCTCTCTCTCTCACACCCTTCCTCACTCCCTCTATCTCTCACCCTTCCTCTCTCTTTCTCATCCCCTCTCTCTCTCATCCCCTCTCTCTCTCATCCCACATCCCCCTCTCTCTCATAGCTCCCTCTCTCTCACATCCCCCTCTCTCTCACCCCCCTCTCACCACTCCATCCCATTCTCTCTCTCTCTCCCTCCCACCCCTCCATCCTATTCTCCCTCTCATCCCCCCTCTCTATTTAATTAAATTTGTTTAAATATTTAATTTGTTTCAACAAATGATTATTTGCATTGTATTTATTTCCATAAAAAGGCCCACCAAAATCCTTAGCACCAGGCCCACGATGCTCTTAATCTGGCACTGTCCCCAAGAGATAGTACAGGCTGATGGATGATGGATGGTTCAACCTGCTGCCATTCACCTTTGAGTGAGCTGATTGCTCTTGCACTGAGAAAACCATTCTTTACATACAGTACATAGAATGAAAGGCTTTTAGTGATCTTTGTTGTGCAGTTCTACATGCTGCTTTATGTACTGGAATTCACACATGGATTACTTTGATGTCTTGCTACCTATGTGCATTTTGATGCCACAACGTCTTGCTACCTATGTGCATTTTGATGCCACAACACTCAAGCATTTTGCTGCATGAAACTGCATTTCAAATATAAATACCATTTTATTATGTGATGGTCAATATCTATACACTGCAGTTTAGAGATAAACAATTGAGGCCCTATTTACACCTATGGCTGCATGTACATTAAAAAAAGTAAATGCAGCCTCAATAGTCTTTCAGTTTTTGAAATTCAAAGCTGGCCGCGGATTACAATAATAATTTAAAAACGATCACTATTCAAACTAAAAATGATTTCCATTATAATTGCATGAAATATAATACCGTCAAAGGAGAGCCATGTTTGTCTCCCAAAAACAATATACAGTATCTATCACTTCAGTATTGTAAATAACATTTTTGTTGGGCCAATAGACCCATAGCTGAAATATAAAAGTTGCACTGGTCTTTAGGGGCCTACAGGTGTGTAAGCATAAATAGTTAAAATGGCCTTGATAAAGTGGAGTATAGGTGCTATGTGACTAAAACTTATAAAATCATTACAAGTTTGTGTATAATATAGAGCTATATATGACTTTTCCCTTATCTGTCGTGTAGAGCAGATGGATGCTTAACTGGCTGCTAATCCAAAACTGGATTGGTTTCAGCAACCCCTACATTTCTAGGTTAGAGTGGCTTTTCTGTCGGACTGAGAGGGCAGCTAGAGAGGGATATCATTATTCATTAGGGTCCCAGTGGGAGCGCTGCCAGCAGAGATTAATTTTTTCTGTTATGCTTGTAAAACAAGCTCAGGTGGAGTCTGTAATCCTCAGGGCACGGGTGGCAGATCAAGGAAGAAGCTACAAAGCTAGTTAATTTTCTGATTCCACAGGAAACAGAAGCTCAGTTAGATATATAAAAACATGATTGCAAATCTAAGTAGCTAAAATCCAAATGGGATCATTGAAAACATCTGGCACCAAAAATCTTCTTTTAAAAAAGTACTTGAAAGTTTGTGCACACGCCAAATGACTAGCAAATTGACATGCTTTACTAGGTACACAAAGGAGTATACATTTTTGTTACTTGAAAGTACATTTATAATATTTTCAGTGTAAAGATTATATATATTTTACATTTCAGCTGCTTCTTATGTTTGCTTATATATTGTCCTATTTTGTTATCAATTTTTTTTAGGGAAAACTGTATTAGTAGATGTCTACCGCTGTCATTGTTGAGACAGTATTTATGAAATTAACTGCAAATAAAACCCCATATCTGGGAATTTAATTACTTTATCAGTGAAGCATTGTTTCGGTTTGACTAGACTAGGAAGGGAACCTATCCAGATAAGAAGCTTGCATTTTGCAGTGTTTGCTGCCTCTGCCTGACTTGTGGATGCAAGCTTCTGGACAGGCACATTGGCATGTATGCTGCTATGTGAGAAGCTGGGCAGTGGCAGCATCCAGTGCTGCATGGAAACCATAGTGGTCCTTACAGGTTTTTTGTAGCCACTAGGGGCAGTTCTGTAGTGGGGATTCTGAGTATGAAGTTCAGTATAGATGGCAGGTTTGGATGTATTTAAAGGGTTGTAAACCCTCTAGGTTTTTCACCTTAAAGTGGTTGTTAAGCCACTCTAACCTGTATACACCATCAGCACTGCCTCCTATTGCACTGTATGATTTATAAAGATAAATGCTGAGAATACCTAATTTCACAGCCAAGATTGCAATCACATGACCAGCCAGCTTTCTCCTTTCCACCGCTGACAGATGCAGTGGGAGGGGCTGAGATTCCCCTGGTGACGTCAGTAAGGAAGGGAGGAAGAGGAGAGAGCTGGCTGGTCATGTGATCGCAATCTCGGCTCTTAAATAAGGTATTTACAGCATTTATATTTATAAACCACACACAGAGGGGGACACTGTAATGGAAGGCAGTGCTGATGGTGTATACAGGTTAGTTTTATGAGCGCAGCAGGAGGGGGGAGGGGCGGCACTGTCACAGGCAGACAGAGAGGGGAGTGACGTAGGCATATAAACTGACCACGGGGTCAGGGCTCAACAGCCATGATACACCGTTGTCAGTTTACAGAGGGGAGGGTAGAAACTGGCAGGATCAGCCAGGTTTTTTGGGTGTTACAGGGGGCCAAATGACACGGCACAAGTATTGTGTCATATAACATGCTTTAAAGGAGCAGGATCCTTTTTTGGGGGGTTAACAAACGCTTTAATGCATTCTATGCATTAAGGTGAAAAACCTTCTGTAGTGCAGCAGCCCCCCAAAGCCCTCCTTTTATTTACCTGAACCCAATTGTTATAGCGACTGGGACGAGCACAGCAACTCCAGCCTCCTCTTAATGAGATAGTGCCCCCACTTGACCATTGTGGCCATCTGATTCCAAGACCTTTCAGAACATCATATCCAGGGACCACAAACTAGAGTTTCTGCCTCTGCATCCACCCAGATTCAACCTGTCAAATGTACCAGCTTCTCCAAAAGACAGGCAGTTCTTCATGTTGATTCATGCTAGAACATGAAAGGTTCAAAGATTGATACTCAAACTTGTTCACAGTTAACAAGACTAAAGGATTTTTTGCCCCAAAATAGATCTGCACATTCTCAACAAATTCCTTTGAGTTCAACAATTATAAAGTCCACCCGGCCATTGCCTCCCATCACCCAGGAGATTTCCTGACCTCTGTGGACATAAAGGATACTCGTATGCACATCCCTGGAATCAGCTGGAAAGTGCCATAACTGGGCTATTATTTACCATCAGGAGAACACTAGAAGTCACATAAATAATAAGTGGACCTGATTCTCATTTTGGCTAAACATTACATGATTAGAGCGCACATCTCAGGTCTGGGAAAACAAGCAGTCACACACTGGCTCGGCCATGAACATCTGGACTCTAGGGAGTCCCTTCACCCAGAGTTGTGCCAAGTGCTCTATCATAGGTGTTCAATGCTGGGCTTGTACCTCCTGGATTCCAGTTTCAACAACAAGCTGGACAGAAATGTTACCAGGACCAGAGATCCCCAGACCTTCACAGTGGATGCTCTGGTGACTCAATAGGACCAGTCAAACCTGATCTATGCGTTTCTCTGCCGAAGCTCCTGCCTTACCCGCTCCACAGGATCGAGATGGAGGGCTTTCTGGTGGTCTCCATTGCACCCAGGAGGACATACTTGGACTCGGAAATAGTCAGGCTTCTTACAGACTCTTTGTGACCCTCCCAGATTTTCTACATCTTCAGTCCCAAAGACCAATTCACATCCTGCTTCTCAACCTCTGGACGGTGCTTATCAGGCATGATCATTTCTACGGCTTTAAAGGCTAGGAAATCAATATCTTGTAAAGTCTACTGTCATACTTTGAACGTTTATTTCTCCTGGTACAAAGCCAGCAGCTTCTATCCCAGGAAGTTCTTCACAAGACTAATCCTGATGTTTCACCATTCTGGTCCAGACCAGCATTTGGCCTTGAGCACCGTCAAAGATCAAGTTTCAGCCCTAGCCATTCTTTTTCAAAGACTGCTTGCCTCTCATTATTTGGTGAAAGCATTTATACAGGTGCCGCTCACATCTCTCAACCTGTACGTTCTCCAGTGGCTCCATGGGATCTGAACTTGGTTCTGTCAGCTTTGCAAAAAAATCTTTTGAACCTTTTAGGGATATCCCCATGTCTACCCTCACTCATAAAGGTGCCTTTCTCATTGCTATCACCTCTGCAAGATGAGTGTCTGCGTTAGTGGCCTTACCCTGTAGAGGACCCTTTGTTACATATTGGATATATGTATATTACATATGGATAAGGTTGTTTTGAGGCCTAAGGCCCCCTCTCTACTCAAGACAAATTCCTCTTTATACCTTAACCAGGAAATTGTGCTCCCAAACATCTTAGGGAGATTTCTATTGACTGTTTTGACATGGTACAAACTGTTGAAGACTTTTTATCCACTACAGATTGTTTTAGACAGTTGGATTCACTTTTTCTCAGTCCTGAAGGCCCCCACAAGGAACACCCTGCCTCTTGCTCTACTATTTCCAGGGGGATCTTATGATTGGAGCCCACAATTTAAATTATAAGGTTCCACCCTTTTCTATCAAAGCACATTTCATTTGATCTGATTCATTGTGTTTTTTTAGCACAAAATGCCGAAATGTTGCAAAGAGAAAAGGCCAACTAAGATGGTCAAATAAAAAAAATATATGAAGGGATCTTTAAACCCCTCCTGCCCGCGCACCCTGAAGATATATTTGTAGTGCAAAATATATACCATGAAAATAAATTAACCACTTCCCGCCCAGCCTATAGCAGAATGACGGCCGGACGGTGGTTCAGTTATCCTGACTGGGCGTTATATGAAGCCCTGCAGGATAACAGCCGCTGCGCTCCTGTGGGGGCGTGCATCATGGCGATCGGTGGTGCGGTGTGTCATTCTGACACACTGCTACACCTATCTCGGTAAAGAGCCTCTGGCGGAGGCTCTTTACCACGTGATCAGCCGTGTCCAATCATGGCTGATCACGATGTAAACAGGAAAAGCCGGTGATCGGCTTTTCCTCACTCGTCTGACAGGCGCGAGTAGAGGAGAGCCGATCGACGGCTCTCCTGACAGGGGGGTCTGCGCTGATTGTTTATCAGCGCAACCCCCCCTCGGATGCCCACACTAGACCACCAGGGAAGCTGCTAGGACCACCAGGGAAGCTCCTAACATGTGGATGGCCAGGTACATCCCCCTTGGCCATCCACATGTGAAAATTAATGATCCACATATGCCAATCAGTGCCCACAAATGGGCTAGCTGCCACCACCCCCAATGGTTGGGAGCTATCCCAAAAGGACAGCTAATGCATATTCGGCACAATTGTGCTAACACAGATGATTACTATCAACAGTCAGAAATTGAGGTGAATAAATTTAGGGAAAAGGGTTACCATGATCAGGTTTTACTCCCCTTACAAGCACAAATTGGTGATAGTGATTGTCACAGTTTGTTGGTTGACAAACCCACCAGATCCAATAGATCCACCAGATTTAAGGACAATGTGGCTTTTTTGACTGATTTTAATATGAACTATAAAACAATAGAACATATTATCAAAAATCACTGTCCGATTTTGTTGAGAAACAAAACGCTGGCTAGTTTTCTTTCTAAATTTCCAACATTCATTTACCGGAGGGCCCCACGTTTGAGTAATAAGATTTCTTCAAATATCTTTAATCCACCTAAAAAGCTATGTACCTTCTTAGACACGACAGGTTTTATCATTATAAAAGGTGTAAGGCCTGTAGGACTACCAACCATAGTACTAGGAAGGTGGCAACCTTTAAGTCTCACAGTACCGGGAAGGAGTATAAAATCAATGCATTTATTTCCTGTTACTCTACCTTTGTTACGTACCTTATCTCTTGTCCATGTGGGCTCCAGTACGTGGGGCGCACCACAAGAAGACTAGAGATTAGAATCAATGAGCATTTAAATAAAATAAAAAAGGGTTTCCCAAAACATAGCTTGTCAAACCATTTTAGGATTTACCACAATAGAGATCCTGGATTGGCTTCATTTTGTGGTATTGATAGTTGAGCCCCATTGGAGAGGGGGCAATATGAAACAAAAGATTTCCAAGAACGAAACTGAATGGATATACAAATTAAACACTCTTAATCCTTTGGGTATGAACATTGATATTGATTTAAATTGTTTTCTTTCTAATTATTAAATGTAGATTGTGATGGTGTTGCAATACTTTTTTTATCCTACTTTAGTGGTCTTACAATTGGTGACTTTTTTTTGCTAAAATTATGTGCATGTCCCTTCATTTGTGTGTATGTACATTTGATTTGCAATTTATAGTTTCCCCACTAGATTAGCATGTGGTGGTTAGTTTTTCATGGTAATATAATTGTTGTCCACCAGAGGGAGTTATTTTGTAACACCCACTGGAATTACCATGTATACAAATATATTTTTGTATTATTTGATACATTTTTTTATATATATTTTTTAATCTATTAATAATAAATGTATCTGTTAGCTTGGGGAGTCTTTTTTCAAACATATATGACTTCGGAGTCCGGAACATTAACCGAAGGTGAGGATTATAACAGTGGTTATCCTTTTAATGGCGGTGTATATAAGGAGGAGGTGATGGGCTCTATCACATGATCCCTGATGACGTCAGGCGCTGCTGACGAAACGCGTAGGATTCCGTGATACGTGCTACGTCACTTCTGCCATTGGTTGGAGCACGGACGACATCCCTGCTATTTTCTATGAGCATGAACTTATATTCTGTCTCGTAAGTGTAATGCCCCGTACACACGGTCGAATTTTCCGACGGAAAATGTGTGATAGGACCTTGTTGTCGGAAATTCCGACCATGTGTAGGCTCCATCACACATTTTCCATCGGATTTTCCGACACACAAAGTTTGAGAGCAGGCTATAAAATTTTCCGACAACAAAATCCGTTGTCGGAATTTCCGATCGTGTGTACACAAATCCGACGCACAAAGTGCCACGCATGCTCAGAATAAATAAAGAGATGAAAGCTATTGGCTACTGCCCCGTTTATAGTCTTGACGTACGTGTTTTACGTCACCGCGTTCAGAGCGATTGGATTTTCCGACAACTTTGTGTGACCGTGTGTATGCAAGACAAGTTTGAGCCAACATCCGTCGTAAAAAATCTTAGGATTTTGTTGTCGGAATGTCCGATCAATGTCCGACCGTGTGTACGGGGCATTACTTGTAGCATTTTTAACATTCAATTTTTTAACGATACTAGTGGAGTACTATGAGGAGTTTTCTTTCCTCTTGATATATACATACCACTCATCTGGCAGTCATGCCATCCCTGAGCTGCTGTTATCTGGAGAGTATCTGTTTGCTGGTGTTGACTACCTGTAATGGGTAAAAGAAAAAGAGAGGGGCAAGTGGGACTTTAAATGAAGCATGTCAATTGAAAGTATAATAATAATGAATACATGTGAGTAGGTAAAATGATTGGATTTAATTTATAGTCAAGTCCATGATTTTGATGCATACAGTACCAATAAAGTAGTATAGATACAGACATAGTCACATGAATTGATATATAAGCATATTTAGCAGTAACAATCATTGAAGACTCAGTAGTGTAAAACAAATCAATGGACATACATATATGCAATTCATAACAGAAATACATGAATTAAAATCGCCAATCAAAATCACAAAATCGTATGAAATGAGAAAACTCGATAAAAAATTGATAAATGTCAGGGATATGATTTAGGCTTGATAGGGCATCCTTAGTTTGCGAACCCGACGCGTTTCTTGGCTTCCTGCCAGTCATCAGGGGTGGGATGCATAATTTAACTGAGAAAAACAAAGGAATATCATAAATATTGATACATGTGGAACCTCCAGCCAATAGAGAAAATCGTATCAGAAATGTCCATTGTCTACTTTGAATAGAGAAGCTACTTACAAAATAGCCCAAAAGTCAAGGAGAGTCGCCAGCAATGGGATCTGTTAGGGTGTGAGATATAACCGTCTCAACCGGGGTTGAGGCAGGGCACCGACCATCCTCCCAAAGTGATTGGAGGGTGGGCCAGGAGAAACCACAGCCAACTGATTCCTGAGCCCTCAATGTACTGGTCAATGAGTTGTAAATGGGAAAATCTGCAGAAAATTGAAGAAAATGGAATGTGTCAAAGAAAGTAAATCTAGAGTAGAACGTGTTGGATGAATAGAATGACTGAAAAAAATATGTACTAGGTACATCTGAAAGAGTAAATGTGTGAAAAATGAGATGATAAAGGGGAATAGAAATAAAACAGATGCATAAAAATGCACGTGAAAAGAGATAGAAAAAGAAATCCCTAGGAAATGTGTGAAAATAGAGAGTGTCGTGCGCCAGGTAAATGGGTGAGAGGATGGGAATGTGTGTACTGTAAGCAGAAAAAAAGATATATAAAAAAAATAAATAAATAAATAAAAATATATATTAATTACCCATGTGTTGAATAGTGGCTGCTTAAAAGAGCGGTCCCTTCCTAGCGAAGCACAGTGAGGGAGTGAACCGTCAGTCTGTCGGTCCCAGCTGATATACTCTGGCCCTGGGCGGGTCCCTGCCAGCGTCATGCATGACGTCATTGGCAGCTGAGAGACGAGAGAGCAATCACAGCTGAGAGTAACTCAGTGGATGTCTACTCATCAAAGCTGTAGGCGTCAGATGGAGAAAAAAAAAAAAAATGCATGGCGCCGATGCGTTGAGATCGGGCCCCAGCCGCCCCAAAATAAATGAGGGGAGGTGGGGAGGGAGCTGAGCGCATCGCAACCCCGGACATAGAGACTGCAAAATATCAAAACACCCCAGCCCATATGCTGGATTTAAATCAATAAGTGGATTCCAGGGAATAAAAACCCTGGAATAATAGTTCTCAATAAACTCAAGGAAACACATGTAAAAATATATTATATAGTCACGGACTGTTACTGTGTTGGAAAATTGGTAACGGAGTTGGGATAAAAATACAAAAAGATATTTGAACTAAGGATGAACAAAAATTAATGATGGTGCGACTTGGTCACCGAGGGAGCGGGTGTCTTCCACCCAAATATAAATATAGACAAAAGAAAGTGACCAGTCGCATAACTAAATATCAATGGCATGCTTCCATCCCGGGTTCATATATAAAAGATCTATATATAAAAGTACTATGAGGAGTTTTCTTTCCTCTTGATATATACATACCACTCATCTGGCAGTCATGCCATCCCTGAGCTGCTGTTATCTGGAGAGTATCTGTTTGCTGGTGTTGACTACCTGTAATGGGTGTCAATCCCGTTTGGTGAGTAGGATCCTTACCTAGAAGTTGGTGGAAGGATTTACACATTTGAAGATATCACAATCAAATTTGTTTGAGGATCAGCAGATTTCACTAGCACTTTGTGGGAACAATTTGTTTGGTGGCGGTATTGGACTTTTTTTTTTTCAGTTGTATGAATCATTTTCACATTTATATTTATTATTATACGAATATCATTATATCTGTATATTTAGCGTGGTATGGAATCACTATTGTTTTCTTTTTATAAGATGGTCAAATGCCTTTTCGGCATCTAAACTAAGGACCACACCTTCTTTATCTTGTCAATGCAAGTTTCTGTGAATATTGTCTCCTGCCTAAAGGAAGTTAAAGAGACCTACTTGATGTTTATGGATAAGGGCTGGGAGGACTTGCAGTAGTCTATTTGCCAGGATCTTACTGAAAATCTTTAGATCTGAATTCAGTAAAACTATAGGCACAGTTAGATATGCCCTTCCCTTATATGGGAATAACTGTTATATATAATGTTTCAAAGATGTTGGGATGGGTTAGCCACAAAAAAGTCATTGAAAAGAGTATACATAAGCAGCATGTGAATGGGTTGGAGAATTTTGAAGTAAAGATAGGTCATCAGAATCGAGGGATTTGCTGCCTTTATGATCTCTTGAATTCCTTTAGTTGTAATTAGGAAGTTCTGAAGTGTTGCATCTTGTCATTTCACTTTAGAAATGTTTCTGGTGGTGAGATAGTCATTGATTTTGGTGGGTTTACTGTAGGCAGGGTCTGTAAGGTTACAATGATTGGTGTAATAACTGTGGAATAAATGAGTGATCCTACCAGGGTTATATTGCAGATCACTTTTTGAGTCTTTTTTTTTGTAATACATTCTTTATTTATTGTTATGCAGCACATAGTGTTGCACATGCAGTAAGTTCACAATAGTTTTTTTTAATGGTTTCATTCTAAGAATGAAACCAGAACAATATATTTGGTCTGAGTTTAATGGTTTAGAGCAAGATAGCAGAAAGTAACCTACAAAATATATACATAAGAGTAAAACCATTTTTGCATAATTGGGATTTGTATGGCATAACAATCGAAAAAGGTCAAAACAGTGTTACATCAGTGAAAAGTGTGCAAAGATCATAGACACTGCAATAAGGAATATGATTGTCACAAAGAGAGCAAAACATGACAGGATAAAGACAAAGAATACATAGAGGAAGAAGAATGTGAAGAAAAGGAAGAATGAAAAGGAGTGAAGTAAAATAGAGAAGAGTAGGTGAGGGAGGAGAACAGAGATGAGTGTAGGCCAGGCATAGAGCGTCCACAAAAATGGATCCAAGCTGAATGTACTATCTTAAAGAGAGTGAGTGTTCAGTTGGACAGCAACCGCTTAAAGTGGTTCTGAAGGCAGACGATTTTTTTACTTTAATGCATTCTATTAAGGTAAAAAAATCTTCTGCATGCAGCTCCCCCAGACATCTGCTTGTCTTAGCCACTAACTAAACTCATTCCTGATTAACATGGTGCTCATCAGCACTCTATTTTTTTTTTTTTGTCCACCAGCAGGCTCCCACAGCAGAGAGCGTGGGATAGAGTCCTGAGCACTAGTCCGCTCACATATTTTAAGGCCTGTAGACAGCTGAGACTAATAATGAAGTTTGTGTACCAGGTAAGACGTGGACTAGAAATGGAGGCTTTATCCTACTCCAATCATGCTCAGGTTTTTTTTTTTGCTAGTGTCAGACAGGGGTTTCAAACTGGCGGCCCTCCAGCTGTTGCGAAACTACAAGTCCTATCATGCCTCTGCTTGTGGGAGTCATGCTTGTAACTGTCAGCCTTGCAATGCCTAATGGGACTTGTAGTTTCGCAACAGCTGGAGGGCCGCCAGTTTGAGACCCCTGGTCAAAGGGGAATGGAAGTCTTCTCACACAATATGGGCTAAACCTCAGGCATAGCCTTGGAGGCAGTATCTGGCCCCTGCCATATTAAATATGCTGGGCTGGTCTGAAATATGATCTTCGGGTTTTCTCCAAACATATAGTGTACTGTACAAATGGTAACAGTAAACAGGGTCACTTATCCAGCGCTAAAGATGATAGAATATATCGGACTAAGCAGCTGCTATATAAAAATATAACATTTAAAAAGAAGGCAAAAAAGTTCCAAGAGAGTAGGTTCTTTCTAGCTTAAGCAGTGCTCAAAAAAACAAAAACTCATAAAATTGTAAATAAAAATTAGATAAAAGAACGTATAAGCAAAACAAACTATTTAAAATGATAACATTTGTGACAGTCCTGGTGTTGGGTAATTTCTCATATTAGAAAGCAGTTCATATCACTGAAGAGATGTTCCACTGTCACCACAACATGTGAATCACCTCCCTGTAGGAATTGCACTCACCGAACTCCTAAAAAACGATCGCCTTAATGGATAAATCCAGATTTAAGCTCAGCAACTACAGGACATCAGCATGGGAATTCAGTAACGATCAACCCGACAGATGAATGACGTCCTGATCCTGAACCATCCAGACTGAACACACCCGCAATCCCCTTAATCACTCAGGCATATAGGAGGAAAGGAACCCACATAGTGTGATACTGTAAAACTTTTATTGTCCCAAAAAACACCCGACCCTTTAAGATATTGCACTTACACAAAGTTCAATACAAAACCGCATTCACGTAACTCATACAGCAATGGTCATAGCAGTTCCGATAATCTCACTACCTCAGAGAAGAGCAGATCGTTCGTGGTGGTTCCTGGGAGAGACTCAGAACAAATCCCAAATGCTGTGTGGTCTCCCCTAGACGCGTTTTAACATTCTGTCTTTATCAATAGGAGGAGCCCTAAAGTTATCAGTCTGGTTTGCTTAAGAGTCTGTAACCTGTTAAAACTTCCCTGTACACTAGCTACTGTAACTGTTTGTATATGATGGGTGGTCTAATCCAGACAAACTACTTACTCCTCCCAAATGTTTTGCTCAACAATACCTTATTGAGGAGACATTTCATAGGAAGTGGGCCATACTCATTGTGAACCTGGCCATTTTTCTCTTAACAAATCACTGACTGTTTCTGTTAAGGATATTCCAGTGTTTATTCGCCCCAGCAAGCCCTGGCTGGCAACCTGTCATTGCTGTCCTGTCCCATTTGCAAGACCTTGGGTGTCTGGTTCAAGGATATGTCCAGAGCTCCTGGATCAATTTGATCATTCAATGATCAACCTAATTGATCATTCAGTTTTTCAACAATTAGAAGTCATGCCTGTTGCTTTGCACTACTCTGTTGATGGGCTTGTGCGTATTATAAAGCTAATTTGCAAAATAGGTCTCCTGTCCATGCACATGTGGAGGACCCTTTGTCTCTAACTCTGGTATGTGGAACACTTTTTGCAGTCTGAAACCTTAAACGCTCAAACCTTCTATACTTGTGAGCGAGTCCTCACACAGTAAAGGGATCCCCCCACTTCACATTGTAGGGGAACATCTGTTAACCTTTGCAACCACCTGGACTGAAGGCATTTTAGATGCATAGGTCCAAGATCAGATCATAGTATCTATGGATTACAAGCTGGAGTTTCACAATCTACCTCCATCCTAATTCATGTTTTCAAACTTGCCAATATCTTCATAACATCTAACAGACCTCCACACTGCCTTGGTTCAACTCCTTTCCAAGGAAGTCTGTCCCATTGTTCCAGTAATAGAAAGATTTCAAGGTTTCTACTCAAACCTGTTCACAGCTCCCAAAGCAAAAGTGGGCATATGCCCAATTCTGGATTTAAAAACACCTAATGTCTTCATTCACATGCTCATTCACGTGCTTCATATGGCATTCCCGTTGTGTAATTTCTCAGCAGCCTCCTCCTGACCCTGTCAGACAACTTTCAGAGGACTGTTCAGACTCTAGCGGTTCAAATGAATCCTGAACCTCCAGAAGTCAGCGCTGGAACCAACTTGTCACTTTTACTACTTCTCTTAGATACTGCTCAGTCCAGGATTGTTCTCCCTTCCACAAATTAAGCTCCTGACCTCATGTTCTTGAATTCAAACCCTGCAGTCCAGGATCCGTCCTACCCTCTGCTTTTACATGATAGTTCTGAGCTTGATGGTGGCCTCCTGTGAGACAGTCTCGTATGCCCAATTCTGTTTCAAATCATTGCAACTCATTGTTTTAGCTGCGTGGGTCAAAAAAATCTTTGAATCCACCGATTGGCCTGTCTGACCCAGTGGCTCAATAATCCAGACCTGACATTGTGGAAATCCTTTTTTACTTCACTCTGGCACATTCTCAAGACCACTCCCAGCCTAACAGGCTAGGGTGGAGCTCTAAATACTCTTTCAGTGCAGGGAACTTGGTCACCTGTCTCCCAGTTAACATACTGAAGGTCAGAAAATTAATTTATCCCTACAACACTGGACTTTTCCAACACATCCAGCCCAGATTAATTTGGACACTACCACACCACTTAAAGCATCAGGGAGGAACCAGAGGTCTTGCAGCTGAAAGAGAAGTGTACCAGATTCTTGCTTGGGTAGAACATCTTATTCTTATTTCATACCCTGGTAAAAGCCCTTGTACAAGGTTTGGTTTCCATGGTTCCCTTGTATATCCACAGGTGACTCAGTGGGATCTTAATCTGGCTCTGCTGACTCTTCAAAAACTGCCTTTTGAACCTATCAAGAGATATTCCTTAGTCCACACTCACCCACAAGATGACTGTCTTTGTGGCCATCACCTCTGAAGCAAGGGTCTAAGTTAGGGGTTCTTTTGTTGAGAAACCTTTCTTGTCCTACAAAAGAACAATGCTGTCTTGATGTCTAGGGCCACTTTTCTTCCCGATTGGTTTCTTTCTCTTATTTTAACCAGGACATTCCCTCTGTCCTGCCTCAGTACATCCCAAGGAGGTTTCCCTGCTTTGTTTTGATGTGGTGTGTGCTATTTGAATTTATCCCCGCCACATCACCTTTGACTCTTTTCGTTGTTCCACCATTTCTAGTTGGCCTAGGCAGGGCCTGTTAAGGTGCACTTCACTAGATCAGTTAGTGCCTCTTGCGCTTTTCAATATCAAGCATCAATTTCCCAGATTTGCAAGGTTGGCTCCTGGTCTTCTGTTCACACTTTCTGCAAGTTTTACCAGGTGGATTTTCAGACATGCAGGCTTTGGATATAAGTAAACTCTGTGAACTGCAAGTAGCCCCTAGTCTACCTTGCTGGTGTTTTGTTTTCTGTGTTGCCCACCGCTCGTTTGTATCATTTTTGGATGTCCTATACGGGGAAGATTTTTTGTTTGTGTTTACATTGTTTAAGTACTAGGTGATGTTTACCTTACCTGAGTTTCACCTATTAGGCCCCTTTCACACATACGGACCGTTCGTCCGTTTTTCATCCATCCGCTGATGGAGGATGACAATGGATGATCATAGATTTGCAAACTTGTGGACGTTTATCCAAATTGAATACATGGCTCACTATGTATTTATGCATTGTCTAAAAGGAAGTTGTGGATGTACAGTTTCATCTACTGTATTAGGCCCCTTTCACACATACGGACCGTTCGTTCGTTTTTCATCCATCTGTTGACGGATGAAAAATGGACATCAATGCATTCCTATGGAAAAACGGATGACAATGGATGATCATTCATTTGCATCCATTTTCATCCCCTTCCGTCAACATCTGTTTTTTTGAATGGATGAAAGCCCTATTTTTCATGCATCAAAAAAACGGAACGGGCAAAAAAAAAGGACGTTAGCGGACGACATCCGCTTACATCCGATCCACTGACATCTGTTTTTAAACCCTTTTTTTTCCCCTCACTGTATATTAGCTGGTTGCTAAGGTGGGGGCTGGAAAGCCAGCTGCTACATCCTTAACAACCGATGAGTCATCAACTGTCAGCAAAGAAAAATAGCAGAAAAAAAGAACGGCGTAGGGTCACCCCCAGGTTCATACCAAGAAGAAAAGAGTGCTACATTCTCCCTCATACCTGAAAGTACCTGGTACTTCTCTTTGCTTTGACATACAAACAGAATGTCAGGATAGCAAATTGTAAGCTAGCAAAAGGGGGACAATGTGGTCAACCTGTTGCTTTTCCATGCATGGGCAAATCATAATTAAGAGTTAGTCAAGTCTGCTCAGAGCTACAGTATGTCAAGGGAAGGTATTGCACAAACCTACGCTATATTACCAAAGTATTGGGACGCCTGCTTTTAGACACACATGAACTTTAACCACTTCAACTCCGGACAGTTTACCCCCCTTCATGACAAGGCCATTTTTTGCGATAGGTCACTGCCTTACTTTAACTGACAATTGCGCGGTTGTGCGACATAAATAAATAAAAATTGATGTTCTTTTTTTCCACATATGGAGCATTCTTTTGGTGGTATTTGATCACCTCTGCTTTTTTTTTTTTTTGCGCCATAAACAAAAAAAGACTGACAATTTTGAAAAAAAACAATATTTTTTACTTTCTTCTATAAAACACATCCAATAAAAAAATTTGAAAAATCTAATTTCTTCATCAATTTAGGTCAATGTGTATTGCTACATATTTTTGGTAAAAAAAAAATCCCAATAAGTGTATATTGATTGGTTTGTGCAAAAGTTATAGCGTCTACAAACTATGGGATATTTTTATGGAATTTATTTTTTTTTACTAGTAATGGAGGGATTCAGTGACTTATAGCGGGACTGCGATATTGCAGCGGACAAATCGATCACTAAGTGACACTTTTTGGGGACCAGTGACACTAATAAAGTGAACTAATGACGGACCTGCTGATTGGCTCCAGCTGTGTCCAATCACAGCAGGAGCTGGTCGCCGGCAGTTACCTGATTTCATGCAGGAGAGCCCCCTGCCCCGTGGGGCAGTCAGCAAGTGGTTAATGGCATCCCAGTCTTAGTCCGTAGAGTTCAATATTGAGTTGGCCCACCCTTTGCAGCTATAACAGCTTCAACTCTTCTGGAAAGGCTGTCCACAAGATTTAGGAGTGTGTCTATGGGAATGTTGACCATTCTTCCAAAAGTGCATTTGTGAGGTCAGGCACTGATGTGGACGAGAAGGCCTGGCTCGAAGTCTACACTCTAATTAATTCCAAAGGTGTTCTGTTGGGTTGAGTTGAGGACTCTGTACAGGCAAGTCAAGTTCCTCCACCCCAAACTCACTCATCCATGTCTTTATTGACCTTGCTTTGTGCACTGGTCCAAATCATTTGGTAGAGGGGGTTATGGTGTGGGTTTTTTTTCAGGGGTTGGGCTTGGCCCTTTAGTTCCAATGAAGGGAACTCTTAAGGCGTTAGCATACCAAGACATTTTGGACAATTTCATGCTCCCAACTGTGTGGGAACAGTTTGGGGATGGCCCCTTCTTGTTCTTACATGACTGCGCACCAGTGCACAAAGCAAGGTCCATAAAAACATGGATGAGCGAGTTTGGGGTGGATTTGACTGGTCTGCACAGAGTCCTGACCTCAACCTGATAGAACACCTTTAGGATGAATTAGAGAGAAGACTGCAAGCCAGGTCTTCTCATCCACATCAGTGCCTGACCTCATAAATGCACTTCTGGAAGAATGGTCAAACATTGCCATAGACACACTCCTAAACCTTGTGGACAGCCTTCCCAGAAGAGTTGAAGCTGTTGTAGCTGCAAAGGGTGGGCCAACTCAATATTGATCCTTACAGACAAATGCCGCGTACACACGATTGGAATTTCGGCCCGCAAAAGACTGATGAGAGTTTTTCGTCGGAAAATGCGACCGTGTATATGCTCCAACGGACTTTTGCTGGCCGAATTCCAGCCAGCAAAAGATTGAGAGCATGCTCCCAATTTTTCGGTCGGAAAAAGTTTCTATCTGAAAATGCGACCGTCTGTGGCAATGCTGATGCACAAAATTCCTACGCATGCTCGGAAACACTGAACTTCATTTTCTCAGCTCATCATAGTTTTGTACGTCACCGCGTTCTTGACGGTCTTAAGTTCAGCAAACTTTTGTGTGACCGTGTGTATGCAAGGCAAACTTGAGCGGAATCCCGTCGGAAAAGCCGTCATATCTTTTACAGACGTCCGATCGTGTGTACGTGGCATTAGACTGGGATGCCATTAACCACCTTAATACAGAGCACTTTCACCCCCTTCCTGCCCAGGCCATTTTTCAGCTTTCAGCACTGTTGCACTTTGAATGACCATTCCACGGTCATGCAACACTGTACCCAAACAATATTCTTATCATTTTCTTCTCACAAATAGAGCTTTCTTTTGGTGGCATTTAATCACTGCTGGGTTTTTTTTTATTTTTTTACTAAAAAAAAAGTTTTTCTTAGTTTCTGTCAGTAAGTTTTGTAAATTTTCTCCTTCACTGATGTGCGCTGAGGATGCGGCACTGATAGGCTGCACTGATGGGCACTGATGAGGTGGCATTTATGGGCACTGATGAGGCACTATTATGCTTCACTGATAGGTGGCACTGATGGGCACTGATAGGCGGCACTGATAGGCGGCACTGGTGGGCACTGATAGGAGGCACTAATGGGTGGCACTGATGGGAATTGATGGGCAGCACTGATGAGCAGGCATTGATGGGCACTAAAAGGCAGCAAATGACTGGCACCAGTAATGGGCACTGATTTGTGTCACTGGTGGGCACTGATTGGTGGCACTCTTGGGCATTGATTGGTGGCACTTCTGGGGCTTTACTGTAATCAGGTTGCGCCGTGTCCTAGCAACATGGCGCGGCCGTGATCGCCACGCTGCGCGCCCCCCCTGTGGGAGTGACCTTTCAGGTGCGCCATCATATGACGTCCACCCAGTTTCAATAGAAGAAGCTGGCACTCCAAATCCTTAGTAAATGGTTTATTAGGTACACATAAAAAGGTACAAGTGGCTAATGTTTCGGCATAACCGCCTTGATCACAGCTCAAATATTAAAATGAGAATCAAAAATATATAGAGACTGGGGACTCCACCCACCAAGCAGGCAATCAAACAATTAAACACTAAAATCAACCTGTTAATTGGAAAATATTCTACCAGATCATCTGTCTGATGAGAGGATACACCACCATAGAACAAAGAAAAGAAAGGAACAAGCATAATATATACATATGACGTCCACCCAGAACGAGAGCCGTACCATCCCTCCATCATTTGACGGTGGGCGGGCGGCAAGTGGTTAAAGTTTATACGTGTGTAAAAGCAGGTGTCCCAATACTTTTGGTAATATAGGGTATATGTTAACATGAAGATATGTTAAAATGTATTTAAAGCCAACTTTTTATTTAGTTTTAATTACAAAATGGAATGTTGGAACCTTTGGTCTGTTGTCTGTGTCCCATTGGGGAGATTTGCCATCACTTTCTGTTCTCGAGAAACAGGAGGAAGTGAGTGGAATGCTATCCAATTTGTGGGGAATCGCCACTTGAAACCTTGTTATTGGGGCAGGTGTCCTCTTCGGAGGATTTTCTCCCAGTTCATGTGACATCGGTAAATTCAGGATTTCTCTTCATAAATATTGTCAGCAGTAAAAACTGAGGGTGATTTTCCCTAGTGGGAATACAGATAGGAAAAAAAAAAACTGATAGGGCTTTGAACCCTACTGTATCCATAACATAGACAAAGGTACGTTTTGGCAACAGATACTCTTTAATTTTTTCCTGATGGACAAGTAATATTTGCATTTTGGCATCAAACATTTCACATTAGTATATAAACTTTTACATTTGAGCACTCAATATGCTTGTGCACTGATAAGCGATGAAGCAGAATAAAATGAGAAAGCACGGGAGACAATATTCAAGTTTATTGCAGTATTTGTTTCTTTTTATTTATTTGAGGTAAAGTCAAAGCTAGTTTGCATTTTTATTGAACTTGTTCATGCTGAAAAATACTTGCCGATTAAATAACTTTTAAACTTTTAGATGTTGACGATTGGTTGCTGTTGCTCTTCTAGCTGTCAGAAGCAAGTGACCGCATAGTATTACTTTGTAGAGAGCTGCAAGGGTCTCTGGGCTCTTGACCTTTGATCATCAAGAATGTCTTTTGTAGTGTGTACCTTAGCGATTTAAAAAAAAAAGGTGAATTGGTGAAACCTATGCCCTTCAAAGTTTTTAAGTGATCACTGACTTGTTTGACTGCCCCTGACCTGTGTTTCACACTGGTTATCAAGTGTTGTTTTCACAAACCTTAATCTAAATAATGTCCTGCATGTTTAACTGAAAGGTGCGCCCGCTCGTTTGTATCTGCACTGTCTCTGGTTGATTTAAGCTTTGAACACAGATGAAAATGATACTATATGCCTGCACTATCAATCAACAGCTTTTACTATGCTAAATATCGGTCACGCAAATATCAATTGGTACTCCAGAATGCAATAGTAAAAAAAGCTGTATACATATTTTTGTGAACTGTATGGAAAAGATGCAAGGGACGGGGGGTTACAGAAAAGCTTGTGCTGTTATTATGAATCTAATCATTTCACAAGAAACGTTGAACTAAGACCTATGGGTCTATGAAAAACAGTGCACTAGGACCTATATAGTGGTTCACCATAACCCGTAGCATACTCTGCCCTGTAAACCCCTGCTCCCATTACATATACGTTTGTTATATTAGTATTGTATATACTTTGTTACTTACATTATTACTTTGATACCGTTCTTTGGCCGAAATGTGTTGTACCTTATTCATGATTTTTGTATTCCTTCAGAAAAACCATATCCACTTACCTACCTGGCCAATTCTGATATTTTTCTCCTACATGCAAAAATCTGCATTTTTTTTGCTAAAAAATCACCTAGAACCCCCAAACATTATATATTTTTTAAGCAGATGCCCTGTAGAATAAAATGGTCGTTGTTGCAATATTTTTATGTCACAAGGTATTTGTGCAGCGACTTTTCAAGTGCAATATTTTTGGAAGAAATGTAATTTAATGGACAAGAACAGAATATAATGCCCAATTGTTTGTTATAATATAAAATATGATGTTACACCGAGTAAATAGATGCCTAACGTCAAACTACGGTACTAAAAAATCCCCATAGGCGGCGATTTAAAAGCTTTTACAGGTTACCAGTTTAGAGTTTCACAGGAGAATTATTGCTCTTGTGTGGAAAAAAGGGTGAAAATACTGCGCTAAACCCAATAAACTGTGAATAAAAAGCTGCTAACACACAAACAACCCAAGTCTAATCAAGAGTGCAAACAATAAGTGTAGCGCTAAAAATTAATATATGAGTGAAAAAATATAATAAATTCAAAACCTGTATGCATCAAAATACCCCAATCAAGCAGGCGGAGATGGATGCAAACAATAAATATTATAAGGCATCAAAAAATAAGTCCCAAAGTGTTGTGAAGTAATGACAATGAACATAAAAAAGGAAGAAAGAAAAGTCCACATGTAAAGTGTAGAGTGTCCAATGGCCTCGTGTCAACCATCACCCAACCTTGTGTGGATTGGAGTTGGCGGCCTGCAGGAGACCATCCAGTGTGGCATCACCATTGGAGATCCAGTATCCCAAAGCCTTATAGACGCACTGCCGTACGGTACGTGCGTCCAACTGATCTGGTAAGAGTACCCATTCTTCCATCTGAATGTCTTCTCCTGTTCATTGGTGCATTTTCCACTTCGGTTGAAGACTGAGGAGAGAGTTCCTTAGCCATTGGACACTCTTCCCTTTACATGTGGACTTTTCTTTCCCCCTTTTTTATGTTCATTGTCATTACTTCCCAACACTTTAGGACTTATTTTTTGATGCCTTATAATATTTATTGTTTGCATCCATCTCCGCCTGCGTGATTGGGGTGTTTTGGATGCATACAGAATTTGTATTTATATATTTTTTAACTCATCTATTAATTTTTAGCGCTACAATTATTGCTCTTGCTATAACGTTCCTGGTGATAGCTCACATGTGTAGGGTAAACACTGTTTGCATGCATGACCGATGTACACATTCACCTTTGCGCAAGAGCACGGGGGATTTATGAGCTTTAAATTTTTTTACTCTATTACTTATATATATATAATATAATATATATATATATATATATATATATATATATATATATATATATTTTTACACTCTCTTTCATTTTTTTTTATCACTTTTATTGCTATCACAAGGGATGAGCAATATTTTTTGTGATAGCATGGGTAGTGACAGGTTCTCTTTACTGAGACATCTGGGGTCTATTAGACCCCAGATCTGTTCTCTGCCCTTAAAAGCATCTGGAAACCAAGATCGGTTTGATGAAATGCATGCACAATCAGTTTATATCTTAGCAAAACCAGAAGTGAATATAATCCTCGTCGCTTCTGGTTTCTTAGACCATAGAGATGGTTGGGGAAGTTCTGGTCTTCTGTCACCTCTATGGTAAGCTGGGAGAACTTCAGCTTCAGTCGAGGCTCCTGGTGGAATGAGAGAACTCGGGAAGGCGACAGGAGAGGGGTGAGCCCCTTCCCCTGCATGTAAAAGCAATCCAGCACTATTTTGCCCCTAGGATGATCACTGTTACATCAAAGAGCATCACCAGCTGAGAACACAGATACCAGATACCGAAGTCATGACTGCAGGTGCAGCCATGGCCCTGATATAACCACTGAAACCCGTGGACATACAGGGACGCTCTACGTGTGGGAAATGGTTAAAAGTTTTTTTTAGGAAAAAGTGTTTGGTGTAATTGCTGTCTGTGATCCCCTCCCCCCAGATCTAATATAACAGTTTTCCTAATCTACCCTATTCAAATCTAAAATGTTTTGTCTGGATTTTCAACATTGCATAACATACCATATGCATTTTTTATGATTAAACATTTTTGAATGTTCTTGATAGTTTTCTTTTTTTTTTGTTTCTAGGAAACTATAGAAACTATAGTTCTCATATTCTTAGCTACTGATCAGATTAAACTGTTTTTTTCACCCTTTACTTTCCCATGTCATCTAAATACATTGTTACTGTATGCCAGCATAATATATAGGCATGCTTCTTTGACTGTGAGAGCATGCATAATTTGTCTAACTAGGGCTAATGTTGCAAGCTAAGGCGATGTGTTGATATATTTATGTAGGCAGCTTTTTCACATTCACTGAATATTAATGCATTACCAGCAGCTCCCAGCCTTCCTAAATGGCGAAAGCAATAACGTCTGGATTTTTCAACAAATCACTTGTGGTTAAAATCAGTCTAATACATACAAAGGGTTTGATTTAAATAAAAAACAGACTATATACAGAATATAAAAGTGCCATGTCTGTGAAAATATCTAAAAGATAGGACAGAACTCATAGTAGGTCTATGCAGTGATTGATTGATTGGCTGCTGCAAAGCTCTGCATGGTGCTGGAAAATTTCAGAGTCTGTGAAAAATCCAGTTCAACAGCAATTATTTGTTTAATTGAGAAAAAAATTTGCATCTGAACATTTAAAGTAGGAGTTAGACCAGGAGGTGAAATGTGTGTGATCCGTTAATTTGGTGTTCAAGAGGAACTTACTAATTGTGAGAGAGTAAAATACAGTAATTTGCACTACTGTTATTTATTTTGGTAGATAATCAAAGCTGTATCACAGGAGACTTTTTTTTACTACATACTCTAATCTGCTACACATATGAGAACTTTTTAATATTCAAGTAGAACTCCGCTAAGCAATATTCCACCTTAACTTGCCATATAACATATCCTTAAAACCTACAGTAAGAGCTGTTCATTTTTATAGTTGAGCAGGTATAAACCAGTAAAAATCTCTGATCATGCGATGTAAATATGACGTTGTACTCTGCTCTATGCAGGTTGTTCTGACATTTGGTCTAATATATATAGTGGAGGAAGTTGAAACAAAAAAAAAAAATTCAGTCATTTTAAATGCCTATTTTTTGCCACCCATTGCAAGGAACAAAGTCAGAATTGCATTTATTAGATTCTAAAACTCATTTTAAAATAGTATCCTGCATTTTCTTTAGACTGGAGTTTTTCTTGTATAATTTCTGTGGGGCATTATATATCCAATATCTAGCGAAAAGGATATTTTCTTATTTGTGTAAGGAGTTGCGAAAATACTGGATTTTACATGCTTGTCCTCTGAGTGGCATATGAGAACAAAAGTTACATTTTTTTGTTGTGAGCACTAAAGTCCAAACTGTTGCCAACACCTTCCATGCTACTGTTTTATTGCCATTGAAGAAATGTAGCAATGTATGGTCCCTGTTTTTTAAATGTTGCTAATGTCCAGCTGTTCACCATGTGGCTAGCTCCTGTGTGGAGAGAGATCTTTCCCAATGCTCTTATTTGTTTTCCCCACATAAATCTGAGCTTGCGTAAACCCTGCGCACATGCCATGAAGCCATCTGTGAAAGTGTTAGCTTTCTTTTGATTTCAACTGAACTAAAAGCTGAGAGTTTTCTAGTTTAGATTTTGCAAACTAGGCCAAAAGAGTACAAGCTTCCCGTGTTGAACAGTGAAGGATAGACACACACAATGTGAAAGGCATATATTGCGGAGCTGCAGAACATTAGTCATTTATTACTTCAACAATTGTACATCAGGTTTGTAGTTAGGGCATTTTGAAAAAAGAAAAAAACTTTGTATTACAAAAAAATTGGAACCCCAGGCGAACAGCAAAAACACAGGTTTAAATACAAATATACAAAGCTGTTGGAAGAGCTGGAATTCTGTTCTAAAAGTAATGCATTCTCACCTTTTGAGCATGGATAGGCCTGTGACCTCACAATTTCTCCTCTCTAGGTAAAGTGTATTTAAAAAAAAAGGTTTTCCTTTTATCTTTGCATAGAGTGGGAAATGTGTATTTTTTTTTCTTTAAGGGTGTACTCACACTGGCAAGTTTAACTGATCCTGGGCATAGTTCCCCCTTGATCCAGTTCACTTGTCCAATGTGAGTGCTTCGACCATGTCCAGGAGCAGTTAAGTGTACTGTGATGAGGACCATTGGGAAGAGGAGGTTTAGTACAGTTCACTTTAGTGTGAGTGCAAACCATTCCTTAGACAGAACTCTTCAGGGATGACTGAGCACAAAAGCAGGGATCACAGTGGTCTGGTTGGCTGAGGTGATGATGAAGTGTGCCTGTGTGCACTTGCTTATCACTAAGTGGATTGCAGACCAGGAGAGGAGGGAGGCAATCAAATTTGATCATAGTTCACTTGCCCGGTGTGAGTGCACCCTCAGATGTAGTGATGGCACATAAAAATAAATCCATTGTTAGACATTGCCATTGGAACAGATGTCCATATTCCCTAGATTTCCCCCTCTAGTCTATTTTTAGTGGCAGATTTTAAATGTTAGATTTCCTATGACTATCTGTGTTAGTTCACCAAGACAAATGGAGCAACTTAATTTCCCCAGTGTGGACACAGACAGTAATATAAAACCTTACAGTGCTTCTAGCTCGTAAAGATATTAAAGCAATCCAACTTGGGGACCAACTCACTCCCAGCCTTCAGATTGGATAGGTTAGGTAATTAAGGTCATTACTCTGCTGTCATTAAGCATGTTTTCCTGTCATTAAGCTTCTTATGTTAGATTGTCAGCACTATTCAAAGCAGTAGACCAGGGATATGCAATTAGCGGACCTCTAGCTGTTGCAGAACTACAAGTCCCATGAGGCATAGCAAGACTCTGACAGCCACAAATATGACACCCAGAGGCAGAGGCATGATGGGACTTGTAGTTTTGCAACAGCTGGAGGTCCGCAAATTGCATATCCCTGCAGTAGACCATGACTAGCTTACAATGCTTCTCTTCCCTCTCCTAATCTGAATTCTGCAGTGCAGTTGATTGCAGAAAGCTGATATAAAGACAGATCATAGTAGTGATACTGGATAGTGCTTCCATTTTTTCTTTTTCTTTTTTTGTTAAAGCTTAATTGAACAAGCTGAAGTTAGAAGCTGAATGGCTACCATGCACAGTTGCACCAGAATTTGCACTTTCCAGTTTTGGTAAATCAACCCCTATGTTTATTTAAAAAAAAAAAAAGAAAATTATTTATTTTTTTTAATTCAAAACTCAAATAAATAGTGATATGCCATACTTGTCATTATAGGAATATGGGAGTTGATCTTGCTGATGGTCAAATGTCACCTGAATTCTGTAAGTCTGTCTGACCTCACATACTACAACCCCAGTTTCAAAAAAGTCCAAAAATATCATAAACCCATATTTTATTCACAATAGAAAATAGAATATATAGCAAATGTTTAACTACTTGCTTACAGGGCACTTAACCCCCCCCTCCTATCCAGACCAATTTTCAGCTTTCAGCACTGACGCATTTTGAATGACAAATGCGTGGTCATACAACACTGTACCCAAATGAAATTTTTATCATTTTTTTCACCACAAATAGAGCTTTCTTTTGGTGGTATTTGATCACCTCTGCAGTTTTTACTTTTTGTTAAAAAAAATGTTAAAACCTGAATTTTTTTTAAAAATGTTTTTATTTTTTTATATTTTGTTATAAAAAATGTAAAACGGGTCATTTTTCTCCTTCATTGATGTACGCTGATGAGGCGGCAGTGATGGGCACTGATGGGTGGCAGTGATGGGCACTGATGGGTGGCAGTGATGGGCAGCACTGCCAGGTGGCACCGCTTGGCACTATAGGTGGGCATTGATAGGTGGCATTTGTGGGCATTGATAGGTGGCACTTGTTGGCACTGTTAGGTGGCACTGTGGGCACTGTTAGGTGGCACTGTGGGCACTGTTAGGTAGCACTATTATGGTGGCACTGATGAGGCAGATGTGCCTCTTCCACTTGGGGACCGATGTCCCTGACATCTGAGCCGGTGATCGGCTTTTTTTTCTACTCACGCTGTCACCGATCTTTTGTTTACATCATGTGATCAGCTGTCATTGGCTGACAGCTGATCACATGGTAAGGGGCCGGGACCGGCCCCTTACTCGGATCGGTGATCAGCCGAGTCTCAGTGACTCGGTGATCACAGCGCGCCCGGCGCGCACCCTGCAGGGCGCGCGCAGGGCGCGTGCACAGGGGAGGCCGTCATATGACGGCCTCCCGGGAATTAAGGTCCGCGCTGTGGCCGTCATTCGGCCATAGCGCGGATGGCAGGTGGTTAAACTGGGAAAATATACAATTTTAATAACAAAAATTATGTAATTCTGGAATTGGTGGTCGCAACATGTCTCGAAAAACTTGGGACAGGGCAACAAAAAGCTGTCCAAGTAAGTGGTACTAACAAGGAAGAATGTTTTGCAACTAATTGGGTTAACTGACAATAGGTCAGTATCTTAATTGGGTATAAAAAGTGTGTCTCAGAAGTAAAGATGGGCAGAGGTTCACCAATCTGTGAAATGCTGGATCTAAAGATTGTCGCACAATTTCAGAATAATGTTCCACATTGTAAAATTGCAAAGACTTTAAATACAGTGCCTTGAAAAAGTATTCATACCCCTTGAGAAGTCACCTAGTTAGTAAGTACCTGTGTGTAATTTAAACTCAGTATAGATACAACTGTTCTGTGAAGCCCTCAGAGGTTTGTTAGAGAACCTTAGTGAACAAACAGCATCATGAAGGCCAAGGAACACACGAGACAGGAATAAAGTCGTGGAGAAGTTTAAAGCAGGGTTAGGTTTTAAAAATTATCCCAAGCTTTGAACATCTCATGGAGCACTGTTAAATCCATCATCCGAAAATGGAAAGAGTATGGCACAAGTGCAAACCTACCCAGACATGGCCGTCCTCTTAAATTGACAGGCTGGGCAGAGAGAGCATTAATCAGAGAAGCAGCCAAGAGGCCCATGGTAACTCTGGAGGAGCTGCAGAAATCCACAGCTCGGGTGAGAGAATCTATCCACAGGACAACTATATTACCTGCACTCCACAAATCTGACCTTTATGGATGAGTGGCAAGAAGAAAGCCATTGTTGAAAGAAAGCCATAAGAAGTCCCGTTTGCAGTTTGCGAGAAGCCATGTGGGGACACAGCAAACATGGAAGGCGGGGCCACCCGGTTACATAAGTGGGTGGCCTCGCCCTCCTCTGACGCCCTGGGAAAGCCATGGGGAAGTCCCCGTGCATCAGAGGGGGGCGGGGTCACCCGGGAACGTCACCGTGTGGCCCCGCCCTCAGTTTTAAAGGAACTGTCACCTGCGAGGACACGTCATACAGTGGGTGCCTCCCATGGAGGCGGGTCGGTTGCGGCTTTGTTTTATTTTGGGGGGTTTTTCGGTCCGTCGGCGGAGCGAGAGAAGAAGATGAATGGACTTTGTGGGACATTTTTATTTTTTTATTTTTTAATAAAGTACTTGTCCCAAGTTGTGTCTTGTCTTTTGTACCATTTTGACAATTTTTTTGTGAAATGGTAGGTGTACACTTGTACCCCGTTACCATTTCACATGGGGGGGAGGCTGGGATCAGGGGGTCCCCTTGTTAAAGGGGGCTTCCAGATTCTGATAAGCCCCCCACAGGCAAGGGTTGTGGGGATGAAGCCCTTGTCCCCATCAGCATGGGGAAAAGGTGCTTTGGGGGGCTACCCCAAAGCACCCTCCCCATGTTGAGGGCATGTGGCCTGGTACAGTTCAGGAGGGGGGCGCTCTCTCGTCCCCCCTCTTTTCCTGCGGCCTGCCAGGTTGCGTGCTCCAATAAGGGTCTGGTATGGATTTTTGGGGGTACCCCCACGCCAATTTTTTTTTATTTTGGCACGGGGTTCCCCTTAAAATTCATACCAGACCCTTCAGGTCTGCTTTGGATTTTGAGGGGGACCCCCACACCATGGTTCCCCTTAATATCCATGCCAAACCTGAAGGGCCTTGTATGAAATTTGGGGGGACCCCCACGCAATTTTTTTTTAAAATTTTGCTTCGGGGTTCTCCTTTTATTGTTTCACTTTAAGCATTATTAAAATCACTGCTCCCGAAAAAAAACGTCCGTTTTTAAAACTTTTTTTTGCATTGATACATGTCCCCTGGGGCAGGATCCAGGTCCCCAAACACTTTTTATGACAATAACTTGCATATAAGCCTTTACAATGAACACTTTTAATTTTTTATGTTAAAGTCCCATAGACTTTAACGGTGTTCCGGCGGCTTTTGAATTTCCCCCGAACACCGCATATTGTTTGGTGTTCTGCAGAACACCGAACAACCAAAGTTCGGCCCGAACTTATGCTCACGCCGAACCATTCGCCCATCCCTAGTTATCAGTGCTCAGTTCAAAAGCCTACATCTATGATGCTATGGGGGTGTGTTAATGCATATGGAATGAGCAGCTTGCACATCTGGAAAGGCACCATCAATGCTGAAAAATATTTCCAGGTTTTAGAGCAGCATATGCTCCCATCAAGATGACCAAAGGCATTAGGTGCACACAAAGCATAGCTGCAGACTGGTCAGGGTGCCTATGTTGACCCGTGTTCACAGCCAAAAGTGCCTACAATTGGCACGTGAGCAGTAGGACTGGACAACAGAGCAATAGAAGAAGGTGGCCTGATCCGATGAATCACATTTTCTTTTACATCATGTGGATGACCGGGTGCAAGTATGTCACTTACCCAGCTAGCAAGGATAACTTGCCACAAATTTGTGGCAATGTTGAGTTGTAAATCTGTTAACTTGCTGCACATTTTCACTGGCAAGTTGAACACTTGCAGAGCACTTGAAGCACAAGTTCTAGTTGACACTTTTCCAAATTGTAACAAATTTGTGTGGCAAGTCTCTAGCAAGAACAAAGTTGCAGTGGTGAGTCTACAGCAAAAGCTCTGCAAGTCTACAGCATGAAAATTCAGCCACAGTGACCCCTGTGGTGGGATGACTATTACACAACATAACTGAACCAGAACTTGCAGCAGACTTGCAGAATGTGTGCAAAAAAAAATTGATCTGGTGTCATGCAATATGGACTTGCTGCAATTGTGCAACAAACTTGTCGAGTCTGGCTAGTCTAGCAATAGCTTATCTGGGTATCTGGGGAAGAGATTGCACCAGAACGCAGTATGGGAAGAAGGTAAGCCAGTGAAGGCAGTGTTATGCTTTGGCCATTGTTCTGCTGGGAAACCTTGGTCCTGCAATTCGTATGGATGAAACTTTGATGTGTAAATAAAAAACATTTGTAAATGCATTTTTATGAGTGTGTTGCAACATACGCATGTATACATACAGTGCAAACCTACCCAGACATGGCCGTCCTCTTAAATTGACAGGCTGGGCAGAGAGAGCATTAATCAGAGAAGCAGCCAAGAGGCCCATGGTAACTCTGGAGGAGCTGCAGAAATCCACAGCTCGGGTGAGAGAATCTATCCACAGGACAACTATATTACCTGCACTCCACAAATCTGACCTTTATGGATGAGTGGCAAGAAGAAAGCCATTGTTGAAAGAAAGCCATAAGAAGTCCCGTTTGCAGTTTGCGAGAAGCCATGTGGGGACACAGCAAACATGGAAGGCGGGGCCACCCGGTTACATAAGTGGGTGGCCTCGCCCTCCTCTGACGCCCTGGGAAAGCCATGGGGAAGTCCCCGTGCATCAGAGGGGGGCGGGGTCACCCGGGAACATCACCGTGTGGCCCCGCCCTCAGTTTTAAAGGAACTGTCACCTGCGAGGACACGTCATACAGTGGGTGCCTCCCATGGAGGCGGGTCGGTTGCGGCTTTGTTTTATTTTGGGGGGTTTTTCGGTCCGTCGGCGGAGCGAGAGAAGAAGATGAATGGACTTTGTGGGACATTTTTATTTTTTTATTTTTTAATAAAGTACTTGTCCCAAGTTGTGTCTTGTCTTTTGTACCATTTTGACAATTTTTTTGTGAAATGGTAGGGGTACATTTGTACCCCGTTACCATTTCACATGGGGGGGAGGCTGGGATCAGGGGGTCCCCTTGTTAAAGGGGGCTTCCAGATTCTGATAAGCCCCCCACAGGCAAAAGTTGTGGGGATGAAGCCCTTGTCCCCATCAGCATGGGGAAAAGGTGCTTTGGGGGGCTACCCCAAAGCACCCTCCCCATGTTGAGGGCATGTGGCCTGGTACAGTTCAGGAGGGGGGCGCTCTCTCGTCCCCCCTCTTTTCCTGCGGCCTGCCAGGTTGCGTGCTCCGATAAGGGTCTGGTATGGATTTTTGGGGGTACCCCCACGCCAATTTTTTTTTATTTTGGCACGGGGTTCCCCTTAAAATTCATACCAGACCCTTCAGGTCTGCTTTGGATTTTGAGGGGGACCCCCACACCATGGTTCCCCTTAATATCCATGCCAAACCTGAAGGGCCTTGTATGAAATTTGGGGGGACCCCCACGCAATTTTTTTTTTAAATTTTGCTTCGGGGTTCTCCTTTTATTGTTTCACTTTAAGCATTATTAAAATCACTGCTCCCGAAAAAAAACGTCCGTTTTTAAAACTTTTTTTTGCATTGATACATGTCCCCTGGGGCAGGATCCAGGTCCCCAAACACTTTTTATGACAATAACTTGCATATAAGCCTTTACAATGAACACTTTTAATTTTTTATGTTAAAGTCCCATAGACTTTAACGGTGTTCCGGCGGCTTTTGAATTTCCCCCGAACACCGCATATTGTTTGGTGTTCTGCAGAACACCGAACAACCAAAGTTCGGCCCGAACTTATGCTCACGCCGAACCGTTCGCCCATCCCTAGTTATCAGTGCTCAGTTCAAAAGCCTGCATCTATGATGCTATGGGGGTGTGTTAATGCATATGGAATGAGCAGCTTGCACATCTGGAAAGGCACCATCAATGCTGAAAAATATTTCCAGGTTTTAGAGCAGCATATGCTCCCATCAAGATGACCAAAGGCATTAGGTGCACACAAAGCATAGCTGCAGACTGGTCAGGGTGCCTATGTTGACCCGTGTTCACAGCCAAAAGTGCCTACAATTGGCACGTGAGCAGTAGGACTGGACAACAGAGCAATAGAAGAAGGTGGCCTGATCCGATGAATCACATTTTCTTTTACATCATGTGGATGACCGGGTGCAAGTATGTCACTTACCCAGCTAGCAAGGATAACTTGCCACAAATTTGTGGCAATGTTGAGTTGTAAATCTGTTAACTTGCTGCACATTTTCACTGGCAAGTTGAACACTTGCAGAGCACTTGAAGCACAAGTTCTAGTTGACACTTTTCCAAATTGTAACAAATTTGTGTGGCAAGTCTCTAGCAAGAACAAAGTTGCAGTGGTGAGTCTACAGCAAAAGCTCTGCAAGTCTACAGCATGAAAATTCAGCCACAGTGACCCCTGTGGTGGGATGACTATTACACAACATAACTGAACCAGAACTTGCAGCAGACTTGCAGAATGTGTGCAAAAAAAAATTGATCTGGTGTCATGCAATATGGACTTGCTGCAATTGTGCAACAAACTTGTCGAGTCTGGCTAGTCTAGCAATAGCTTATCTGGGTATCTGGGGAAGAGATTGCACCAGAACGCAGTATGGGAAGAAGGTAAGCCAGTGAAGGCAGTGTTATGCTTTGGCCATTGTTCTGCTGGGAAACCTTGGTCCTGCAATTCATATGGATGAAACTTTGATGTGTAAATAAAAAACATTTGTAAATGCATTTTTATGAGTGTGTTGCAACATACGCATGTATACATACAGTGCAAACCTACCCAGACATGGCCGTCCTCTTAAATTGACAGGCTGGGCAGAGAGAGCATTAATCAGAGAAGCAGCCAAGAGGCCCATGGTAACTCTGGAGGAGCTGCAGAAATCCACAGCTCGGGTGAGAGAATCTATCCACAGGACAACTATATTACCTGCACTCCACAAATCTGACCTTTATGGATGAGTGGCAAGAAGAAAGCCATTGTTGAAAGAAAGCCATAAGAAGTCCCGTTTGCAGTTTGCGAGAAGCCATGTGGGGACACAGCAAACATGGAAGGCGGGGCCACCCGGTTACATAAGTGGGTGGCCTCGCCCTCCTCTGACGCCCTGGGAAAGCCATGGGGAAGTCCCCGTGCATCAGAGGGGGGCGGGGTCACCCGGGAACATCACCGTGTGGCCCCGCCCTCAGTTTTAAAGGAACTGTCACCTGCGAGGACACGTCATACAGTGGGTGCCTCCCATGGAGGCGGGTCGGTTGCGGCTTTGTTTTATTTTGGGGGGTTTTTCGGTCCGTCGGCGGAGCGAGAGAAGAAGATGAATGGACTTTGTGGGACATTTTTATTTTTTTATTTTTTAATAAAGTACTTGTCCCAAGTTGTGTCTTGTCTTTTGTACCATTTTGACAATTTTTTTGTGAAATGGTAGGGGTACATTTGTACCCCGTTACCATTTCACATGGGGGGGAGGCTGGGATCAGGGGGTCCCCTTGTTAAAGGGGGCTTCCAGATTCTGATAAGCCCCCCACAGGCAAAAGTTGTGGGGATGAAGCCCTTGTCCCCATCAGCATGGGGAAAAGGTGCTTTGGGGGGCTACCCCAAAGCACCCTCCCCATGTTGAGGGCATGTGGCCTGGTACAGTTCAGGAGGGGGGCGCTCTCTCGTCCCCCCTCTTTTCCTGCGGCCTGCCAGGTTGCGTGCTCCGATAAGGGTCTGGTATGGATTTTTGGGGGTACCCCCACGCCAATTTTTTTTTATTTTGGCACGGGGTTCCCCTTAAAATTCATACCAGACCCTTCAGGTCTGCTTTGGATTTTGAGGGGGACCCCCACACCATGGTTCCCCTTAATATCCATGCCAAACCTGAAGGGCCTTGTATGAAATTTGGGGGGACCCCCACGCAATTTTTTTTTTTAATTTTGCTTCGGGGTTCTCCTTTTATTGTTTCACTTTAAGCATTATTAAAATCACTGCTCCCGAAAAAAAACGTCCGTTTTTAAAACTTTTTTTTGCATTGATACATGTCCCCTGGGGCAGGATCCAGGTCCCCAAACACTTTTTATGACAATAACTTGCATATAAGCCTTTACAATGAACACTTTTAATTTTTTATGTTAAAGTCCCATAGACTTTAACGGTGTTCCGGCGGCTTTTGAATTTCCCCCGAACACCGCATATTGTTTGGTGTTCTGCAGAACACCGAACAACCAAAGTTCGGCCCGAACTTATGCTCACGCCGAACCGTTCGCCCATCCCTAGTTATCAGTGCTCAGTTCAAAAGCCTGCATCTATGATGCTATGGGGGTGTGTTAATGCATATGGAATGAGCAGCTTGCACATCTGGAAAGGCACCATCAATGCTGAAAAATATTTCCAGGTTTTAGAGCAGCATATGCTCCCATCAAGATGACCAAAGGCATTAGGTGCACACAAAGCATAGCTGCAGACTGGTCAGGGTGCCTATGTTGACCCGTGTTCACAGCCAAAAGTGCCTACAATTGGCACGTGAGCAGTAGGACTGGACAACAGAGCAATAGAAGAAGGTGGCCTGATCCGATGAATCACATTTTCTTTTACATCATGTGGATGACCGGGTGCAAGTATGTCACTTACCCAGCTAGCAAGGATAACTTGCCACAAATTTGTGGCAATGTTGAGTTGTAAATCTGTTAACTTGCTGCACATTTTCACTGGCAAGTTGAACACTTGCAGAGCACTTGAAGCACAAGTTCTAGTTGACACTTTTCCAAATTGTAACAAATTTGTGTGGCAAGTCTCTAGCAAGAACAAAGTTGCAGTGGTGAGTCTACAGCAAAAGCTCTGCAAGTCTACAGCATGAAAATTCAGCCACAGTGACCCCTGTGGTGGGATGACTATTACACAACATAACTGAACCAGAACTTGCAGCAGACTTGCAGAATGTGTGCAAAAAAAAATTGATCTGGTGTCATGCAATATGGACTTGCTGCAATTGTGCAACAAACTTGTCGAGTCTGGCTAGTCTAGCAATAGCTTATCTGGGTATCTGGGGAAGAGATTGCACCAGGACGCAGTATGGGAAGAAGGTAAGCCAGTGAAGGCAGTGTTATGCTTTGGCCATTGTTCTGCTGGGAAACCTTGGTCCTGCAATTCATATGGATGAAACTTTGATGTGTAAATAAAAAACATTTGTAAATGCATTTTTATGAGTGTGTTGCAACATACGCATGTATACATGTGTATACGTTTAAATTACTGCACTCAAATCTGAAATCTCTATTTTTATTTTACGGCTCTGTACTCAATGCTGTAATATTGTACTTTACACCGCTATGTGCATTGTTTCATAGATAAGAATGCACCTGTGCATAGATCACTAAAAGAAAGTGGCGTATTTTTTTACCCCCGTATGCGAGAGACCTAAAGCATTGTAAAACTGATCAACACCATGTAACTGAGTAAGCTACACAAACACAAAATTGTGTTTTTTTTTATTTTTATTTCATGGGTTATCAAAGCTTATAATACATTAATTGATTTTAAATTTGTAGTTGGATGGCATCCAGCTATGGCAGAATATGTAAATTTTAGTAAAATATTATTTTGTTTGTTAAATATACTGTAAAAAAGTATGTAGCTTGTAATTTTTACAATGTCCATTCAAATGTTCAGCTGTAAATCAGTAACACTATATACTATTATACGATGTCATAGTTATTTTAATTACATTTGGAATTTATCTTATATTTTTCTCTTCAAGTTGGTCAATTCACTAACAAGAATATCACTTGGTTATGCAATCTTTTTTTTATACGTAAAGTTATTTCTACTTCTTATATGATTTTATGAATTCCTGTTTTGTCATCATTGTAAAGCTATGGCTATTTTATGGAACATTAGCTCCAACAATATTTTTTGTGATATCACTTCTATACGCCAAATACTTCAATAACTGATAAAGGAATTGGCTAATCTGTGTGATTGATCCCCTAGTACTTTGAAAAAAACACATTCAGAAGGATTAATTAAACGAAAGTTAGTTGACAAATAAAAGGTGGTTATGACAGTACCACATGCTTTATACTTTAGTGATATTTTTCACTATAAAATGTGAAAGTGCTGCTGGTCTTGCAACCTAAATCGTGTGTAATAATTTTGTCTTCCATGCATAAACCATAACCAAAAATGTTAAAAATGGTATTAGAGTGCATAGTTAACGCGGTGTTGCCTTCTATTTTTATACAGTCAGCATATTGTGTACATTTTATCAGCACTATAAAAAGAAGCACACAGCCAAAATGTGCTCACGTAAATTCATTCTGCTTTCTCTTGCTACTGTCGAGTCCTTGGCATTTGCAGAACAGATTGCAGTTTGTAATGAAAAGGGAAACGAAAATGAAAAATATTGAGTGAACAGCATGGCCCATTTGATATGATTATGAAGAATGTTGCTTTATTCTGTCTTTTCTACTGCAATCTGAAAACAGTAGCAGGGGGTTACAAGCAGACTTTGGCGTGTGATTGTCACTCACTGTCATTTAACATTTGCAACCAGGAGACATCTTTATGCCTGGTCAGATGAGGGGAACAGATTTGCAGTTAGCAGTCAGTCCAGTCTCCACTAAACAAACAAGGACAGGCCAGTCACACCAGCATCTCACATAAGAATATAATGGACTTCGCTGACCCCACTGCCCTCCATTCATCTCCGCTTCTAGTTGAATCAAAGCTTCACTTGCTATTCTCAATTTCCTTTAATTGCTGCCTATGTGAAGATAAGAAAATTAACAATTTGCACTTAAAAGTCTCAAGCAGGAAATTAGGCTTGCCATGGCTTGCTCCAGTTTTAAAAGGCAATCTAAAAGGAAAAGTATGGAGAGTGTTAATGTGACAGAATGTCTTTTGTAAATTGCTGAGAATATCTTCTAATGTATTTAACTGCATTGTAGGGTGAGAATCTTGTAATGTGTACACTACCTCAAGCAAAGACTTAACCAAAGAACATTACAGTTACATAACAAATTTAAGCAAAAAATAACTGTACAATAACAATTTTAGCTGATAGATTTTCAATTGCTGAGTTTTATAAAATATCGGGGGGGGGGGGGGTTATTTTGTGTCTCTGCAAAGCAGGGGCTAGAATCCATCTCACACTGTGTACACAAAAACCATGTCTGGGAACACAAAGCAAAAGATTGCTGCTCCAATCTCCAAAATCTGTAGCAAAACACCCACCCTAATAGAACTCACTGGTGCTGGCTCTGCACAAGCTTGAAGAAAAAAGAGGATCCTGGACGGCCCCACGCCATAGAAGGCATCTTTATTGATATGAAAAAGTAAAATCCAAATGCAGTCACTTCATGTACAGGGAAAAGCAGGAAAAATAGCTAAAGCGTTTCACGCCCTAGTGTGGCACTTATTCATAGCTAGATTTGGCTGGGCACACAGTTAACCCTTTGATCCCCCCAAATGTTTATTCCCTTCCCAGCCAGTGTCATTAGTACAGTGACCGTGCATTTTTTTAGCACTGGTCCCCGCAAAGTGCCAGTTATGCCGTGTACACACAGGCGGACTTTTCGACTGGACTGGTCCGAGGGAACGAATCCGTCAGACAATCTGACCGTGTGTGGGCTTCATCGGACCTGCAGCAGACTTTTTCGGTCGAAAATCAGACGGACTTTAGATTTGAAACATGTTTCAAATCTCTCCGAGAGACTCGAGTCCGGACGAAATCCGCTCATCTGTATGCTAGTCTGACGGACGAAAACCGACACTAGGGCAGCTGTTGGCTACTGACTATCAACTTCCATATTTTAGTCCGGTCGTACGTCATCACGTACGAATCCGTCGGACTTTGGTGTAATCATGTGTAGGCAAGACCGTTCGTTGAAAAGTCTGTCGGAAGTCTGACGAAAGTCCGTCGGAAAGACCGTTGGACCTTTGATGCCGAAAAGTCCGCCCGTGTGTACACGGCATTAGTGTCCGATTGACCGCTGCAATATCGCAGTCCCACTGTAAGTCACTGATCGCCGCCATTACTAGTATAAAAAAATTAAATTCCATAAATATATCCCATAGTTTGTAGGTGCTATAACATTTACGTAAACCAATTAATATTCGTTCATTGGGACTTTTCTTTGCCAAAAACATGTAGTAGAATACATATTGGCCTAAATTTATGAAGAAATTTGATTTTGTTAAAAATTTTAATTGCATGTGTTTTATAGCAAAAAGTAAAAAATATTTGTTTTTTTTTTTCAAAATTGTCGGCCTTTTTTTGTTTATAGTGCAAAAAATAAAAAACACAGTGGTGATCAAATACAGTGCCTTGCAAAAGTATTCACCTCCCTTGGCATTTTACCTATTTTGTTACATTACAGCCTTTAGTTCAATGTTTTTTTAATCTGAATTATATGTGATGGATCAGAACACAATAGTCTAAGTTGGTGAAGTAAAATTAGAAAATATTTACATAAAACTATTTTTAGAAGTCACATAATTAGTGAAATGATGTCCACCTGTGTGCAATCTAAGTGTCACATGTTCTGTCATTACATATACACACCTTTTTGAAAGGCCCTAGAGCAGGGGTCTCAAACTGGCGGCCCTCCAGCTGTTGCAAAACTACAAGTCCCATGAGGCATTGCAAGGCTGACAGTTACAAGCATGACTCCCAAAGGCAGAGGCATGATGGGACTTGTAGTTCCACAACAGCTGGAGGGCCACCAGTTTGAGATCCCTGCCCTAGAGGCTGCAACACCTAAGCAAGAGGCACCACTAACCAAACACTGCCATGAAGACCAAGGAACTCTCCAAACAAGTAAGGGACAATGTTGTTGAGAAGTACAAGTCAGGGTTAGGTTATAAATAAATATCCAAATCTTTGATGATCCCTAGGAGCACCACCAAATCTATCATAACCAAATGGAAAGAACATGGCACAACAGCAAACCTGCCAAGAGACGGCCGTACACCAAAACTCACGGACCGGGCAAGGGGGGCATTAATCAGAGAGGCAGCACAGAGACCTAAGGTAACCCTGGAGGAGCTGCAGAGTTTCACAGCAGAGACTGGAGTATCTGTACATAGAACGACAATAAGCCGTACGCTCCATAGAGTTGGGCTTTATAGCAGAGTGGCCAGAAGAAAGCCTTTACTTTCAGCAAAAAACAAAATGGCATGTTTTGAGTTTGCGAAAAGGCATTTGGGAAAGTCCCAAAATGTATGATGGAAGGTGCTCTGGTCTGATGAGACTAAAATTGAACTTTTTGGCCATCAAAGAAAACGCTATGTCTGGCACAAACCCAACCCAACACATCACATCACCCAAAGAACACCATCCCCACAGTGAAACATGGTGGCGGCAGCGTCATGCTGTGGGGATGTTTCTCAGCAGTCGGGACTGGGAAACTAGTCAGAGTTGAGGGAAAGATGGATGGTGCTAAATACAGGGATATTCTTGAGCAAAACCTGTACTACTCTCTGTGTGATTTGAGGACAGGACAGAGGTTCTCCTTCCAGCAGGACAATGACCCCAAACACACTGCTAAAACTTGAGTGGTTTAAGGGGAAACATGTAAATGTGTTGGAATGGCCTAGTCAAAGCCCAGACCTCAATCCAATAGAAAATCTGTGGTCAGACTTAAAGATTGCTGTTCACAAGTGCAGACCATCTAGCTTGAAGGAGATGGAGCAGTTTTGCAAGGAGGAATGGGCAAAAATCCCAGTGGTAAGATGTGGCAAGCTCATAGAGACTTATCCAAAATCCCAGTGGTAAGATGTGGCAAGCTCATAGAGACTTATGGAGCTGCGATAGCCGCAAAAGGTGGCTCTACAAAGTATTGACTTTAGAGGGGTGAATAGTTATGCACATTGACTTTTTCTGTTATTTTGTCCTATTTGTTTTTTGCTTCACAATAAAAAAAAAAATCTTCAAAGTTGTGGGTATGTTCTGTAAATTAAATGATGCAAATCCTCAAACAATCCATGTTAATTCTAGGTTGTGATGCAACAAAACACGAAAAATGCCAAGGGGGTGAATACTTTTTCAAGGCACTTTACCACCAAAAGAAAACTCTATATGTGGGAAAAAAAGGACATACTTTTTTTTTGGGTACAGTGTCGCACGACCGCGCAATTGCAATTAAAGTAATGCAGTGCTGTATTGCAAAAAATAGCCAGGTCATGAAGGGGGGTAATCTTCCAGAGGTCAAGTGATTAAGTCATTCTGTCACTGGGTCTCAGAATGCAAAGAGACTGCAGCTTTATCGGTATAGCTTTAGTTCCCCTGTCTACTACCTGATATGCCACCGAAGCCACTTGAAAAAAATGTACTTCCAGTTATGACAGACATGTACATTCCCTTCCTCATGTAACCTAGGTGCTTAAGTGACCTGTTAACCAACCTGAGCACTGTCACATGTCATGTAAGGGAGGGCATTTCTAGCCATATGGAAATGCTGTCTTTCAGAAAAAGTTGTATCTAACCAGCATATTTGAAAGCTGAAGCAGTGGATCATGATGCCAGGCTTAAGCAGTGACTGTATTTTGGAACATTGGGAGATCCCTCTCTTTACATTGTGTAATCCTCTGGCTGGTTTACCATAATACCATACCACAGTATTTTATCCATTATGATCATTGCTCATTTTAAAACTCCCAGCGAGTAAAAAAAAATGCAAGTTTTATTCTGTGAACTGTCTTGTTTAAAATAACACTAAGAATAACTATTGGTTAATGAAAAATGAAATGGCTCTGTGAAAATGTTGCTTATTTGTTTTAATTCAGTGCTCAAAACAAATTTTAAAAAAATAAAGAAGAAGCAAAGAAAAATGTTTAAATATAACGATAAAATATAAAATCAGCAAAAACTAATAGCTGGGGGGGGGGGGGTTAATTAGTGCTGATTAAGATTGATTAGAGGTTAAATAAGTTGGGTTTTTTGCAATCCTTAATTAACATTAATTGCAGATTAAAAAAATACTCTTGTTTGTTCTGCATTTAGTGGAACAGGTCTAAATATACTTTAACTACAAAATTGCCACAGTATATTTAATATTGAAGCTTGTAAGCAATGTTTACTAGCTTTAGTAGCCTCCCTGGCGGTTTTCCCGAGTGTGGCTCGGGGTTAAAATTCAGTACCATTAGCGGTAACCCCGAGCCACACTCGGGATCGCATTGCAGGATCCTGGGGCGGCATTACTTACCTTGTCCCCGGGATCCTGCGATGTCACCCGCTGTGTCCAAGGGCTCCGTCCTCCTCCGAAGCCTCTCTGTGCCAGGCTCCGTTCCCTGCGAGCGGCGTGACGCACGGGGGCGGAGCCTGGCGGCAAATTCAAAAAAAAGTAAAAATCATAACACATACAGTACTGTAATCTTACAGATTACAGTACTGTATGAAATGATTTCACATCCCTTTTGTCCTCAGTGCTTTGGCCCATGCCCTGCATGCAGTTTTATATGATATATACTGTTCTTTCTGCCTGGAAACTGGAGATTGTCCATAGCAACCAAAAAGTGTCCCTTTACGTCAAAAGTGGCTTTAGACCAGCTAGAAAACAGCGATAGTAAATTAGAACACTTGCAGAATTGAGCGATAGTGAATTGTGGGGAAATTTATTTTATTACTATTTTTTTTTTTTTTTTTAATTATTTATTTTTATTTATTATATTATAATTTATGTTTTTGTGTTTCAAACTTTATCATACCCGGGATATCTACTAGACTCTGGTTTGGACAGATTTAAGTGTGTTATTGTTAAGATTTACAGACCTACAATATAAAACGCCAAATTTCCATGCAAAATAATGGTACCGCTTTCAGCACCTAAAATCCGAAATAATCATACCGCCAGGGAGGTTAATAGAAGAGCTGCTGCCTGCAATGCAGATCATCATTTTGTCAGCTGGGTCTCGACAATTTCTGTAAACACAAAGCCACAGTCAGGGGGAAGCACATGGCATGCTAGGTATGCCCAGGGTACACAAATGAACTTTTTTTTGGGGGTGGGGCGGTGTACCTCGTATACCCAAATCATTTCTCTGGTCAAGTAAAATTTGTAAATATATATGAGTAGGGGGCAGTCATATTGGCTCATTACATAGGATCCTGCTGATCCTCTTTTTGTTACCAATTCCCTATGAATGAAGATAATAGACTCTTAACAATTGTAAATGTTTTTATTCACAAGAAGAATGAGGTACATTTCACTCAAAATGTTGTTTGGTACTGTTGACATATGCATTATTTATTTATGCAAAATGTGTTTTTTAGATCTGCTTTTTTTTCTACCAAAAGGCTACTGCTAGGAGGAAAGGCATTTAGGAGAGATGGCAAAACGTCCTGTGTGCATGACTGAAATGCAGTGACGGCCGGTGCTTAAAATTTTTGGGGGTAGCATTCATTTAGGAAACCCACTTTAAAACGGGTGCACCGATTTGTCTGAAAAAACAATACATTCCACTCACTTATCATGCCACCAACCCTTCAGCCAAATCCAAAGGAGTTTCTATACTCCTTTCAGTGAAAGTGCCCTTGACTTGCCGGGACTCTAGAATCGACACTGAAGGGAGGTTTGTGTTCCTCAAAGGGCTTATAGGCGACGTGTTAGTGACTTTAGCTACAGTCTACGTCCCAAATGATAGACAAGATATTTTCATACACAAAACACTGACTGATCTGATAAACTTTGCTGAAGGACAGCTGATTCTGGGCGGCGATTTTAATACCCCCTTGAATCCGGCGGTAGACACATCCTCCGGTGCCTCTTCCCTGCGTGCAGGCTTACATAAACGCATCACTCAGGCTCTCCATGAGGCCAGACTGATAGACGTGTGGAGGCTTTTGCACGCGGGGGAGAGGGACTATACGTTCTTCTCGCCCCCACACAAAACATACTCGCGCATTGACTTTTTATTGTTACCACATGGCCAACTAGAGGCAGCGGACGCAGCTACCATAGGTACCATAACCTGGTCGGACAAAACACCCATTACTTTGCGCTACTCCCTCTCGCAGACCGCGATGACTAAAGCGAAATTCTGGCGACTGAATGAAAGTTTACTACAGAATCCCGCAGTACTGTCTGACGTCACAAAAGAACTTAACCAATACTTTCTGACCAATAATATCGACAACTGCGACCCTGGGATACTTTGGGAAGCCCACAAGGCTGTGGTTAGAGGGGCCCTGATTAAACATGGAGTGTATATTAAAAAGAAACGGGAGAAACAACTATTGTTGCTCTTACAGAAAACTCATGACTTGGAAAAAGCACATAAGAGAAACCCGACAACAACACTAGAAACAGAACTTCTAACCTTACGTAGGCAGACGGTTGATCTGTTACAATATCAGGCAAAAGCAGCACTACAATCATGTAGGAAACTTACATATGAGTCGGGGAATAAATGTGGGAAACTTCTTGCTAGAGCAGTTAGACAACAAAGACTTTGTGCATATATCCCCCAAATCATCTCCTCGTCAGGACAGAGGAAGGTCTTACCCACTCAAATTGCCAATGAATTCAGAACTTTCTACTCCTTATACAACCTCCCGAAACCACATACCAATGACATGACACCGCGGTAGAGGACTATCTTTCTCAATCTAATCTTCCCAAACTTTCAGAGGAAAATGCAGCTGCCTTGGAAGAACCCATCACATTGACAGAACTGCAATGCGCTATTAAAAGTATGAAACCGGGTAAAGCGCCTAGGCCAGATGGACTTACCCTCCAATACTATCAGACACTACTTCCGGTCTTAGGCCCATACGTGTTAAAACTTTTTAACAACCTCACAGAAGGGGGTCATTTACAGAGGGACACCTTAAGTGCTCACATTTCCCTCATACCCAAGGAGGGAAAGGATCCGTCTGCCTGTGGTAGCTACAGGCCTATATTTCTTTTAAATATAGATCTTAAACTCCTCACTAAAATATTATCCAACAGATTTTCCCACCACATGACGGACTTGATACACCTTGACCAGGTAGGTTTTGTCCCCACACACGAGGCTAGGGACAACACCACCAAAGTACTCAACCTGATACATAGAGCCACTGTGACTAAGACACCATGCATTTTTCTCAGCACGGATGCTGAGAAAGCCTTTGACCGGGCGAGTTGGGAATTTATGACCTCAGTTCTTAAACACATCAAACTAGGCAGACACATGCTGCATTGGATCTCGAATATTTATTCCATACCGACAGCCCAGGTCAAAGCTAATGGAGTCTTGTCTGACCATTTCACCATCTCTAATGGTAGCAGACAGGGGTGCCCATTGTCACCCCTTCTCTTTGTCCTGGTACTTGAACCCTTTCTAAATATGATACGCCGAAATCCGGATATTTCGGGAATTACTATAGATCAAAGGCATTATAAGATTTCTGCATATGCAGATGATCTCTTGTTTTCTCTGACCAACCCGACCATATCCATTCCAAACCTAATTAAAGAATTCCAGAGATATTGGTACATATCTTTTCTAAAAATTAACTTTGACAAGTCTACAGCGATGGGCATTAACATGATGACAGAAAAATTGTCCCCCCTGAAAACTAAATTCAACTTTAAATGGTCCGACAGTCACTTTACCTACTTAGGAACCAATATACCTAGAGATCTGAAACGCACATTTGAACTGAATTTCCCACCAATGCTATCCAAAGCAAAAGAGCTGCTCGAAGAGTGGGGCAAGGGTCTCCACTCTTGGTTCGGGAGATGCAATCTCATCAAAATGTACATTCTCCCAAAATTTTTATATTTGTTCCAAGCTCTGCCAATCAGGATTCCCTCCATGTATTTCAGACAAATACACTCACTGTTTATAAAATTTGTATGGTCATATTCGAAACCTAGACTACGAAGACGTTACCTGACTCTACCGAAACATTATGGCGGTCTTGCCCTCCCTGACGCAAAACACTATTATCAAGCAGTACACTTAGGAAGGATCATTGACTGGAACAGTCATGAACGAACCAAATTATGGGTTCAGGTGGAATGCACCCAGGGAAGTGTCCCGCTAAAAGGGGCAGTCTGGTGTTATGATCAGCTTCCCCGGGACATGACCTCACACCCGATTATAGGAGCCACATTGTCCATAGGCTCAATAATACTAAAGACCACTTCCCTGACATCAAGGCAGTCTCCTCTGTTTCCTATTCTGGGCAATCCGGCATTAAAACCAGGACTGGACCACTCAGAATATGAAATGCTATGGACGGCGGGTAAAGATTGCGCATTACACTATGTGGATGGAGATCACTGGACCTCAATTCAATCACTGACGAACGATAGTGGAGGTTTTCAGTTACCATTCTGGAAAGTGATCCGTTTGCATCATTTTATTCACTCACTACCAGACCCTACACACTTTAAACGGGACCTGACAACCCTAGAAAAATATTGTAGGACCGAAGGTACATTATCTCAGATACTTTCCAAAACATATTCTCTGCTCAACACACCTGCGGAACAACCGGATCTGCTGTTTCTGCAGAAATGGGAAAATGACCTACAGCGTAACTTTACAGCTACACAAAAACAAAACATACTTCAATTCTCCCTGAAGTCGTCCATCTGCACAAAAACCCAGGAGACAAATTATAAAATTCTGACTAGGTGGTATTATACACCTCAATTGCTACATAAATTCTTCCCTAACACATCTGATAGGTGCTGGAGGTGTCATGCAGACAAAGGGACACTTTTGCATATTTTTTAGACCTGCCCACTATTACAAAATTTTTGGACAACAATTGAGAAAATTATTAAGAAATTCACATAACACATAAGATCCTGCGAGCTTTCTGCTGCACGCCACTCAATCCCGGCTCGGTCGTACAAGAAATCAGTGGTTAGACATTTGCTCAATGCGGCAAAGTCTTGTATTCCAGCCTTGTGGAAACAAAATGTACCCCCCTCTGTGGGAATGTGGCTACGCAGAGTTGAGGACATTAAAAAAACTGGAGGATTTAGTATTTACTGCCCAATACAAACAAGACAAACACTCCAAAATCTGGTTATACTGGAATATATTCATTTTGTCAGATGAGGGACAAACCTTACTAAATTCTTAAGAGTCACATTAATGCAGATTTACTGCGCGACAGAATCCCTGGGATTGGGGTAGTGGTCTAACTCCCAGATACCCAGGGGGATTTTTAGTTTGAGCTTTCTGATAGGAAGGGGTCTGGGACATTTCTCGAGAGCTGTGTAATCAGTGAATAACTGAAAGTGAATCCCATAAAACCTTGTATGTCTAAAGGGGTCACATTTGTATTTGGGTGCTGCTCTTGAGTGTTAGGTCTTCCATATGCATTATGTATTTATTCTAATAAAGTCTAATAAATCCCCAAAATAGTTTACTGCAATTTGTCTGCTTGTAATCTTTAAAATGTGTTTTCTAAATTTCTTTCAGGATGCTGAGGAGTACTCTGACCTCCCTGTAAGACATAATGAAGACCAGATGAACAGTGAATTGGCAAAGAACCTTCCCATTGAAGTAAATCCTCATTCCATGGACAGTGCACACACCAAGGCACACCTCCTATTGCAAGCTCATTTCAGCCAAGCCACATTACCGTGTCCTGACTATGCCACTGATACCAAAACTGTACTGGATCAAGCCATCAGAGTATGCCAAGTAGGTGTTTTTTGTTTCTATCTTATAAAATGTTAAAACAAAAAAACAAACACGTGCATGCTTTTCTTTCCCCTTAGAGAAGTTGGTGATGGTAAGTGTGTTAAGCAACCAGTGAACATACTTGGCCATTATTACTATTCAGTTTTTCTTTAGTAAGTTTCAGAAGGTTTACGTGGAAAGAAATTAATCAGTGGTGTCACAGGTAATACTGTTTTTTAGAGTTCTCAAAACGTGAGCCACAAATCATATGTTGAATATTCATGCAAAGTAATAGAAAGTATCAAGAGAGTCAAATGAACTGATGTTAGAGTTGACAGCAAAGAACAGATACACAGATATTTAAAGGAACAAGAGAGGGAGAGAGAAGGAATTAGCGGAAGAGAAAAGGGTCACAAGGGTTAGGTAGGGTATAGATGGAGGTGAGATTTGGAAGGAGGAAGGGTGGTGGGGAGGATGGGAAGTGATGTACAGAGAGGGGTGGGAATGGATGGAAGTAGCCAGTAATGGTTAACTAAATAACAGTAAACAAAGAAGAATTCCAATGGTTAGAGCACTGAGACCAGTGTGCCTAATCAAGGACTTAGTGTAGCTAAATCAAATTAAACAGATAGGATTACTCAGCCAGGTGTACCATGAAGTGAATGAGTGATTTTTTAATGCAAACATCTGTTCCATTGAACATTGTAGTTTCAGATCTTTGATCGTGTTGAGGAAGCTTGGCTGTTGAGTTGTATTCTACAACCTAGCAACATTCAGTTTAGCAGCTACTAGTAGGTAAATTGCAGTATTTCTGAATGTAAAAGGAAGGTAATAAATTCCCAAGTGATAAAACTAGTGCGGGAGAAGGCCTCATATGAATCCCAGTAATATCAGAGATCAGGGAAATAATCGAATTAAAAAAATTTAAGCAATTTGCAGAACCAACATATATGGTAAAGGGAGCTCACATTTCCACATTCCCTTCGGCACTTAGAGGTGTGAGAAATCTGGAAATTTTGTAGGGGTAAAATTCGGCCTATGCATTATATTTTGTAGTTTTTGAATAAAGAGATCCTTGTCTTCTTGTGGGTTTGGTTTGGGTTGAAGAGGAGTGAGTGAATAGAAGTGGCTATGCGGAATCCAGTGTCCAATTCATATTTGGAGAGGAAGCGATTAACTTATAGATATATTATTTGGAGAGTGAAATTGAGAGTTCTCTGCTTTGTGCATCTATGGGTTTAATACCCTGTGCTGGAATTAGTTGTTTTATGGTAGTGATACCATGTAGTTTCCAGGATGTTGGACTTAAAGGAAAAGTATAGCCAAAGCTATTTTTTCTATACTTCTCCTATGGATCACAGGAGTGCAGTTAGTTCTGCACTCATGTTTTCAGCCGACAGCAGGTGGAAGCTCGCTGTCAGCTGACATCACAGAGATGGTACAGGCTTTGAACAGATCTTGACCATATGGTCAGGATCCAACCAAGCCTGGATTGGCATCTGGCTCAGCCTCTCAGCAAGCCGCTGAGAGGCTGAGCCAGCCCCTCCCACCGTCTCCACAGCCCAGCACTACAGTGAGTGCTGGAGGGGAGAGCAGAGAGCCGCTGACAGTCACGGCTCTCTTCTCAGACCAGAGGGAGAGAACTGAGCGATCATTCGATCGATGCTGCATCCACTTATTGTTAGTTTTTTCCCCAAATCCCAGACTTCACTTTTAATTTACGGAATAAGTTAGGAATAAAAAAAAAAATAAGAAGCTCTGTCGATATTGGCAAAGGTTTATTGGGTTGAGGCTGAAGATCCCAAATACGTTTCTCAGACCACACTTTAAGGGTTGCTTACCTGGGCAACTTTAGTCAGTTAGAGACCCTGACACCAACTTAAAAAATTGCAGGTGATATCACAGAAAAACCAAACACTTTAAAGGCTTTCTTGCAGTGTTTTACTTGCAGTGTGTCTTTGAACTTGCTAGAGCAGTGGTTCTCAACTCCTTTCCTCAAGATCCACTAACAGGCCAAGTTTGCAGGATAACTGAAATACATCACAACAGGGGCTATCATTTGCTGCTCAGTGATTGCAGTATTCTAGTCTGCATTCCCCCAAGGTAATACTTAAATTCTGGCCTGTTAGTGGGTCCAGAGGACAGGAGTTGAGAACCACTGTACTAGAGAATCCCTCAGAGTCAGCATACCAGCTACTTTTATTAATGGAAAAAGTTAAATCTCCACTAAATACTCGGTGATCCTGCCATTCCCCTTGCATGTAATATTCTTTTTGACTATGCTAAGCATGGCAGCAGATGTTCCTGTAGTCCTGACTAACATCCTACCTCCTCTAATGCAACCTACAGAATGCTGTACTGATGCTGAACACCCATTAGGGACTACAATGTTCATGTTACCACAGCAAAAAAAAAAGTTATAGAAACGATTTTGAAGGGTTTTTAGACTTTTTTGTTTACAGAGCATACCTAAGGAGGTTTCAGCTTTGTCATTTTTCTGTTATCCAGTAATGTCTTTACAACTGTTATAAGTACACGCTGCTGACCTTATTCTAAGAATATTTGTTTCTGTTATGCTGGCATCTATACTTTTGCGTTACTGACACCGAAATGGTGTGCAGCTTCAGAAAATCAGAAGTCCTAACCTGCATGCCTGTTCCGGGTTAGTGTGTCAAAAGGATAAGCATACAAAGCCAGGCAACTAGCATTTTTTTTTTAGAAGCAGAGGTCAGCATCTTCGGCCTTCAATGTTCTTTTCTGATAGGTTTGCTTTAACCTGAATCTTCACAAAGCAAACACTTCTGTAGTTAAGATCAGATTGTGGCAGTCATTCCCTTGCTCATATATCACATATACATTTTGGGTCCATGCCTCAGCTGAAAAGATCCTGCTTCAGTGCCAGAGTTCTGCTGGCCATACATTATACAATTGTCCTATTCAATTTCCTTTGGATTTGCCTTCAACTTTGTAGTGCAAGGGCCTGCCTGACTGCATACACATTAAAAGGGTTTAGGTCTGACCTCATATTATAAGGTTTTGGTAAATCTAAAGGAAAATTGCACGAAGAAGATTGTATGATGTATGGCCGGCTTAGGGATATCTGCTTCATAATCATGCAGGTGTTTTGCTCATTGTAGAGTACCTTTTTCTTGCACTGATTTTGCCAACTATATAATACACCAATCGTAGTTGGCATTGGGATGCGTTTGTAGCAGTTATTAGAGCAGTTGTCGCTAAGTGCCGGTTCACACAGGTGCAGCCCGACTTGCAGCGCGACTTTGTAAGGCGATCTGCACACGACTTCAGCGGTGGCTTGCAAAATGACTTCTGTATAGGAGCCAATGCAAGTCACCCTGAAGTCGTCCCAAAGTAGTACAGGAACCTTTTTCTAAGTCGGAGCGACTTGAGTCATTCCTATTAGTACGGTTCCATAGTACAGAACGGAGTGCGACTTGTCAGGTGGCTAAGTCGCCTGGCAAGACGTCCCTGTGTGAACCGGCACTTACTGCTTTGCGTAAAGTTGCAGCACATATAAAATATCCTCTACTTCTTAGTTTATTTTTGGGAAAAATATATTTTGTATACAAATAGGAAGAAAGCACTATTAAAGTGTTCCGTTATTTTTCTTACAATATCCTACACATGCGTAGGCAATAATGTATTAATCTAGTTGAAAACAGGTGTACAATGCTAATTTTTTATCTTGCTGTTTCTAAAGTGGGAAAAGAAAAGCTGAGAACTGGTTTTCTATTAATTTTGCTATTGTGTGGAATATTATAGCCCACATGTTCATATTTTACTTTTCACATGCACACTATATAATGTATTAATCCCCTCTAGAGAAGCTGAAATAGTTGCTATGGTTACAAGATGCTTGTGAATGAAAAAAAAATACAACCAGTTAAGCTAAATGTAAATAGCAGTTTTAGATTTGTTTTTGCATTACATTGTATTACATGTAGATTATCATTAATTAAAACTCTGCTCTGTAAAGGAGTTGGGGAAAACAGATAAGCCTTTAGCGTTAAAAAGAATGACATGTAATGAAATTAAAATAAAAACAAAAGCTGTAAATAACATGATAGAAACCAATGGTATTGTAACAGATATCTTATTTCATCCCTTGATTAAAAAAAATGTTTCTAAGGGTAGTTTATGTAACATTCACCAAACATTTGCTGGTGATTAAGGATACACAGTAATTTAAAATACATGCACCAGGTAGATTCACCTGAAGTGAATATTTGAATAATCACACATACACATTTTTATTAAAATGCCCCCTGGTGCTTCATAACTGAAACTATACATTGTATACTAAACTATTTGTTATCCCTCTCCTATTGAACATCTATTCAAAAATGCATTGAAGAGGCAGGGTTGTTAAGTGATTTGTACCATTATTATAACACTTTGCAGTGGCCCATAATTGAAAGTGGACCTTTCAGCCTTCAATAATAGATTCCTAACATTCGACAATATACAAGAACAGTATTATTTTTTTCAAAAAGCTGTACCTTTCATTGAAAGCAGGATTTATAGTCAAGTGCCTGTGCCTAGTACGAGATTATGTCATCAGTCTCTATCAGATAGAAGGAAGTATTTACTCAGCTTCCTCTTCCCTGATCCATTGTAACTTTGTAGCAAGTCACTAGGTTGGAGGTTGAGGGAGAAGGGGATGTGTGTCAGACATTTGTAAACAAGGCTAAGAACCACAGAGGCATCATGGTTTACATGATTGTGTCATCTCTAAACCAGCATCTTAGTCTAGGAATTAGATGCTGATCCTGGATGATATCTGAACAAAGTTGGTTCTGCACACCTAGAGAGAAAAGCAGCTGAAGGCACTGTCGGGTGAAAGATACTAAACACCTATAATTTCAAAAATTTTACACTACTTAGCATGCTTGTACTAAACATAAAAAACATGTAAAGGTAGGTCCAATTTAATTGCCAGTTTTACGTTTGATCACAAAATTAGGGTTTAGTATTTGGGCAATATCAAGTCCTTTCAGGTCAAACGTAAACAATTTAAGAAGCCACACACGACATGACCCTTTAGTCAATAAATCTAGTGAGTTATCATTCAATTTCAATCTTAAAGTTGAATGCCCATGGTGAAACTTTGACCATCACTTCTGATCGATGCGTCAGAGAATTAGGGCCCTTTCACACTGGGGCGGGGGAGGCATCGGCTGTAAAGCGCCACTATTGTAAGCTGCGCTTTACCCTCGGTATTCGGCTGCTAGCAGCCAAGAAAGGGTTAAAATCCACCGCAAAGCGCCTCTGCAGAGGCGCTTTGCCAGCGGTATAGCCGCGCTGTCCCATTATTTTCAACGGGCAGGAGCGGCATATACTCCGCTCCTTCACCGCTCTGAAGATGCTGCTAGCAGGACTTTTTTTCCCGTCCTGCTAGCACATTGCTCCAGTGTGAAAGCCCTGGGGGCTTTCACACTGGAGACAAAGCAACGGCACTTTCGGGTCGGTTTGCAGGTGCTATTATTAGCACAATAGCGCCTGCAAACCGCCCCAGTGTTTAAGGGCCCTTAAAGATAAAATAAATTGATTAACCACTTCAATACCGGGCACTTAGACACCTTCCTGCCCGGACCAATTTTCAGCTTTCAGCGCTGTCGCAGTTTGAATGACAATTGCGTGGTCATCCAACACTGTACCCAAACTAAATTTTTATCATTTTGTTCCCACAAATAGAGCTTTCTTTTGGTGGTATTTGATCACCTCTGCGGTTTTTATTTTTTGAGAAACAGATAAAAAAAGACTGAAAACTCTGAAAAAAATAAAAGTTTTGCTTTTGTTTTTGTTTAAAAATTTTGTAAATAAGTAAGTTTTCTCCTTCACTGATGGGCACTGATAAGGTGGCAGCAATGAGGTGGCACCAATGAGCGGGCACTGACGATGGGCACTGATATGCGGCACTGATGGGCACTGGTAGGCGGCACTGATATGCAGCACTGATGGGCATTGATAGGCGGCACTGATGGGCACTTATGGGTGGCACTGGTGGGCACTGATAGGCACTGTTAGGCAACACCTATGGGCACTGAAAGGCTGCACAGATGGGTTCTTATGGGTGGCACTGATGGGCACTGATAGGCGGCACTGCTGGGCACTGATACGTGGCACTGATGGGCACTGATACGTGGCACTGATGGGCACTGATACGTGGCACTGATGGGCATCCCTGGTGGCACTGGCAGTGGTAGGCATGGGAGTGGGCACTGATTGGCAGCTGCCTGGGCATTAATTGGCAGCTGCCTTTGCACAGATCAGTATTTCCCTGGGGGTCTAGGGGGCATACCTGGTGGTCCAGTGTGGCTGGTTTCCCTGGTGGTCCTGGGCGGCTTCCCTGGTGGTCCTGGGTAGGATCCGAGGGGGGGGCTGTGCTGATAAACAATCAGCACAGACCCCCCCTGTCAGGAGAGCAGCCGATCGGCTCTCCTCTACTCTCGTCTGTCAGACGCGAGTGAGGAAAAGCCGATCACCGGCTTTGGACACGGCTGATCACGTGGTAAAGAGTCTCCGTCAGAGACTCTTTACCTAGATCGGTGTTGCAGACAACGATCGCCGCGATGCGCGCCCCCTGGGGGCGCGCAGCGGCTCAATATCCTGAGGACATCATATGACGTCCAGTCAGGATATTGAAACCACTTTGCTGACGTCATTCTGCTATATGGCGGGCGGCAAGTGGTTAAACTGGTTTCCTTTCACACTCCAAAGACATGCTGGTGGATTAGTTGTCTCCTGTCTAAATTGGCCCCAGTATGTGTATGTATGAATGTGAGCTAATGACCTTAGATTGTAAGCTCCTTTAGAGCAGGGACTGATGTGAATGTACAATATATATATATATATATATATATATATATATATATATATATATATATGTGTGTGTGTAAGTGCTGTGTAAATTGATGGTGCTATAGAAGTACCTGAAATAAATAAAATAAATTATGTTTTTTTATAGATCACTTGCATTATTGTATGTCTTGCATTGTTCAATATTTTGATAGATGATAAACTGCTTATTTGTAATTGTTCGTACATAGATTAATTGCGAATTGATATGTGTATTACCACCATTAGCTAGAGCGGGGAAGTGTGAGGAACTCCCTGTAGATATTTCTTCTCACATCAGGAGTACGGGAAAAGTGATGGAAAATCTGCAGATGGGGACAGAGGCAGGAACAAAAATGCATTTTATAGTATGGTAAGAAAGAGTTGGAACCATTGTTTTAACTGCCTTCTTTTATTGGTGTTCTCATCCCCCTCAGTTCTGATCAAGGGTTCAAAATGATAGGAAATATTCCCGGTTAGGTCATAGACAAGAATAAAAGAAAACAAAAAAAATTTTCAAAACTAAAAAATATGTAAATAAATAAAGGTTCACTTTAAATTGGGTTTTAGCATTTTGGGTTATGCTGTTTGTCCTGTCCAAACTGGGATAGGGAGGAAACATGTATAGCATTGATAGACACTGTGGGGGTTATTTAGAGTGCAGAATCTGGTGCAACTCTGCATAGTAACCAATCAGCTTCCAGTTTTGATTGTCAAAGCTTAATTAAACAAGCTGAAGTTAGAAGCTGATTGGCTCCCATGCACAGCAGCACCAGATTGTGAGTGCTCCAGTTATAGTAAATCAACGACTTAATGCTTATATAATTCTAAATCTAGCCATACATGGCTCAGTTTTTTTTTCATTCAGCCAGTAGGCTGAATAAAAAAAAACTGAACTGATTCCCCCATCCACACATTCAAGGTGGATGAGGAGATCCTCCCCGCTATGTCATTGTATCCTGACAGCAGGACCCCCCACTGTAAAAATACATAGATCACTGCTGCCGTCGATTGGCAGAGTGCACTGACTGAAGCAAAATTTTCCAACAAAATTATTAGATCGACTCATGATTAGGATCAGCCATAGATGGATTGAAATTTGGCTGGTCCCTGCTGAACCAGACGATTTTCAATCCATCTACGGTCAGTATAACAAAATGCAAAATGTTTTTTTTTTCAGTTTTGGAGAGTGGAGTGAGATTAGAATACTTGTTAGTTTTTATTGCTGTCTGTGCCACCATTGAGGAGATTCACCCTTTCTGTTTGTCCTGTTTACCATTATCATTGAAAGTGAAAGCAAAAGAAAATTACAAATTTTGAGTTGACCCCAGAAAAGTAATAGAGGGGAAATCTTGCAATGGGGACACTAGTTCTGGTGACCTGGGGGGTCCCCAAGGAATCCCTTTAATTTGCCGGGGTTTCCCCTCACTTCCTGTTTGGCTATGGGACTGGAAGTGAAGGGAAATCTCCCCAATGGGACACAGATGGCGAAAATAATATGATAGGGGTTATAACTAGGGTTGCCACAAGGTTCTGTGGCTGATAAAGGTGGTAATTCATCTCATTTAGTGCCTTATCTGCATGAAATCAGCCTCAGAACCTGTGTAATTAATATATGTTTGGGTTTAAAGGGATGAGGTGGCTCTATCCCAGGGGTAGGCAACCTTAAAGAGGTGGAGATCTACCTGAACAACATGGAAGATGTCAAAGATCACCGGGCACAATGTTGCCTCCTCACACCTGATTTAAACCTCTAATTGCCGTAATACCAAATCACAGTTGCATGCATTGCACAGCAATCATGGGTTTAAATCAGGTGGTGAGGAGGCAACATATTGCCTCCTCAATACCTGTCAAACTTGGATCACTGTTCAGAGGAGCAGCTGTGCCTGCTGCACTTATGAATGAGCCCTTAGTTCCATTCGGCAGCAGCACCCTTAGTGCTCATTCACATGTAAAATTAGGGGGTTGTAAAACCCTGTGGTTGAGTTGTGGTTTTACCAACCCCAATCACCACCCTTTTTAGCTACTGAGGCAGCAGCCAAAGGTTTACACATGCCGCAGCTGAACTTAAACCCCCTGCTGCTTTTAGTGAGTGCTCCATTTGGCAATCATGTAAATTAGGGCAACTCTGCAAGCGCCCTACAACTGCATGCCCCTGCAGAGTCTAAGGGCTTAAGGCAGGTGGTGAGAAAGCAACACAACACTGCCTTCTTTAACCCCTTGTTTGCTGTACTGCACAAGGTTGCAGGTCACTTGCAGAGTAGCCTCAATCACTTGAATGGGTCATGCTTAGCAGGTGCTACACCCACCAACCATGACAGGGCGTAAATCTTCTGCTGTGGTTGTGACATTTGTACACCCCTGGCCACTGCAGCTAAAGGGGGTGCGGTTGGGTGGGGGTGGTTAAAACACATCTTAACTATTGTTTTTTGCCACCCCTCAAACATAAATGAACCCTTACTGTTCCGAGCCTCCTATAAGGCTGCTTTCACACTGATGTGCTACAGTTTACCCACACTACAGGTGCAGCACAGTGCATCTGTGACTTTCCTGGGTTAGCTGCTCTTTGCCATAGATGTTTGTTATATCCTGCAGATGTGGTGCACTTTCTGAAAGCGCACCAAACCCACAGACTATAATGGAAGTCTATGGCTAAGCACAGGAAATCTGCAGGTACACTGCACTGCAGTCATGGTCAGGGTTGGTTCAAGGATTTCTGACACCCTAGGCGAAACCTCATTTTACCGCTTTCAATCCCCCCCCCCCACCTGGCTCTGCCCCATGTGACTGGAGCCAGTGCTATACAGGAAACATTGGAACATTGGCTCTGCTTCCTCTAGTGCCGACTCCGTTCTTTACACTGATGCTCAGGAATGGCGGGTTGGGATCTGGGCTTGCCGACCCACCATCCCACAGCAGGAGATAGTGGGCCACATCAGAGGGTGCCAGCGGTTGGGCACCCCTGCTGTAAGGCATGCATTGTGTGTTTCTGTGTGAGAGGCCTCCACTCCTCAACAGCTGGGCACAGATGACAGCTGGGAAGGTTGTCCTGTTTGTGGAGGAGGAGGAGGCCTCCATGGGAGAATATGCCCTGGCAGCATTACATCACCCATCCATATGAAGCAATGTATGGACAAACACCCTATACCATTGCAGGAGGGGGGTCACATGAATCACCAGAGGCAGACAGGTCACTAATTATAGAGGCGCACAGGGGATGTTTGCTTCCATTCCGCTGGAACATGTCAGTGCTGCGCCTCTATAATGACACTACGAAGCGGAGCAGCTGCCTGAGTTGCATGCAGCAGAGGCATCCCCTGCATCCTTCTAGATGTGCACGTTTCATCCCAGCCAGCAGCGTTGGCGCCCACTAGAGGTTATAACATTGTTACAGGGGTATTTATAATACAGCACAGAAAACTGAGACGAAGAGTATGGAAACCAGTGGGGTTGGGCCTGCTAGGCAGCAGTGCGCCCTAGGTGACTGCCTAGTTTGCCTAGTGGTAGCACCTCCCCTGCCCACAGTGTAAGTAAACCGCAGCACATCAGTGTGAAAGTGGCACTATACTATTATGCCCAGTGTATTGCTTCACACTGACCTGAAGATCTCTTCTTTCCTGCTGCTGGCACCATTCTGGAGGTGGGGTGCAATTGATATCACTTTGCATGGGACAGGAGCCAGCACTACACAGGAGGCATCGGCTTATGTATCTCTTTCTCCCTACTACTGATCTAATTTTACAAGTAGTCCCTCTGCATTGCACTCTGATGCTCTGGGGTTATATGTGTTACCTAGGGAGTGATTCTAACTGGGGTGAGGGAACTGATGAGGGGAGGAGACTGATCGGTGTTCCTATATACCAGGAACACACAGTCGGTCTCCTCTCCCCTGACAGGACATGGATCTGTGTGTTTACACACACAGATCCACGTTCATGCTTCGTGATGAGCAGTCGCGGGTGCCCGGCAGACATTGAGGCCGTCAGGCACGCACATCGACTCCCGAGTGACGCGACGAGCACGAGCACCCCCTACAATGCTGGGAAGCCGAAGATGTCATATGACGGCGGCCCAGGGGGACAGAGTGCTCCCGCGGCCGTCATATTACAATGGCTGGGATGGGAAGTGGTTAAGTAAGCTGAAAGTGTATATGGTACCAGGAAAATAATGGTTGTACTTATTATTATTTTATATAGCATTGACTTTTAAATAAATATAAATATTGAATCAAACAAGAGAAACCACATGTGTGCTGACTGATAAAAGAGCTGCTAAACATACAGTACACAGTAATTTATTTCGTTTTTCTTTCAATATGTGCTTGAAGTAATTTTCTTATTAGTTATGGTTTTCAAACCTAGGTTACGTTTTTTTGTGAAGTAAAGGCAACAGTAAATCTCTCTTCTCACCCCCCACTGACCTAACTGTGAACTCTTGAGTGACAGACAACAGTGAACAGCTAACTTCTACCAGTTCATGATGGATATATTTTGACAAATAGTACTTTAGTTTTTGTTAAGGTTCCAGCAAGTTAAATTTCAAACTCAAAGTTTCTCTGTGAAATAAAGCCTGAACTTATTCACGATAATGTAAAATATCCCTGAACTGATCACATTTTAAAGCTTTAGGTGTTTTTAAGAAGTTATATAAACTAATATGTGAACACATTAAAGCATTTCCCACCTCTTTTTCCTATCGATTGGGAGTAGATAAAATGATTAGTGCTTAACCCATTTGGTGTGATCATTTCACTTAAGCATTAGCTGTGAAATGTTAATCACAACTTTAATTCATCTCACATTAGCATTTTGATTAACTCGGCACTAGCCGCTATACTTGAAGTCTTGTAGTCACAGATAGATGTTAGGGCTGACTTTTTCATTAATTAGGTTTGTCAGAGAGCAGCTGATCTTCCCTTCAACAGTTGCAAGAGAAATTATTATACAAATACATATTAAGATTTGATTTCTTGACAAAGTGCCTTTTTTATCCATGAAATGTTTGAATTCTAAACGAGTACCTGGTTTTATAATATTGAAATTATTTTTTTACTATTTGGAGAGAACATTTTCACATTATGGTAAATGAACGAAGGGCGCCAAAATGTCCACCACTAAAATACTGTGAAATATTTTACAGAGGGCTTTTAGGTAATTTTTGGTTAATTTTGAGTTCTCATCATAACCTGTCTGGTGTTCTTGACTTCTAACTTCATAAGCCCTACCTCATAGAAGCCATGCATCCATGTTACTATTGCGACCTAATAAAACCAAAAAGCCATATGCAAGCTGATGAATCTTGATATATTTAGAGCTTTATTTGTACTGTATGCCAGTAGTTGTGAATGTATATTTGACCCTTTTCACACCACCTACCCCTACAATTAAAGAAGGATTGGATTTCTGTGAGCACCTTTTGCAAAACATCAGGAAAATATACATTTGTTGGGCTAAAAATGTGAGATGATCCTCTATTGCTTTCTAAGGATAAGCTTGCTATTAAAGTAATTTTTGTGATCAGGCGTTCACCCAGTAAAAGTAAAATAGAACTTTAGCGACTTTGAGAGGAAGATTTAGAAGCTTTTGTTTACCAGTATACTGAAGAACGGATGTTGAGTAGCAGTGCATGTTGGCATGGTGCCTGGGAGCCAAGAGGCCATACAGTTTTTAGTTTGCTGTTTTAGATTCTGGTGGCCCACTGTTATTTGTTTTCTGAAGTATGTGTGTACGATCCGGTAGACTAGTGACTTTTGCTATACCATTCCAGTAGTATAGTGCAGTGACAAACATAGCAAAAGCAAAAACAGATGTATCGGTCTGGTCTATGCAAAGTAGATACTGTAGGTAGAAGATGTATAAGATAACTAATTGAACAACCTTATATTGTTATTATTATTTTATTTATTATCATTTATTTTATCATTATTTCATTTATTATCATTTTAAAAACCTCATACTTGTCATTGTTGATATAAGGTTCCTGTACCTACAAATTTAAGTCTGTGTCATGGGACTTGTTGCATTGGCCCCACCCCAGCTTCATTTCTTTACAGACGCATACTTATTCTGTACACGTTCCCTCCAGCCAGATCTCATGTGTTCAAGCTGTTAAGAACTAGAAGTCATATAGCTTATGGAACCCTGGGGTAATTTTACACACTTGACTCCTCAGTTACTAAATAACCTGAACGATATGTTAAAAAAGACCATCAATAATTAACCTCATCTATGTAAAATAAACAGTTACTTGTGAGAAAACACCTACATGCCCCACCAAAACATCACAGAGAAAGGTGTAAATATGGACGGCTACTGTTATGTACAACCTAAACATAAGGGCATAAAATCTTTTTATCCTTTCTTACATGTTCTTGAACACTGCTTTGATCTGACACACTGGCTGTATAACAAGGGCTTGTAAAGCTGAGGGCTACAAGAAATGTGAATAAAGGTTAATGAAGTGCAAAAATCCCTAAATTATTATACAGCAAGTCTTTCAAAATACTTTCATGTGGTGAAAGTGAATACAAGTATGTTTTTACCTCCTAAGTTATACAAGGAATTTCAGAACATTGTTGTAATGTTTGAAACACATGCTTTTAAGAAACATTCCCTGAAAAAAAAACTTGGTGCTGATAGAGGAAAGTAGGGCAATGTTTTTATATATGCTTCTGCACATGTTCATCCATGGCAGCCTGAGGTTGTGTGCTGAGAGTGCACTTTTAGCACACTGACTGAGCTGTCAATGAGCTCTTGGTCACAACTTCTCATCGGGGTAAGCTGGATGGGCTCCCGATTATGTGACTGCTGTAAGACTCAGTCGTAGTGGTCACATAATAGAGGAGCCAGCATGAAGGTTTTAAATTCAATATTTACATTAAGGTATGCATACACTTTAAGGTCCCTTTCACATGGGCGCCTCTGTTTGGTGGACTCCACTTGTTTAGCGGGGGGATCAGCGGAGCTGAGCAGGCGAATGACAGGCCCATTTCCGCTAGCTGTGTAGAGCGGAGGCGGACAGAGTCCCGCTTTTCTCTATGGGGAAATCGGGTGAAAACGGATCACCTCTCCGTTTTTATCCGATTCGCCAGACCGATGGAAAATAGGACCACCATCCGCCTGGATTTTGTGGGCAGGATTGGATCGGATAGCAGCGAACATCTGCCGCTCAATAGGGAAGAGTGCAAAGTCCGATCAGGTCCGCCTGAAAAACTGACAGGCGGGCCTGAGGACAGCCTGTGTGAAAGGTGCCTTAGTGTTACATAGGCTGAAAAAGTACATCAAAAGCGTGGAGTGAACTAGAAGTGAGCTGAATAAATAAAAATCTAAAAAAGATCTAGACACAATACAGTATCGTGACTGAACCCACATACTGTAAATCTCCTTGAAAGAGTGTTGGAGCATACAATACACTTCTCAACATCTATGGTGAATAGAGCTCAGCATATGTGCAACAAATGCAAGTGAAAAAAAAATGCATGAAAAACCTCGTAAAAAAAACATTAAACTAAGTGACTGCAACAAGGTTTTTCATGCATTTTTTTCACTTGTATTTGTTGCACATATGCTGAGCTCTATTCACCATAGATGTTGAGAAGTGTATTGTATGCTCCAACATTCTTTCAAGGAGATTTATGTGGGTTCAGTCACGATACTGTATTGTGTCTAGATCTTTTTTAGAATTTTATTTATTCAACTCACTTCTAGTTCACTCCACGCTTTTAGTGTGTGTGCTAGGGGTATTTTCATTCTCACAGCCAGTGTGGGCAGCAGCACTATCCATTCTTTCATTCATTAGGGATTGGATTCAGATCACATATTGCTTTAAGTGGCAGCTTCAATTGAGTCATTTTTTACCATTCAGAGCGCAGTGGTAGTAGTACGGTCTTTGGCGGCTACACCTGTTCACCAACAGTTTTTATGAAAAAATACATCCTTTAAGTCCATCTAGTTCAACCAAAAATAAATAAATAGAACAATTAAATAGAACAATTCAATATACAGAATCCTATACCCACAGTTGCCTACAGTTGATCCAATGGAAGGCAAAAAACATCCTATAAAGCATGGAAATTCCTTCCTTATCCCCATAAGGCAATCAAATATTCCCTGGATCGTCATTCACTGATATCATTACTCGTAAATTTTATCAGCCAGTTATATTTTGTGCATTTAGGATTGCATTCTGCTCTCGACAATCTACTGAGCTGGCCAGAATTGGTTCTTGAGGGAGTCTATGCCACAGTTTCACAACTCTTTAACGTGAAGAAGCCTTTCCGTATGTGGAGGGTAAATCTCTTTTCCTGCAGATGTAAAGCTGTGCCCTTGTCCTTTATAATGACCCTAAAGTGAGTAGCTCTACACCAAGTTCTCTATATAGACCACTTATGTATGTACACATGGTGATCATATCCCTACCTCTTCTCAAGCAAGATTACATTCAGTTCAGCGTTAATCTATCCTAATATCTGAGGTCCGCCATGCCTGCTTATTCCATATGATGTCTAACTAATGCTTTATACAGGGGCAAAATTATGTCTCTCTCTTTCTCTGTCTTTCTCTCTCTGGAGACTATACCTCTTTTAATACAAATATTTTTCTTGCTTTAGAAACTGCAGCTTTGCATTGTATGCTGTTATTAAAGCTGAGCCTCCCCCCCCCCAATACTGCCGCATTTGACATTTTTTTGGGGGGGAGCGGGTACCTAGTTTTGAAAGGTACCTGCTCTCACTTCCAGCTCAGATTGCCACGGCGAGTCCCACTACACACTCAGGTCCCAGAAGACTGCAAGACCATTCACAAAGCACAGAGTGACTCGCACATGCACAGCAGGAAACTGGCTCTGAAGCTTCACTGCCGGTTTCCCTTACTTACAATGCTGACGCCTGCACCCGAAGTTGATCGAAGAATCAGCTCAAGTGCCGACATCGCTGGATCCCTGGACAGATAAGTGTCCTTATATTAAAAGTCAGCAGCCACAGTATTTGTAGCTGCTGACTTTTAATTTTTTTAGGAGACTGGAGCTCCTCTTTAAGTATATGATCTACCAGAACACTAAAGTCCTTCTTAAAGCGGAGTTCCACCCAAAAATGGAACCTCCGCTGATCGGCTTCCTCCCCCCTCCGTTGTCACATTTGGCACCTTTCAGGGGGGAGCAGATACCTGTCAAATCCAGGTATTTGCTCCCACTTCTGGCGAAAGAGCATGGCACATTGTGTGGCGAACTACGCTATGTCCTGCCCTCCTGCCCCCCCCCCACTGTCTTCTGGGAGACTCACAGGTCCCAGAAGGCAGCAGGGACCATTCAGAATGCGCAACGTGACTCGCGCATGCGTATTGGGGAACTAGGAGTGAAGCTGAAAGTCTTCACTGTCTGGTTCTCTTACCAGGAATGGCGGCGGCAGCACCCGTGAGTCCATCCGAAGATCGGCTTTTATTGCTTAATTTATTAAAAGATGAATAATCATAAAAAATGCCTGCTTACATTCATATGTACCTGTGTCCCGGCACTGGTAAGTAAAGCGTATGGGTCTGATGGATGCCACAATGTTCCCTGGTCACGCTGGGATTCGGCGTGCGTTCCGCCGCTTGAGATAGAACCTGAAGCTGGGACCCGGAAGTGACGTGACTGGAAGGAGCCTCGATGTATGTTTTGTATCGCTACGTCATCAGGAAGCACTTCCTGATGACGTAGAGATATAAAACGTACGTTGAGGCACCTTCCAGTCGCGTCATTTCCAGAAGCCAGCTTCCGGTTCTGTCTCCCGCGGCGGTGGAACACACACCAATTCCCAGCGTAAGCAGAGCACATTGCGGCGTCCATCAGACCCATACGCTTTACTTCCCAGTGCCAGGATACAGGAACATATGAATGTAAGCAGGCATTATTGATGATTATTCACGTTTTAATAAATTAAGCTATATTACGCTTAATTCCTTTGGAATTCCATCGGAAATACCTTCAGAGTCGTGTGTACAGGGCATTACAGTCCCCTCCCATCTACCGACTCACCCGTGCGATCAGCAAGCCGGGGAAGGAATCCACTGGCGCCGAAAGTTGAGCATAGAGATTTCCAAGGGTCATATGGTCCCTGGCAATCTCTATGACCTTCGGAGGCCCGGGCGCAACGTTATGATGTCACGTCCGGCCCGGCGGAAGTAAATATTGCCGGGGACTCGGCTGGAAAGGTCGAGATCATTTATTTTTTCTTTTGATCTCGGTCTTTCCTGCCTGGAGGAAAGATGTGGGGTCTTATAGACCCCACATCTCTCCATAAAGAGGACCTGTTACGCACTATTCCTATTACAAGGGATGTTTACATTCCTTATAATAGGAATAAAAGTGATCAAAATGTATTTTTTTAAGGGAAAGTGCAAAAATAAAAAAATTCTCATAAAATAAACAAAAAAAAAATATTTTTTTAAAGCGCCCCCGTCCCCACGTGTTAGCACACAGAAGCGAACGCATACGTACATCGCGCTGACATATGTAAACGGTGTTTAAACCACACATGTGAGGTATCGCCATGAACATTAGAGCGGGAGTAACAATTCTAGCCCAAGACCTCCTCTGTAACTCTAAACAGGTAAACCGTAAACATTTTTAAAGCATCACCTATGGAGATTTTTAATTACCAAAGTTTGGCGCTATTCCGCGAGTGTGCACAATTTTAAAGCATGACATGTTAGGTATCCATTTACTCGGCGTAACATCATCTTTCACAACATACAAAAAAATTGGGCTAACTTTACTGTTTTTTTTTTTTTAATTCATGAAACTGTTTGAAAAATAGATGCGCAAATACCGTGTGACATAAAAAGTTGCAACAGCTGCCATTTTATTCCCTAGGGTCTCTGCTAAAAAAACATATATAATGTTTGGGGGTTCTGAGTAATTTTCTAGAAGAAAAAAATGATTTTTACACGTAGGAGTGAAATGCCAGCATTGGCCCGGGCGGGAAGTGGTTAATGCAAAAGTCCTAAAGTACAGGTGCAAATTGCATATGAAACCTATACCATAAGACAAAGTGCTAGTGTGCAATATCCAATAAGATCAAAGTATTGCAGCGATAATTATAATTATCACATTTAAATAGAATCCATGAATCAAACAAAAGTTCATAAGTTCATATCAGAAAAATCGTTGCCATAGTGGTGACATAAGTGCTGCTGTGAAGTGCATGCAAACAGGCACTTCCTGTATATTGTATACAATGCCTGCAACTATCTGGAATCCTGTACGTTTTATTCTATCTTTGCGCAAATAAATAAGAGGTTATACGGAGTTGCGCTATTGGCTTCATTATTAACTTTGCATGAGCTCACTGGAGTGGAGGAGACCTAGAAGTTAGCCGTAAGGACCACATTCACAATCCTCTAATATGTGGAGGCTAGTTACCCTTTAATGGGTAGTGTCATCCGGTGAGTGAATTAAAGAGGGGGGCTCGAGTGTGACACGAAAGATTTTTGCCTGTTTGCGTGCACTTCACGTCAGCACCTATGTCACCACTATGGCAACGATTTTTCTGATATGGACTTTTATTTGATTCATGGATTTTATTTATATGTTATAATTATCACTGCAATACTTTAATCTTTAAATACTTTAAATTGTCTTTATGTTAAGTTAAAAGTAATACGTAAAGATACATGTACAGTATATTTCCTTGTGAAGATAGGTGCAGTGATTACAATTATCTTGCCAAAATTAATCAAAATATATAAACAGCATTAGAAACCAAAAAGATAACTTCATAAAAAGCAGTACATTTTGCTACGTTGTGTATCCCCCAGTGTTTATGGCCGTCACTAACACAATGTTATTTGCCTGTTTTTTTTCTCTACTTTCCTATAACTCATTTCTAGAAGTACATAAACCAGTGGGTTGTCAAAAAATGCTAATTTGGAAATAGAACAAAATTAAGCCCCCTGTATGCATTATGTCGCTTGTAGAAGTCTATTAAAGTAAGTAAGACTGCAGCTGAGCCTTTCTTTCTGTTCAGATTTAAGTTAGCTGGACAGTAGCTGGGAAACTAATTGTAAATCAAACTGAAGTTCATGACACTCCCTGCTATTCATTAGGACACCGGCTGATACCAGAATTGATCAAGCCTAGCTGCAGTATGTCTGCAGGTCTCCCTTGACAACTGAAATCAACTTCATTTGTTAGCAATGAAAATAATAACAGTTGTATTATTTACACAACAGTGACAACTGATCTGTACATTTCTGAAGGAAATGTATATTTGGACATAGAGAATTATCTTACAGCATTACACACAATAGTAAATATTGTATTTAATTGCAAATCTAGGATCTTGAGATTATTTATGTATGTAGCAGTGGATTTCTGTCTTTTTCAGTTCTAAACTTTACAAAGATATGGTGCCTATATAATATACTATGGTATAGTGCCTTTTGTAAAAATATGTTGGAAGTTATAATTGCAACATTTATCAGAAAGTTCTTTTTATTGCTTGCCGTTCCATATTTTGATCACTGATGTGTGTGTAATAGCAATGGACCAATAGAAGTATACAATTGGTTCTGATGGATCTATTCTAAAGTGATTCCTCTTAAAGGAAAATCTGTGATTGAAGTCTAGTGTAGGTGGAACCCATTCTGGTCCTAGGCTCTTATCTCTCTGACAGCGACACAAGGAAGCACTCACAAGATAGTTTGTTCTTGAATGTGTACAAAGGAGTGCCTGATGCAAAATTCCCTCTCACTTAATGGATTTTGAAACATTTATTATTTAGGATTATCAAATCAAGCCAACATGTTTAAGTGGGAAAAAAACTTCCCCCTTCTTCAGGGCTTGAGCAGCTGGCTGCCTACAGTGCTGTCAGGAGATGCCAGTCTTCATCAAGCCTTAAAGTTGTTGTTAAGCCACTATAGTATATTCATGCCATCCCCTTTGTTAAATAACAACACAAAAGTCATGTGGGGGACGCAACAAACATGTGGAAGAAGGTGCTCTGGTCAGATGAGACCAAAATTTAACTTTTTGGCCTAAAAGCAAAACACTATGTGTGGCAGAAAACTAACACTGCACATCACCCTAAACAAACCATCCCCACTGTGAAACATGGTGGTGGCAGTATCATGTTGTGGGGATGCTTTTCTTCAGTGGGGACATGGAAGCTGGTCAGAGTTGATGGGAAGATGGATGGAGCCAAATACAGGGCAATCTTATAAGAAAACCTGTTAGAGTCTGCAAAAGACTTGAGACTGGGGTGGAGGTTCACCTTCCAGCAGGACAACAACCCTAAACATGCAGCCAGAGTTACAATGGAATGGTTTAGATAAAAGCATATTCATGTGTTAGCATGGTCATTCAAAGTGCATTAATCAACCAGAGGGGATAGATTTTTTTTTTTGTCAAAAAAAGGGGGAGTTACTCCTTTAAAACTTGTTTAAATAAAATTACATGCATTGTTTGTGAATGACGCATTGAAGAAGCACTCCAGCCAAAAATACTTTTCAATTCAGATGTCTTCAGTCAGATTGTCACCATCACTCACCACACTTCTGGGCCCAAGTCATCCTGGACAGTGAAAGGAGATGCACAACCATGATGAGCTAATTTTTCTACAGAGAGAACTGCATTCATTTTTGCCTTTTAGCTGGCTTGAGTTCAGCTGAAGGAAGCTACACAGGAACAGAAACTGACAGTAGCGGTCAGCCTGTCAGATTTCAAGGCAGATCTGATTTGAAACTCCATGCAAGTCTATGGGTGGATCTGATCAGAATTCCTAGTTTCTAATTCTCCAGTCAGACCCACTTGCCTCCAAGTTTGTCCAGATCCAAAAAAAACATGGAAAGGGTCTGCATTCTTTTCTATTTTTTCAAACCGAAACGTAATGCATCAGAGGTAATCTGATGTAAAGTAATGCCAATTCGTTTACATCTGGCTGCCAGTAGATCCAATATGGGTCTGGAAAGCTCCATTTTTTTATGGTACTAAACACTGAACAGACATGGATGTCACATACAAAACATCAGTCCCATCCTGCTCCAATTCAGCAGGTGATCTATTCATGGATCTTCGGCTGAATGGACCGGATGGCACTGTGGTCTTATCGGGCATAAAGATGTAAGAAAAAAAAAAAGAGAACAGCATAAGTTATTTAAACTGTGCTATTTCATAGCACCTATTTTTTCTTTATACTGACTTCCTGAACAACTGCTAGATTTGCATCCAGGCTCCTAATGGCCTTGAATGTACTGATAAAAAGGAAAAGCTCAGTAATGAATGTTATACTGTATAGTCCTTTCAGTATGCTCCCTGTGTGTTTCGTGACAACTCAGAGCTTTCAAAATCAGTTCTGTTGGTTGGCGATGCAGTTGCTACATACATACTGGTATGTACATACTTCTGAAATCAGGGTTGTGACACACAAGAATTTCATGCTCAGAAAATCCCTCAAACTAAATTAGCAACATTTGACAAAAGCAAGGACTGGTTTCACAGTTATTACAATTGTAGACACAATAAGTATAAACTGGTAATTTTAATGAATTATACGTTGTTTTCTTTTTCTGCTTTGAACTGATGTATGAATTATTTGTATGTGAGTTGGTGCTTTGCCATTGCAGGGCAAAGCAACAGGTTCTCTTAACTTGCTCCCTCACCAGTAGCACATACTTATTTTCCCTAAGCTTCCATATTGCTCTGTTCAGGCCACAACAAGCAAGGAGAGGAAGCCGGTGTAAGCTCTAAATGACATCTAGAGTGTACACAAGGCTATGGACCCCCTCTTTTGCTTTCATGACAATGCTAGTGCTGTCTTGTCTTTTTAGGATATCAAGTGCTTCTAAACTCAAGGAGTTATCGCTTTAATTACCTTTATATTGTACTTTATTGTGGCACTTCCTGTCTCTCCTCCCATGGGATTAGGTGTGTTTATTGCCTTTCCCCGGCGCCGCACTGTCTCCTGGGAGCTTAGTGTCAGGCTTCCCAAGATTCAGTGCGGGAACAATGATCATGCACGTGAACAAGCTGTGAATGAACAGCATTCACCGCATCCAGGAAATCAATGCTTGTGGGCTTCACATGCCCACAAGCAAGATGGAAACAGCCAGCATCACATTTTTAAAGTTATTCTTCAGTACGAAAACAGACAGAGGCAGAAATTTTACACCCAAACTGTGAGTATTATTTTGGGGTTAACAAAGTGTCTCAATGACCTAAAAAAAAAAAAAAGATTGGTCGCCGGACTCCCGCTTTAACAAGCCATGTCTGATTGCCTTCAACCACAACCAGATTAGAAACTAAACCTGAGTTTGAAAATATCACTTCACATTGTAGATTTCACGTCCATGCATCCTATTATATCGCTGGACTGATTCTACAGTTGTTGAGAATTTGTGTAATTTAATTGAAACAGCTCTGCGTGTGTAAACAGCCCCTTTGTTGGAAGAAGCTTTCACTGTTTAGTTTTGTCTTAAGTAACCACAGCCTGCTGTTTGTCTGTAAAACATTAGATTCAATGCAAAGATTAAAAAGGAATACTCAACACAATTCCTTTGGTGGGCAGTGAAACATGTAGGTTATATATACCTTATGACTGGTTTATTAAGCAGTACTATTTGTTAGGCAAACAAAAAGAACTTGTCTTCTTAATGTTCATAAGGTCTGAAGTGCAGAATCCATGAGTGACATTTCACCTTAACATTTTATAATTCTGTTAGATGTTTTAATACCAAACCAAGGCAAGTTTGCCGAACTTGTGAAGGTACAATACAAAAGTAGGCATTTAACGAAAACCTATGAATTATTGGGTATGCAAACTGCTGAACTCCTTCTTAAATTATCACCTGCCTGGTTGTCTTGTGGGATTCTCCACCTTCAGACACTTATGTCACTGAGTTAGAATAGGCATGCAGATTGGGAGTTACATCTTTATAAGAAATCTGTCTATCTATCCATCCATCTCCTGCTTTTAGTTTTTATCTACTTTGTGACATCCATGGTAATTTTACCTTAAGCCTGTTCCTGTTTTTAATTCAAAGGGTAACTTCACCTTCATGGGAAAAAAACAATATAGTATATACAATTGCTACACAAGCCATATTGTAACTGAAGGTTTCAATGTGCAGCACTGTAATTTTCTGTAAAATCCAATGCATTGTGGCAACCTGGAAGCGTTATGGACACCCTTGGTGTATGGAACAACCCCAGAAATGTAATTTCTTACTTGTGTGATTGACTTACCGATTTTCCCAGAAGTCTGCACTAAGATAAAAATCAGATTTTAGGTATCCGCTGCAACATAATTTTCAGTTTTGATGAGATATCCCCAAAGGGTTAAATACTTCTAAATTAGTGCATTTTCCTCATTAGAACACAAACTACACAATCATGAAAAAGTAACTTCCATTCAGATTCACTCTTCAGACAAAAAAATGCTTTTTCTTCAGTGCAAAAATCAATAGGAATCTGCCACAATGTTTGTTAAAATCCCTGCAATGTACAGTGATCTCCCAGAGGGATTATTTTTTTCTGAACAAAAGTGTTTTTTTTTTCCTGTGGCTGGCCGTAAATGGTGTGACAATAGGAAGTGACGCTCCTATTTCTGGTTCTTTTCTTCTATTATTTAAAAATTTAGGGTGATCTGAGGCACTTATTTCATGTACAGGAACGTTTCTGAATTGCTGGAATATCACTCTGTGTGAGTAGGCCTGACTATTTACATTTCTATGTAGTTGAATGAAGGAATACATTACCAAGGATTTGTCTCTGTCAGCATCAGGCAAAAATGTTTGGGATAAAAATGCAATCTAGGCTTGTATTGTTGCAAATATGGAGCTCTTTAGCATTGCAATGTAATGTGAAAAAATGGTACTGTAACTAATCTGACCAGGCTTCACACAATTGGCCATTCAGCTTAATTTTGTAGCAACAGTTATTGTGAAGTATTTTATATTGTTATTTGTATGCTACTGGAAACTTCCAAACTGTGAATATTTTTTTCTTCCTTACACTGTTCCTCTGTTGCTCAGGAGTCAAGGCCCGTACACACGTTGAGAATATCGAACCAAAAAAAAAAGCATTTTGGAGCGATTATCTGATAAGCTTTTGATTAGTACACAGCTTTTGAGAGCCGGTCATGACAGTTTATGTGAAAATGTCCGAAGGGACAAGCACAAAATGTTTTTTTGTAAGATCACGGAACAAATGATTTTCGTGTAATTAGAATAGTATTTGTATGAAAAAAATTGTGTGACCAAGATTGCGCATACTCCGAAATGAAAGAATACATTACAGTACAACACAATACGTTACATGACTTCCAAAGTTGTATTCTTAACTTTAGTAACCTCTTCATTTTCAATATGAGACTAGCATGCAAAACAGACAATCATCTGTTCGATATTCCCATTGTGTGCACTAGGCTTTAGGAGGGTCAGCTGTAGAGACAGGACTTGGTTAATTTACAAACTGTACAATGGGGAGTTATGTATATTCAGTACTGATTACCAAAATTGCATGCAACACATAAGAAATGGGTAAAACTGGGTATTTGATATCACGTGTTGCTTCTTTTATAGGCTATGTTGGATGCAGCAGCGCATCATGGCTGGCTTGTCACAGCTCTAAATATAACGTACTTGGTGCAGATGGTAGTTCAAGCTCGATGGATGCATGACTCTTGTTTACTCACTGTGCCAAACATTGAGAAACACCACCTACATCTGTTCAGGTGAGTACTGAACAAAATAATCGTTGTACTAAGTTAGGGATTCTAAAAAAAAATAAAACTTGATGGTGGTGTTGATTTGTGAAAACTTGAGCAAAAACTGTATACGTTTTGCTGAACCAATTGTATTATAGGATTAATTTCCCTAGTGCAAGCTGCATAACTGGTTGACATTTGCTACTCTGGTTTTTCCTGTGCTCCAGTTATCAAAATAGACCAGACATATTCAACATATTTTTATGTATATATAACTCCATTACATTTTTAAAAAAATTCACTTTATTTTTCTCCTAACGAAGGCATCTAAAGGTGCATAGCCGCTTAGCTGGTATTACTTTCTGGCATTATTTCTCTCATAACAGAATAGAGCGTGAATTCAATTCACAGACATCACATTAGGACACAACAGTAATTCTGACCTGCAGAATGTGCCTTATCAGTGTGGCTGAAATGATAGTGTGAAATCAATGAGTATAAAAATGGAAAACCCTTTCAGTAATAGGTTTCTGTGTACAGTGATGTCAAATTAAGCCAATAGTAGAGGAAACTGGAAAATTGCTAAGTGATGGCAGCACAGCTGTTCTTAGGCCGTAGACCACTCCTACTAATCTACAAGAAGATTTGTTGCTTGCATGTCTTCAGTGAAGAATATATAGTTTCAAATGTGTGTGTATATATATATATATATATATATATATATATAAGTGAGTACACCCCTCACATTTTTGTAAATATTTTATTATATCTTTTTATGTGACAACACTGAAGAAATGACACTTTTCTACAATGTAAAGTATTGAGTGTACAGCTTGCATAACAGTGTAAATTTGCTGTCCCCTCAAAATAACTCAACACACAGCCATTAATGTCTAAACTGCTGGCAACAAAATGAGTACACCCCTAAGTGAAAATGTCCAAATTGGGCCCAAAGTGTCAATATTTTGTGTGGCCACCATTATTTTCCAGCACTGCCTTAACCCTCTTGGGCATGGAGTTCACCAGAGCTTCAAAGGTTGCCACTGGAGTCCTCTTCCACTCCTCCATGACGACATCACGGAGCTGGTGGATGTTAGAGACCTTGCTCGCCTCCACCTTCCGTTTGAGAATGCCCCACAGATGCTCAATAGGGTTTAGGTCTGGAGACATTCTTGGCCAGTCCATCACCTTTACCATCAGCTTCTTTAGCAAGGCAGTGGTCATCTTGGAGGTGTGTTTGGGGTTGTTATCATGTTGGACTACTGCCCTGTGGCCCAGTCTCCAAAGGGAGGGGATCATGATCTGCTTCAGTATGTCACAGTACATGTTGGCATTCATGGTTCCCTCAATGAACTGTAGCTCCCCAGTGTTGGAAGCACTCATGCAGCCCCAGACCATGACATGACACACTTGTCTTTGTACTCCTCACCTGATTTCCGCCACACACGCTTGACACCATCTGAACCAAATAAGTTTATCTTGGTCTCATCAGACCACAGGACATGGTTCCAGTAATCCATGTCCTTAGTCTGCTTGTCTTCAGCAAACTGTTTGCAGGATTTCTTGTGCATCATCTTTAGAAGAGGCTTCCTTCTGGGATGACAGCCATGCAGACCAATTTGATGCAGTGTGCGGCATATGGTCTAAGCACTGACAGGCGTACTCCCCCCACCCCTTCAACCTCTGCAGCAATGCAGGCAGCACTCATACATCTATTTTCCAAAGACAACCTCTGAGCATGACACTGAGCATGTGCACTTAACTTCTTTGGTCGACAATGGCGAGGCTTGTTCTGAGTGGAACCTGTCCTGTTAAACCGCTGTGTGCTCTTGGCCACCATGCTGCAGCTTATTTTCAGGGTCTTGGCAATCTTCTTATAGCCTAGGCCATCTTTATGTAGAACAACAATTCTTTTTTTTCAGATCCTCAGAGAGTTCTTTGACATATTGAACCTCCAGTGACCAATATGAGAGAGTGAAAGTGATAACACCAAATTTAACATACCTGCTCCCCATTCACACCTGAGACATTGTAACACTAACGAGTCACATGAAATCGGGGAGGGAAATGGCTAATTGGGCCCAGTTTGGACATTTTCACTTAGGGGTGTACTCCCTTTTGTTGCCAATGGTTTGGACATTAATGGCTGTGTCTTGAGTTATTTTGAGGGGACAGCAAATTCACACTGTTATACAAGCTGTACACTCACTACTTTACATTGTGGCAAAGTGTAATTTCTTCAGTGTTGTCACATGAAAAGATATCATAAAATATTTACAAAAATGTGAGGGATGTATCACTTTTGTGAGATACTGTGTGTGTATAAATACTCACCCTGCTAGTACTGGCTTGGACCCCCTTTTGCTTTCAGAACTGCCTTCATTCTTCATGGAATAGATTCAACAAGCTGTTGGAAACATTCCACAGAGATTTTGGTCCATAGTGGCATGATAGCATCACGCAGTTGCTGCAGGTTTGTCGGCTGCACATCGGTGATGCAAATTTCCCGTTCTACCACATCCCAAAGATGCTCTATTGGATTGAGATCTGCTGACTGTGGAGGCCACTGGAGTACAGTGAACTCATTGTCATGTTCAAGAAACCAGTTTGAGATGATTTGAGCTTTGTGTCATGAGTACACTGTAGTCATATAGGAATGGACATGGTCAGCAACAATACTCAGGTAGGCCGTGACGTTTAAACGATGCTCAATTGGTACTAAAGGGCCCAAAGCGTGCCAAGAAAATATCCCCCACACCATTACACCACCACCAGGCTGAACCATTGATATAAGACTGGATGGATCCACACTTTCATGTTGTTTACGCCAAATTCTGACCCTACCATCTGATTGTTGCAGCTGAAATTGAGACTCATCAGACCAGGCAACGTTTTTTCAATTTTCTTTGTCCAATTTTGGTGAGCCTGTATGAATTGTAGCCTCAATTTCCTGTTCTTAACTGACAGGAGTGGCAGCCGGTATGGTCTTCTGCTGCTGTAGCCCATCTGCTTCAAGGTTCAATGTTTTGTGCGTTCAAAGATGGTATTCTACATACCTTGGTTGTAACGAGTGATTATTTGAGTTACTGTTGCCTTTCTATCATCCCAAACCAGTCTGCCCATTCTCCTCTGACATCAACAAGGCATTTTTGTCCATACAACTGCCACTCACTGGATAGTTTCTCTTTTTCGGACCATTCTCTGTAAACCATAGAGATGGTTGTGCATGAAAATCCCAGTAGATCAGCAGTTTTTGAAATACTCAGACCAGCCCGTCTGGCACCAACCATGCAACGTTCAAAGTCACTTAAGTCCCCTTTCTTCCCCATTCTGATTCTTGGTTTGAACTTCAGCAAGTCCTCTTCACCGTGTCTAGATGCCTAGCACCAAGCCTAACACCAAGCAATTGAACAGGTGTACCTAATAAAGTGGGCGGTGAGTGTGTGTGTGTGTATACACACAGTGGATAGAAAAAGTCTACACACCCCTGCTAAAAGGTTTCTGTGATCTAAAATTATGTAAAAAAAATGAGACAAAGAGGAATCATTTCAGAATTTTTTCCACCTTTAATGTGACCTATAAACAGTTTGTTTTTCAATTGAAAAACAAACTGAAATCTTTTAGGGGGGAGTAAAAAAAAAAATAAAAAAAAAAATAATGTGGTTGCGTAAGTATGCACATCCTCTTATAACTGGGGATGTAGCTGTGTTTAGAATTAAGTAATCATATTCAAACTCATGTTAAATAGGAGTCAGTACACACCTGCCATCATTTAAAGTGCCTCTGATTAACCCCAAATAAAGTTCAGCTGTTCTAGTAAGTCTTTCCTGACATTTTCTTAGTCCCATCCTATAGCAAAAGTCATGGTCCACAGAGAGCTTCCAGAGCATCAGAGGGATCTCATTGTTAAAAGGTATCAGTCAGGAGAAGGGTACAAAAGAATTTCCAAGGCATTAGATATACCATGGAACACAGTGAAGACAGTGAAGAACCCCAAAATTTATGAAATGCTGAGAAGGAAACTGGTCAGGGAGGCTGCCTAGAGGCCTACAGCAACAATAAAGGAGCTGCAGGAATATTTGGCAAGTACTGGCTGTGTGGTACATGTGGCAACAATCTCCTGTATTCTTCATATGTCTGGGCTACGGGGTAGAGTGGCAAGACCAAAGCCTTTTCTTACGAAGAAAAGCATCCAAGCCTGGATACATTTTGCAAAAACATATCTGAAGTCTCCCAAAAGCATGTGGGGAAATGAAACTAAGGTTAAACTTATTGGCCATAATTCCAAAAGATGTTTGGTGCAAAAACAACACAGCACATCACCAAAATATCACCATACCCACAGTGAAGCATGGTAGTGGCAGCATCATCATGCTTTGGGGCAGTTTTTCTTCAGCTGGAACAGAGGCCTTAGTCAAGGTAGAGGGAATTATGAACCGTTCCAAATACCAGTCAATATTGGCACAAAACCTTCAGGCTTCTTAAAGAAAGCTGAACATGAAGAGGAATTTCATCTTTCAGCATGACAACGACCCAAAGCATACATCCAAATCAACAAAGGAATGGCTCCTCCAGGAGAAGATTAAAGTTTTGGAATGGCCCAGCCAGAGCCCAGACCTGAATCCGAGTGAAAATCTATGGGGTGCTCTAAAGAGGGCTGTGCACAGGAGATGCCCTCGCAGTCTGACAGATTTGGAGTGTTTTTGCAAAGAAGAGCGGGCCAAGTCAAGATGTGCTATGCTGATAGACTCATACCCAAAAAGACTGAGTGCTGTAATAAAAGCAAAAAGTGCTTCAACAAAGTACAGTATTAGTTTAACTACTTCAATACCAGGCACTTTCACCCCTTCCCGCCAAGGACAATTTTCAGCGCTGTCGCACTTTGAATGACAATTGCGCAGTCATGCAACACTGTACCAAAACAAAATTTGTATCATTTTCTTCCCACAAATACAGCTTTCTTTTGGTGGTATTTGATCACCTCCTGAGGTTTTTATTTTTTGCTAAACAAACTAAAAATGACCGAAATTTTTGAAAAAAAAACGTTTTTTTTGTTTTCTGTCATAAAATGTTGTTTTCTCCTTCACTGACGGGCACTGATGTGCAATGATGAGTTGGCACTGAGGAGGTACTGATATGTAGAATTGATGGGCACTGATGGGCGCTTACCGGCAGCACTGATGGGCACTGATTGGTGGGAACTGATTGGCACTTTGGCACTGACAGACTTTATTGATGGGGCACTGATTGGCAGCTGATGGGCACATCTGATGGGCACTGTGCTGATAATCAGTGTGCTGATTATCAGCACAGACCCCCCCTCTGACAGGCAGAGCCGCTGATCGGCTCTCCCTGTTAGCGCAAACCAAGGAATGCTGTTTAAGGGCACTTTGTGGTTCACGCGATGATCAGCTGTGATTGGTCACAGCTGATCATGTCGTAAAAGGCCTCTGTCAGAGGCCCCTTACTACAATCGGAGATGCAGTGTGTCAGACTGATGCACAGAACCTCCGATCGGCAGACGCTGGCATGTTATCCTGCTGGATGTCGTATAACGCCCAGTCAGGATAACAGAACCACCACCTGGGTGTCAATCTGCTATAGGCCGGCCGGAAGTGGTTAAGGGTGTCCACACTTATGCAACCATATTATTTTAGTTTTTTTATTTTTACTTCCCTCCACCTAAAAGATTTCAGTTTGTTGTACAACTGAATTGCACAGTTTATAGGTCACGTTAAAGGTGGGAAAAGTTCTGAAATTATTTATCTTTGTCTCATTTTTTACATCACAGAAACCTGACATTTTAACAGGGGTGTATAGACTTTTTTGTTTATATTCACTGTATATACAGATCCTTAAAGTATTCATACCCCTTGAAATGTTCCACATTTTGTCATGTTACAACCAAAAACGTAAATGTATTTTATTGGGATTTAATGTGATGGACCAACATAAGGTGGCACATATTTGTGAAGTGGAAGGTAAATGATAAATTGTTTTCCAAATTTTTTACAAATAAATATGTGAAAAGTTTGGTGTGTATTTGTATTCAGCCCCTCCCTTTACTCTGCTACCCCTAACTAAAATCTAGTGGAACCAATTGCCTTCAGAAGTCACCTTCACCTAGTAATAAGAGTTCACCTGTGTGTAATTTAATCTCAGTATAAATACAACTGTTCTGTGAAGCCCTCAGAGGTTTGTTAGAGAACCTTAGTGAACAAACAGCACATGAAGGCCAAGGAACACACCCGACAGGTCAGGGATAAAGTTGTGGAAAAGTTTAAAATGCCTCAAGCTTTGAACATCTCACAGAGCACTGTTCAATCCATCATCCAAAAATGGAAAGAGTATGGCACAACTGCAGACCTACCAAGACATAGCCGTCCACCTAAACTGACAGGCCGGGCAAGAGAGCATTACTTAGAGAAGCAGCCAAGAGGCCCATGGTAACTCTGGAGGAGCTACAGAGATCTGCAGCTCGGGCGGGAGAATCTGTCCACAGGACAACTATTAGTTGTGCACTTCACAAATCTGGCCTTTATGGAGGCGCGACAAGAAGAAAGCCATTGTTGAAGGAAAGCCATAAGAAGTCCCGTTTACAGTTTGCAAAAAGCCATGTGGGGGACACAGCAAACACGTGGAAGAAGGTGTTCTAGTCAGATAAGACCAAAATTAACCTTTTTGGCCTAAAAGCAAAACGCTATGTGTGGCGGAAAACTAACACTGCACATCACCCTGAACACACCATCCCCAGAGTGAAACCTGGTGGTGACAGCATCATGTTGTGGGGATGCTTTTCTTCAGCAGGGACAGGGAAGTTGGTCGGAGTTGATGGGAAGATGGATGGAGTCAAATACAGGGCAATCTTATAAGAAAACCTGTTAGATTCGGCTAAAGGCATGAGGCTGGGATGGAGGTTCACTTTCCAGCAGGACAAGGACCCTAAACATACAGCCAGACCTACAATGGAATGGTTTAAATAAAAACATATTGTTAGAATGGCCCAGCCAAAGTCCAGACCTAAATCCAATTGAGAATCTGTGGTAAGACTTGAAAGTTGCTGTTCACAGAGGCTCTCGAGCCAATCTGACAGAGCTTGAGCTATTTTGTAAAGAAGAATGGGCAAAAATGTCACTCATTTTGAAAACCATTTATCATTTTGCTTCCACTTGTAACTTGTGGAACATTTCAAGGGGTATGAATACCTTTTCAAGTCACTGTGTGTGTGTGTGTGTATATATATATATATATATATATATATATATATATATATATAATTTTTTTTTTTTTTTCTTCTTCTTAGAATTAATGTGATCAGCTTGTTTTAAATAATCTTTTAAATGTGAGTGGTGTGCACCTTAGGGCTTCTGAATTTACTTCCTGCTTCATCGTGCTGCTTTAATTATGCTTTAAATGTTCTATTAATTTAGTCTTTTCAGACTGAGTAAAAACTTTAGACTCTGCGGCCAAGTGATTTTATCATAGCAGGGATGATGCCCAATCTTCATGGGTCACAGCCATTAGATAAAGAGTCCACAATCTGTATTTATTACAGTCATCAAAAAAAGGACTAGTAAACAAATGTTTGCAAGTCACATGTAAAAGTACTTACAAATAAGGAAATATTCCTTTGGTTTCACAGTAGTACTGAAGAGGACTACATAATCATCAGAAGTGTTTTATTTTTGAAACTGCACACATGCCACATTGGATGGTTTTCATCCATCAATACCAAGATGTTTTAGAAGACAGTGGTGTTCAGCTTTTGACTATATTTATTATTGTTCTTTTAATTCTTCCATTGATTGTTTTTTTTCAATATTATTGGCAATTGCACATTTTAATGCTACAAGGTTTGGGAGAGCAGTCAAATATCTCCAATAATAGTACAACAAAGGAAGCCTGTTCTATGTTTAGGAAATAAGAAACAAATGCTTGAACTGTAGAACCATCACAAGTCCACGGGAAGTAAACACTGAGCCATATACAGAATAATTTAGTATCTGAGTGATAAAAATGTTACAGCAGATAAGAGATGTCCTTACATTCAATTGTACTGCTGTTAATATCACTTGTAACTAAAACCATAGGTTTATCAACACATAGATGTAAACAATACAGTACTCATGCAGAAGATCTGGGTTTTGTCATAAAAAATTGTTATAGGAATGCAAATATGTCCAGATAATGCACATTCTGCTAATGTACAGTGCCTTGCAAAAGTATTCACCCCCTTGACATTTTTCGTGTTTTGTTGCCCCACCACCTGGAATTAACACGGATTGTTTGAGGATTTGTATCATTTAATTTACAAAACATGTCCACAACTTTGAAGATTTTTATTTTTTTATTGTGAAGCAAACAACAAATAGGACAAAATAACAGAAAAAATCAGTGTGCATAACTATTTAGCCCCCTAAAGTCAATACTTTGTAGAGCCACCTTTTGCAGCTATCACAGCTCCAAGTCACTTTGGATAAGTCTCTATGAGCTTGCCACATCTTACCACTGGGATTTTTGCCCATTCCTCCTTGCAAAACTGCTCCAGCTCCTTCTAGTTGGATGGTTTATGCTTTTGAACAGCAATCTTTATGTCTGACCACATATTTTCTATTGGCTTGAGATCTGGGCTTTGACTAGACCATTCCAACACATTTACATGTTTTCCCTTAAACCACTCAAGTGTTGCTTCAGAAGTGTGTTTGGGGTCATTGTTCTGCTGGAAGATGAACCTCCGTCCTAGCCTCTAATCACACACAGAGTGGTACAGGTTTTGCTTAAGAATCTCCCTGTATTTAGCACCATTCATCTTTCCCTCAACTCTGACCAGTTTCCCAGTCCTAACTGCTGAAAAAGCAGCCCCACAGAATGATGCTACCACCACCATGTTTCACTGTGGGGATGGTGTTCTTTGGGTGATGTGATGTGTTGGGTTTGCGCTAGACATAGCATTTTCTTTGATGGCCAAAAAGTTCAATTTTAGTCTCATCAGACCCCAGAGCACCTTCCACTATACATTTTGGGAGTCTCCCACATGCCTTTTCGGAAACTCAAAACGTGCCATTTTGTTTTTTGCTGAAAGTAATGGCTTTCTTCTGGCCACTCTGCCATAAAGCCCAACTCTATGGAGCGTACGGCTTATTGTTATCCTATGTACAGATACTCCAGTCTCTGCTGTGGAACTCCGCAGCTCCTCCAGGGTTACCTTAAGTCTCTGTGCTGCCTCTCTGATTAATGCCTTCCTTGCCCGGTCCGTGAGTTTTGATGTGCGGCCGTCTCTTGGCAGGTTTGCTGTTGCGCCATGTTCTTTCCATTTGGTTATGGTAGATTTGGTGGTGCTCCTAGGGATCATCAAAGATTTGGATATTTTTTTATAAACTAACCCTGACTTGTACTTCTCAAAAACATTGTTCCATACTTGTTTGGAGAGTTCCTTGGTCTTCATGGCAGTGTTTGGTTAGTGGTGCCTCTTGCTTAGGTGTTGCAGCCTCTAGGGCCTTTCAAAAAGGTGTGTATATGTAATGACAGATCATGTGACACTTAGATTGCACAAAGGTGGACATCATTTCATTAATTATGTGACTTCTAAAGGTAATTGGTTGCACCAGCGCTTTTTATGGGCTTCATATCAAAGGGGGTGAATACATACGCACATGGCAATTTATATATTTTTTTATTTCTGAAAAATTGTTTTATATATATATATATTTTTTTTTTTCTAAATTTACTTCACCAACGATTGTGTTCTGACCCATCACATATAATTCAGATTTAAAAAACATTAAACAACTAAATGCTACTGTAATGTAACAAAATAGGTAAAAGGCCAAGGGAGGTGAATACTTTTGCAAGGCACTGTATAAGAATTAGAGATATTAGATATTAATTATGTGTGGTAGTTCTATTTCTGTGCAGTTATTCTTTTCTAGTAACCATAGATGTTTCAGAGATGCTCAGATTTTTGTACTTGAAGATGCATTACACAGATTACTTAGTTAGAAAGCAATTTCAAAGTGAACCATTTTGCCATTCACTGCATTCAGTCTGGAATCAGAAAACTGAAATTTGGTTCCTATGGGTTTGTGCACTTGACATTTTACCATTACACTTTGAACTGCCTTATTAAATCAACATAGGGTATAATTTTGTGTCGTAATATCTAACTGCACATAAAAGTTTTATAATGCTTTTCTTTTGTTCTGTAAGAAAATGGAACTCCAGAAAAAGAACTGGCTGCTCTGAAAGTATAATGGGACCCATTGAGTGTCTTCCAGAGTTGATTGCAGCATGTGAAGGCAAAGAAGATATTTTCACTTCAATTGTAGAGCAGGACCTTCAAGTTGTACCCATTTCACAGGTAATCTTTCTGTTTCCTTTGCAGTGGCTCTAAAACTTGGGAATAGCTTATAGTTCCCACTAGGGACAGTGTAACAATTGACCACTCGTGTTCAGAGTATAAAGACATGTTTTTTTTCTAAATTGAGGTATTTAGCTCAGAAGACAAATACCTCACCAGTAAAGAGTTATGCTGCTTCACTGCTACTCCTAGTATTTGCTTGTATATGAAGTAGGGTGAACTTTGAACAGTACCACAAAGTTGTGTATAAAACTGTGAATGTATTACTGTTTACTGATTTAGTAATATACATCAGACTACTCATAGATTATCTCCAGCTGGTTCCACACATTAATGGCTCTCAGAGTTTAATCAAAACTTTTTTGCCCCAGGTAATGGAAATTAACCAAATTGAATCAAAAATATGGACATCAGTTCTTTATTCCCTTTGATTACAATTGTAATATAAATTAAAGACACCTGCTGGAGTGCCCTTCTCTCCAGTTAGACTAAAGCCGAATACACACGAGCGGAATGTCCGACAGAAGAAGTCAGACGGAAGCTTTTCATCGTCTATTCTGATTGTGTGTAGGCCTCATCTGACTTTTTTTTTCTAAAATTCTGACGGACCTAGAAATGAAACATGTTCTAAATATTTCTGACGGAACCAATTACTATCGGGAAAACCGATCGTCTGCATGCTGTTCCGACGGACCAAAAACGACGCATGCTGTGAAGCAAGTACGAGACAGAGGCTATTGGCTACTGGCTATTGAACTTCCTTTTTCTAGTCCCGTCGTAAGTGTTGTATGTCACCGCGTTCTGGACGGACGACATACCGTGTGTTGACTGTGTGTAGGCTTGAATGGAATTCTGTCAGAGTTCCGTCAGATAAACCTTCGGAGTTGATTCTGACAGCAAAACCGGTCGTGTGTACGTGGCATAAGGAACTGAAGTGGATCATGTGCAGTGACATTCTTTGTACCTTTTCTGTTTTCTGTACACGTCGCATTAGGATTTTTTTTTTAACATTTCATAGTTAATGCTTTCAGGTGCAAGAGACACCTTTATTCAACCCTGCATGGCCCAATAAACATTTATTAGTGATGTGATTCTTTTATTGGTCACATTGCTTGTTGTTGTAACAGTCCTTGCTATAAAGTATTAGTAATAGTCCATGTCCCAGGAGTAATGAATTAGGTTTCCCCTGTACAATGTAACAATGTGCATCTCTCCTCTAGCACAAGAAAGCCTGTCATCTGATGCCATGTGATGAGCATGGCTCCAAAGTTGTTTTGAAAAACCATTTGAAAGGTATTTAAGAGAACTTGGGAGCCTACATTCTGTGTAAGACTGGGCAAAACACAAAGAAGCAACACTGTGGGGTGCCTGCATGGGCCCAGAAGAGGAACCTTTTGTTGATGGACTTTGAAAGCTGATTTAGAGCTATAAAGCTGGAGTGCTCTACAACTATCAAGCTGAGGGTAGCTGAATTATTTCACCTTGTCTTAGACCTCCTCCAGAAGCCAGAAACGAGCAGTAAAGAAGAGCTGTGTAAAAGTCATTATATAGATAAGGGGGGCTTGCTGTTGTCAGTGAAAAGTGAAGATTTGTTGCAGCCTAATGCTAGGTACACACAGGGATTTTTTTTTTTTTTAGTTCAACTCAGCAGGCTGAACAAATAAACCGTACTAACTTTGCAATGTTAGTGCGCTGATCTCCACCACTGTGCTATTGTGTTCTGACAGGGGGACTGCCCCCCTGCCAGAAAACACTGATCAGCACTCAAGACATTGGCTGCAAGCCATAATTGGATGCTGGTTTTCCAGTATGCCTTTTCAATAAAAGATTGTGCACTCTCCAGTCTTAGTAAATCAATCCCTGTGTCTAAATGTTGCTACTGGGAATCAAATGGGGCATCAATTACAAGAAACGTCATCAGCTAGGGCTATTCACTAAAAGCCAAAATGCCCAATGCAAACTGACTATTACCATTTTACAGTTACTACTGCTGTGTAGTTGTGCTACCCAGAAGCAACTCAACCAAGTAGTAATTGTGCATGTGCTCAAAAACGTTTCCATTGGTCTACTCTTTTTATATATACTCTGTTTTTATATATATATATTTTTTACATTTTCTCTAGAAACTGAATTGCACAGTATGAAACCACATTCTGTTAGATTTCGTATGGAAATGGTATTCATATTTAACTAGGCTTGTTAACCAACAAAGAATCGAGTTTATGGATATCCACTTCATTAGGTGCTTAATATGATATTGCTTACACTCATTAGAATGTTGTTGCTACACATTGAAATGTTTTCTCCACAGACTATTATGTGCTTTCCATTAAGAGCAAGCAGTTTAATCTAGAACCAGTTTATCCCTTGAGCGCATAAGGTTCAAAACTTTGTCAATATATATACCCCCTACATTATGATTACATTGGTTTTATGCATATGTTACGCTTAAAAATCATTTGCGGTCAATGTTTAATTACATTTTTATGAATTCACAAGATATTAAAATGTACATAAATTGAGGAAGATTTATCAAGCAAGCTGTCAACACAATCAGACACACGTGAAGACAATTAGCAAGAGATTTGTAACAAGTTTTTGTGCGTTTGCAGTCACTGGATGCGGCTGACAATTGAGACAGTTTTGTAAAGACTCACAGCACATTTACTTCTGAATTTGCAAATATATTTCCTTAAAACTCATATACCCTGAACCACTTGAGTCACTGGGCCTTTTTCTCCTTAAATCACCTTGAGGTCCAAAGGGTTTATTATATTTTGATGATACCTCATTTCCACAAATTTGTAGTTTAACCTAACATATTTACATTGTTTTTTGGGGAACAAATAGGGCTTCACTTTTACACATGTATCCAAATTTGCTGCCAAAGTGAATGGTGCTGCGCTGTTAATATTAAAGTGTGACACTTAAGCTAGTAAAGACATAAATACAATCATCAAATATTGTATCCAAGCGGTGTACTGAAATCAAATACAAATAAAGCATATAGTAAAGTCCTTGGTGATAGTGCTAAAGTCCCTCTCCCACTCTTATGTAGAATAAAGGAAATAAAGTGGATGTCTTTTCTTTCTTGTGCAGTGACACCTAAATGCAAGGTGGCCGCTCACCTTACAGTTGTAAGGTAACAGCGTGTGAAGATAATAATGGAGTTCCTGAATGGTGTAATCAGTCTTGCTGTAAACTTCTAAGGATGGATACCAGCAAATTCCTCTAGGGGGCCTTTTTCTCCTAATAGGTGATTCTCACTGGGATACGTGTATTAGATATACTTCTTGGAAGCAGATATCCCTCCCGGGCTTACCCGGACGATATATGGAAGAAAAGTGGTTCCAGATAGTGTAATATTGTAAAAACAAGTGGTGCTTTATTCAGCTGACAGCTGTGATACTCACATAAACATGCAGGATAAAAACATACAATCCACAAGTGGCAAGCTCGTACACTGACATCACTTCCGGTGTGCCTCTCTGTCCTGAAGCATAACGTCATGCTCATTTGACTTCATCAGGGGAACAAGAAAGAAAAGACATCCACTTTATTTCCTTTATTCTACATAAGAATGGGAGAGGGACTTTATCACTGTACTCACTGTACCCACCCCTGTTTTTATCCTGCCAGCACTATCACCAAGGAGTTTACTATATGTTTTATTTGTATTTGATTTCAGTACACCGTTTGGATTAAATATTTGATGATTATATTTACGTCTTTACCAGCTTAAGTGTCACACTTTAATATTAACAGTGCAGCACCATTCACTTTTACACATCCCTTTATTGGTCACGGATAGACCTTTACGGTGATTGCAGCAGTTAGACCACAGTTTATTTTTTATTATTTGTGCAGTGCGGGAATACCAATACACTTTATAATCTTGGATACATATATTTTTTGGTATATTTGATTTTATTGAGAATAAATGGTTAACCACTTAAAGACCAGCCTTTTTTTGGAATTTAGGTGTTTACATGTTTAAAACATTTTTTTTTGCTAGAAAATTACTTAGAATCCCCAAACATTATATATTGTTTTTTTTTCTAACACCCTAGAGAATAAAATGGCGGTCATTGGAATACTTTTTTTCACACCGTATTTGCGCAGCAGTCTTACAAGCGCGCTTTTTTGGAAAAAATTCACTTTTTTGAATAAAAAAATAAGACAACAGTAAAGTTAGCCCAATTTTTTTTATATTGTGAAAGATAATGTTAGGCTGAGTAAATTGATACCCAACATGTCACGCTTCAAAATTGCGCCCGCTCGTGGAATGGCGTCAAACTTTTACCCTCAAAAAACTCCATAGGCGATGTTTAAAAAATTCTACAGGTTGCATGTTTTGCGTTACAGAGGAGGTCTAGGGCTAGAATTATTGCTCTCGCTCTAACGATCGCAGTGATACCTCACATGTGTGGTTTGACCACCATTTTCATATGCGGGCGCTACTCACGTATGCGTTCGCTTCTGCGCGTGAGCTCGTCGAGACAGGGCAATTTAAAAAAAAAAAAATTTTTTTTTATTTATTTTACTTGATTTTATTTATTTTTACACTGTTTTAGAAAAAAAAAATGTGTCACTTTTATTCCTATTACAAGGAATGTAAACATCCCTTGTAATAGAAAAAAGCATGACAGGTCCTCTTAAATATGAGATCTGGGGTCAAAAAGTCCTCAGATCTCATATTCAGACTTAAATTCAATTAAAAAAAAAAAAGTAATTTGAAAAAAAGACATTGAAAAAATGTGGCTTTAAGATGTATGGGCCGAAGTGACGTTTTGACGTTGCTTCCGCCCTGCAGTGTCATGGAGACGAGTGGGGGCCATCTTCCCCTCACTTGTCTCCGTGCACAGCTAGGGAAAGGGCGCGATCGTGTACCCCCCATAAATTTATCACAAAATATAATCAAGAAAAATCTTAGTGTAACATTAGGGTAAAGGTAAGTTGGGTTGCCTTTTTCACAAGTTTTGCAATTGCAAAACATTTGACATTGCATTTACTTACCTGAGCATTTGATGCTGGTGCAGTAGATGCAAATGTCATCCCGATCATTCAACATAACTGTTGCAACCTGGGGATTAAGTTTTGGAGCCAGTATTTTATGCACATTTAGGATATTATAGTTTTTTCTATTTTTTACACATTTGTGTTACTAATTTTTCCTTCATGGTGGTTCTGGATGTGGTCTTTTGTGACCTTAGCCAGACCTTCCATGCAGCTTTGCAGGAAGAGATCACTTCTAAAAGTCAATAGATCACTAGCAATAGGCCAGCAATAGATGAAAATAGCAGTGACCTGTTACTGCAAGAAGACACTGGACAGAGCTGTAACTCAGAGGAGGCATTATGTTTACAGCCGTCTGCTATAATGCTCCTATGAAGTGGTATGTAGCAAGATCCAATGTCCAGGAACTGACCATTTTTGGCTTTGGGTTGGTGCTGGCCTCTGCCTGTCACTGACAGCTGGAACGCCTATCCCTAGAAGCTGCCAGGACCTGACAGAACCACTGAGTCTGAATGAGTTTTTAAAATGCGTTGGGACAAACAACCGCTGTTCCTCTGCCAATTTTAAACAGCACCATAGACTGAAGTGGTTTACGTAGAAGTCTGGCCAAAATGGTTTTTTTTAAATCATTATAGAAACCCCTGTCAGGTTTTTACTTCACTGTCTACATTGGGATGCATTCTCTTATATCCTGTTTTTGTAACTGGTGCTAGCTGGGAAAGAAAAAGGATATGAGTATATTATTGCATAGTGGTCCTATATATTGGTGACATATACATTTATTTATATTTCGTTACTCTGATTTCTTGTACAAAAGTCACAGGGAACTGTAAGTTAAAGATATTTTCCCTGGTGGGGTCAAAGACAGCACAAACATGACATAAAGCTGATCTCCCCAGCTCTATCCAAAACTATTTTTATTTTGGTTGGAGTTTGGCTTTAAAGGTTACAGAAGCTATGTCAGCTCTGGCACTTCTGTTCTTCATCTGTGTGGTGACTATATTATACAATATCTCACAAAAGTGAGTACACCCCTCACATTTTTGTAAGTATTTTATTATATCTTTTCATGTGACAAAACTGAAGAAATAACACTTTGCTACAATGTAAAGTAGCGAGTGTTCAGCTTGTATAACAGTGTAAATTTGCTGTTCCCTCAAAATAACTCAACGCACAGCCATTAATGTCTAAACCGCTGGCAACAAGAGTGAGTACACCCCTAAGGGAAAATGTCCAAATTGGGCCCAAAGTGTCAATATTTTGTGTGGCCAGCATTATTTTTCAGCATTGCCTTAACCCTCTTGGGCATGGAGTTCACCAGAGCTTCACAGGTTGCCACTGGAGTCCTCTTCCACTCGTCCATGATGACATCATGGAGCTGGTAGATGTTAGAGATCTTGCGCTCCACCACCTTCCATTTGAGGATGCCCCACAGATCTTCAATAGGGTTTAGGTCTAGACATGCTTGGCCAGTCCATCACCTTTACCCTCAGGTTCTTTAGCAAAGCACTAGTCATCTTGGAGGTGTGTTTGGGGTTGTTATCATGTTGGAATACTTCCCTGTGGCCTAGTCTCCGAAGGGAGGGGATCATGCTCTGCTTCAGTATGTCACAGTACATGTTGGCATTCATGGTTCCGTCAATGAACTGTAGCTCCCCAGTGGCGGCAGCACTCATGCAGCCCCAGACCATGACACTCCCACCACCATGCTTGACTGTAGGCAAGACACACTTGTCTTTGTACTCCTCACCTGGTTGCCACCACACACACTTGATACCATCTGACCCAAATAAGTTTATCTTGGTCTCATCAGACTACAGGACATGGTTCCAGTAATCCATGTCCTTAGTCTGCTTGTCTTCAGCAAACTGTTTGCGGGCTTTCTTGTGCATCATCTTTAGAAGAGGCTTCCTTCTGGGACGACAGCCATGCAGACCAATTTGATGCAGTGTGTGGCGTATGGTCTGAGCACTGACAGGCTGAACCCCCCCCCCACCCCCACCCCTTCAACCTCTGCAGCACTCATACGTCTATTTCCCAAAGACAACCTGTGGATACGACGCTGAGCACGTGCACTCAACTTCTTTGGTCAACCATGGCGAGGCCGGTTCTGAGTGGAACCTGTCCTGTTAAACCACTGTATGGTCTTGGCCACAGTGCTGCAGCTCAGTTTCAGGGTCTTGGCAATCATCTTGGAGCCTAGGCTATCTTTATGTAGAGCAACAATTCTTTTTTTCAGATCCTCAGAGAGTTCTTGAGGTGCCATGTTGAACTTCCAGTGACCAGTATGAGAAAGTGAGAGCAATAACACCAAATTTAACACACCTGCGACCTTGTAACACTAATGAGTCACATGACACCGGGGAGGGAAAAATAGCTAATTGGGCCCAATTTGGAAAATTTTTCTTAGGGGTGTACTCACTTGTTGCCAGTGGTTTAGACATTAATGTCTGTGTGTTGAGTTATTTTGAGGGGACAGCAAATTTACACTATTATACAAGCTGCACACTCATTACTTTACATTGTAGGAAAGTGTAATTTCACTTTTGTGAGATACTGTATGTGTACGTAGCAAAACTTCAGATTGTTTAGCAATCTTGTCACTTTCTTACCAACAAGCATCATTAAGTGCCTGATGAAATCATTACCATTACTGCATGTCTTTTATATTTTGAATTATTTTAAATGAATTTGTATTATTGAACAGTAGTTTTTTTTTTTTTTTCCTGAGAGACAGCATTCAAGTGGTTGATGGGGTTTGTTTACCATACAATTAAGGATTTGTCATGGTTAGCAATATTGACTGTTTGATTGATCATTCAATTTTGATAGAATCAATTTCACGGGATCCAACTTTGTACCAATATCAGAGAGTGAACAAATAGCATTTCAGTAAAGCTGATTAAATGTGTGCATGTATAACTCAATTAACATAAATAATAAGAATAAAGGCAATTTGTGCAAACTGGTACACCGTTTCACTTAACACATTCCTGTTGCAGTGGAAGTTCGACTCACAACAAGTTTCAAATGTGATGAAAATTGATAAGAACATTGTTATAATTAGTTCAGGGAGAACTCAGAAGTAAACTTACCTAATTTATTTGCATAAATTGTCATTCTGTTATCTTTCAAACCAAATGCAAATTGGCACCGTCTGATACAATGATGGTTATTTGGCTGAAAAGCCCTTCAATTTGCGTAGCAATCTGGTGCAGACTCTACTGTGAGGCGATCCCAGGTAACATCAAAATTCTGAATTATTCCAGAAATTAGCAGGTTTAAAGCATCAATTTAAGTGCTAATTGCAGTAGTAATGAGAAAAAGCAGTACTACTGCGAGATTTGCATCTTTTGCCACATCAGTATGCCTGCAACGGCTGCTAACTGGGAGAGGATTTGGCTGCTAATTAAATAATTGTATGCATGCTGGCGTCCTTGTCTGATTCAGTAGATGAAGATTAATCCTCAGATAAATATGTTTGGCTGGTGTTCATAGTACCTGCAAAAATAGCTAGTGTGAGCGTATATGGCATCCTTGTGCATTTACGCTGTCTGTTTTGATGTATAGGCAGTTAGCTGCTACAGTGCAGCAGAGTAGAACCATATTCATTTCACCGGCTTGTCCTTTATTAACTGGTATACTTCTTATTCCTTACACATCATGTTTATGCCTGTAGATTATACTAATATAGTGTTACTTAATATTAATACCACAAGCACAAATTTGTTTATACATAGTAATATAATCTGTGTGTATAAGTGAAACTTAAGTATTGAACATTTCCAAATATATTCTATTTTTTATCTCCTAGACTGTGTAATTTCCTGATATACACAACAATTTTTCATTTTTTTTTAATGTTTGTTAAGAATATAAATACTTAGGTACACAGTGCAGACAGGTAGGGAAGACGTGCCCACTTATATTGCTATAGTCTGTCACTATGATTTCCTATCCTACTGGCCAATAGGAATTTTCAAAAGGCATTGTAAAAATAATGAGGTTTGTCAATCCCAAACTGCTCATATTAAACTAAAAGCCGAGAAAGTTAAAAAAAAAAACAGTTTATTAAGTTTAGGCTAAAAGCACATTAGGTTGTAAAAGATGATGTAGGATGTCTCGAGGCACCCCATTCTAAAATGTGAAAAAACTGTTCTAATAGTTTTACCCAGTGCAGCAACATCCACACGTAGGACACCCAACATTAGAGGTGATTTTTTCTTCCAAAGCAAATACACATTTGCACACTGATACTGACTAGTATTCCTATGTTTCCCTTCTCCCTCAATTTCTCTCCATCAGTCAGCTAATGTGACCCCCAGTGCTGAGGGAGAGGGGCAGAGGAGGGTCAAACAAGGATGCTGTGGAGGCAACAGACATCCTCCTTATCAACTGATTACATCATTGATTGTTAGGATGCCATTGTCTAGAAAGTCATAATGGTGCATAATGAAAACCCTTTGGCTTTGAGTAACTAAAAGACAGGATTGATCCACCTGCTGGCTTGTATGCAAATGTTGATAATTTTTTGGGCATTTTGCCAAGGCACCCCTGAAGAAACCTCAAAACACCCCTGGCTTCCTGGGCACCCTGATTGAAAAAGGTTGCTGTAGACCACATGTAGAACACCTCTCACACATCTGTGAGTCTGTTTAATTTTGCAAATTCTACCGGAACCAAACTCTATACGTAATGAACCAAACTCTATACGTAATCCATTATTCTTGCAGTGATAAAAAAAAATCTTCATTCAAAGTTGTTACAGTATTGTACAATCAGACATCAAACATGCCTATATTACAAGGTTCCCAGGGTTATCAGGCTAATTGAACATATCATCTGGGGGGGGGGGGGGGCTAATAGATTTTTGGCAGTAGTTCCCATAATAACTACCTGTGCCTAAATTCAGGTAAACATTTGCACCAGTGTCTGTAACATTATCAACACGTATGGCAAATTCAGGTAGTTTTTAATACAACAAGTTTAAGAACCTGTCTCAACTACAGCCACAGATTCTTGAAGCATTACCACCAGTTGCCTGTAATTAAGACCAGCTCAAAGCTAGCATACGGAGGTGTGCTAGTATTCAGAGTGGGCTATGTCTGTGCTGGGAAGCTGTCATGTATGTGACACCTTCCCTTATGGTACTGTACCCCAGCTCCATTTAGTTGTCAGGCAGGAGATTTTCCAGCCAAAAGCTAAATGTAAATAAAGGTGATGTAATGGAAATGAATGGGTGGGCAGAACCTGATGGGGAACTGAGACTAGTCCCCCATCAAATCCACGTTACCTTTGATTGAGAGTACACAAGCAGTGAGCGAATTTGAAAGCTGCTATTGGTCTGAATAGCAGCTGTCGATCCGCCCACTGCCGTGCATTGGAAATCAAACGTAAGCCGCACCTGATGGGAAACTAAACTTTCAGTTCCCCATCAGGCTTCATCCAACCCCAGTACAAAACTTGTTGGCCCTCTGCCTGTCAGTATAATGAGCACAGTAGCCAGGGAAGGAGGGTGGGGAGTGCACTGTGGAAGGAGTATCCACCATGTACACTTTGACCTCAGTGAACGCATGGACAGATTTATCTACCTCTCTCTGACATGTACATGAATCGCTTTGCACTGACACTTTCGGGGCTGTGCCCCAACAGAATAAAAAAAAAAACTACAGCAGGTGTAAAATGCAGGCACTTGCAGTAGCTTAGACAACCTTTCAGTTTGTTTTCTAATTGTTGTTGTTTTGTTTTAAAAGGTAAGGCCCCTTTCAGACGAAGCAGATCCATCCAAATGGAATGTTCCTGCTTAGCGTGGTATCTCTCCGCTGATTCCCCGCTGAGCAGGCGGATGACAGCTCCCCTGCGCAGAGTGGACAAGGACACAGCCTGATCTCCTCCTCCATGGGGCGGTCAGATAGAAACGGACTGCATGTCCGTTTCCATCTGATTGTCATCCAATCCCCTGGATGGATGACGAATCTATTACCATATGTCTGTTTTTAGTGGATTTTATCGGATGCAATGCCTGGCGGGTGTCAGTGAATACATGTCCGCAATTATCCACCGCTCTATAGAGAACAATGGGTGGTCCGAATGGGTCCGTCTGAAAAACTGACAGGCAGACCCGATCGGTCCGCTGGTATGAAAGGGGCCTAAGGCCAAAAGCTAGATATTAAAAACTACTATGGGTGCACAGTTATTGTTTTTAATAACATAGAAGGAAGTGATCAAATATTAATCCTTGAAAAAAAAAATTCTCCCTGATTTCATGTATTTATTCACAGTTGCTTCCTAAAAGCATTCTTATACTATGATCTATAAAGCCTACTGATGGGCAAGAACAATATCTTAGTGGGTGAGAAAGTATATTTAAAATGCACCTGTGCCCAGACTACGAACATTTAAGTATTTATATTCTTAACAAACAATAAAACCTTGTTAGGAATAACTTAACCTAAAACTAATGTTTGAAGATTGAAAGAAGAACAGTGCAGTGGATTTCTGCTGCATTACACAGTCCTCTGTGAGTTCAAGCCTGGGCAGTGATTACAGGTTAAGGAGCTGAGATTCCTTTGTGTGGAGAGGGCAGGTCTGACTCTGACCAGTATTCCTGCACCTCTGTGCACTTTGTGAAGTTTTACTTTCTGGACATCTGCATCATTGCTGGTACAAGCACTGCAAAACCGATTCCATGTAAGTGGATTTTAATCTTTTTAATAAAAGTGGTTTTATGATTTCTACACTATGTGGCTCTTTTCCTCTCCTTGCTTGTAAGAAATGTGGAATTTCCTGTTGAGGAAACTGTGACAAGTCTGGGGGTCTTTTTTCTCATCTTGTCCATGAGGATTGCTGAAATAGTTACAGGGAGAACTGTGATCCATAGGAACCTGGTAGATGACATAAGCCTATTTTGATCTGTCTGATACATATTAGTTCAGGTGAAATCTAGAAGGTGAGTGCATTTTCACATTAGGAAGCACATGTGATATGCACTTTATCTGCACTATTTCATGTGGAAGTGGACCACACACATTGTAATTGAAGATTTTGATTGTTTGAACACTTTAAGGACACTTGCTGACATGTTAATGTGCAATATTGTTTGATGCTTTTTGCTTTGGATTCAGATGACACATTAATATATGGTAAATGTACTGAGCTGAGTTATGTTATGTGATTGAGATGAATTTTTTTACATTTGTTTTATGTTAAGGCCTCATGCACACAGGGCGTTGTTATTGCCACTTTTAGCAGTGTCAGACTTTTTTTACAGCTTCAAAATGCCTCTCTATGTTATTCTATGTGTCCATGCACACATAGGCTCTCAGGAGCTTTTAGTGGCATAGGCATTTAGAAGCTGTAAAGTAACCCAGAGCCAGCTCATGGTGGAGCAGCAGCGTTTTGGCAAAAAAAACACTGACAGCCCCTAAACACTACTAACGTCTCCTAAACTCTGCTAAACGCCGGTGTCCAGCGTTTAGTAGAGTTTTGTTTTTTTTTCTTTTAATACGGATGCCGCTGGCATCCCTAACAACCAGTAACTAAACAGATGAGTCATCAACTGTCAGCTGGCTCCCCCAAAAAAACATTGCCAGCAATACAACAAAAAACGGCCTGGAGCCCCCCCAAAATCCACACCAGACCCTTATCCGAGCATGCAGCCTGGCAGGCCAGAAAAGGGGGTGGACAAGCAAACGCCCCCCCCCCCCCCCTGAATCATAGCAGGCCACGTGCCCTCAACATGGGCCCCCCAATGTACCTTGTCCCATGTTGATGGTGACAAGGGCCTCTTCCCCACAACCCTGGGCTGTGGTTGTGGGGTTCTGTGGACCAGGGGCTTATCAGAATCTGGAAGCCCTCTTTAACAAGGGGACCCCCAGATCCTAGCCCCCCCCCATGTAAATAAGTATGGGGGTACATTATACCCCTACTCATTCACCAAAAAAAGTGTCAAAAAGAAATTAAAACACAGACACAGTTTTTGAAAATTCCTTTCTTAAAGCGGGGTTCCACTCAAATTTTTAACTTAATCTTACCCCCTTCAGTTAATTGCATAGATGTTCAAATGCCACATGAAAACATTTTTTATAGCTGTAATTACCTTTATACTGTACTTTATTGTGGCACTTCCTGTCTCTCCTCCCATGGGAGTAGACGTGTTTATTGCCTTTCCCCGGTGCCGCACTGTCTCCTGGGAGCTTAGTGTCAGGCTTCCCAAGATTCAGTGTGGAAACAATGACCATGCGCGTGAACAAGCTGTGAATGAACAGCATTCACCGCATCCCGGAAATCAATGCTTGTGGGCTTCACATGCCCTCAAGCAAGATGGAAACAGCCAGCATCACATTTTTTAAGTTATTCTTCAGTACAAAAACAGACAGAGGCGGAAATATTATACCCAAACTGTGAGTATTATTTTGGGATTAGCAAAGTGTCTCAATGACCTAAAAAAAAAAAAAAAAAAAAAGATTGGTCGCTGGACTCCCACTTTAAGAATAAAAAAAAATGTTCCCTGGTGTAGATCCATCATCAGTCATGATGCTCGCCGCCACCGATGGACTTGAAAAAAAAAAGGAAAAAAGAATCTACGCTCCCGACGAAGGCTAGCAGCTGACTGCCTTCTCCGCCATGTGACAGTTCTTAAATAGCTCTGCACCGGCAGTGATGTTATGGTGCAGTGCCACCAGGTGAAGTCGCCAGGTAGCCCCGTCCCTAAGCTATTTAAGAACTGTTACATGACGGCGCAGGCAGCCAGCGGCTAGCTTTCATCACGAACTGAGCTGCTTTTTTTCTTCTTTTTTCGCGTCCAGCGGTGGCGACGTGACTGACGATGGATCCACACCGGGAGGACATTGTTTTTTTTTATTTTTAACAAAGGACTTGTCAAAAATTGTGTCTGAGTTTTTATTTCTTTTTGACACTTTTTTTGCTGAATGAGTAAGGGTACAATGTATACCATATTCATTCACATAGGAGGGGGTCCGGGATCTGGGGACCCTCTTGTTAAAGGGGACTTCCATTTTCCGATAAGTCCCCTGCCTGCAGACCCCACAACCACAGCCCAGGGTTGTGGGGAAGAGACCCTCGTCCCCATCAACATGGGGACAAGGTGCTTTGGGGTAGAGGGGCAGAGCCCCCCATGTTGAGGGCGTGTGGCCTGGTATGGTTTAGGAGGGGGGCGCTCGTCCCCCACTACCCTTTCCTGGCCTGCCAGGCTGCATGCTTGGATAAGGGTCTGGTGTGGATTTTGAGGGGGGCCCCATGCGGTTCTTTTTTTTTCTCACTCATTTTGGCTTGGAGTTTCCCTTAAAATTTATACCAGACCCAAAGTACCTAGTATGAATTGGGGTGGGCCCCACGCTGTTTTTTTTTTCACTTTTTTGTATTGCCAGCAACTGGGATTTTTTTTTACATTCAGTTGTCAACGGGAAAGCCTGCTGACAGCTGATGATTTATCCGTCATAAAGGACGCCGTGGCCGGCTTCCCAGCCCGCTCCTTAACAACCAGCTATTTACTGGTTGTTAAGGATGCCGGTGAACCCGCTTCTTAACACTGCAGCTACTAAACATAGCTTACCCACTAGGCTAAACGCCGGTAAAAAAACGCTAAAACACAGGTGTTTTTGTCTGGCATTTTTACAGCCATTTTTAGCTTTCTAGTGTGCATTAAGGCCCAAAGGTAATGAGTATTTTTAGCCTGTGCCATTGTTTATTTTCACTGTTTCTTTTTTTTACTGGGTGTGAGTGACTTAGAGTCCGGTTTCTAAAGACTTCTTTTATCAGTTTTCGATAAGAGGTATTTGATTATACTAGTGTTTGTTTGCATTTGAAGGCTAGCAGACTGTCAAGATCTGCTCTCCATAGAAAACAATTTAGATCTCACTGCCTCTGTTTTGAACTTTGAGGATGCATTTCTTCACAATGCCTATAGCTACAGAGGTACTTGCTTTTAAATGCTATTACTGCTTGTTCACGATATGTGCATAGTGTATGCATGTGTGCATAGTCTGGGTACAGACTATGAGGTGGTATCCCAATATAATCTGGGGCCTTCTACAATACTGTAAACAACCCAGTTGTTACCCAGAATCTGCTATGGTGAGGAGGCCAGCTACATATAGACATTTTTTTAAGGAGAAATACAAGCAGTGAGAGACCTGCTTTTGCATGTCCTTATCACTATACTGTATCAGCTGCAAATTCTCTTTCAGTCTTAGCTTCTGTTGAGATTTAGTGCAGGCATAGTTCAGGAAGGTGCTCTTTTCTGTGAGGAAAAGGGACCTGCTACTGTATGTTTTTTTTTTTTATCACGTCTGCCACTCACCGGTACTCATTATTGCTTGAGCATAACTCTTACACGGCTCATTTATCACAAGAAATGCTCAGATTAATCGCTTCATTTGCAAATTTTAGACTACGCATATGATTGTTCATAGATAACAATGTTATTGTCCATTCCTTCTGACCTGCATTATCGGATGATGGTTGTCTAATAATTTTGGGTGCCTTAAAGAACAGTAACAGTAGCTTTAAAATAGGGTTACGTAAATAGTATAATTTTCTGCAAAGAATCTAATACCATTTGATGGGGTGTATTATGGCATATTTATGTGTGTTATGTTTATATCCCTTTTATTTTTGTAAATGCAGGTAAAGAAACATTGATTCAGTGTATATTAAATAGAAATGTGCTTGTTTTGATGTTACATCTGTTAGTCACTTTTATTTGCATTCTAAACCTGAGATTTGCATATACAGCCTTTTCCACTTGCTCTTTTAAATCTCATTTCAGGCCTGGAACTTTGTGTCAAATCTTCCAGTGATTGATGTTCAGCTGAGCATTAAAGGATGGTGGGAAGATGCAATCCAAGCACAGAATGAGCTCCCCATTCCTATTATACTTCCAGGGGCTCAGGAGAAAAAATGGAACACGTTACATGCTGATCAGGAATATGTGCTGCTAGTAAATCTGTACAGGATTCGTACAGGATACAAAAAGGTAAAGAGCTGGTAACCTCAAATGTATCAGGAATTATTGTTCAGATTTTTTTTAGTCATGATAAACTGCACTCCAAGTTATTAATATTCTTTTTGGTAGTCAGTATGCTGCAATCGATTGCTTTGATTTTTATTTCTAAGGACACCTGGCATTTACTTTTTTTTTTTTTTTTTTTTTCATTTTAAGGCATTTAGCCATATTTGTAGTTACTGAATCAAATGGAACCATTGAAAAAATCACTTTGTCTCAACCTAATAAGCTACTTTAAGTATATTAATATATTTTTAGGGAAGACCTACATTCTATTGGATGCACTTAGAATATATTTTGGACCCACAAAAAAAGAAAAACAAAACATGTTTTACAATACCTGTAAATAAAAAGTGTCTCAAAGTGTGAACTGCGGGTAGCACACCCCTTTCCTGCCACTGTAAGGAGTATTTTTGTCTGCATGCTGCTGCCACCACCCTTGGATTGCATGTTAATTTAGCCAATTCTGGCCAGCAGCTACTAAATAATAACCGTGGCTAAATTTATTCCCTGAATAGCCCACGGAAAGTCTGCTTCTGCTCCCACCCCCAGAGTGCAATAAATACTGTCAAGGGAAGGGGTGGGGGGTTCACATTGTAGATGTGCACTGGCTTCAGAGCACAGTGAGAAAAAAAATCCTGCACAGTACTTGCCTGTTGCCTGCGCATCACTGTCCTAAGGTGGCAGGGTCTAAAGTATGCATCAAATTTAAATAAAAGGTATCTCGTTATATGAATATTTACGGTGTGTATGTATGTATGTATATATATATATATATATAAATATATATATATATATATATATATACACACACACACACACATTATTTATATATATATATATATATGCACATAAATACGACAGGGGGACATGGTTACTGTCTTGGGGGGGTCTGATCAAAGGTATAAGGAAGTTAAAAATCCTCCTTTTTCCTCAGATCCCCCGGGATTCTCTCTTCACTCCCCGATTCACCACCTCTGAACTGGTGAATCGAGGATAATGAATTCTGACACAGAACGCCAGTGAAGTGCTGAGATCCCAGCTTCATAAACTGGCCGTTTCTGTGTCAAACTGACGGATTCTCAATGTACCGAGATCATCGGCGGAGAACGTCTCCCCCGATCATCTCTGTTTCATAAACAGTTTATGAGCTGAGATCAGTGGCGATCCTCTGGGTCACTGCTGTTCACAGTTTCATAAACGGACACCTAAGTGAACTTGGTGTTGAGTTATTCACTTTAAGGTCATCACAGAGGACACGGGGGCACTCTTTACGTCTAGAGGAAAAAATATTTTATCTCCAAATATGGAAAGGTTTCTTCACAGTAAGTGCTGTGAAAATGTGGCATAGACTCCCTCCAGAGGTGGTTCTGGCCAGCTCAGTAGATTGCTTTTTAAAAAAATGCCTGGATTCTTTCCTAAATGTACATAATATAACTGGGTACTAACATTTATAGGTAATGTTGATCCAGGGAAAATCTGATTGCCTCTCTGGGATCAGGAAGGAATTTTTTCCCCTGCTGTAGCAAATTGGAGCATGCTTTGCTGGGGTTTTTCTCCTTCCTCTGGTTCTTTGGGCAAAAGCTTGTGTATATGGGATTGTATTTTTTTTTGGGTTGAACTAGATGGACCTATGTCTTTTTTCAACCTGATTAACTATATGTAACTATGTATAAAGTTATTATAAAAAAGTCTGCAGATGTAGTGTGTAATGTTGTGTATATTTTATTCATGTTGGTTAGATATGTTTGTGGATATTTTTGCAGCTAAATCATGTTAATTTTTATAGGGAAAGCAAGACAGTAAAGCAATTGCTCCCAAGTTCCCAAAGGCAAAGGATGAAGGATGGTTTTTAATCCTTGGAGAAGTGGACAAAAAAGAGCTTATTGCACTTAAAAGAGTAGGATATGTAAGAAACAGAAGCACAATACCCATTGCCTTTTACACTCCAGAAAATGTTGGAAGGTAAATACTGACTGGTTTACTTCCTCTTTGTTCCCCTGCAAAGGTAAAGCATAGTAGCCCATTATGTGTCACTTACCTGACACAGGAGCCTGCAATGTCACCGCTGTCCCCTCTGCTACGGAGCGTCCATCTTCTTCCAAGGTATCGTGGCTCTGGCGCTGTTATTGGCCGGAGCCGCGATGACGTCACTCCCGCGCATGGGAGCCGCCACTAACGGCATATTGCCATTAGCAGCGGCATGATCAGTGCGCCTGCATGTCGCCGTCTACGGCGCATGCGCCATAGACAGCGGTGCCTGTCTTTCTGCAAATATCTCCTAAACCGTGTAGGTTTAGGAGACATTTCTTGGACCTACAGGTAAGCCTTAATCTAGGCTTACCTGTAGGTCAAAGTGGTCTGTAAGGGTTTACAACCACTTTAAGCATTGGGGAAATGCACATTATTGGCCTAAATATCAGTTAAAACCCCCAAATATTATACATTTTTTTAAAGCAGGGACCCAGGATAACAAAATGTTGTGATTTTTTTAATGTAAAACGATATTAACAGGACAATTTATCAAATGCGCACATACATAAACACAATATTTTACCCAATTTTTGGTAAAATATAATGCTATTTGCACCACCAGACTTTTCAGTCCAGTATACATTAACCTCTGGAAGTACTTTGAGGCATACAAGTAGTACCCCACTGGCTTTGTTTAGAAAGCTTGGTCTGCAGTTAAAGCGGAGGTCCAGCCGTTTTTTTTTTGTTTTTAGTCAGCAACTACAAACACTGTAGCTGCTGACTTTTAATAAGGGCACTTACCTGTCCAGCGAGCCCGCAATGTCGGCCCCCCAAGGGCGATCCGTCCTAAAGGAAACAGGCAGTGGAGCCTTGCAGCTTCACTGCCCGTTTCCTACTGTGCATGCGCAAGACATGAGGCGCTTTGTCAATGGCCCTGTTGTTTTCTGGGACACACACATGTCCCAGAAGACAATGGGGCAGCTCGCCGAAGAGGAGGAAGTGAAGGAACAGCGCCGCGGAATAGGAAGAGGCAGATTAGGAAGACTGCCTAGCAACAGGCATTTCTGATAATGAAAATTTTTTTTTAATTTTTTTTTATATATTTTTTGGAGAATGTTAATGTAATTTTTTATTTTAGGGTGGACCTCCGCTTTAATTCCCTCTCTAGTATTACTGGTTAAGGGGTTCCTTCTTACCCTTTCACCAGATCACAGATCATGCTCCTTTATCATATGATCCCAAATCCAGAAATGCACATTCTTCTCTGTCCCCAAGTCATGTCTAGCTGTAGTGAATATGCCAGTTTACAGTTAAGGTTATCCGCTAAAGTAATTAGAAATCCAGTAATGACTAAGTCCTTATGGAATTCCAAAATGTACACACCCAGGTCTTTTGGTTGGTGTTTGAGATTTTAAGAAATAATCCACCATACTCCATATCTCTATCTCTGCCTTCACAATGTCACTTTCTTTAACAAGACTGTGTTATTTCCTAGGTGCATATACACACTGTACTTGATGAGTGACAGCTACCTTGGCATGGACCAGCAGTATGACATATATCTGAACATTATTCCGGCCAGTGTATCAGCTCAAGTAAATACTGAGGTCTCTGTTTCCATGGAGGGCATTGCACTAAAGTAACATTAGCTTTTTTGTTGCTACATTTTCTGGTGGAAAGAGCTGTTAAGTCATTCTGAACTGAATGTGAACTATCAACAAGCGAAGGCTTCCTTTAAAAGAGTTGGATTTCAGCCTTTTCACACACTTTAGAAAGAACTCACTGGAATGGATTGCCACATTCGCCTTATTCAAAGATGCCTTTTTAAAACATGTTTGCTGTGTGTCATTAAACAGTGCAATGGGATAAAGAAAAACGCATGTTAACCAGGCATAAATTCAAATGGCTCATATCCACTTGTTATGTATTTGCTGTTGATTAAAAAATAATAATGTATAGAGATATGAATAAAGAGAAAATCTCTTTACGGGGCATAACTATATCATACTAGTATTGTTCCTTGGAGATACTTGTAAAATTCAAGGTACCATTCCTGTTTAATGTGTACATTTGAACAATAGTTAACATATAATAGGGGATTCTCCAGTTGGTTTTCTAGTTGGTTAACACAAGAAGTTCAGTGTTGGCATTTTGTTTACACAGTAGACAACAATGTATTTTTCAACAGCTGTAGAGCCTGGCCTTAAGCATGGTCTGCAAACTATACATTGCCAATAATGTGCAGGACCCGGAAGCTAGTGGAGACCGCTGTAGTAGGGATGTCCACTACAATGATTTCTGGCTTCTAGAGGGATCCCACAGGTATGGTAAATGCATAGCTACACTGGTCTAAGCTGGAGCAATGTACCTATGTAAAAAACATCCATACCTGAATTGTTATTTAAAGGCTTCATTAACACTACTGATTAGTGTCATACACCTCCAAAAATCAACATAAATTTGCAGCGGCAATCTTGGGTATGTGCTCTCAGCTGTGGCCAAGAAACCAGTACAAATCAATAACAGGCACAGCTCATTTGTCCTTAACTACATGAAACCACTCAATGTGCGATTACATAGGGACAGGCACGGCTAGGAAACCTTTTCAAATCAATGACAGGCTGATTTGTAATCACACATCTATTGATCACACACACCTGTTTTTGATATCACACACGCTGATCCTTGCAGTTATATGGCCCTAATCGGCTATATGAATGAGGCCAAGTGAGGACTATATACAACTGGAAATTACTTAGTATATAATTTTGAAAATTCTGAAAGCTTATCTAGCATTACAGTTGCCAATCTATAAACACCATTGCTAGCCTTTGCAGCCATTTCTTTTTCCCCTTAACATATTTAAGGACAATTTTGATCCTTTATATGTCAGACAGTTCCAGATAATTTACAGAGTGGTGTTGCACAAAATGTGTAATTTTGCCATTCTGGCAATCTTGTCACCTTTGACTTTATATTGATTTGTTTTAGCAATAACTACATTTTATTGCTTATGTCACCGCATTCGAAAAAAAAGGTTTCTGGAGGAATTAAAGTGATTCTAAAGCCTAAAGATTTTTTCCCCCCCAGTATACTTACCTGAGCATGATCTTGATCCAGCACTGCATGAGAGCAGCGGCTCTCTTGGCTCTCTCCCTCCTCACAGGGCAGATTGATAGCAAGAGAGGGATGGGGCCGAGCTGCACTGTGTGTGTGACAATAGATGCAGACAGGGTGGCTTGGGAGCGTGCCCGCACGAGTTCCCTCATAAAAAGTGTCTTTCTGTGGGGACATTTGGCAAAGGGGAGCAGCCAGGAGTGCTGGAAGGAACCCCAGAAGAGGAGGATGGGGGTTTCCTCTGTGAAAAATCATTGCACAGAGCAGGTAAGTATGACAAGTTTATTATTTTATATAAAAAAAAATCTTTACAATCACTTTAAAAAAATCTAGGTGCCAAGCGCAGTAATGATAGTGCTGTAGAATAGAATGTATTTTCTTTTTTTAATAACATTTATTCTGAAAAGCACCGTGCCACCAAATGTAACATTGTTCTCTTTTGAGAGGTTCTCAGTACAGAGGTTTTTGCTGGCCAAGTTCATAATTCACTAAGCCCATTCTGGTCTTTTCAGGGGTCCTAACAAAAGAGTTATTGGTCAGTCAGTAATTTACATACATAAACCATTAAAGTATAACTTAAGGCAAATTTTTTTTCCAGTTTTGGATAGAGTAGAGAAGAATTAGAACACCTATTAAGTTTTTTTGCTGTCTGTACCCCCACTAGGAAGATTCCCCCTCTCTATTTTTCCTGTTTACCATTATTATTAAAAGTGAAAGTAAATGAAAATCCCACATTTTTGGATTTTTCCAAAAAAATTAATGGGGGGAAGCTCTTGTGACCGGGGGGGTCAATTGATTTCCTTAATTTTCTGGGATTTCCTCTTCTAGCTTTGGCTATGGAAGAGGGAGTGAAGGTAAATCTGCCAATCATTCTGTATGCTGAATTCGAACTTCTCTCTTTAGTCCCTCATGGTTGATGACCGTCAACCTACCATCAATGTGTGAAACCACACCCTTGCTTAATGTATTTCAGATCCATACAAATAATTATGTAGGGTGACTGCATAGTTGATTATTCCTGCTTTCACTATTCCAGCTTGGTATGTAGAGCTTCGGCCTATTAAAAACTGTGTTAATGCCTACTTCAGTTACCTGTACCCTTTTGGGGCCATTGAGGCCACTGTCATCTTGTTATCTTTGAACCAAAATAGGTAATTGTGCTTGCCTTGGTTAGATCACATTGAACTCCCACAAAACATTTACCTGGAAATCCTAACTGCACAGTTTGACCCTATACTAAACAAAATAGCCATGGTTGGTTATGTGGATGATGAAATTTCATTTTGGGGCAGACTTAGCTTAACATCCCAGCTCACAGCTTGTATTTTAAAAATCTGAAATGAAAATAAATTCATATACAAAAACTTGTGCCAACTTATTGATTTGTGTCGAAATAGCTTTAAAATAAATCTTGAAATGTAGGATATCTTATTTACAGAGTACAAATGTACAGTAGGTTGCCCATCTACTCTTCCGCACAAGTTGACTTTAGTAAAACTACTAAAAAGATGATTTATGATTGGTTGCTATGAAATATTGTTCCTTAAATTGTTAAATAAAGACTTGACAAACAGGGCAACATAATTGTCAAAATAATTTTACATGCTCATTATTGAATTACAATGCTTATGTTTATTGTTTTGTGTGCCTCAGTAATAATTACCAAACTGTGCCCAAAACATACAACCTAATACATTCTTGTAAATGCCACATTTTTAATAGTTAAATGCATTCCTACTGTATGTTGCAAATGTTCTGTACTATATCTGTGTATATTGTACATGAGATGGCCGTTTCATCAGGTAACAGTAAATTCTTCATGTAAACTACAATATTTGCTATATACAGTGTAGTAACGCTTTACACTGTAATCTGTAAATCAAAAGAAGTACTTGGCTAAATAGTCAACTTAGAGTTAAGATCGGAAATATGTCCACATATCCAATGAGGATTATTATTGTATTTTGAGTTTGAAAACAATAAATTGATTTGGTGCAATCCATTGTGTTATGTTTTTAATAATTTCAACTTTGAGCACTGCTGTGAATTAGACAGTACATTTTTTTCAAGCTTTAGATGTTTAGTTTGAAAGTAAAAAAGAAAAGCATGGAAATAATTGTTAAATAGTTGGAAAACAGATGCTTTAATTTAAAGGGATAGATCAAGATGAGAGATAAAGTGGTATGTAATAAAAAATGGACTTGAAGACAGAAACCGTCAGTGAGGGGATAGCAGTTATTATGTAAATGTATATAGTTTGAATTAGGATTATTACTGAAGACAGAAAAAAGTATATAAGAAGTAGCCAAGCCAAACTAAAAATATTCATCAACTGTTAAAAGAGCCAAAGTCCTCAGTCAGAGCAAAGATCCAGTTATGGATTCTTTTTTTTTTAAATCAAAATAAAATTTTATTTCGTAGAAACATATAGATACATATATAAGTACAGGACCATTGCAGCATTACATACAAGTACAGCATTTGTCATAGGTGTTATCATTGTAACAAAAGAGCTATCATAAAACAATAACCTATGACCAATAATGGGAATGAAAATGACCTAGCAGATATCAGGAATAAGGCACTACAGGCGAGAGTGAAACATTACTCTCTAAACTTTCTATTGTTGTTATTTTAACTTTTAATCATTTAAACAAACACTCATTCACCATGGTTCCTATATGAATAATCAAAATAAAAATTAGGTATACATCTATAAATACAGTTTCCAACCAGCACATCACATTTGTAACAATCTGTCTTTTATCAACTGTGTTGGGCCTAGCCCTGGCGTATCCAGCCATGGTTGCCACATTGAATTGAATTTTTTAAGGACATTTCTATGTCGGTAGGTAATTTTTTCACGCATCAACATGTTATTTACCAGTTCGACCCATCTCTCAGCCGTTGGTGCCCTTGGTGTTATCCAGAGCCTCGCTATGGCCTTGCGCGCCATATATAAGAGTCTCAGAACAGCTGTGTGACCGTTCAGTGAGAGTGAGGGTATCTCCAAGGCCCCAAGCAAACAAACAACTGGGTCATGTAGAACCGGGATTTGAAATACATGAGAAATAGTAGTAAGAACATAGTGCCAATAACGAAAGAGTTTTGGACATTTCCACATCATGTGTAACAAATCACCATTGTCTTTGCAACATTTTGGGAATATTGGTGAATCTCTGAATCCCCATTTATATAGTCTGACTGGTGTTCTGTTTACCCACCCTATGGAGCAGGAACAAGTGCGATAGCCTATGTGACGCTGAGACCGACAACAATGGGGCTGAAGTTAGACATAGCTCCCACTTCTCTCCATCAATGGGACCAAGGTCTTTTTCCCACCCCCTTCTACCTGGAAGTTTAGAAGCATTGTGCGTAGAATGGAGCAATCTGGAGTATATTCTTGAGATCATACCTTTCCTCTCCCCTGTTATCCAGTTATGGATTCTTAGCAGAATGGATTCAGAGTAGAATGTTTATGTTAGTCATATAGCAGTTTTTTTAGCGGCCAGCTTAGCACAGAAGAGACAAACAGCGGCACACTGATGATGTCACCAATAGCTTCGTTTATGGCACAAAGCCATAAGTCCCTGCCTGAGGACCACCCGCTATAACGCATTTCACCCGTTAGGGCTTAATTGTAGATTAAAGTGTATGTTATCCAAAAATTAAAATCAGGTATATGTGTCTGTGTTTTTATTCTGCTTTTGTTTAAATGTAGATAATCATTTTTGAGTTCTTCATTTGTTGTAAAATACCTGGGGATCCTGCCAGTTCTCCTTTGTACTCCTTTCATTCTGACCATGCCAGGCATGGCAACAAATCCATGGTAGCGTAGTCAGTTTGCATGTCTGCTCTTCTTCCTTCGAGATACAAGGTGCTATACCAACACACAACATACCTATATCTCTGAAGTCAGGTTATTTGCCATGCCCCCTGCACAGCCCTCCTGAGTTGATTGACAGCAGCTGCCAGCTGGCTCCTTGCTGTCAATCTGCAGCTGCTCATAGTCAATACACAGTCAGTTCTTCTCCACTATGTGTGATGTCAGCCTGCTTATCGTGGACACACCCCCACTATGAGGAAGAAGCAGTGTCGGAAGCCTATGTGCTGACAACCAAAAAAATCCCATAGAATTAAGGTAAAGAAAAAATATTTGTTACAAAAGTAATAGCGATTACACTTAAAAATTCTATTTGCTGCAACTTAATTAAGCTGTGTTAATATAATCAATGTGTGCTGAAATGTGCCAAAAATCACAAGTGATTTTTACCATACATATTCACAACTTTCTTGTGATAATCAATACCACATGTACCATAAATAGGTGAAAACTTGAAAATATATGTGTGTTGGACAATTGTAAGTGTTAGACTGCATTCACACCTGAGCGTTTTCAGCTCATACAATTGGCTCATTGGATTGATAGGACTGCCACTGGAGGACTTTTACATATTTTATTGGACTTATGTGATGTGGGAAATTTGGGTTTTAATTTTTCACATATCTTACTCACATTTGCAGCACAAAGTATATATTTGACTTGGTATTAGTTCACCATATTTGATGCTGTTATGCATGACATAATTTTTTTAAGTTTTTGTTCACTTGTTAGAAAGTGTTTTGAGGTATAAAAGGTATATGGCCATATGAAGGGGAAGGATGCTGCACTATTATTATCCTGATCCTAGTCTGGTAAGGCTGTCAGGCCATTGTCATTTTTTAAGAATAAAGCATTCTATCAAAGATTATTTCCATTATCTCCAACAGTTCACAAAACAAAGTTAAGTCTTGTCCCACAACGACTTGGTGCATCAGCTTCCTTACCGTGCCTTGGCTTATACCATGGCTTGTAAGTTTGCCAATGAATGAACTGAACGTAATGAAACAATCTCCTTAATCATACTGGTCTGCAATAACATCACTATGCTCCCTGGGTTAAGCAGGGCATTATCAGGTAAGTGGTTCACATATACAGTGCATTGAAACAACCTACAACATTGAAAAAAATACTCTTCAGACTGCACAAGCGCCACTTGTAGTGAGACTTTGAGGAAGATTTTCTAAAACTGGAGAGTGCAAAATCTGGTGCAGCTGTCCACAGAAACCAGAAAAAGACATTCCAATATGGTAGAAACCGCCAGGCCAAAAGATGGTCTGGCGCTCCTTCCATATATGCACGTTTTTTTCTGGTAACTTGCTGGAGTACTCACTGGAACGTAGCCTTGTCTGTTGTGAGCAGCCTCACCTGAGCCAGTGGGCACTTCAGATTTTGTTTTGCCCTTTCGCTACCTTGTTTAAACTCATATGAAAGTCCCAGCATCTCCTGAATGCCCTTTTTTCATTGGTGGATAGAAACCAATCAGCTTCCAGGTTTTACTGTAAAAGCTTAATTGACCAAGATGAAGATAGAAGCTGATTGGCTATCATGCAAAGATGCACCAGATTCTGCAGCTTTAGTAAATCTCCTCCAGTATCCTAGTGTATCCCTAAACTTGGCATCAACAACACTGCAGGATGCTAGGGCTCTGGGGCGAGGAGTAATATGAGAGCAAAGTCTTTCTTTTGTTTTACAAACCAATCTGTCTGAAATGTAAGCCAAGCTGTCAGAGCCTAAATGTTGCAGGGTCAGTCTCATTCCAAGTATACTGTATCTGATGCACATTCTGCTCTCCTCCTCCTTTTCACACAGATAATTAGGAATAAAATTATCTACTTCCTCCTAAGTGGTTTCCCTCATCTTCTGGCCAACAATGTGCTAAATTGGACTGGGAGGCAAATCTCTTTATTTGGCCCTGTGCAAGAGATTGTTGGGTTCTATCTCTAATGTGAAACTGAGAAGGATAACAGAATTGATGCTGTTTATCTCCCTACTGACACATTTGGTGCCGTTTAAAGGGACTTGGCATGGAACATGCCTCCTCAATAAACTTGCCTCTACCAGAGATGAAGAAGCTCATGCTCACTTGTCCTGCTTTGATGCCATAAGGTAGTCACTGCTGTTTGTTGTTCATACCGGCAGTTAAGTACCTACAGAGTATTTATCTATTGCTGAAAATTTACGCGGCACTTTGCATATATATTGTACATTCACCTCAGTCCCCTCTTTTAATGAACTTTATATATGTATGTATGAATGTGAAATTATTAGATTATTTTAAAAATATGGATGTGTTTCAAAACACGAAATGTAAATGGCAATTTTTTTTGTCATAGCTTTCTGGTGCAGTGTACACACAAAACTAACATCGGGTGCAAAAAAAAAAGGGAGCACGTGAAAAGTGAAGCACACAAAAAAGTGCACAGGGTGTAACATGAGTTAGTTCTCCAAAGAGCAAGGACCTTAGCTTTGAACCCCCAGAATGCAAAACTCCCGACATGGAAAAGGTACTCGTGTTTTAACTTGGCCGAAACCAGGGGGATCTAATTCTTCGGTAAAATTGTTGAGGTAAGGTCCACCCAAGTCCTAGGTGGGGCTCCCCCAAAGAGAAACCCCATGGAAGGTGGAGGACCTGACATAAGGCTATTTGCTCTTCCCCTCAAGACTTTCAGAGTGAGTCTGAAGACCTATACCCTACAAATCTCAAAGGGAGACTTTATGGGAGGGGGAGCACCTGACCATAAGGCCATGTGCTGTCCTCCTCACGATTTTAAGTGTGAGTCTGAATACCTATACCCTACTAATCAGGAGTGAGTAAAGTGCTACACGCACAACGTGAATGAGTGTGAAAGGGAGGGGGAAAGGATTGGTGGTCTAGTTTTATGGGGGTGCCAAAGTAGACAATCTATAGCGAAATTGGGTATGGCTTGTCTTTCCATCTCTATCCATTCTGGTTTTGGGCCTCTAGAGTAAACAGCTGAAATTTGGCTAAGATGTGCTGCCTGGTAGTACCACCAGAGATTGGGCAGTCCAAGACCTCTTTTCCTTGGTCTAAAGAGTGTTTTTTTGGGGAGCCTGTGGTTCGATTTATTCCAGATAAATTGTATGATTGAAGATTGTAATTTACAGATATGTAATTTGGGGACAGGAATGGGGAGAGATCGAAATAGGTATAGGATCCGTGGGAGTAGAGTCATTTTAACCGCATTCAAGCGCCCTAACCATGACAATTTGTGTAGTGACCATTGATCAAGATCAGAGTTAAGTTTTTTGAACATGGGAGGGTAGTTAAAGCGGTATAGTTGTTCCATTAGGGGGGTTAACTGAATGCCTAGATATGGGATGGAGTTTGAACTCCATACAAAGGGGAAGTGGACCTTGAGGCTATCCACTACGAGTGAAGGGGTAGAAATGTTAAGTGCTATAGATTTGGCCATGTTCACTTGCAAGCCTGAAATCTGTCCAAACTTTTTAAGAAGTGATAAGACATTGGGGATGGAAATGAGTGGGGAAGTGATAAAGAGAAGAACGTCGTCTGCGAACAACGCACATTTGTGTGAGGACTGACCACATTTAACAACATGGATGTCTGGGTGATTTCTTATTGCTATAGCCAAATTTTCTATGCCGATGGCAAAGAGTAGAGGGGATAAAGGGCAACCCTGTCTAGTCCCTTTGGTTATGGGGAAGGAATCAGATAAATGTCCTTGGATTTTGATCTGGGCTTTAGGTTGGGAATAGAGAGCCTCGAGGAGACTAATGAAATGGGGGCCAAACCCCCATCTCCTTAATGTCCTGAAAAGATAAGGCCAGGTGATGGAGTCAAAAGCCTTTTGTAGATCTATGGATAAAAGGTAACCTTCTTGGGGTGGATTACCATCCCATTTTGATTGCAACAGGGATATGATATCTACTGCTCTCCTTATCTGATCCGGACCCTGTCTCCCCGGTATAAAGCCCACTTGGTCCCTGTGCACGTACGACCCTATAAAGGAACCTAGCCTATTAGAGAGGACTTTTGTCATTATTTTCAGGTCATTGTTCATGAGGGATATAGGTCTGTAATTGCTAACGTGGCTCTGATCTTTACCTGGTTTGGGAATGACTGAAATATAGGCTAAATTAGTCGCCGAATCTAATGGTGAATCCCTCTTGAGGGAATTGAAGAACCGGACCAGATAAGGAGACAGTGTAGCACCAAATTTTTTGTAATAAATTGACGAGAAACCATCTGGGCGTGGGGCTGAACTTGTTTTAATCCCTTTTATTACCTTCATAACCTCCTCTACTGAAATAGGGGCTTCTATTATAGAGCGATGGGATTCAGAGATTTTGGGAAGGGGGATACTATCAAAAAATTCATTGAGTTTGTGGGTACTTTCCTGATTGGGGTATGAGTATAGTTTAGAGTAAAAAGAGTGGAACGTTTCTAGAATTGCCTTGGGGTTTTGTGTTAAGGAACCCGACAATGATTTAATTTTGGGTAGGGCTTGATATCTATGTCTGGGAGAAAGTTTTGATGCTAGCTGGGGGCCAAATTTGTCTGAGTTGAGGTAAAATCTCCCACTTACCCATTTTAAGTGTTTTTCTGCAGTAGATTCAATCTTGGAAGCGTCCATTTTAGCTTGTGAGGCGGAAGTGGGGTGTTGCTTGTGTTTTTTACAAGTGAGTTGGAAGTTTTTTTGTAACTTTTTAAGATCTGTTTGTTTTTCTCGTTTTAAGTGTGATGCCAATTGTATGAGATTGCCCCTTATTACTGTTTTATGAGCTCCCCATAAAGAACTTGGAGAAATTTCCAGAAATATTCTAAAATGTCTTTTTCGATCATAGTACAGTGTACAGGGTTGGAGAGGAAGGCTTCATTGAGGCGCCACTGTGGAGGGCTTGCTGTGTGTAGGAAACCACAGAGCTTGGTGGAGACCAAGGAATGGTCAGACCATGGGACATCTCTAATTGTTGCGCGGGAAGCTAAATGTATGTCAGTTGGTGTGTAGAAAAATGTGGTCTATACGCGCGTAAGTTCTGTGGGGAGCGGAGAAGTGAGTGTAGTCTTTGGCATTCGGGTTTAATTCTCTCCATACATCAATCATTCCTAATGAATTTAGAAGTTGAGCAATACGAAGGCTTTGATTGGGGGGTCGTTTGAGCTTTGAGTGGCTTCCTGTCGATTTGTCAAGCATATAGTCTAAGGCAATGTTTGAATCCCCTCCCATGATCACCTTGCCCTCCAAATGGGGGGAGAGAGAGGTAATCATGGATGAGAAGAAGGAAGCCTGTCCCTTATTGGGGGCATAGTATGATATAATGGAGAGAAGTATACCATTTATGTGGCCTTTCACAAGGATGTATCTTCCTTCTACATCTTTAACAGTTTGGGTCAAGGAAAAGGGGGTGCATTTTGATATGAAAACAGCTACTCCTCTTTTTTTGTCGCCTGCATTGGCTAAATAAAAGGTGGGATAATTACGGTGCAAAAAGGATGGGTTAAAGCTCTTTGGAAAGTGGGTTTCTTGAATGAGTATAATGTCCAACCTTCTGGAATGATAGCTATGAAAGACGTTGTGTCTTTTTTACTGAGGAGTTTAAGCCTTGTGTATTGTGGGATGCTATTCTGAGAGATGACTGTGGGGGGGGGGTTCGTCAGCCATGGACAATGTGTGGTGTATTCGTCAATAAAAAACTAATTCTTACCTGATCTAGGAGATAGGATCCGTCCTTCCCGAGAGTATGATGTAGGCTTCGGAATTCAGAGTATTGATCCTGGCCAGCTCTCCTCGAAGGCACCTGGGAGGGAGAAGAAAGGGGTGGGGGGAGGAAAAGGGAAGAAAAGGAAGAGAGAGAAAAATAGAAGAAACTTAGAAAGAAAGAGTCCAGTGTAAAAGGAACCCTGGATCCTGTAATTGCAGGATCAAAAACCTGCACTGAACCCTTAAAAATAAGGGGTTCAGTAAAACAAACACAACCCAAATTAGGGCCGCAAGTCTATTGTAACCAAGGGATCTAAATTCCTCTCAGTTACAATAGGTGGCGTGGCATGAAATTCCGCTCCGGCCGCAGAACGTTTGTTAGAACAGAAGAAATAGAAACTATGGGAGAAATCTCCCTATGACAATTACTTATTGTACCTTATCAGGAGGAATATTGAATGTTATCCAACTACTATCTCTAAAAAAAAAGGGGTGAAGTGACCTTTTTTTTAAACTGGAAAAAGAATAAACATATAGGATATAAACAATATACAGAACAGCTTCATATCATGCTGAATAGTTCTGCTATGAAGGATTAATACAGCAGGTGAGGGTGGGGAGGGGAGGGGGAGTGGAAGGGAATGGAAGGGAAGGGGAATAGGGATAAGGAAGGTGGGGGTGGGGTGACGCTTAGGCAGATTAAGGAATATCTCGAGCTAAGGCCCCAGCTTGAGACCTAGTATAAACTTATTTGCAGTCCTCATATGATGAAGGGATAGGGTGCTTCCATCGCGTTGGAAGATTCCGGCAAAAAAAGAAAAGAAAAGAAAAAAGAAGGGGTTTTTATGGGTGAAAGGGGAAATAGGTAGTAGTGGGTCTTGAAAAAGACCGTGGGTGTGTAGGAGAAGCCTCTACACAATCAAAAAAGGGATTTGGACCAGTTGATTAAATGTCAACAGAGTTCATCTGGGGGGCATGGATTCCCATTGTTTCTTCGTTTGCTGTTTCACCCACAGTGGGGTGAGGGGGCTGTTTGGAGGAGGCCTTTTGGATGAAGTTGGTTGATTCTCTGAGTTGTGTGGAGGCAGGTCTTGAGATATAAGCCCAAGGTGGAGAAGTAATTGCTCGCCCATATGGAAGTTCGAGAAACTGTAGGATTTATCGTTGTAATGGAATTGTAGATGAAAAGGAAAGGCCCATCTATATTTGATCATTTTCTGTGAGAGAATGTCCAGAAGTGGTTTGAGTGATCTTCTTTTCTGGATAGTGGTTGGAGAAATATCCGCGAAAATTTGGATTGTATTACCAAATAGAGTGATGTCTTCTTTGTAACGGGATCTTTTCATTATCTCTTCCTTTACTCCGTAAAAGTGTGGCTTGACCACTATGTCCCTGGGGCGTCTATCTTGGCGGGGGCTTTGTAGCACTCTGCAATTCGAGCTTATTATCCGGGATGTCTGGGATAATTTCTTTGATTAAAGCTTGGATGGTGCTAGGGATATCTGTGTTAGCTTCAGGAATGCCTCGTACTCGAAAGTTATAGCGTCTGCTTCTATTCTCCAAATGTTCATTTTCGAGTCGATCTTGCAAATGTTGTATACAGGTGGCGTGTTGGTTGGTGCGTGCTGCAGAATCATCTACAGCCTGTTCAATGGCATCCATTCTTGCCCCTAGACTCTGAAGATCTGCTTTAATTGAGGTGGTGATTTGCATGGCATTCTGTGCTAGCCCTGTAGCAAGCATATCAGAAAAACAATTAAGAAGTTGTGCCATTTCTGGTGGATGATTAGTGATGATGGGGGAAGCCTGTGGAGAGTCTTCAATGCTATCAGGGGAATTGAGAAGGGGAGAGTATGAGTTGCCGTTCTGCATTCTGCTTAGGAGAGATTCAGTAGAAGCAGGTGATGCCATGTAGTTTTGAGCCCACAGGAAATTACACACTTGTGCCGTGGCTGGTGTGGATAGAGCTGGAGGGTACGCTGGGCCCTGCTGATTCACAGTGTCTCCGCATGGAAAAGTTGCGGCCGCCATCTTGGAAGGCACAGGGGGAGCTGAGCCAAAGTTCAGTTGCCGGTTAATGTCCTTCTTTGGCTGGGCTCCGGACATTTAGGCTGATGCCCGGAACTGTGAGGGTGCGTAATCTGGTCTTCCTGCTGCGGTTTGCTAAAAACAGCAATTGTGTGGAGCTCTGGAAGGCCGGAGCGGTGCGGAGCTCTCGGTCAGCGTGACGCTCCGGAGGTCCCGCGCATGCGCACTCTCCTATTTGGCCATTTCTAACAATGTTTTCAGGTATTATGTTGCCTGTTACAATATGTATTTCAAAATGTCCCATTTGAAAATACTTATCATTTAGTTTCTGTGGCTTTATTATGAGTGCTTCTCTGAGTGGATTAAAGATTTTTTTTATGACCCATAGTTTTTGTAGTTCTCCTGTTCAGCATGTTGTTGAACCTCAACTGTCACCATAATATTTTCACTGTTGCCCAAATATTCCTGGTTCTTCGCACTTGGAATTATTACACTACTAACTTTATTGTCCCAATTTAAAGCAAATGTAAAATCTCACCTAAAAGAGCTACAATCGATATGCTTGCAAGTCCCTTGAGTTTAAATTATTTGTTAAGTCAGAAGTGTGCAAATACTTTTCTTAGTCATACAGTACAGGACACTGGATCTTTGCCTTTTAACCCTGGGTTATACTGTATGTAGCTACCTTCAGGCAAAAAAAGAAAGCTGCAGGGACATCCCTTATATAACCTCTCCCACTACCACTACCAACTAGAATGTTTACCTGTAGTACTGCATAAACGGCCTGGTGGCTGTACTTCGCCTCCTCTGAGTCCATATACAGAGGATTCTTTGGCTTACATGCTGGCCAGCAGAATGCTGTTCAAAAAATGTCCCAAGTATATGTACTTTGAGGGAAAAACGCTTGTTTGTCACTCCTTGTATAAGTACATCAAGGAGCGGATGACAATCAACTGGCTCTTTCACAGAAGGCTCAGCCTACATGCCTTATCAATGTTCATACATGCCAAAGCAATTGGAAATAATCTGAGAATAGAATGGGATAGATAGTGTACAACACAGTACAGAATGAGCAATGTGGAATAGGAAATGTACAGCACAGCATCCACAATGAAGCTGATTTACTTGAGAATCTGCACTTAAAGAGTAAATGCTTCAATTAGCCAATCACGTGCAGATGAAATAAATAAAAGGAATTTGGTTTTCACATGATTGGAGAATTGAAGTAAATATTCACTCTTTTTTTTATTACAGATTTTCATCTCCTTTAGCAAATCAGCCTTAGTTGGTACATAAGGTATGTACAGCAAAAGTGTACTGAATAAGGCATTGTGGAAATTGGATTGTACAGCACATTATACCGATTGAGGCTTTGTGGAATAGGGAATGTACAGTGCAGCATACAAAATAAGATTGATAAAATATGCAAAGATAAAAATCGAAATAATCATCCCAGCACTAACAGCGCAAGCAGAATAACTAGAAGTATTCAGTGCAAACAATGGCATTTAAAAAGCACCTAGTCAATTGGTATGCGGAAAAACAAATCCATATAAAGTTCTTATGGCATATGTAATGCTCCGTATCCCCTCAGAGGCAAAGAAAAAACTCCTCGTCTGAATACCATCACCAGAAGACACCTCGTGCACGGATAATCCCCGTTGATAAAACACTCACCACAGATAAACGATAAAGAAGCCTTGTATCACCATACACTGTTGGATGATCTCCTGTCCTTAGATTCCTCCAGGAACGGTGCAATGTCAGAAGCACTAGAGCATGTTATCTCCTTATACTTGAGGAGGACTCCTGTCCCTGGATTATATTGGTTTGTTCATAGGGCAGTTCATAAAGTGCATCATGCAAAAGAAGACGGGAACTAGCATAGTATAATACTGTTTTTTATTTGGGAAATCACCCGCACACACACAATAATATATGCTTACAAGAAACACTAGATAAAACAGCATGTGAATAAAACGTCTGTACGGCACAGCGTGTGTCACTCTCACCGCCTCCTAGATGGTATTGGTTGCGATGAGACCCGGGATGACACACACTGAGACTGACTGACAGAAGAGCCGCGTGGTTACGCCCTAACACGTTTCGTCATCACTTCTTCTTTGGAGGGTGTGACCATCAAGACTAAAATGATTAGACTATTAAAAGATAAAATGACAAAACAAGCTTTGCCCTGTAGTACTATTTTTCTGCTACTTGTCCTCAGTTTGCCAGCATCATTTAACCCACTACCTGTAAGCCCAGATCATCCTGGACCCATCTCAACCCATGACTGAACAGTGAAGGAGGGGCAGTAAAGTGATAAGCTTAAACTCTGCTCTCTCCTCCAACCAGCATGATTCTTGTCTGCACATGAACTGATTGGCTCTTTATGCAGCTTTATCCTCCCATATTCCAATGACTGTAAAAGGCTGATTCCAGGTCAAATCCAGATACTTACACTTCTTGCATTTAAAAAATATATTTAGTGACCTATGATGAAGGCTAAAACAAATCTTAACGCCTAAACACATTTTTGAAACTTTGACATGTGTTAGTGAAACTGTACATATTATTGCAATCACATTGTGTATCCAGGTGGATTAGACCTTGCTTTTTTTCAGGACAAATTGGGCTTTCATTTGGTGGTAAATGATAAGGGATATCTCCTGATTTTTTTTTTTTTGATTAGCAAAATATATTTTTTCAAATTTAGCTGTATATTTCTTGCTAATACCATAACCTACCACCAAAGATTAATTCCAAATAACTTTTCCAGCTTCTGACGATTGTAGCGATACCACATATGTGTATGTTAATTGTTATTTGTACTTTTAGGGCCCAGAAACAATAGTGCACATTTTTTTTATCTTACCTAAAACACACTGACACTGATACTAATTTTACTTTTATTTAATCTTACCTAAAATACACCGACCAATAACCTTTAGCCCTAACCTTGAACCTAAAATAGATCAAACCCTAATTTAACTATTTTTTTTTCTTTATTTTTTATTATATTTTTTTACACACACTTTTCACCTCTAGCAAGGAGAAAAACACAGTGTGTCTTTTTCTCTATTCAAGAGGAGAAAAAAAACAAAGGGGCAGGCTGATCAGTGACTTAATACTGTAATATGCAATCAGAGGCTATCCCAGTGATCAGGAATCAGGCCTCCTGGTTCCTGATTGTTAGTACGGGACCCAGGACACTCAGTGAGAGCCTGTACTATGTACTAGGAGTACACTGTGTAGTGCACTCCCAGTACAAACACAGGTATGCATATATGTGGCCCCACAGGATTAAAGCTGGTCATACACTGTGCAATCTGATTGTGCAACTCCATATAATTTCCTTTAGATTTATCAAAACTATAAATAGGAGGACCCACTTGAATAATCTATCAAATTTGTATCAAATCAGGCAGGCCATTGTACTACATAGTTGATTGAGAACTCCAGGAGATTGTAAAGTGTATGGGCACCTCATGACCCACTTCCCTGTGGCTATATACAGTGCATCCGGAAAGTATTCACAGCGCTTCACTTTTTCCACATTTTGGTATGTTACAGCCTTATTGCAAAATGGATTACATTCATTATTTTCCTCAAAATTCTACAAACAATACCCCATAATGACAATGCAAAATAAGTTTGTTTGAAATCTTTGCAAATTTATTAAAAATAAAAAAAGTGCATAATTATTCATAGCCTTTGCTTAATACTTTGTTGAAGCACCTTTGGCACCAAGTACAATCTCAAGTCTTTTGAATATGATGCTACAAGCTTGGCACACCTATTTTTGGGCAGTTTCTCCCATTCTTATTTGCAGGACCTCTCAAGCCCCATCAGGTTGAATGGGGAGCGTCTGTGCATAGCCATTTTCAGATCTCTCCAGAGATGTTCAATGGGGTTCAAGACTGGGCTCTGGCTGGGCCACTCAAGGACATTCACAAAGTTGTCCTGTAGCCACTCCTTTGTTATTTTGGCTGTGTGCTTAGGGTCGTTGTCCTGTTGAAAGATGAACCTTCACCCCAGTCTGAGGTCCAGAGTGTTCTGGAGCAGATTTTCATAAAGGATGTCTCTGTACATTGCTGCATTCATCTTTCCCTCAATCCTGACTAGTCTCCCAGTTACTGCCACTGAAAAACATCCCCACAGCATCATGCTGCCACCACCATGCTTCACCGTAGGGATGGTATTGGCCAGGTGATGAGAGATGCCTGGTTTCCTCCAGACATAACACTTGCCATTCAGGCCAAAGGCCTCAATCTTTGTTTCATCAGACCAGAGAATTTTGTTTCTCATGGTCTGAGAGTCCTTCAGGTGCCTTTTGGCAAACTCCAGGCGGGCTGTCATGTGCCTTTTACTGAGGAGTGGCTTCCGTCTGGCCACTCTACCATACAGGCCTGATTGGTGGAGTGCTGCAGAGATGGTTATTCTTCTGGAAGTTCCTCCCCTCTCCACGGAGAAATGCTGGAACTCTGTCAGAGTGAACATCGGGTTCTTGGTCACCTCCCTGACTAAGGCCCTTCTCCCCTGATTGCTCAGTTTGGCGGGGTGGCCCGCTCTAGGAACAGTCCTGATGATTCCACACTTCTTCCATTTATGGATGATGGAGGCCACTGTGCTCATTGGGACCTTCAATGCTGCAGAAATGTTTCTGTGCCCTTCCCCAAATCTGTGCCTCAATACAATCCTGTCTGAGGTCTACAGACAATTCCTTGGACTTCATGGCTTGGTTTGTGCTCTGACATGCACTGTTAACTGTGGGACCTTATATAGACAGGTGTGAATGAAGACACTGCAAATATGATGCCTGGAATCCAGAGGTGCAAGCACACCATTTCTCATGATCTCACATTACACTTTACTGAAACTGAACTGAGTGCTGAATTTTTTTCTCCCCATACTACCAAAAATCTACTAATCAGCATAACTGGAGAAGTCAAATCTATGCAAATGATCTGCTCAAAATGATGCTATGGAACATTCATGAATGTATTAAAAGTATGTACCCTTTTTTAAAAGTCATTGCATAGTAAGAAAGAAAACACCTGGTGTGGTGTTTCTTATGTTTTAAATGTTATAGTTATTGTGTGCCAGAAGGTAATACTGTAATTTCTATGTAAGATAGGATTCCCAGTACACAATAGGTTAGCTAAAAAGACAGCAGGATAGTGGCTACCTACCAGTGTCTTAATTGAAAGCATAGATACCCCTATTCACAGGACTATGGCTATATCATGCACAATTGCACTACATAAACATGCACAATAATGACATGTACAGAGCTCCCAGTGCCAACAATAAGAATGTTGTTCCTCTAGGTAATTGGCAATGATCACCTCATCAAACTGGGAAATGAGTAACAGAGTAATGAGTAAAGGATTGATCACTTAGTGATTTTATCTCTGGGTATCAAATCAGACAATGATTTGGAGTCCATAGATATTTGATCAAATTATCAATCTATTAGATATTTGATTACTTTGTATACATAGTTACCAGCTCATGGAATTATCCTCTTTTATCGCTGGGTGCCAGATCAGTCAATGTTCATCTCGTGTCTATGAGGTTGATTTACTAAGTGCAAATAAACTGTCCACTTGGCAAGGGAAGTTGTGTTTTGCAAGGGAATTTCCCCCAGAGCTTAGAGAGTGTGGTGAATTTCACTTTGCAAAGAATACCCAATCATGTGTAGGGAAAAATTTGAAAAAAAAAATACACCATTTTTTCTTGCGCATGATTGGGTGATGGAATTCAGCAGTGCTTCAACTCTTTCTGGGGAAAATTCTCTTGCAAAGTTTGACTTTCCTTGCAAAGAGGACAGTCTATTTGCCTTTAGTAAATCAGCCCCTAGTACACACGATAAGAAAATCAGAGGAAAAATACGATCACGACGGTTCATGCGAAATTATCTGAAGAGACAAGCATGAGAATTTTTCTTTTCTTATGATAACAGAACTAATTATTTTTGTTTAATCAGTACAGTATTCACCCATAAAAAAATTGAGTGGCCAAGACAATACATGCTCAGAAATGAAAGAATACATTACAATACAGAACATTACATCATTATGAGAAGTTGTATTCTGTCTTATGAGAATTTTGGTAACTCTAGTAACCTATTCCTCCCAAGAAAAAAAAAAACCCTCTCGCAATACACACCAAACTGAACACGTGCAGAGTGACTCCAAAGGCTCTGTCTTATCAGGAGATGGATTGGGGACTGTGGATGAAGGGGAGAATCAGAGAAGAGAGGATCAAACAGCCTTTTTACACAATACAGAGGATTAACCCCTTAGGTTCCACAGTGAGTATAACAATCATGCTTTACTGCATATACAGACTGATTTTACTGGTGTGGGTTTAATCACATTTTAAGGCTCCATGCACACTGGGCTTAAAAAAACCCTAGTTCCCTTGGCAGAAAGTGCTTTTGTACATAGTTTAAGTGAGCTTAGGAGAGTTTAGTGGGGGGTTTTTTTCTGCCAGAAAGCTCCATTCAGAAACGCAAACCAGAAGGGTTTTTTTGGCCTCTAAACGTTGAGCTCAAAATATGCCTGTAATCTTCCAAATGTGCACAGACCAGGGGCGGATCCAGGGGGAGCAACGGGGCAATTGCCCCCCACCTAAATATTAGTTGCGTGTGAGCGGCAGCTCGGCGAATGGGTGAGTGAGTGGGCAGGCGGCTCGGTGGGTGAGTGAGTGGGCGGGCAGCTCGGTGGGTGAGTGAGTGGGCGGGCGGCTCGGTGGGTAAGCAGGCGGGCGACTCCGTGGAAGTTCCCCCCTCACTGTGCAGGCAGCTGCGGGCAGCAGAGAGATTAAATCATCTCTCTGCTGCCTGACTTCACTCTGGGACACAGCAGGTGACAATCCTCATCTTAGCAGGAAAGTGACACAGCCAGTGACAATTGTAGCAGGCAAGTGACAATCCGCAACGTCTGGCAGGTGATGTGGCAAGTGACAATCCGCAACATGTGATAGTGACAATCTGCATCTGGTGACAGGCGATGTGGCAAGTGACGATCCGCAACGTCTGGCAGGTAATGTGGCAAGTGACAATCTGCATCTGGTGACAGGCGATGTAGCAAGTGACAATCCGCAACCACTGATTCTGCATTATGGTGAGTTGAATGATTTCATTTTTTATAACAATGTAATAATAGAAATAATGCGCTTCAATCATCCTGACACCATACCAACCATGGTGCCAGGATGATTGAAGCGCCAACACCAGCCATTTCCCCGATAAATTGCCCACCAAAAAAATGTATTTTCTGGCAGTGCCCCTCCCGAGTCTAGACTCTGGATCCGCCCCTGGCATGGACACATACTCTAACACTGAGAACACAAAACTCCTGTAGAAGCAGCTTTTTTTTTTAGCCAGTGGAGCCTTATGAATATGTAGATCTTTTATTCCTGATTAACCACAGTGATTCATGCACTTGCTTTTGTGGGCGCACGCACGCTCTGATTGGCCAATGGGGGAGCCAATCAGTGGGTCCGGTGGACTCGATGTCCGCCAGCCACCCGCGATCGTTCCCCGCAGAGACAGAACGGGGATCTGCTGAAGTAAACAAGGCAGTTGTCTGTTCTAAGCAGGAAGATGGATCTATGTGTTCCCCCAGTCACACAGCCCCCCATACAGTTAGAAAACACAAACAGGGAACACATTTAACCCCTTGATCACCCCTGATGTTAACCCCTGCCCTGCCAGTGTCATTAACACAATGTCAGTGCATATTTTTAGCACTAATCATTGTAATAATGTCACTGGCTCCCAAAAAAAGTGTCAAAAATGTCAGTTAGGTGTCCGATCTGACCGCTGCAATGTCACAGTCCTGCTAAAAATCACTGATCGATGCCATTACTAGTAAAAAAATAAAAATGCAATAAATCTATCCCCTATTTTGTAGACACTATAACTTTTGCCCAAACCAATCAATATACGCTTATTGGGATTTTTTTTTTACCAAAAATATGTAGAAGAATACATATTGGCCTAAACTGATGAATACATTTTTTTTAAATATATATATATGTATTATAGCAGAAAGTAAACATTTTTTTTTTTTTTTTTTCAAAATTGGCGAATTTTTTTGTTTACAGCGCAAAAAATAAAAACCGCAGAGGTGATCAAATACCATCAAAAGAAAGCTCTATTTGTGAGGAAAAAAGGACATCAATTTTGTATGGGTACAACTTCGCATGACTGGGCAATTGTCAGTTAAATTAACGCAGTGCTGTATCGCAAAAAAATGGCCTGGTCATTGAAGGGGGTTAATGCTTCTCAGGGCTGAAGGAAGTGCTATGACCATCCCCACCCACCCCCGGTTTGCTGTTTCAAGGTGGCTCCTTTCTCCTGCAGTGTCCAATGAAGTCACCTTTGCATGCAAGGACTAGGCTGTGTCTCCCTACACTATGCATCAATGAATGCACACAGCCTTGTAGCCTGGGATGGTAAGGGAATCCTCTGCAACTTACTCATTCTCCATTCTCTGAACTAACAGACTGACTTGAGACTACACTGTCCAATGGTAACTCTTTTCTGTGAATACCAGAAGTTCAGGAAAGTAGCACTAAAAGAGCAGGAGCCAGCCTCATCAAGAGCTGTAAACTGCAAGTGCTGGGTAAGAAATGTTAAAAACCAGTTTACTGGGGAATATTTCTTTTATTGTGCTCAATGTGAATAAGGTTTAATAGTACTTAAATACTGAAGCTTGAGCAGTTGTAGGTGGATGAGTTAGTGATATATTTGCCAAGCATCTTCCTCAGCAGAGGAGCTTGCATGCTGATGAGCCTCCTCCATGGTGCACACAGCTTATGGACAGATGGCACCTACACAGAGAGGGGCTCTTCTTCCAGTTTGGGACTTTCCTTCATTCACATATCAGAAGCTGTGAGGAAGGCTATCTCTCCAGTGTTGTATCCCTCTCCATGAATAGAAATGGCCAGGTGGTGCAATGACTTCGTGTTCTACAATGATAATACAGAGACCCCTACAGTAAACCCATTCTAATTGCTAATGCACAACAAGCCGCTCATCTGTACTGCAGAAATCAGCTTTGTTCCTTGTTAAACGGACTCATGTAATCACATTAGCAACAGGAATGTGTGTGCAAATTATTTATTTCTCTCTCTCTCTCTCTTTTTTTCTTTTTTTTTCTCTCTCTTTTTATTGCTCTCTTTCTTTCTTTTTTCTTTCTTTCTCTTTCTCTTTTTATTGCTCTTTCTTTCTCTCTTTTTTATCTCTCTCTCCCTCTCTCTTTCTATTTTTTTCTCTCCCTCTTTCGCTTTCTCTCTGTGTTCATCTATCCATCTATCTATCTATCTATCTATCTATCTATCTATCTATCTATCTATCTTCTTAAATTTCATAGTCTAGGTTGTCTATCTATCTATCTATCTATCTATCTATCTATCTATCTATCTATCTTCTTAAATTTCATAGTCTAGGTTGTCTATCTATCTTCTTAAATTTCATAGTCTAGGTTGTCTATCTATCTATCTATCTATCTATCTATCTATCTATCTATCTTCTTAAATTTCATAGTCTAGGTTGTCTATCTATCTTCTTAAATTTCATAGTCTAGGTTGTCTATCTATCTATCTATCTATCTATCTATCTATCTATCTATCTATCTATCTATCTATCTATCTATCGAGATATATATAGATATATCTATATCTATAGATATATATATACACATATATCTTACATATAGAGAAAATGAAAAACATTTTTTTCCAAGTGGTGGTGGCTGAGAGGGGTCTGACTGTTCTTCTCATTAGGTGGATTTTAATTATCAACGAAATCCTATTCCACTAAAGGTTACAGTAACTGCTGCATTTCGTGCACACAGCCCTCACAGTCTAATTAGTCTCATTTGCACATCTTTGCAGGTGAACATCCATTCGTCGTTTATTCAATTAATCCTTAAGATCTTTACAGCCCACATATATTTGCTCTAATTCTGCCCAGTCCTTGATCAGGTTAGAAAGTGGATGTATGTACATACAACAGCCATGTACTTCTGCCAGAGACCTTTGCTGGACCTTGCTCTATACTGACTTGTCTATAGAAAGGATCATACTTCATAATCCCACTAGTCCATCCTAAAATCGGATTATCTCATTCCATTCCATGCCCCCCTCACCTCAAACACAATTATTGGTAAATCTGCGATGCAAAACAAAAATATTATTTGTTAATATAGTACCTAAAAATATAGTATTTCTAAATATCGTATTTTTTTAAATACTAGAATAGCAAGTATAACCAGATATATAAAAGTTGGAACTGCAGGCATGTGCTGGGTCTGTGTTTTATAATGTAGAATTTGTATGTGTTTAAGTTGTAGTGTTCCTATTCAAGGCGGCTTAAAGTTCTGGGGTTGATTTACTAAAACTGGAGAGTGCAAAATCTGGTGCAGCTCTGCATGGGAGCCAATCAGCTTCTAACTTCAGCTTGTTCAGTTAAGCTTTAACAAAAAAATGGAAGTTGATTGGTTTCTATGCAGAGCTGCACCAGATTTTACACTCCCCGGTTTTAGAAAATCTCAACCCCTATGGGTGGATTTACTAAAACCAAATTTAAGAAATGAACTGTAGACTGAAATCAATTATGAACACTTTTTTCAGTGCATTGAGCTCCGAAACTTCTTTTTTATAATGTGAAATATTGTATTGGTATTATAAATGTTATACTTTCCCTAATTAGCAAACTTGATTAGGGTTTCCAGCCTATACGTCTTATCATCACTACAAATATTTCTTTATTATATTATTATTATTTTTTTATAGTAATTGAGACTCGATTTTTGCGATCAGTGATTTTATATCTAAGCTCCTGTATATTCATATAGATTTTATGGTTATAAAATATCCTTAGAGCTGCTACAGCTAGATGCAGCAACCTCGATTTGTAACAACTGATAATATAAATAACAAATAGAACTGAATAATAATAATAAATATAATAAAGCTGTAATATATCATTCCCTCTGATACTCTCATACATTACACGTCAGATACTATTTATTTCTAATTTGGTTACAAGATTTCTTTTTGTATCCTATTATGAAATAAGTCACTTATATTACATTGTAATAGTCTAGACTGGATGGTGCTTTATACAATATCAATAAGATAATTGCACAGCTTCAAGTGATGTTCTGAGAATGTATGTGATTGTCTGATAATAAGTGTCCTGTAAAGCAGGTTAAACAAATGTTATGTTCTTGTTGTAATGGGTGTGGGTGAGTTTGGGGAAGGGGTGTCTTATAATGTAGAGGTATTCTTCCTAATCGAATCCCAGAAAAAGGCAGCAATTCTACCTGTGACATCTGGTGCCTGTGTGTGTCCTGTGAATGGTGACATCCCACCCAGCAAATGGTGACATGGACCTTGTGCTGTGATTTATCATGGTCCTGTCTATCATTTCTAGGTGTACAGAGTCCTCACCTGCTACTAAGCAGGTTAATGGCAAAACTGCATTATAAAATACACTACAATATCACGTCCACACTAATTATTATTTACTGACACACTAATTAAGACAAATGTGTGTTTACTGTGCCTAGGAGCTTTGTTTTCAGCGGTCATTTTCAGTTGTTTATAAAGAACCTGAATAGAGGAACACTATACATATATATATATATATACAGCTTCCAATCACTACAGGGAGCCATCGTTCTCCTTTCCGGACAGACTACCCTCCATAGAAGAGTACAGGACCAGCACCTTCTTCTTTAGATATGGACAATCACAGCACACAGTTCACACTGTCATTTACCTATTATAGGGGATGAGATTGGTCAGTTATGTCAGGGGAGGGAGGCACACACTGAGCAAGTGTCACCTGTCATCATATCAGGACTGCTAAAAGTTATCAGTCCCATCACCAGTCCACAGGGACCACTCCCTACACTCCTATACTACTGACTTTTATTTCATTCTATCTATTCCAATCTGTACATCTCTCTGTCTATATATCTCTAGTATTCCGTTTACCCATCTCTCTCTCTCTCTATCCCTCTTTTTTTTTTAATTAATCTATCTATCAATCTAGCTATCTTCTCTCTGTTTATCTATTGTTCTATTTAACCCATTTCTCTCTCTCTCTTTATTTTTTTTTATATCTATACATCGCTCTCTCTCTCTCTCTTTTTTATACACAACTCTCTCTCTCTATTTTTTTAATCTCTCTCTCTCTATTTTTTATACCTCTGTCTATCTATTTAGTCTATTTATTTATGGTTCTCTCTCTCAATAATATATATATTATTATAATTATTTAAATGTATATATATATATATATATATATATATATATATAATCTTTATATCTATACTCATCTGCTTATCTTTCTCTCTCACTCTTAATATATATTAAATAATATATTAAATATATTAATAAATATCTTAATCTATCTATCTATCTATCTATCTATCTATCTATCTATCTAGATATATATATAGAGATAAATAGATAGATAGATAGATAGATAGATAGATAGATAGATAGATAGATAGATCAGACATACATATTTATATATATTTATATATCTATCGATTGATCGATAGATATAGATATGGATATACCGCCATTCACCATGTGAGAGAGGGGACATTATCCTTCCCTTCAATTATACACGGGAGATATATACATACATAGATGTTATTATATATATATATATACACACATACACATTATATATATATATTAACATCTATGTATGTATATATCTCCCGTGTATAATTGAAGGGAAGGATAATGTCCCCTCTCTCACATGGTGAATGGCGGTATATTTAGCTGTAATAATGGGAAAACCGGGAGAAGAGCTCTTTCCGCCCTGAAGACCGGTGACATGGAGTGATACACTTAACAATCCGTTACCAATTGGACTTGAGCTAACTCTAAAGACGTAATTAGCGGTGCCGTTGACGTCATAGTTGCTGTGGGACGGTCGCATTGCACGCTATGAGGACGGAGAAGCCCCGGCTTGGAGCCTGAGACAAGGACAAGTCCCGGGGGGTCACCGGCCAGGGCTTCTCAGCGTGTCTTAGCCCGGCTACGTCACGGCGGCTAGCGGCCAATGAGCGGGCGGGTTATGGCAGGAGCCGTCCAATGCGGTTGAGGATGGCTGTGTGAGTGGCAGCACGGGAGGGATAGAGAGTGCTGGAGCAGGAATGAAGTTGTACTAAGTAGAGCGCTAAGACAGGAAGAAGTTAATGGGCTACCTGAGCTGACAATTAAGGAGCGAGTTGATGAGAGGAGCCTGCACGGGACCTGCTCTCCACAGGACACACACCTATGAAGTGAGTGCGGAGCTTTGGGATGGGAGGAGGAGGGGGGGAGTTGTAGTCTTCTACATGGAAGATCCCCATCTTCCATATAATCACACCGATTTGGTGTCTCCAGCCTCCTGGTCACTTTATACACATTGCACCGTATTGCAATGGCCCAGTGGAGACATACACCATACAATCACCATACAATCACCATCTGCTATGTAGTGTAAGAGCCTGCCTGAATTTATACTAATTACATGACTTGTTTAGATTTGTCTTCACATTACATCAGAGATGTACAAACACATTGTATAGTGTGTCCAGCTTAAAGGCTTGTCACAAAACTAACACAAGGAGATTTATTAAAAAAAATGAAGGTGTTAGCTCTTTTTAGCTGAGTGCAATCAGATTTCAGAATGACTCACCTGGCTAAAATAACGATGTGTTAAGGCTTTGTGAACTCTTCACATGTGTATATATTATATATATTATAGGATCATGTCTAGGAAAATCATACAACAAATGTGGACATGTAATATAAACCTAATATAATAATATATTGTAGTAATATAAAATTCATTTGGAATGGGAGGGAAAAAATAAATATAAATTGAATTAAAAATAAAAATGGCAGCTTGGTGTTAATAGAGAAACTGTGTGGAATATATATATATATATATATATATATATATATATATATATATATATATATATATATATATATATATATATATATATAATATATTGTTATATAATGTTATATATATTATACATTTTTTGTATTAATAGTGTATTCATTTGGCTGTATAGATATAAAGATGCTGATCTGCTAAAGGAGTGAGAATTTTCAATTGATTAATGAAAGCTGTGCTTTCATTAATTGAAATATCAAATATATGCAGATATAATAATAATGTTATATATATATATATATATTAAAGAGGAACATGTTCACACCATTGGATCATTGAAAATGAATCACTCCAGCTCCCAACTCCTTTAGTAAATCAGCCTGAGTTTGACAGATCCTATGTTCTGTGTGACATCAGAGAAATGCCTTGTCACCTGGGTATGTCAGGCTCAGCTGATTGTGGTGGCCCTGTTCTCTTCCACAGGGTGACCGTGTGGTGTGGGGCTCTCTCCATTGACATCCTGGCTCCTGTCCTGGAATGACACCGGTGGTTGTGTTGGACAAAAAGGAGAACCGTCACCCCAACTTGTGGAACCCTGGATTTAAAGTCCCTGAGGATACCCCATAGCTGTCCTTCCTTTCAAGCACCCAGCTCAGGTATTGCCCAGCCTCCTTCCCCCTTCTTCTATGATCTCCAGCTGGAAGAACTCTGCTCCTTTTTGATGATTCTCTGGAGTTCAGTGTCTAATACATTTAGGAAAGGATTACTTCTCCACC